>NW_026901568.1:2055245-2745490 GCF_033783945.1 Neopsephotus bourkii
TATTACAGTGGATGGAGCCAGGTGCGCAGCCAGCTGTGTCAGACATAGAAGGTTCTTCTAAGTTTTAAGCTGTCATCTGCATCCCTGATGCCATCATAGGCAGAAGATATTCTTTCATCAGCAGTTATCATGAAGAACTGCATTAATTGCAAGGGTTTTGCATTGATTTGTCTGAGCTGACTTTTTCTCCTTCAAGTCTTTGAGGCAATAGCTACCAGAGTTAAAAGAAACCTTATTTTGCAGTGAATACATGGCGGGTGGCTGCACTGTCAGATGAGAATTATGCTAATGCAAAGGACATAAGAAGCAAACTTGACGTGTGCGCATTAGTGAGCATGGTATTTGGTTAATGAGTGTTTTAACATGTGTATGGTGGTATGATTCAAAGGCCGTTGAAGATCTTTCTGTCTCCATTTCCACTGCTGGGCATTTTGTCTTATATGAAAATGTTCCAGAAATGCAGGTTGCACTTAAAAAGGCCAATGTGATATTTCAGACTAAGAGAAGCAAAAACCGTCTCTTTGTTTCTTTCTTCTTTTAACCTTCCCCTTGTTCTTCAAAACAAGGCATTAATCAATGACAATAGAAACTGCTGCTGTTAAGGCTGTCAATGTTTATAGCTTTGGGTTTAATAGCAAGGACATAAATACATACTTTTCATTACATTTTTGCTGTTATTTGCTCATCATCCACAGTATCTGATATTATCATAACTCTTTGGTTGAAGCTATTAAAGTTATGGTTTGTAGCTCACACTGGCATGAAGCAGACAGAGAGCCATAAAAGCAAAAAAGCCTCATAGATTGAGATTCAACTATTAGGCAGGATGGGTCGTTTTCTCACTGTTCACATAACAGCAACTCTAATCTTGGTAGATAGTATTTTTAACCTTTCTTTCTTATCCTACCCTCTCCCCCCAGTAAGATTTCTGATCATCACACTCCACTCGGTGCTTGTGAGGCAATGCCTGGAGAACCGTGTCCAGTTCTGGTTTCTGCAGTTCAAGACAGGCACACACAGACTGGGGAAGGTCTTCACAGGGAACCACATGGAGAAGGCAAGGGGCAATGGGCACAAGTTGCATCAGGAGAGGTTTCATCTTGGTATAAGAAAGACAGTTGTTACAGCGAGAACAGCCACCCCAATTTTGGACTGTGATAGTGAAGCTTCACTGGATCACTTATTTAGGACAGTGGAAGATCTTTGCAGAGAAACTTTCTGTCTCTCTGTATTCAGCTCTGCCTGGAAAATTCCTCCACTGGGGCCCTCCTCATAAGCACTTTACTGGGAGGACTCCTTGCTGTCAATACTTTGGCCTGTTTACAAGTGGGTGGGTAGAAAGACAATGAACTAATAGGACTAGTTTATCAATTAAAGATTGCCAATAAGAAATCCTCAGTTGAGACTTGTCAGGATAGGAATAATCTGAGATGATGACTTCATGGGTATAAATCATTCATCTTCTGGCAGAAGATGCCTGGCTTCCTTCAGCTGTGGCTGGAAATTACTGGCCAGAAAGTCTAGATCTAATTCAGATCAGTTTTAACTGTGCCAGTTCTTGTGGCGTTGGAGGCTGTGATAAGGTATGGCCTAATCTTTCTGCCGTAGTAGAAAGGATCTACATTCATAAGGGCCTGATCAAAAATCCACTACCTTTAGTGAGTTTTGAACTAACCTCTGAGGACTCCCAGCCATTTCATACCTTGTCTCAGTTTAAATCTGTTTATCAGAATATAAATTTACAAAGAGTACCAATGCTCTTACATCTATCCCCCTTCAGAACTAGTCAGTCAGCTGCTGGCAGAGACTTACTTTTGCAGGGTTTTCCCAGTTTTCTGCAAATAATCCAGGCTTATCCTCAAATAGCATAACTGTGTCAGAGCATTTTAAGATTTATTTTAGTATCTAATATGCCATGTGACTATCAAACAAAATAAAACATCCTTTAAAAAAAGTCTTTATACAAATCTAATTTTATTCCTCTCCAAAGAAGTAGCAGCTTCTGAACAAGTTTGATTTGTATTTCAAGTAAAATGTTATTCTTTTCAATCTGCTAAATGCTTGTAGTAACTGCTTCACAAAAAGGAACCAGAAGTGAATGCACTTCCCATCTCCCTTTGTAGCAGTGCACTTACTGCTTTTAGTCATCTGAACTGGTACATTAATTGTATCTCTGACTACAGGGTCCTTAAATCCTTTCTGAGCCAAGTTCTGTCCCCTGTGATGTCTGGGCTTTGTCAGCAAAGCAAGTTCCACTGCATCAGGGTTTTCCAGTGTGCCTGTGTGTATGAAACAATCACTGTTCCTAGATTGCACTGAAGGCTGCAGCCATCCTTTGAGGTAGGATGTTGTCATGGTTTAACCTCAAATGTTCTGTTTGTGTACGCTTTCCTGCATGGATGTGCATGTACATGTGCATACTTTCATTTAGGTACCATGCCCAGCTTCAGTGTAGTGGCTGAGCTTGCCATTGTCATGTTCTATCTCTTGTCTTAACCTCAGCTCGTTTTTCATCCCATTAAGATGAGAGCCTTACACTGAGCAAGACTGGAGCTGTAAGTGGATTCACCCATTATGAAGGCTCCTCATGACATTGGTGTGATATGTGTCTACTGGAGAGAGCTTTTTCTGCTGCTGCACTTTGGCATCTGGTTCTTCTTTTCCTGTTCTCACCAATGGTGTTGCAGCTGAATTTGTATTTCAGTACCACAGAGAGGACACCATTTGCTTTGGAAGAGACTAGAAGTGTCTCAGAGGAGAGATGAAAACACTTCATTGTGTGTCCTGGTGGACATGTGGTGGTACGCATGGGGGTCTGATGTGTCAGTAGTTCCCTTCCCCTCACTCCTGTCTTAGGACCCAAGTGAAGGGTGAAACCTCTTGAGGCCTTGTGAATAACCTGCTGTAGTGTTTCCATATGTCTGATGATCTATGCAAGTAGGGGCCTTTGTGTCAATGTTTGAACAAGCATCCTTTTGTGGCCTATAAGGAGAAGTTTGGTTGTACAGGCAGGAGCAAACAGACAGCGACCAGAGCGCTGTGATTGTTGGCTAAATGAGAAGACTACAGATGCTTTATTCAGTGCCAGTGTTTTTTTAGCTGGTCACCTCCTGTCCTGGCTGAGTTCCTCTTGACATCTGACCACTGGCTGATAGTCCTGAAGATTTGCCTTTCTGTATTGAGATCTAACACAAGACTGCCACTCCTGAGCGAGGACCCACTTCAGACTGGCCCAAGATGGGGAATAATCACAAGCTAGCATACAGATCCTGTGACAGGCTTGCAGTTGCTGCCTTTTGTAATGTTCTCTGTTCACTGTGGGTGCTCATTTCTAAGCCCTTTTAGCCCTCTTGCATGATGTAGCTTCATCAGGCATTAATTGCTTTGGAGCAGTTCTACCTCTGCAGAGGAGAATAGGGTACCTCTGCCTGGGAATAGATTGTTCTGTTTTGCTTGCCACAACCATTTATGCATTTGATGAGCAGATGAGGTCTACCTAGTGCATCAGTCTTCAGAGAGTATTGACTTACCTTTCATAGGAAAGTGCTGGCTGCATTTGTGAGCGTCATTGGAGTGAAGATTCTTAATTTGGTCCAAATGGATTTAAGAGAATTTGTTAGTACTTTTTCAGATGAGTGATGTGCTTGGTCACTGACCTTGTAGGTGTAAGTCGTGTTCCTGTTTGTTTTAACAAAGAGTTTTGCTGCCTGAACTGATCAACCAGGAAAGTGACAAGAGAGGTGAGAGATGTTTGAGGGGTTGCTGGCATAGTTAAAGGAAAAAAGAGAATATTATGAAGTACTTTGCTGGGTGCCTTGCTACTGCTTGGGGGTTGGCACATGGGTAACCTGAGTTGGAAGCAGGTTTCTTCCTCCTACAGTGGAGAGGATGAAAGTCTGAACTGCATTTTTAAGGCCACCTTGTTGCCTCAGATGTTGGTGATGACTTGAGGTTTAAAGCTGTGCTGGGAATACACAAGCCCTTTGGCAGGCACTTGTTATTTAGCAGAATTACTGCATTTTGGGCTTGTGTACCCTGGCTGATGACACTAATCTCCATGTTAGGAGACAAAGTACCAGCTGTGCCTGGTCCTATTTGTACTACTTTAGCCACGTGGATGTTCATCCATTTAATTCGGAAATATTTCTCTGCACTCATCAACAGCCACATGCAGGCAACTGAAATTGCCACATTTATTCTGACTTAGTTTTGAAAACGACAGATGCTACAGTGCTGTAAAACACGGTGAAAGGGTTTTCTAGCTTTGGTTTTGTTTCTCATTTGAGGGTGTTTGATATATAAGCTATTAATGCTCATGAGTGAAGCTACTTTTCTTCAGCAAGGACTGCTCCCACAAAGTCAAGTGAAGCTTCCATTGTGGAGGGGGATGACTGGTGCTGTTTATGCTTAGACAAAGGACTTGGAAACTGTACTGGGACTCAGGAAAGAGAAGAGTTGGTGCACATGTGACTCACGAATACACACAGATGTCTTGTATGATGGTTATTACTTTTTCTTAATAATGTGACTTTTCCCCCAGCCTGAATAATTCAAAAGAACGATACTGTTGTGTGCACACCTGAAGGTGTGTAACCTTCTCTGTCCTATGGGCATGTGGTGTGTGTGCTGCTTCCAGTGCAGATATTTTAATAGGATAAATACAAAACCATCTGCCAAGTCTTGCGTGTGTCAGGTGCGAGCCTTGCACACTGCTTCTCCTCATGCCTGACCACGTTCAGGGTTGTGGTACGATAGTTCTGGAGCAAGATGCGAAAGCCTGGCTCCCAGTCCTGGAAACAGCGACCAGCTGTGGGGTGCCTGGGGTCACCGATGGGGACAGGGATGGTGCCACCATGCTGCTTACCTGAGTCCTGGGACCCAAAGGACTCTGGTCATACAGGCACTGCCTTGTCCCACAGCTGAAGGGCCATTCACATCACCTCTCTAAAACCTGAGGCTTTGCCATTGTCCACATTAGGAAAGTTGGTACAAAGAGTGCTTACTGAAAAGCCTGGCATGACTAGGATACACTGTAGTGTCTGGCAGAAAATGCTTGTGGAGAAGAGAGCTAGAGCCTGTGTTGAAACTATTAATGCCCCCTTTAATGCCTGCTTCATTGTGCCTTTGGGCTTTGTCTTAAGGTGTCACAGATTGCAGCTTTCTTTGTTTATCTCGTATTTGGTAATCTTTGACAGTGTCATGTGGGAGCAGTGGATGGGGCTAGAAGATCTCCAGACCTTCCAGCCTCAATTATTCTGTCGTACAGATGGGCAGAGATGCCTACAAAGACTTCCAGAAAGAATAAATGAAGGAATATAGGAAGGGTCAGTCTTTCCTTACTAGAGATAGTTTTTGATGGTTTTGAAATAGAAATACTAAAAAAGGCTTATTAGTTCGTTATTGAACACTCACGTAGTGCTTGCCTCTGCCTTGAGTTCAGTTTGTGAACAGAAGTCTGGAGTTTCTTTGAATCAGATTTCAAATGCACTAGAGCAGAGGAGCATTTTCTGGAATAGCTCTGTAAAATTGGCTTTGTTTTTGTTACATTTGGCATCTGTGCTTGCTGGACCTTATGATGTAACTGAGTTGTGCTGCTCGTGGAAATTATTACTGCTTTTATTTTGGCTGCTGCCTCGAGCCCTGTGGACTAGTAAATGTTGGATGCTTGCATTTAACTAGAGCGAAGCAGAAATTTGTCAAAGCTTGGGCGCTTTCAATTTAGAGCCTTTTGATTTACTTTTATTAAACAATTATAGCTGGATTTGCCTTTTGGGGAGTCTTTGTTTATGGCATTCTAAGCTAACAAAGCCCAGCTAAGCTGAAGGATGGATTATCGAAAATCAAAGCTTGCTCTCCTAATAGGGACAATGGAATCCCGCCTGGTCCGAGCCTCGCCATGACACCTGGGAGGCCTCCACTCCAGTATGGTAAAGTATTTTCTTTGAGAGAAGGTCAGCAAAAGTTCACTTTTACAGAGAAGTTCTTTCTCTCAGTTAATGGGGCTCCCTGTTGCATGGTCCTGCAGTTGCTTAACATAAAAAGGATGGATTGTCAAAGAAATTACCTTTAAAGCTCCTCCCTGGCAAACTTATGTGAAAGGACAGACCACATGTTCTCTCCTGGCCAGACAGAGCAGTCCATGACCCAGCCAACCAAGCTATCATGCCCCTTTGCACTTTTGCAGTTTAGGATTTGTCAGCATTTGGATTTCAACTTCATGTTTCTGGGCAAGTGCCATTCTTTAGGCTTGTATTTTATAATAGAATCTCCTACCTGGGTTTCAGAGCAAGTCATTTAATATTTTTATGTTGTGGAAATGAAGGCATTTCCAAGCCTTTGGGGATTTTTCTAGTCCTAACACAGCAGATTTATAATTTAATGTTAAATATTTTGTGGTTATCATATCACGTGTGAGATGGACTAGGTCCTTAAGGACTAAACACAGAATCAAAACGTAGAAGCAGAGCCAGACTTGGCCAGGGTTTTTTTTTGGTGTGCATGTTAGGTATATGATATCCTGCATATGTAATTGATCCCGAGTCATAGCTGGGCCCAGACCCAACTGCAAACCTGCAGGGGTTGTTCTTTCAGGTCCCTTTCTGACTCCGCTGACTCATTTTTCCCAGTAAAGGGAGAGATGGGAGTAGGGTGTGAGAAAGCCATTACATAAGGCCAACATCATCTGCTGGGAAAGATGGGCATGGTCTGCTTGGGCTTGCTTTGACTTGATTTTTCATAGAGGTGCTAGAAGAAGACCTTGGAGAAATTTAGTTCTCTTTTAAAAATCACTTTGATTTTATATAGAAAGAAAAGGTAAGACTGTCAGCCCAGAGTTTCATTCGGGCTTTGACTCTAGTGGAGCTACCCTGATTTTCTAATATTGGCATTATATTTGTGTAAATTAAGCCCCCAATTAGAGCATTGTTACCAAGTCATTATTTTCATTGTTGATTTGATAAAATCTCCTCTAAGAAACATTCTGTGCCTCAGAAGAGGACAGTTTTCCACAGGAAGCTAGTAGAACTTTGTTCCCATTTTGGACTTGCTCAGTAAAGAGCATTGCAATTATGCTGTTAGATCCATGATGTTGATTTTGGTAACAGAACTTGGATAAAGCTTTAATTCCCAATTTTCAAAGAGGTAGATTGCATCCAGTAGAAGAGACACGTAGCTTTTAAATTCATTTTGGTTTTCTTTTCTACCTAGTTTTCAGAGTGGGCCATTGCATGATTTTATGCTACAGAAATGAGGCTATTTCTAGTGCTCAGGGTATTTTAGGATTCCAGCAAGAAGGTTTAGGACACAGCTGAGAGGAGGGCTTAACACAGGAACACTTGTAAGCAGTGCCTGCTAACTTGTGAGCCTGGTTTATGATCAGTCCTGCAACAGGAATAGTTGCACCATTTATTTTGTAATACGAGCTCTAACACAGATCTCCTGGAGCAGGGCACAGCTTGGGGTGGCACTACATTAGTAGGATGATTAATAATTTTTAAGTGGCCATTAGGTGGTATGTGGGAGGTGTGGGCAGCAGCAGAAATGCAAGTTGTGCTCTGGGGTACGAGGCTGTGATGGCCCTTCTCTTCATACCCTTCACTAATACAGTTTAGGATAATTAACTGTGTAAGTTAATAGTCTGTTTTCAAACCCTCTGAGATTACTTGGAGTCTTTCAGATCACATAAGTGGGCTTTGAGTCAGGCCTGTGTATTAAAGCCCTCATGCTTGAGCATGGAATCAGCCCAGCTAAACCTTATATGTACCCCCCCTTACTTTTTTTAATGTATAATATACCACTGCCACGACTACCATCAGGTTCTCCAGTGGCCAGTCATGTTTCCAATGACATGAACTGGAAGTGAGGTTTGCCCACAGAAGCCCTGAATCTGGTACTACATTATGTCATGACAGATAGTGAGAGAAAAGGGACATTAATTCTGCATGTTTGCATTTGAACAGTGAGCACATCTTCACAAACCCTGTGTAGCTGAGGAGCTGTACTTGCCCAAGACAGCCACCTCCCCTCCAGACTGACTCTGGCTGGAAACTCTTCTGATGGAGAAATGAAGCTGCTGGGATGAAATCCCAAGCAGAACCTTTGCTATTTTGTCACATTAAAGAATTGACATCTAATAAACACAGGGGCCTTGGGCTGGACGTACAATATCTGCTGTGACAGTTTTGGCCTTTCTTTTGTTTTTTTTTTTGAGCTTTCTCTCTAATTAGTTTATGTTCCAATAAATCCTTAATACAACAACTGCTTTAAACCCAATTGAAAATGAAACAAAAAGAGGAGTTTAAATGGCTCATGGCTTGCTCTGTATGGCTCCCAGGCATCTGAGCAATTCTGCTAACAAGTATCCTGTAACCTATTTGCAAAGGCCACTAGCAGATAATTATATTTGGTTAATTTACATACTTTCAGTTTCTAATCCTAATGAGTTCTCAACCAGCAGTCCCTCGGCAATATGTCGTCTTACCTCATTCTATTTGCCATCCCTACTGTGCAAGATTTCTTCTTTTAATTTACAAAACAATGCTGTTAGGTTTGGTTCAGGGCTTTCCCATTTCAGCGCACATCTACACTGGGTGATTCCACGCCGACTGAAACCCTATTTGCAAATAAGTATTTTACATTTTTATAGATCTTCCATCTGGGAGCCATTCTGCAGTTTAGGGAACCTGACCCCAGTTTGACACAGAGCCTATTTTCATTGCAAAGAAAGACTAAATTCTGCACTAGCCAGTATCCAGGGCATCCTGGTGACATATCTAGTTTGCGGAAGGGGGGTATGTGTTGGTCAGGGATGGGGACTGGGGTGTTGGTCTGTAACGGTGTCATGCTGCTACCACAGCAAAGGTGGAGTTGGGGTGTGGGGTAGTGGGAATGAATAACGGCTGTGTGAGAGCCGCTGGGAGCTTGTAAGGCTCTGGTAAAACATCTCAGGCTGTTTGGCAATTGCTTGTTCCCATTTTGTGTATTTAGGTTCTCTCCCTGTGTACAGACTACTTTGGGATCAGTTACCAGCCAAGTATGAGATTACACTCAGTCAAGTGGCTGAGGAGGAAGGGAACAGGGGAAGGATGGAGAAGATTTATACTTTCAGGTGAGCAACACTCTGTTTTGCTCCTTCCCTTCAAACAACACTTAGAATGGGCCCTCCTCATGGAAGGAGCACATCTGCCAGTACTGATCCCTGCAGGAGCCTGAGTAATTGGGATTGAAGTTGAGTGTTGAGCCAAGGACAATCCAGCATGCTGAGTCAGCATCTTGCACTCAGGCCCCTCTGGCCAGGCTGTGAGGATGGCTCTGTTGCTGTGCAGGGCTGTGCAGCACTTGGTGGAGAGCACTGGGCTTCAGCTAAAGCCTATTGTAAGACTGGAGATGAAATCTCCACTGCTGCATGGAGATTTCTTGAATGCGATGTCCTGTAGGCAACTAGAATAATTTCAGTTGTTACCTTTTAATCACTGGGGTATGTACTACAATGCAATCTTCAGAAAACCTGTTGGATGAAATATTTCCTCTCAGGCATCAAAGGCTGCTTTCTGGTCTGATTTATTTCACTGTAATGAGGTCAGCTTTGGACTAACATTATGGTAATTTCCAATGTTCCCTTGCAAGCAAAAGAAAGACCCCAAACCTCCTTTTACACCACCACATTAAGTACTGTTGATGAAAAAGAGTGTGTGATAAGGTACCTGAGAATGGGAAAGGAAAAGCTGCAGTTTGCAAGGATTTTGTACAGATTTCCAGGAAAACTGATAGATTCTATGAACTGCTGCTAGTTAATAAATCATCAGGAGAGGGGTGATTTTTAACTGACCAAAATAACAACAAATGTTTAGTGAGGAAAAACTCAAAGGTGTGAGAAAAATTCTTAGCCAATAATTTTATTTCAACATGTTAAAGAATGTGCACTTTGTACTGTTGATGCTTTGGTGTAATTTCTGTACATCACACTTGAGTTCCCAAATATGTTTCTGCTGTTATGCACATGCATGCAAAGCTTGGCACTTAAGAACTGATGCCTAAAGGAAACATTACCTGTGAAGTTATTCCAAAGCATCCTGTTTTTGTGAGGAGCACCTTTATGATAATTCTTTCTCCTTAGAGCATTTAAAATCTTACTCTGTATTTCCAGGTAGACGAAAGATGGCTTAACTGTCTTTTCATGCCTGATTGTGATTCCACACTAATCACAGCTGTGCCTGTGCATCTCAACTTTAGGAGAGGCAGTATTTGGCAGTGGCTCTCACACCTGCAATTGGGATGAACAGAACATGAACTCAGAGTAAAGCAGATTTAAGCCACAGACAGAAAGTGTCTTAGGCTGAAGAGTCAGAGTGCTGTGAAAATCATGTGTTTTCCCTACTGTATCACTCATGATAATAATGGCTGGTAGCATGTCAGGTGAAATCCGGGCTCTAGCAAAGTCAATATAAAATCTTTCATAGACTAGACAAGGATCAGTACTTTATCCCAAAGGAAAATATCATCTGAAGATAAATTTACAGAGGCTTATTGACAAGAGTGTCAGATTTCAAGGGGCACTGTCAATTTATAGGGCTGAAGATACACTTTTAGGTAGTAATTTTTAGGCGGGTTTTAAATACCACTAAAAAACCACAAACCAAAGCAGAACAGGAGAGTAGAAATCTCATTTTTTTCTCACAGGTCATCTTAAATGCCTTGTGACTTGAAGATACGCATTACTTGATTCTACTTTTGATATTCATGTAATTCTCTCTTGCCTCTTACTTCCATCCCTCCTCCCCTCTAGAAAACCTCAATCCAAATTCCCCACAAAGCCACGATACAGATTATTCCATCAGGTTTGTCTCTGGGAGGCTGTCCAGGCATTTCTGCAGCACAGGAGCTGCGCTTGAGGAAAGAACACTCTTATGTGGTGAAACCAGAGGGGAGTCAAAAGAATTTGAACTTGTTTGAAATACAAAACAATAATTTATTTGACTTCATTTTACTTGTTAACGTTTATAGCTAATGATGATTTCATGGAACTGCTTTTATAATTCAATACATTCAAATCTATAAAGCAAACAGTTACTACCATGGGCTTTTCAAATTCCACAAACTGTCTTATAGAAACAAATGAGCTGTACATGCACATCTTTTCAATAGGTTGCAACATTTGCAAACATGCTTTAAACTCCTTTAAAGCTGCAGGATAGTGTCCTCTGTGTCAGGCTTTTCATATGAAACCTATAGACTGTCTTCAGAAACCTTAAAAAGAAAACTGTTTAAATGTTGAGCATAACTCTAAAAACTGCTGTTTGATAAATGTTAAATATTACAAGAGAATGACTCTAATTCTGAGTTTAAACCATCAGCTAAATATTGAGAAACAGCACTCTGTGTAGAAGTGAACAACAGCAAAAGAACAGCACAAAATATGGTTTCACAAAAAATACGTATGTGCAGTTGCCCCTCTGGGTTTTTTGCAAACTTTTAGTTAAAAGAAAAGCATGGGTACCTTTTAATATGAATATAGTCTAAGCAAATTACCTGTGTAAGTATGGTTAATACATTTCTGATATTTAAACACTTCATGTAAAAGGTAACAAGTAAAAAAGTACAATCAGTATTCCAAAAAGCACTGCTAATATTGCCATTGATGGACATGGGCAAGCTTCCTCTCCACTTTATAATGGAGATCCCGGCACCCACAGTTGTAGAGTTCAGTATTTGAACTATAAACTCGATGACTGTATCTTATATACAAAACTCTTGCCACATTGAACGAGGCATTGATTTCTACCCCAATGGTAGTGTTTTATGTACATAACTTAGCAATGGTGATTATACAGTAGTCACTGACAGGAAGGAATTGTACACCCGTGTGCCATCTGGTGACTTAGTGCCATGGGTTAGCAGTTCCTGGATTGTCATCCAATTGTCAAAGATTTTTTTATTTCTCTTCTTCATCATTTTTTTGTGGCTCAGTTCAATGATATTCATCTCTTTCTTTTCTTCTGCACCTTGCTGTTCCTTTAAGCAATCTAACCTGCTCTGCATCATAAACTCGCGCCTCTTCCTCTGCTCCTTCGCTTTCACTAAATGCTGCTTCCGCTCTTCCTTGCTCCAGTAACGGCCCATCTTCATTTCACTTATGGCATCATCATCGGTCGTCATACCACTGCGCTCCTCCTTAATCTTTATGGCACGTTCTCTCAGCAGCCTGTCCCTTACTGGCCTCTTTGTAATGTAGCGGGTCCCATCGCTTCTGACCTTGACTTTCCACTCCATCCTTGGTTCACTCTGGCTTGAATTAAAGTCTTTGCACATACTCACCAGACTCATTTGGCTCTGTGCATACTCCACTGCGGATTTCTGTTGGATCAACTGCATGTAGCTCTGATAATGCTGTGCATGGGCAGGAATATGAGCATGCTTATATGGTGAGTGATGGTATGGGGAGACATAGGAACCAGAAGGTTTCTGACTGTGAGTAGGGCTTTTGCTTCCATCACTGGCTTTTCTCTCCTTGCTTTCCAGCTGCTTGCCAAGGTCAGGGTCTTTCACAGAGGCATGGCATTTACCAGTGCTGGATTCATGACTTTCTGAGCTAGCAAATAAATTCTTTTGGGAGACATTATATGCCACTGCCCCCTCATTACCTTGACAGTTAATGCCTTCTGCAGTTCTGCGCAGCGAATTGTCAGGGGAGATCTCCAGCGTGAGTGGTGTGCTGCGGCAGCTTTCGCCTGTGTTATAGGCACTCGAGCTATCCTTGTCAGACTTCTCAGGGAGCTCTGTAATGTCGGAGAGCTCATGCCTGCGAACATCAATGCTTGTGTTATAGTTGCGGAACCCGCTGTTATGTAACATCCAGGGCTCCCGGTACTGATCCTTCAGCTGCTGCATTTTATGGGCTCTCACAATATTCAGGCACTCCAGCTCGATATTGCGCAGCTCCTCGTTCAGCATCTCCAGCTCTCTGTCAACACTTTCTTGGTCGCTTTTGCTCATATCCAGAGTGCTGTTGTGGTAATAGAGGCTGTAAGGGTTGGCAGACTTCACCTGGCACTTCAGTTCCAGCAGTTCCCGGAATCGCTCGCATTCATCCACAGGGATGCCAAGGAAGTCGACGTCTGTGCAGTCGGCCGAGATAAATGACTCGTTGCTGAACTGCATATCGCCACTTCCCAGGGTGTCATGACTGTACATCAGCTTCTTCTGGCTCCCTAAAGTGTTGGAGGAGGTGGTGTGATCATCTGCGTTGTTCTCCTGCTCAGAGCTCTCGTCGTTACGAGTGCTGTCATCTGTGCGCCCCACACCGCTGTCTTTCTCATGCTGGTTAGATAAAATAGTGGCTGTATCTGTGGTACCTCCATCCTCCTCGTGCTTCTTCTAACAGCAAAAATGAAAAGACAGAGAAATTATTGCAAGGACATAAAATATTTCAGGGTGCTTATTTTTCAATCATTTCTTAATCTTTGTTACATTTTCTGCATCTTTGCTTTTACTTGTGTGGTAAGAATACTATTACAGAATCACAGAATAGTTAGGGTTGGAAAGGACCTTAAGATCATCTAGTTCCAACCCCCCTTCCATGGGCAGGGACACCTTACACTAAACCAGCTTGCCCAAGGCTTCGTCCAGTCTGGGCTTGAACACTACCAGGGATGAAATGGTGAAGAAACCCACAGCCTGCTGTGGATGTCCTTTTCAGAAGAACCTGGGGTCTGCTTTTCAGCAGTTATATAGCAACAGTGGTAGAAGTCACATTTCCAAAATGTTTCTTCTCCCACTTAGAAGCACAACAGTATCCAGTTTACTGCAGTGCCAAGAGAATATGGCTCTTCAAAACACGCAGATGCCACAGAGGATATAGTTTTAGAAAACTCTAACCAAAACCAGAAAAACTATTAATGAACTTTTATGATTGCATGAATTGTGGCAGAACGATGGGGAACAGAAGCCCATATCTATGGCCCTGTATATAAACTTTGCTATATAAAACCTTCTTCTTTGCCTTACTCCCCATTCCTAGACCTTACTTGAGCCATTTGCTTGAGTCCTCTCTTTGGATTTTGAGGTGTCGGGAGGCAGGGTGCTTTCAGTATGTGCATGCATATCAGATAGGGGATTTTATAAATTAGCTCTCTGACTGCTCTATCTACTGTACACGTAGTTTACACTGTCAGTGACCACAGACACAACAGTGGATTTCTAACTGTGACCATTGCTGTTAGAGGCAAAAGTAAAAAAAAAAAGGTAACATTTTAAACCTTTTGGTCCCCAAGATGAGGCTTGGGGCAGTCATGTAATATCTTGATTTTATAGAAAGCCCTTTTGCCTTGATCGTTATTTGAGACACTAAGTGTATTCAGTCAGGTTCAGTGCTGGAATATGGACTGCAATGTGAAATTCTGACACCGCTGCACAACAGAGTGGCAGTACCTGCTGGAGCATGCTGGCAGTAAATTGCATTGCCTGGTGGTGCTGTTCCTCTAACATGTCCATGTGCAAGTCATCCAGAAAATCATTTCTGTCATCATCCATCCATCCTTCATCCAGCTATGTGAAAAGGGAGGGAAGAACCAAACCAAATGTTGTCAAAAGAATGAAGACTGACTTAAATTACATTCTTTCTTTGTGGAAAGTGATTGAGAAATCTCAGGGGATTCCTTCCTGTGACAGTGCTGCCATTTCCTGAGAAGGAGCCACATCTTCTGTGCTAAGTGAGGGTACTGACTGTCCTACCTCCCCCCACAGCCACCTTCATCTCCAGCAGCGTGATTTTATCTTCAACAGATATAAAACAAACCCAGCCTTTTCATCCATGGAAATAATTCTAAGAGTTGGGGCTGTTCTGGTTTGTGCATGACTTGATTAGAATGTATAGAAATACTCCCGAGCCCAAAGCCTGAACGCACCACATGCGAGGTGGCATCAAGGGCCAGAGGGAAAAATGCTGGCTAGGGGTCTGTGAGACTTCTTTACTCCCAGCTTCAGTCATCCCCAAGGGGAAGATCAGAAGCATCCAAACTGACAGGATAGCCATGAGCCTGATCCTGTGTCTCCAGGTGTATTGGCAAGGGTTGCTCTCCCAGCAGGAGCAGCAGAGACAGATCAAAGAACAGTGCTCATGGCTGTTTGTTCAGCATCTTTGTTGTGCTAATTCCTGCTCTACAAAGGGATCTGGTTCAACCTTTTATTACAGCTGAGGATGCTTCTTGACAGTATTTAACTACATTAAGAGATGGTGTATAAAGGGCTAAATAATAGGTGTTTTAATGAATGGATAATCAATAGCTATAGGAATTAAGAGTTCAGTATGTTCTTCAAAGCCATGGCTTGAAACCATCCATAATACCTTGCACTGATGTTTGTAATAGCATTGCAGCGTATATAAATCACCAAACACCTTATAAATTTAACTTGAAAATATAGATGTAAGTACCATGACTGCTGAATTCCATTATTTTAGATCATGTATATCTCCAGTCAAACTGTGTAATATGGTTTTGGGTAGATCTGGTAGATTTAAGTAGATTAAAATTCTTCAAAAGAACTGCTTTCTACAAAACAGCAAATCTTTTGGTGAAGACTCTAGAGTTTTTTTTCTGTAGTTCCTACAGTACCTGAAGTTCTGGTCTTGCAACAAGCAAGGAGATGTTCTTGCTCTCTTCACTGGTGAGAAGTGCCACTGCTTCTTCTCGGTTCTGTACCTCTATGCCATTGATCTTTAAAGAAAAGAGCAACACAATGAAATCTTTTCATAAAGATACTTAAATACCGCTGTGATGGTTCTATAGAGCAGCATGGCGGGACAGATCCCAGTGCTGTATGGGCCAGGCACACACACTGTTCACATCTCCAGCATGTAAGTGTCGGGTAAGTGTGTTGGTTTGGACATGAGAAGCTGTTCCACATGTCTGTATGTGATGTGCAGAGCTTTGTTACAAGGAAAGAAACTGGAGAAGCACAGTTAGGCAGGAGCAGAATCATAACAACAGGTCTGGTGGGTGGGAAGGAACAGGAGCATCCTAGTGTGGGCCAGGTGAGGCTGAAGTTGTGCATGCTGCTGCCAGAGACTGGATGGGATGTGGACCTCTAGTCATGTTAGTTTCTATACAGACTTCTCACAAAGCCCCTATGGGATTGTTGCACTTGGAAGACAACTCATTCCTGCATACAGAACTGGGCACTCTGCCTCCTGAGCAAGTACTAACATCCCTGTTAGTGCTGGCCAGGACTATCAAAGTCTGACTGGGATATGGCAGAGGAAAGGGAAATACCCTCCTAAAATTAAAAGGAAGTACATAAATACCAGTCAGAAGGGAATAATTTGTAGAAATTATGCTGAAATAAAGACATTGCAGCAGGTTGCAGTGTGTTAGCAGATTCCAACCATTTACACATGTACCTGAATAATGCGATCCCCTTCTCGGAGTCGACCGTCTTTTGCAGCAATACTGTTGGGATCAATCTACAAAATAAAGAATGCTGTGAGTGCTTTGGAGGTTTGAGAACTCAGTATTCACTTCCTGTTGTAAACCCAGTATCGGTAATATAACTGATACTGTAAGCTAGTGTGTCTGTTGCTGCTGCTATATCTATAGTATTATGTCCTGCTTAGTGATTAGAGGACTTCTCTTGCTTGTGTCAAAGTGAAATACCAGTTAAAATGATGACATCAAACCCATTTCTTCCTGATAAGTGTCTTCAGAGAATGTAGGTTTATTGTGTTTGCATGCCACTGAGTTACCTCATAATTTAACTTTTTGCTTTACAACACAGTGCTCTGATTAGAACCACTTTTTGCATACAGAGCAGGAAGGATTATATCTTAAGTGATGCATTTTAATGGCAGATTTTAGATTCAGTTATGAGTTTCTTTCCCCAAACTGCTGTTACTAATTTGAAATGGATCTGCATGCTAAAAAGATTATGTATAAAATGCTACTTATTGCATGAAAGAGAGCAGAAAGAGACAAAAGGGCCCCAAATCTTTGCAAATAGAAGCGCGGGGTGATGATTTTCCTCTTTATTTTATGTTGTTTCTGGGATAGACAATAAAAATTAAAGGGGGAATATATATGTTTTCAAAATATTTTGAAAACATCACCTGAAACTGAATGCTGAGACTGTGTTAGAGGAAAAATGAACACTAAAAGCTAACAGAACGAAGTTTGGCTCAGTGGATGCAGGATTTCACTCTGTTTGGAGGAAAGGGAAAATAATTAGGTTTCTTCCAGTTACTGCATTCTGACTGCTTTTCACACATGTACAAACAGAGGATGAAAGTCTTAAATGTCCAACACTGCAATTTTAAAGACAAACTGTATCTTATGGAAATCAGCTCAATCTTACCTCACTCACATAAATACCCATGTCATCTTCATCATCTGTTCTGTAACATACAGTAAGGCCAAGCTTGTCCTGGCTGTTCACTCGATGTAAATCTACTTCCTGGGGTTAAAAAAAAAAAAAGAAAGAAAAAGGGAAAGCAAACCCACTGTCAGTGAGACACTGGTGACTGATGGAAGTGATTTTTCAAATACAATGAATATATTTTGCTTAAGTGATATACTGGATCTCTTTTCATTTCACTTGTAGACGAGGTTAACTTACTGAGCAAAGCGTGATTATATGCAGACAATCAATACCTGGGGCATTTTTGACCCTTCAATCAATATGAAGTCATTTTGAAAACAGACCCTTTATTGATCTTAAAGAAGAAAAATTACCTATATTTCATGTAGTGGTAAGATTTCAAACACTAAAATACTTATAAAGTATGATTTCAATATTTGCCACAGCTGATATATATTTCCTTACAAGCAGGGAAATTTTCTGGCTTTTTAGAGAAATACATAATACTTTATTACTTGAACTTGTCTAATCTTTATGAAATGATGTAATAAATTTCTTAAAAGTGTGACTGAAGATCAATACATGGTCAGCAAAGCATTTGGTATTGGTAATAGAAATATAATAAGCACTTTAATCTCTTGCAAGGGTTTGGTTTCAGCAGGTCATGGTTTATTATTCTAGTGCTCTTTGGTGGTCTTGTTAAATCTTGGAGACATTTAAGTGACCTTAAAACTATGTGCTTCCTCTGCTTTTTTTGCTACGAGGATTTCATGTGGGTTGTTTTTTCCTGTATTTGCTGCTGCTCTGTCACACTGGGTTGCAAAATCCATGTAGATGCCCACAAGCTGCAGGATGCTCCTGTCTAGTGCACAGTCAGTGTGACCGTCCACATTTCAGCTCTATCTTCTTGCTACTGAGCGACAGCCAGGTGCCTAAGGACCTTGGGAAGCCTAGTATGCTTAACCAGCATGTTGCCACTACTGTGTTAGTCCTGAGGATATTGTCGCAGGGAGAGAAGATGTTTCTTCATAGGCAGAGGTGTAATAGTAACTGTACTTGTGTTTTTTACTTCCCTTATGTCGTGGTTTAAACTCAGTCAGCCATGCAGTCTCTCACTCCCCCCTCTTCCTCCCCGTGGCTCCTGGAGGGATGGGGAGGAGAATCGAACAAATGTAACTCCCACGGGTTGAGATAAGAACAGCCCAGTAACTAAGGTATAACACAAACCACTACTGCTGCCAACAATAATAATAATGATAAGGGAAATAACAAGGGAAGAGAATACAACTGCCCACCACCTGCCGACCGATAACCAGCCCGACCAAGCAGTGATCTAACCTTTCTGGGTAACTGCCCCCAGTTTTACATCCCAGGCATGATGTGCTGTGGTATGGAATACATCTTTGGTTAGTTTGGGTCATGTGTCCTGTCTCTGCTTCCTCCTGGCTTCCCCTCCTCCCTGGCAGCACATGAGACTCAGAAAGTCCTTGGTCAAACTAAACATTACTGAGCAGCAACTAAAAACATCGGTGTTATCAGCGCCGTTCCAGGCTGAAAGTCAAAACCACACCACTGCGCCAGCTACTGAGAAGGAGAAAAAATGACTGCTACTGCTGAGTCCAGGACACATTAGAAGAGTGCTTGGCAGTGACCAAGGCTCTGAAAGGTCCCGCTCCTGTGCAGCTAACACCAGGCAGGATGGAGAAGGCAACTGTGGGGTTCGAGCCCCATTACTGAGAAGGGAAAGAGTGGAACCAGGCAAAGATCCCTGTGTGGGATCTGAGGGGTGCCCCAGCCCCAGCCCTGAATCTCATGTCTGTGCATGGCCCTCTCCCTTCCAGTGGAAAAGTTCTGATAACAAGACTCATTATTTCTGAATGTGTCTCTGTTTTGACCTGCACTGTGCCATTTGTAAGGGGCAAGACAATAAAACAAGCTGATATGAATAATTTATTGGCGTGTCTAGATGACAGCTGCCAAGATCAGCAATCTCATGTTATTTACTTGTCAACATGTGTAATTTCTTTTTTCTTTTTTTTCCCCCAAAAGAACTGTGGCTGTAAATGTCAGTGACATTTCAGATGGTATTTAAATGGTTTCAGTCAATAGTATCTGTGGTGAGTTGCTGCTCTTTTTCTCCCTCTTTTGTTACTTAAGGGTTTGAACACAATGCTTTGGTAGTGGTTTTTTTTTTTTTAGACTTCTAAAGCTTTGGGGGCTTTTTATAGAGGAGATGGAAATTCTTCAGATAAAAAGATGAGACAAAGTGGATTCGATTGTGATCTCATTTGATCCTTGGGAACGCCACTGCAGCCAATGCATTCATTCTGCATTTAACCAGGGTGTGAAATGGGAATGAGGTGGGAATTCATGAATTGGGCCCAATTCAGGCCTAGGATGATTCCCATATTTCAAGCATACTTTGACAAAAAGATTTTGTATATTCAGGAAAGTCTTTCTAAAGTTTAGTGCTTTCACAACATGGCAACGAAATAGTGACAAGAAACTAGTGCTGCAGCTCATTCTACTGTTTTGACACACTGGTAGTGAAAATGCATATATATATATATAATGTTAAAAAAACCCCACAAAACCAAACAATGAAGCATGGTGACCTTGGTCAGTATTTAAATAGGTCTGTCAGTATTTAAATAGGTCCTATGTAACCATAAACACTTGCCATCACCTTCTGGAGCAGAAGGAATGGAGGGAGTAAGCTATCGGTTTCATTCTTACCTGCCGCATGTTTTGATTAACGAAAGTGTTTTTCCAACAGTGTACAACTATAAAGGGTAATACTGAAATAATTAAAAAGTATGTATGGGTTTATATGTAAAAAGCACCATCCAAGACATCACCTGTGCTATACTGGAAAGTAATAAATCATCTGGTAAATATGTTCTTTAAAAGGAAAACAAATATATATTGTTTAAAAACAACTCACAAATAAAGCCGCAAAAAGCTAAAGCAAACAAAAAAATTTAGAGCAGGTGTTTAGAACCTGAATTTTTATGAGTAAGTAGTTGACAGACTTACCCTTGGGTACAATCCCTCTAGTCCTTTGTCGGAACAGAATAAGCGAGTTTGATGCTACCCAAACATGATAATTTTGGGAACTTCAAGATAGGAACAGCTGCTTTCTGTGGGTCTTTGCGTCAGTGAAGTTTTAATATAATCATAAAGGTTTGAAATGTTTGAGAGATAAAAGTGTGCAATTCCAGTTGGAGTTGAAGAATCAACAGCAGTCTTCAAAGCAAAGGTTATTTTCCATATTCAGAGTCAAGTCTGTATAATGTACAGATACATGAAAGGGGGGAAATAGAAAACTGGCAGCTACAAGTACAAGGTGCTACGGCTGGTTGTGTAACTGTACCAGGAATTAACATGGGTCTACAGAACTTTGTAGGTGTAGTTTTGCAGTGCCACAAGACTTACTCCTGTGTCTTAGTGGTGTGCATCTGGGCAGCCCAAGGGCCTGATTCTGCAATAGAGAAGAAGCTGCTGCGTGCACAGAGACCCCACCAGGCCCTGCTGTTTCAGATCAGGCTGGTGCACTGTACAGTCACCAGCTGAAAGCATATGTACTGCTCAACTGGGGCTCTTTATAAAATAATATGAAACCTATCAGCCACCTACATTGCAGAAGGGAGACACTGAAATTATTCAACACCTGGTCTAGGTGTGCAGAAATTAATTAGCAGACAACAGTGGTATCCACAAAGTGTGGGTTACTGGGGCTACATTAATACAATAAATATAAAAATCTCATATAGGATGTAACTTTTAAACACACAAATAATGAAAATCTGCTTCTGTAAAAGGTAAAAAAGTGACATTTTCAGAGATGTTCAAGAGAAGTATTTCTATGCTATTACACAATAGAGCCTGCACAAGAAAACTGGCTGAAAGATTACTGGCTCTTTATCAAATGTTGAGCCAAGAAGGGCTCAAAGAGCTAGCTGCTGAAATCCATATGGCATTTGTAGCAAGACAAGAAGAAATGAACATGCTCTATGACATTATACCTGTAACCGCTCATAATAATGAATTATGAGTAAGTGGTAATGGTAAATTAACCTCTCTAAGCTCAGAAGATCCTTCATTTGCAAGAGATTATTGAATTATTGTACTGCTGATTTAAATTTATGGCCTGCCTGTGAAGTTTTAAAAATCTACGTCCTTTCTGTAACAAGACAGAAATGAGCAGTGGAACTCTGAAATGAGAGGACGACAATGGGTAAAGTAAGCTCGAACATTCACAAAGCATTATCCAAAGCCTGCATAATAAGTACTCTGTCCTTTTGTCTCTCTCTCTAAAAAGTGCTGTTGTGTGTCCTGACACACCTGACCAGCAGAGTGCCATTTTTTGCTATTCCATTAAGAAGTTTCACCCAGAAAAGCACGTCAGGGAAATAACTATTGATAAAGAACTATTTCCTTTTATAACGCATGAGGCCTTCTCACTCATCTTGGCAACTGACCTTGATTCAGTAGAAGGAAAAATCTTGTTCTTCTGTCTTGAAGATAAAGTGATCTTTACATTTGTCTTTTCCCATAAATGTGGTTTCAATGTAGGTAAAAGCCAAAATCAAACCCCTCCACTTTTTAGAGAAGAAAATTTCATAAAATAGGTTTTCTTTCAAACATTCTTCAGACTAGAGAAGAAGTAAAAATCTGCCTGGAGGTTATTGTGCCAGCCCAACGTTGTGCTGGTAGTTCTGTGATGGACCACAGAGGCTGGTCTTAAGTCATTAGTGATGCCAGGGAAAGCTGGAGAAAACTCTTTCTCACCCTGGTGAAAAGAGTTTTAGGATGCCTAAGTAAGATAACTTGAAAGATGCCCAGGCTCTTTGCCAAGCAGATGGCCAGCGGTCCATGATTAAGACCTTTCTCATGCAGTAAAGAGGTGTTAAGGCCAGTCTGAAGTCCTCTAGAGAGCTAGGGGAGAACAACCTTTCAGTATTAGCTTGTCAGCAAGTTGGAATGTTTTACCACTGTTGGATTTGTTCCAAACAAAGAACATACAAATACTTGTCTCAGAAAGCACAGTTATGAAGTTGAAGGAAGGTACTGCTTTATAATCCTTTACAAATTCAACCACTGCCTTCACAGCACTGCTAGGGTTGAAGTCCTTTGTATTCAGAGACATTAATGCCTTGAGAAGCTCCTGATCAGTGCAACTCCCTGCAGAGCAGGAGTTTTCATTGTAAAGAAATATATTCACATAAAATATGCTTTCCAACGCTTTACAGCCAAGATGGAATAAAAATTGCAGAGTGTGTGACGGAGCCTACTGATTCCATGTGTCTTGCAAATAGATGGGAGAAGTAGCAAACTTTCAACCAAAGTAGTGAAGTACACAGTAAATGGCAGAGCTTGAAACCCTGGAACTCAGCTTTATTTATGGTTTCCTGAAAGCAGTGAAGTATTAATTTCAAATTTTGAAGCCCAGATTTTTGTGCTCAGTGTGTTCATTTCTTGCTGATCAGATGTTACCGTTTCATGCTTTGAACACTGAGCTGTGTGCTGGGAGGGCAAAAAGCTATTTGCATGTATCTGTTGTACTTCATTCTTTTGATGTGAAGGCTCCACTTCTGTCCAAGATTGAGTGAGAGTATCAGAAGTGAGGTTTCTTAGCAGTTAGCAAACATTTCATGTAGTTTTCAGCCCCAAGCTTTGCTTAGTCTCAACTAGCCATCCAGCTGAGTTCAGTTCTCAGAAAGAAAGCAAGACCTAAGTGAAAGCTGCATACAGGAAAGGGTAAAGACAGAAAGTCAAATGGGAGAGAACAAGCTCCCTTTTTGATGTGGAATGTACTCCCTTGTAATGTGAGAAAGTGAACACAGTGAGAAAGGCCTCACTTGGGCTGTGTGTCTGACAGCTGGACAGACTTGTTTGAATAAACATATTAAGGCATAATGCTGCCGAGGAATCCTGGAGTGACATTATTCTTCCTTTATGAGCCTGAAATGACTTCTGGCTGGGCCTCTGTGAAGAATGAATATACTTTTAATTTCTAATAAAACAGTAGTTGAGGATTTAGTCCCGCTTTCCTTGTGGCATGGAAACTTCAAAGGAAAAGAAATGGTCTTCATTTATTTTTGTAGTAGGGAATATATGGCAGTTACCTCTGAGTCATCCATTTTAAGACAAATGTTGAGAGGTAAAACTGAGAACACAATTTTGACATCTCAGCAATACTGCCAGCCTAAATTCTTTCCTATGGATATTTACATTAGAAGCTTGTTGTGAACTTGGGTATTTCACTGGTTTTGCCTTGTTTACTTGTTACAAATCACTAGCCAGTCAGTTATAGGCCATAAAAGTTTAGATGAGGAGCTTCTGATTGAAATTCAAAGCACACTTTATGGACACAGGATGCCAGAAGGCTGACTTGATGGCTTTCTTACTTTAGACATTCCTGCTGCAGTCAATGAAACAGTGCCTTTGTGGTCTTTTAAAACATATCTATCAAAAGGCAAACAAAAAAGCAACTAGCCAGTTGAGTCCCTGTTAGCACTTTGACCTTCCCATTGATCACAGTCTCTACAATTTGAACAAGAATCTTTAGTGGTTTTTAAGAAACACTATTAGGCTACAGAGACTTTTCTAATGTTCATCTCCCCGTGTTACTGAGCTGATCACCTCTTGCCATGAAGTACTATATCAATGTCAAAATTATTAATGTTGTGGTTTAAGGCATATTAACGTCTGGCTACTGAAGTGCATGCATTTAAGCTGTTTCCAGCTCAACTGGTTGATGTTCTAATGGAAGCAATATAATTTCTCCTCAATATTAGATTTCCTAAAAGATAGTTTTAGAAAAGGCACTGGTAGAAAATACTGATTTGTTCTACATTTTCCCTTAAGACTGAAATCTATATTGTATTTGTTTTTCTTTAAGGAAAAAAAAGGCACTTATTTGAAAAGTAAGGCCTTGAAGTCTGCTAAGCAGCATTTGTTTTACTGGCACTTTGATTTCATCCTGCCTTTGATTCATGTTTGTATACCAAGATGAATTGCTACCAGATCTGCAGCATTTGAAAACAGCTTGCAAATTTTTTATGGGGTTTTAGTCCTTGATCCCACGAACACTTTTCTAGAAGGGAACAACTTTGTGCTTGTAGAACATCTGAACTCTGCTCCCACTGAAGCTGTTGATAAATGTACCACTGATTTAAACAGAGCTACAGACAGGTCAGCATTGCTTGCTTTGACAAATAGGCATTAGCAGGGCCAGGATCTAAGAAATCAGAAGTGCAAGCAAGCTAAGAATAAACTATTCACTTACTGATTATCTTGAATGGATTAGCTGGGTCAGACATTGCTGGCAGTATTTGAAGTATTGAGATACTTTACTGCTATTTATTACAAACAATTTAAAACACTTCAGTGGGTCAGTATAGCTTAAGTATCTTGCAGAACTAAGGCCCACAATTTATATGCTGTGCTCTGAATGGTTGGGAGCAGCTTATTAAAATTAAGTATGGGAAAGCTGAAGATGAACTTCTGATGGGATATACAAGTACTAAAATCCCAAGTGATGTCTAAAGATTTGGCAGGGAAATGGACTTGCATACCTTTATGACTGGTTAAACTTTTATTATCTATAATTTTCATTACTTAGAAGTTACATATGTATACATATGAAAAGGGAGGAACAGCTTAGTATAGTGGCAAATCTATTCTGGTCTTGTCTTGTAAACTTACAATACTTCTAAATTATATGATCAAGAACATCTGTTTCTCAGCTGCGGAATATTTTAAGGGAAACTCACATTTTTACTGTGACTGTGTGGAACTGTGCCTGCCACTCACAAACTTGGAAAGTCTAAACCAGCACAGGTATACAGAATTTAATGAATGGAATCAATGACTTCATTATTTATGTTAATTTGTTAACTGAAGTTCTAGCTCGTCAGTCCACGGTGCACAGTTAAATACACTGCCAAAGGTATCAATAAGGTTTGCAACCTGCAGAGTAACTAATAAGCAACTTTATAAGTATCTGCTTTGAAATGTCTTTTTGCTTTATATACAAATAAAAACCACGACAAGTGCATGTAAGCTGTCAGTAAATGAAACAGTAAAGACCAAGTACCTCTAATTCCAACTCATCTCGGTCCATTTCTTGATGAATTCCTCCCATGTAGTCATTTGGGTCATAGTATTCATGCACTGATGGATGGCTGGGAAAAAAAAGGTGTGTTTTAGAACAGCACTCAGGACTCACGATGACAGCACTCAGCGCTCAGTACTAACTAGAGTTAGCACATTAATCCATTCTGAGCTTACAGCAAGTCATTGTGAACATGATGGACTAACAACCACACCAAGAAGTTGCCCGTGGTTAATGAATACATCGTACCACTTACACCAATAAATGTATTAAACAGAAATTACATGTATTACAAGAGAAGGCCAAAGTATCTGGCACCTGTTGATGAATGTGAGACTTGTAAAAAGCTTTAAAATTTACTAATGGATTTTCTCCAAATGTAAAGCTGACTTGGGGAAAAAATGCACAGCAGCCAAGTAGGGTCAGGGGTACCAGGTGATTGCTGAGAGGGCAGGTATTTGCCAGGGTTCAAGATGAGAGGAAATACTAGATTATTTACTTGCGAGCTCAGGTTATTTGCAGACATGAAAGTAAAACCATTCCTGGCTGGCTGCTTGGCATTTCTACTTTGCCTTAAAAACAGAAAACTTTATCCAACTGCTAAGTATTATAAAAATAATTTGCCATCCAACTGTTTGGATCAGTGGCATTCTGTTGACTGGTTTGAATGCAACAGGCTGTGCCTAATGAGTTAAATACTGTTTAAATATGCATCACTCTTCATATTGCCATTCACTACTGGCATGTTGCTTTTCACAACTTGAGCTCTCCAACTCTTTGCTATCTATACTTTGAAAACTGTAAGCAGTAACACTCTTGTGATCACTCTTTTCTATGCTGGAATTATTTTCTGCAATGAAAGTAAACTCCCTTTAATTCTCTGTTAACTAGATACATGTTTCTTTGTAAGTGTGAGGCTATTTACGTAACAGCATCTGCTAACTGGCTGAGATACCAATCTTGTTATATGCAGGCTAGATTAATGTGAATGGGATTTGGAGAAGTTACAGAAAGCATTAGGAAAAAACAACTCCGTTTGCTTGCACATGCTGGGTGACAGCACACTCAAACAGCTAATGGACTGCATTGTGTGCAGGGAGAGCCCTGAGGCAGGCTGGGTGCTTGAGACCAAGATCTACAGCTCAAAGTAAGGCCATTGATGATACCAGCAGTTGCAACAATTAAGGGGCAATATGAAGTTTCTTGATAGGACTTATCAATACCACTGGTATTATACAGGCATGTGGCAACCTAAATGGTTCATCACAAATTAATCTTTGCTGTTTTCCTAATGTAATTGGTTTTGCAGTTGGAAAGTTGCAGGCATTGAAAGCCCCTCTTGTCTGGGGGTATGCAGGGTAGGTGATCTTAGTATAAGCATGTCCTCTCCACAGTGTGCTGAGCTCTGCTGCTTGTTCACAACAAACAAGCTCAAAGCTACAGCCTTTTGTCAAACATTTCCGCTAAAACATGCAGCTGCACTTGAATTTTCAATGGGCTGGGAATAGGTGGCCGTGTGGTAATATCCGATGGAACCATCTTTCAAATAACCAGCATTACTGAGAGTTGTGAAAGAAACAGACATTGTACACAGAAGCCCAGTTCCTGGCTGAACATGTGAATGTTAACATGCTATGAAAGTCACTTACGAGCAGTACAGCATCAGTGCCTGTTGGTAGTCAAAGCCTATTTCCTAGGAGTGCCGACTGGGATGTCTGGAGGGGTGTGCTGGGGTGTGTTTGTGTGCTGATCCAAGTTCAGAGCTTGTGCTGCCTGCAGGCTCCCCTGCCAGAGTAGTGCTGTGCAGCCAGGACACGTGCACACTGCTACTGCCTCTCACCAATGTACAGGATCATCTCAAAACTAGGTACTGCTGTGGACTGACCAGATCAGGGTCTCTCATACACAGCAACTGAGATGTTCAGAGTCCTTTCTATTCCTTTTTCCCCTGTGGAGATGCATGGCAAGATGACAGGCAATATGCATGAGTTCCTTGGGGAGCTGTTTTCCTCTTGAACAGCATGTGAGGGCGTGGGGTGTGTGTGCCAGCAGATAATTGTCATTTTTATTTGTAAGCACAAAAGCATCAAACTACCATTAACAATAATTAAAATTTGATTCTAAAACATCCATGACAGCATTGGTAAGTAATTTTAGTCCTAGAAAATAACTTATTTGAGTAACATCGCTGCAGGGTTGTAATAAAGTAATTAATACACTGGAACAGAATGTAGCAGCTCTTAGCATTACACAATTTATGGCAGCCATAAAAAATAAAGTTAAAACATAAGCAACCCAAAGAGGCAGTGAGAGGAATTGTAAGAAGCAATAACTTTATCCATCAAATGCCAACAAAAAATAAGCTTTATGAGGCCATGTTGTGACTTAGTGGCATTACTCATGTGAGTAATGGCTTGCTAATGTGTAGGAAAAATGAAAATGTTTTGAGTTATGGCTCAATGGCGTATGAATTCTGGCCATGCATTCACCAGCAAGTAAAGGTGAGTTGATGAACTACTTCTAAATGTCACATGAAGGAATGCAAGGATTTTTCAGGGCTTCACAAACTGATACTTACTCTTCAGGTAGGAGGTACGGGTCTAGCACAGAGACGGGTGGCGTAGGTGAGCCCATCTTGCTTAGAGCCATGATGTGTTCGAAAGTGATGTCTGTCTGTGTGCCCACATCTACGAGCTGACAGTCATGAGCAGGAGTGAAGCCCTTGGTGCGTGGAGTTCTTCTGAGGACCTGCACCACAATGGGCTCCTTTGCTGTCTTGAATGCTTCCACTGCCTGCTCATGGGTTGCTTTAGATAAATCCTTCCCATTGACCTGCAGGAAGAAAGCAAGCAAAGCAATGAGAGAAACAGTCAGAAAGTAAAGGACATCTTTGTTGGTTTTGGCTGTTAATGCAAAAGTCTTAGCTTTTATCTAAAGGTATATACAGCAAGAACTAGGAGCTATTGATGTGTTGTTATGCATCTCTCATTTCCCCCTTTCACTACGTAACTTTACGAATCTTGTGCTCTGCTTCTAATTTTGATAGTTTGATTTTACTGGACTCACTTTTCCAGCTAAAGTATAAAACAGCATCCCATTTGTTTCTTGCAGATTAGAAAACCCTCATCCTTTGTCTAAACAGAACAATTATTGATTCTCTTGTAATTTTTCTGGATTTTGTTTGTTTTTTAATCGTTTAACCATTTTTTTGCTGAACAGAACTCCTGGGACAAGACCTGAAATTGAAAAACTGTGTATTTGTGTCTGATAAACAATGTTTCAGATGAAGTACCATGGTGGTACCCAGTCACTGCAAGAAAAATCTCCATCTTAGGGATGGGCATAGACATCATCTGGGGTACTGAAGGGAAATAATAGGGAAAAAACCAGTTGTGGGCTTTTTGGCTTTTAGCTAATTATTTGTCTGTGTAGCTTACTCACTTCCCATCTCCACATCTCACCACCATTATCTCCTGGCTTAATGAATCCTTATACATTGCAGACCATCTTCGCTAAACATGACTGAGACCCCACTGAGACCTGCCAATACTTGACATGGAAGGTGGGGGTCTGAGAAGAGAATTTGAACACAGATCCCTCCTGTCTCAAAGTAGTGAAGCTTCTGTTCATAGCAGCTAAAGTGAAATGAGGCATAAAATTCTATACAGAGTTTCCAGTCTTTGGCAAGCAGAGGTGTCCTTCCGGATTCA
Organism: Neopsephotus bourkii; assembly: GCF_033783945.1. Lineage (NCBI taxonomy): Eukaryota > Metazoa > Chordata > Aves > Psittaciformes > Psittacidae > Neopsephotus > Neopsephotus bourkii. Next base: position 2,084,418 of record NW_026901568.1, read on the forward strand.
GAGAGAGGTGTTGAGCACTTCCAGCCCACTGTGCCTTTGCATTTCACTCATGCTCAGCTTCCTCCTGCACATGGTTTCTAATGATCTTTTCCATAAGTACTGAAGTGTACCTGAGGGCTGTGAAGGAGATGAGGTCACATTGGTTAGAGTTTCTATAAAGCTGCAGAATTCCAATTCCCATTTTGAGTTTTGGTTTGTGAGAGGTTTTAATGTTTCTGTGTGTCTCCAACTGTACGGGCTGTAATTTTATGGCAGATAAACACAAGAAACAGTTTGGAACGAACTGAAAACAGGCAACTGCAGTGAAAAGACTGTGTGCCTGCTTCCTGCTGCTTCCAGCTCAACACGGACATCTCTCTTTAAATCTGGACTGTTTATTGTTAAGATATCCACAAACCCAAACCCTCTATGGGCTCGTATCCAAAAACTGTTAGAGAAACAGTGGGAACCACTGGTAACTCCAATAAGTTTTTATACTCTTTTAACATGCAAACTGGTGGCATTTTAATACAGATGAAAAGAAGCTGTCCAGAGCAATTTGTTTGTGAAAGCTGTATAGGGAAGCTACAATCTTAAAGCATCATACTATCATGTAATTGTTACCATGTTCTTTGGACTGGGGCAAGCACTGGCTGACACGCAGAGATAAACTGCAATTCCAGATTAAAAGATGCTGCTAGCAGTGACAGCAAAGACCCCTGTCGCAGAAGCCCTTCTCATCAAGGAGCATGCTTTATATATAGATTTTCTTTGTGAATGATGTCTTGCATTGTACTCCTTGCAGTCGGACAGCTACTCACTTGATAAACTGCATTACATTACAGTTATCTATTATCACAGGCGTGGGTTGCACAGTAGAAACTATTGCTGTCTGCATGGAAGAGTATCTTTTTCTTTCCAAGGCTTAAAGATAATGAATTGCCTTGACTGGACATAGATGCAATAGTGTCCAGCCCCAGGTGTTAGTGGTGGCTGCTGCTTTGTCATTTAATCAGTTTTATCCATGTCTGAAATATACATTAATGTGGCAATTCTGCCACATCACCTTCTTGAATATGACTGAATCTCTAAAATGTATGCCCAGATTCCGCTATCTTTACTTGTATCAGGTCACACTTAGTTCACACTGTGCTATGCCATGTTTAGTTCCATTAAAGTAAGTTGGGCAACTCAACGAGTAACATTACTCAGCCCAGTAACTGAATTTAGCCCATACTTTACATATTGCCTACAGCAAAATGCTGGGTGATAATGAAGAAGGTTAACTTGAGTGCAGAATAGATTGAAAAGGCTAAATTCCTGCTGAATTACCTTGGGCATATAACACTTTTTATGCTGTCATCTCTGGTTTATCTTAGAGAGGTGATGACACCAGGTTTTTTGTTAAGCCAGCCGAGACTGGAAGGTGTTAGTATTACATTTACATTACAGAAACACTTGCACTGAACACAATTGCTCACAGTAGCGCATGTAAAGTTTGGCCTGGTCAAATTAAGTATCATTAACTCGCCTAATTGAGCAGATTACTTTAAAACAATTTGTACAGCTGTAAAATGAAGTTCAGTGTAATGTTTTCTCTGGAAAAAAGAAATGCTGATTACGGTTCGAGTTTTATTATTTGCTGCAAATTAAATGTTGCACATTTTACTGTGTGCATCCTACATCCTAATGGATTTTTTTTCTGTACAACTAAATCCAGCAAGCAATCAAAATCATAGAATCTAAATTGCATCCAGTGTAGTGTTCTTCAGAAATGTGCTCTTGAATAGAATAACTCTTGAACAGGAAACTTTTCACATGAGCTGCTTTCTACATCTTTATCCTAAAGCCTGGTAAAATCATGCAAAGGATATAGCTTCCTGGTTTATTCCCAATATTGTGAGGAATTTGGATTACAGACACTTCAGTACAGGCTGCATTTTAGTTCAGGTTACTTAGGACACTTTGGTTTTGCAAATCCATAGACTGGCATCCTCTGTGCTTTTGTATGCAACTACTATATAAATAATTGTAACTTCAAAGTCAGGCTGATATCGTGCAGGGAACAGGCGGCAGTCTGAATGTATCAAAGTTGCTAACTACAGGAGTTATTTCTAAGGAGTATTCTGACTGCTTTCTACAAGCTGATAATGCAGTGAAAAAGAGGAGTGCTGCACAGCCAGGCCAGAAGGACCTGAGACCGTATTTTAGGCTTAGGGATGAAAACCAGCTAAGTGTTAATCTAATACCTCTCCTCCTGCAAAGGAAACCTTGTGTAGAAAAGGTTTGTGACTTTCTGGCGATAACTCAGCATTTTATAGGCCTGCCTACTGCACCACTGAGTGCCCTCTCTGCAAGCAGAACTGATACCTGCAGGTTTCCACAAATGCCCATTCATCAGTGGCTTAACTGTAGGTCCTGGGCAGTGAATTAGACTGTTGAGGAACATGTGCTCATCTTGTTCTGCTTCATTAGCTACAAGGATAGCCCCAGTGGAGGGGATGGAGAAAACCTGCAGGCAGAGATGTTACAAGTACTGCAAGTAATGGCATCAGGTCTGCTCTGCCAGAGCCTTTCATCTAGTATTGCTGGCTCCAGGTCAGAACTGAGCATTTCAGTGGGTATTTGTATTCAACATTCTCTATGTGGGCATTTCAGAATACTAGGACTTTGCAGAGCATGATAAATAAATAACTCTAAAGGGGGATTTATATTTGATATGTATACAATTTTATATCATCGGCTTGGTAAGATGGTAATGATTGTAATAAAATGAAAACATAACTCAGTGTACTGTTATTATTATGGGTTTCTTAACCCACTGCTAAAATATGGTTGGGGATTTTGTCTTTAGAAGTTAGTAATTCTGTGAAACCTTGGGAGTACCCACATCCTATCAGGCAAGCTGTCCCATGGACAGTAGCCATTCACAGGCTCAGTCTGTACATCTCTTCTAAGAGACCAATTCCTAAACCCAAACTGAGTGAAATCCTTTTAGCTCTTCAGGTTCTGTTTTTGTCAGCAGTCTTGGTCAGTGTGGTGCACTGCTGACCTATTAGATGTGTTCAGAACTGCATTAACAAAATGAGAGTTAATGGATTGCACAGAGCTATCACTATTAACCATTTAGATTCTGAATGTGGAATGACGGAACAATTAGTAATGGTGCAAAAATGTGCTCTAAAGTGATTTACAGCAGGGAACTTACACTCTGAACCTGGCACCTGAAAAAATGGACACATTATGAGGTAAATACCAAGTAGTGAATAGTTTGTATTTACTGGGGGTTTTTTTTTAGTATTTCCCATCCCAGCACATCAATAATATAATTTTCCATTGAAATGAGGCAGGGAATGCTGAAATATCTGGATAACAAAATCTCATAATTCTCAAGTCAGCTTATGTATAACAGAGCTAAATTGCTTTTTCCAGCTAGAAAAAGTAGCAAGTATTAGTATTTTATTTTTAGTAGCACAGAAATGATGCAGAAGAAAAATACGATGATCCCAATGGCCTTATTTCTGGTGTCCATGTAGAATTAGCGCTTGTGGCTAATCCTGAATCCTTTGACACTTTAGCAAATAGATGATATTAAGATGTTTAGTTTCTGCCTGGAAAACTCATCACAATTGACAATTATTCCCAGTGCTTAAAAGCCAATAAATATATCTGTATAGTTTCAATTGTTAAAAAAAAAAATCCCAGTGGTTCTATAATCATAGAATTCATTCCTAATGCTGTTCAATTGTGCTCAGCAAAATTCTTCCTTAAAAATAGTTACATCTGAAATAACACAGAAAAAAAATATCCATGCAAATGAATGCTTCAGAAGAGTGCCAAAAACTACAAATATGCATAATTTCTTAGGAACATGCCATGTGACAGAGACAATGGGATCTTTCATGGCACAAAAGATGGATAAATTAACTTGTCTGAAATGTTGAAATGCTTAGTTTTGGATCTTCTTTGCAATGGAAATATACTGAATATGGAGAAAGCTGTAGTTATCTGCGGCGTATGATGTTAAACTGAAGTGAATGGACCTTGATGAAATTTGTGGTAGAGCCAGACAGGCTCAGCATGTGCATGAGACACAGAGATAAATACTCTGAATCAAGACCATACAGCAAATAAGGATGGGATGCTTAAGTTCTAAAATATAAATTATGTAATGATTATGAAATAGAATAGTATTTATAATATTTTAATTTATAGTATAAACTGTATATTAATGTTCTTTTGCACAAAAGTAGGCTGCAGAGAGCACACTACCTTAAAATCTACATTGTAAAGGCAGCAAGAAATCTATACGTAAACGCAGCATGATCCTGTCTGGGAGTTCAGTGTCTCTTGGAAGTTTTCTTTTAATACTTGGAATGAAAATATCATAATCCCTTGAGCTTGATGTCATGCTCACTAAAGTCATCGGGAGTTTTGCCTTTGCAATAACTTCGTTCAGGCACTGAGTGAAACAGAGATGACTCTAACAAAAAAGCAGGATGTTATGAAGCTGAGTGTGCCATCAGTATTCAACTGGCATGGCCAAACTGTGATAATGGGAAAAAAAAAGTCATCATAGCCAAATAAGGCAAAATTGTAAAGTAAAACTATATGCAGTATCTGGCCAAAAATGGAAGCAGCAGATGAACTTCACTGTCCAACCTTAAACACCAGGTGAAACTGCTGAAGAACAACCCATGACAGTTAGGAGATGTGAAAGCAATAAGTACAACATGACTATACCTTAAGACCAAGCATATAAGAGCCATGAAAAAGGCTGGAAATGATTTAGCACTGTCTTGGAGATAAAATGAGTAAAAATGTGCAGCAGGATCCTGCTGGGTGTAGTGCTGGTAAGACCCAAGTGAATTCTTGAGTCTCTGTTCAAATCTCTCTTGCATTGATAGCTACTTATAAAGGAGGTTGTCAGATACAATCTATTATAAACCTGCATCATCTAATGTTGGATGCATATGTATTACAGAGTATACGATTCTAACACTATACATGGCCACTAGAGAGGGAGAAAGAATATATCAGTGGTGGGCAAATCAACAAGGAGAAAAGGAAGAAAACCAGGAACTGAAGTCTTTTTAGGCTTGTGAAGAATTTGCACTACTGAGCTAGGACATGGCTTTCCAGATAATTTTACGGTGCTGCAAGAGTGTAAGGCATTGGATATACAACAGCTTCTCTCTCTGTCAGAGCTGTGTGAAATGTTTGGCATCCATCCTGTGGAAATCTATTAATTCTGGCTATATGTCACGGTGAAATTCCTTTTGTGAGCACAGACTTTCTCATGTTGCTTTAAACTGTACGTACGTGCTTTTACTTTTACTTAACAATTTTTGTACTGGGAGGTTTGGGACCCTCCAGCAATCCCCAAGCCAACTGCCGCTGTTCAGATGCTAATTTCAGGCCAGATCCTCCTGAGGTCAAATTTGGCACAGGTTCCGGAGGCTGGGAGCCTTCCAGCCTTCACACAGCGAGGACAAGGCTGGTCCTGGGCAAGGCAGTTTGCAGCACTCTGTTCCTAGAAAACACACTCTTTTGTTTGAGGCATGAGGAAAGTATTTTGATACGGTAGTACACGGTTGCGTAGGCTACATACATGTCATTTTATCAGCAGTTGCTGTTTAATTATTTAGCAAAGTATGTGATTTACATGGTTTACTTTTCTGGGTGGGTAGGGAAGCCTGACTGCCACTTTCTTGATGGCAGACATAAATCGTGGCCTTTCAGGTGTATCAAAATGTGCCACTTGTTTACACAGACAAAATTTCCTCCTGGTTACCACCAATTCTTATATTCTGTTCCTTCTGATACAATGTTTATAGAAAATGTGGTGTCTGTTCTGTCTCTGTTCCTGTGCTAGCAGAATTTACACACCTGGGTTATTTACACAAGAAAGGTGTTCCTTGAACTGACCTGGAGAGGTGATATAAGGGCATCCATCAGGACAGGGCTGTGCTAGAAAGAGCTTTGCAGAACCTCATGAGGCAGGATACTCAATGTAGGTGAGAAGTTCTGCATTCAAGCATATGCAAACATCATTTGCAATAGTACAGATGAAGTAACTCTCTCCACTCGTTTAACCAGTGAACTGAAAGGTTGAGAAAGCCAGAAAATCTCTGTGCATGTAGAGTTTACGGTGTGTAGTTCTAATTATTTTGTACTTTATTTTTGCTTAAATAGCGTATAACATTGTTTGCTGGATGTTGGTAGTGCACAACAGATACTAGAAAGGTTTTCAATACAAGAAAATTATTTTTCCATCCATCAAGTTAGACTGATTTATATGGGTTAATGTCATGAATGGTAAACATTTGTATGCATTGTACGGCTTGTTGGTTCTTCCGTGCTTCACAAATGTCACAGAGAAAAAACTTTTTTGCTTAAGAATGAGTAAGCAGCTTTTCTTTGTAGAAATTCATGCAAATCCTTGGGAAGTGCACTATAAAAATGCTAGTTCTTTTAGACTACAGACGTCTGTGCTCCATTTAAAACGCTCTTTATGGTCTGATTCACTTCTTTAGCAAGTTCTTAAGAAGTCTGCATATTAAGAAAAAGCAGCAGAACTTTAAAGATTTTTACAGAAACTGGAGCAGCAAAAAGCCCATTTTCTAAACCCCCTTTTCCTGAGGAATTGGAGAAAGCAGGTTCAAAATACAGGTTAATTCTTCTCGCAGCTCCATCTAATCCCTCTTTTATTTCCCTCATATGGACAGTCTCTCTCTTTTCCAAAAACCAGAATTATATTGTTTAGTAATAGACTGTTTCCATGTGTGTGCATTTCCCTTCTGCCTTGTGAGCCATCCATGACAAAATAGTTAAGACCAAAGAAAAATCCTTTACTTTAGAGTACAGAATACATTTGTTCTCTAAACATTTAACTTCCAAATGGAAAATCTTAGGAGAAAGACCCTTGAAATAAAGGAATTTTTATTCTGCTAGTAATTAGCACATTTACGTATTAACAGGGCAATGCTAGTACTGTTTATAGAATACTAAGATGTGCCTGCTTTTGGTTGGAGTCTCGGGCTCCACCCCTATGTATCACAACTCAAAACCAGAGGGAATGAAAACAGATTTAGACTAATGCTGGGGATTGTGAGACCTTGTACTTTCTTTATAAGCAAAGTTTATTTGGACCCCTTTTCCTTAAATACACATTTATCATTTTAAATGGCTTTCTATCAGGGTAGAAGTACTCCTCTATATTCTTTCAGCATTTAAAAAGTAGTCTTTCGTGTATCTGTTCATGGCTTAATAACCCTGGTCCATGTGAAAACCAGAAGTTTACAGGCGCTCCCTTTTTAATGACTGCCATTTCAGTAGCATGACCCCGAGGGAGCCAATCAATTATATTTGTGAGTGAGGTACAAATGACAGCCATAACTAATCATGAATTACTAATGACCAGAATCAGCAAGTGTAATTACCCCCCTTCTCTCATTCTTCAGATTTACCCATATATAGCACTGTGCCTCCAGTCTGGCACCTTGGGCTGCTGCTGCTGGCATATTACATCGAAATGCTCTTGCCCTTCTCCTATGTACTCTTCCCAAGAGGCAAAACCTACATCTGTGTATTTGCCTAGTAAGCAAATGACAGTATTGGTATGAAGGAGAACTTCTAAAATAGCTGTGTTTTTCTATGTTTATGTTTCCTAGAATACACAATGATAGTAAATAGCATAAAAAGATTAATCTGTTCAGTTAAGGGCGTACTGTTACATGGATTTAAGCTGCACTGGACTAACATAAGAAACCACTTATTTCCCTGACTCAGGCCAAAGTCCCTGTAGCCCTTTCTCCAACAGTGGCATGCAGAGGGTAAGATGTATTTAGAGGGAGTTTTCCCCTGCCATGCTTTTCCAGCACCTACAGCTCAAATAGTTGATAGCCTAGAACTGTTTAACACCATACCTCAATTATAAACAGAGTAGTTCAGTTGGCATATAGACCAGGCCTTGAAGTAATACTAGTGTTACTTTAGTAGCGTAGCAGTCTGTTCAAACAGACAACAAAGTGTCTCCCCTGAAAGCCTGCTCCAAGCAAAATGACACAAAGTGTATTGTACAGATGAGAAAATGAAACACAATCCGAGTTAGTGATCTACCCGACGTCACATGAGAGCGCACCACAACTGAAATCTGGACACTGATCTGCAAGACACTGTGTTTAAGGCCATTCCAATTCATGACATTCCCATTTCATCACTGTTGCTCATTGTTTGTAGCTTCTAAGTCCATCCTCCCACTCCCTTCCTTCTGCCACAAATGTCTCAGTGACGTAAGACAGAAAAAGAGCAATTGTGGGTAGCTCTGAAGATAATCTGGGTGTAAGAGGGTTATTGAAGTTGGTGCCAAGAAAAGATGGAAAAATCACCCAGTGCTGTTATCTGCCAACCAGACAGCAGTGACAGGTCCAAGTGGATTTGTCAGTAAGAGGGCCTGCTGCTTCAGTAGCTACCTGGTATCTGCAGAGCAGGCTTTGTCATTTGGGCCATCCACTTCCTGAAGTAGAACTGTGGTTTTGGCCAAAGAAAACTAACCTCAGAAGGTGTTGTGTAGGTAGGAGTCCCACCCCCTCCTCACTTTATCCTTCCCGTCCATGCTGCTTGGCCATGGCATAACATTCTCATAGTGTCCTCTTGATAAAAACACCTTCATTCTCCTTTTCTTGGCTAAAATTGCTGGCAGTTAGGCAGATGCTGTCAGGTCAGACACTTTACTCGCTGTAAATGCACGATCCAGGAAAATGGTGCATAAATCGAATATGGTTTTAGTCTGACCATACAATTATTCTCTCTGTGACGCAGAACACTTATTTCTCAAGGGTTCCCAAGGAGTTTGATGATAGCTTTTGAGAAACAGAGTGCTACTGAATGCAGCTAAGGGGGTGTCTCAGTGTAAAGCCAGTGGACAATGTGTCCAATCACCTACAACATGTCCATGTTCAGAATTACTGATACGAGTAAGAAAGCACTGCCATGATGTTTAACCATTTTTCCTTCAGATGGTGGCCTCTGCCTTTTTTCCTGAAGATACAATGTGTTAATAGGAAGGCTTCTTTCAATAATCACTATTTAAAGTACTGAATATTGTAATCTTGTTTAAAGTTTACGTGTATTTTATATTATTTATTCTGTCAAATCCCAAAGTCATACTGAGCTCGGGAGGGCTGGCTGGACCTGTCTACATTTACCCACTGAGTTTCCAAAAGGAACAATCCCTATGTATGTATAAATGAAAAGTTGTCCCGTCCTAGTGAAAATGAAACCTGACCTTTTGTTTCATTATTAATGAACACACCAAAACACATTTATTAAATCTGCACTTTTTCATTATTCCATATGTTTCCTTTTTCCCAGCCCATGTCTGACATGTGACAGTAAAGCACAGCGTGATTGTCCCTAGTGCCTTCTCCCTTGTGACTTCCTGCCACCTGCTTCATAGCGTTAAACAGATGTGTAAGTGTAAAGCATTACAAAACTCATCTTTTCAATCATTTATCACCTAAAAAAAATCCAAATAAATGTGTGCTTTGGTTAAGCATTTTATCTGCTCAATGTAAAGAAGAAAGGCACTGTAGATTTTAGGAAGATTGTGTAGCAATAAAATATTCCACATGCACAGCAAGTCAGATTATCCATTTATATCACAGGTGACCGTTAGGCATTTTATTTCATATCACATCTTGTTTGTTTTCCTTTAGTTGCCAAAATATTCCTCTAACATGTAATAGGATTTCTCTGGAAGATACTTTTTTGACAGAGGCACTGCATTATTCATCATCAAGTGAAGAGGAAAATTTCAATTGCCAGTTTCTGGTAAATGTCTAATTAAGAAAGGGGACTTATGAGCCACAGACAGGCGCCACAATCATTAAAGGGCAGTTTTCTGAAGATTATGAGTCTCCAGTCTGTCAAGCAGAGTTTTTCTTCAGCTGAACTAATTCAGCAGTAGAAAACCTTGTCTAGAACAAAGCCCTTGGAATTAACATCTTGTTTAAGCAAACACATGCGTACTTTGAAGTAAGTGTGATAGGTTCACGACTGTTATTGAGGTCAAGTTTAATGGTAGTGAAGTGACAGAATATAACTTCAACACTACTCTTAATTTCAGCTGCAGCACAGATTGTACATACAGAGTATCTGAAACCATACAGTGTATTTCAAGCAGACCAGTTTACTATAATTGGCACAACCAGTCCAGTTTTAACATGGAAAACTACTGATATGTAGACCAACTAATTCTCTGGCTGCCTAATTAAATCTGAGGGTGTGAAAAGCATATGTACAGAGGCAATTATTTTTGTTTCCCAAATCTTACAGTTTTGATTAGAATTTTTTTGAGCTGCATATTTATTTTGTCAAGCTTCATTTTAGCCCTGATTTAGGATCACACCACTGCTCAGTAGGTTTAAGTCTAGTTAGACTACATCCTTACATCAGGCTTTCTTAATGACTGATTATTTTAGTCTAATTTTTGCAGATCTAAACATGTGAATGGAATTCTAATGGTGAAGGGACCTGAATCAATGATCATCTCAGTGCAACTGGTTTGTGTGCGAGTTCTGTTGAAGGAATAGTCTTCTTGCAGGTGATGCTGCTGGAAGTTGCCAGTGAAATATAGTGTCAGTTAGTTCCTCATCACTACCATCTTCTCATTAGAACAGCAATTTGTATGCTGACCTTGCTGCTTTATAACCTTGGCTGTGTCGTATCTTAGTCTGGTTTAAAAGACAAATCCAGCTTGCCCACTATTGTTTTTACCCACAGTCATTTGTACTTGTCTCAGAGATGTGCCAGGCCGACAGCATGTGAACGGGGCTTTCAAGTTACTAAAACACTATAAAGGTCACTACAACTGTTTATTTATATATGAACTTTAGTATTTGTGGAAGTTGCCAGATCAACAACCATGGAGGCAGAAATCTTCTGACCTCGGCCTGTCTGAAGCAAGGGCAATGGCAACGTGAGCTTCTTTCCTGCCAGCATTTCTGTCCTTATTCTGGAGGGATGGCCTGGAGGAAGGAGTCTCCATACTCACTGATCGACCGATTTCTCAGCTGGAGGTGCCAGTTTTGATGGGTATTTTTTATGGTATATTCCCACCATGAGAACTGGATTAACTCCCACCATTCTGACTCCCAGGGAATAGCATTTTGAGTAATATTTGTGCAGTTCTGGTCATCTGTGATTTAAAATTCTATGTTCTGATACTTGAAAATACCAAGTGTCCATTTAGGAAATGATTTCACACCTCCAAGACTGTGTGTGAACATGTGCTGAGTGGGAAACAGGTACTGAGAAAATTTCCTAAGCTGAGATCTGAATCTTTTTAAATTTTATTTTACAAACTCGGAAGTGCTCTCAGATAGTTCATTCTTCTGAAAGTTTCCTTCAACAAAAATTACTTTTTGGTCCTACAGGAACTGGCTTTCAAAGGGAAAAGCCCTTATTTCTGTTATTGTTTGTATGGGAGCTGATGACATTGTGAAAAGTGAACTGGTCTAAAACACCCTCCCAATTTTCTGGTTTTCTTTCTTCCCCCTTCTCCCTCTATTTTCATAACCTTTAAAATCTTCTGAAGAAATGTTCCATTTAAGTAGAACCCCAAAATCTAATAGCGTGTCATGACTTCATTTCATACGCTGCATGTAACTGGGAAGCAAACCTCAGGATACATCTTAAGATATTATGTGCATCATGTTGCTGCCACAAGCACGCTTATTGTCAGTGACATTGTTCTGCATCAAGATTTCAAGCTGCCTCAGTCCCTTTTGTATCTAATACAAAGCACTGATATGCACAGCCACAATAGACTTTAATGACGAGGTGTCTTAATTTGGTTTTTATGATGTGATTAAAGGTACAATAAGGTATGTGTTCAACAAGAGGGAAGACCATTGTTCTGCATCATTAAGCTCACAGCAGCCCAAAAAGAAATTGTAGGCAATGTGCCAAAGCCCTTAATGAAGAGGATCTCTTTGAATTATCTATGGATGAGGAAGGGATAAAGCCTGAGCCCTGGTATATTTGATCCTCTTTGTGCTCTCTGTTATGAGGACTTACGGAGCCAGACGTACTGGACCTTCTGGAATTGTAATTTATTGAAGCATTAATTTCCCAGCCATGCTAAAGCTCTTGGCCTAATAGAGCAAGTGAAGTTATGTCCTATTATTAATTCTTGCAAGTGTTTCCGGAATTCCCACATCTTGGAGTCATGAACTTATACAAAATAAGGCTAAGGAGATTTATTTGTAACAATGCTCGGTATTTCCTAAAACCAAGTTATGCAAATTTTGTCTAACTTACACTTTAATAAAAGCTTCTTCTAGCTTTCTCAGAAATGGCAATGTCATCTTATCACCTGATATTAGGGTTACATGGATGATACCGAATAAAACCACTGTAAGAGGTCTTTGTTCTCACTAGCATATATTGTAACTTTTGTCTTTTATATTCTGCTATTTTACATGACAATGATTCTTCATTTCCCTCACCATTAAATTTTAAGTGATGGCTTTTATGTGTAGGTTACATTAGGATGCATTTTTATAGTTCCAGTGACATTTAATTATCTGGATGTAGTCCATAACATATAGGATTCCCTCCCTCCTATCTTGTGAAACAGAGAAATCAAAATAGCACCCTGCTAAAATAATTTTATGCAATAATTTATATTCTGGAATAATCGGGGATTATAGTCTTAAATAATTCAGGTTCTACTATGTTAGAAATCCCAGCTTTATAGGATTACATGCACCTCTCACTTCTGTGGAAGCTGGGGGTATTCCAACCATGTTTCCCAAAGGACTTCCCTGCTTAAAGTTAATCACAAGTGCTGTGCCCTGTGCTCCACACATTGTTGAAACAAGGCTGCAGCACTTTGCAGGTTCATTTCTAAATCCAACCTAGCGTCAGGGGATCTGCACCTGCAGCCAGCACTGGATAGTTCAGTCAGCTCAGATATCAGTGAGACTGCTCCTGTGACTGATTTTTAAGGACATGTATTTAAAGAATGTTGTCCTGCATCTGTTGAGAGATGTCAGTAACTTGCAAAGGTTCTCTGCCACCTTCATTTCTCAGTAACAATTGTGCAAGCTTCCTAAACAATCAAGACATTCATAAGTTGTTGCTGTCTGAGTTTGTTCCGGTTGTTGTGCTTCTGAATGTGATTCACAATCCTTAAACCCAGACTGAATGAAAACTTGGTGACCTTGCGGGATAAGTAACTACTACCACAGCCACTGCCTGATCTGAACAGAGCATTCACACAAGCAGTACCAGGCACCAGGTCTGCTGCTGCAGACAGCATCTGAAACTAGTTGTCAGTACCAAATAAAGTCTGAGAAACCTGATTACCTATCCCCGAAATTCTTCCCACCATCACATGTATAGGAGCTTAGCAAGTGGAAGTGAGCCATTATAAATAGAAATGACAGTAGACATGTCTTCCTATTTGCTCTCACAAGTTTTTTTTTCTTCCACAAAGCGTGAGTGTCCTTTGGGTGAGCAAGCAAAGATTAGATCAGAACTAAGCCTTTAAAATTTAATCACTTCCCTACCAGCATAACATACAAACCACATATTTTATTCACTTTGTTGTCAGTGACATCAGTATCTGGGATGAGATGCAGGGGGTGACACAGTGAGGACACAGGATTTCTTCCAGTCCGCTGAGCAATCCCCTCTGCCGGTGAGCGCTGAACACAGCAGCGCAGGGAAATGCCAACCAGCTCGACACCCCTGTGACTGCCCGTCATTGTCACTTACTCTAAACCACCTCAGGAGTGGCAAGGTGGTAGAGTACAGCTGGAAGGAGCTGGGCACCTTTTGTGTATCATCTGGAGCGTGCGTACAGAGAACCCACTTCACATTTTCAGAGGTTACAGTAAGCTATCTATGATTATTTCAAGAGAGAGCTGTAGGAGTGTGATCCTAAACACCTGGCCATTGCTATGCATGATTCCATTACACTGTTTGGTCCAAATCGTACTTCAGAGGTGACAGAGTGAGAAATTTCAGAAACAGACAGAAGGAAAAAGCAGAAACAGGAAACAACATTTTTGTAATAGAGGATAATGTGTTACCACATTTTTAGAACACTTATCAGATGCTCAATATGAGTAAGTTGATATATAAAGATCTGTAGAACTGTTTTACTTTGCTGTCAAATCTAACTTTTTTTTAGCTGACATGTCTACAAAGTGCAAAACCAATATGAACTTGACAAGAATAGACACTTAAAGACCAGACTGAGCACTGAATGAGTGCCTTGCACAGAAAGAAGTGTCTGCATGTACTCGTAAACAGATGCAATCCATTCCTTGCACATCTTCCCTAACTTGTTCAAAGAGTGTGTGACCAAGCCATGATCCTTGGTAAGAAATTTTCTGTAATGCACACTGGAGAAATTATCAACAGAGTCCTGTTTTGTGATGGAAAGTTTTGTAAAAAGTCTGATGTATAACAGCATACATTTAAATACTGCATATTCTTCAAGTGGGAATGGGAAGGTACATCATAAAAACATAATCATTCTCATACACTTATCAATAAGGCAATCCCCCTTTCACTGCCACTTGTGTAAGCACTTTTTGGTATTCTGTTTTCCCTGTCATTAACAGTGGTCACAAGCCCCCAAAAGAATATTTGTTTCTAGAAATGAAATCTAATTCTTTACCTGACAAACTTCATACAGTAACTTGTACTGTTCCTCTTGCTTCTGCAGAGTGCACAGGCTGCATCCCATGTTTAAGTAAGTGGCAGAAATAATCTTCCTTATTCGCCAGAGCAGCCACAGCAATCTCTGTTAGCAAGCATGCATGCAGGTATCCCTGAGACCCCAGGTGAGCGGGCTGGACCGCAGCGCTTCCCGGTGGTCTCACACAGGCTGCTGCAGAGCGACTGTGCTCTCTCCTTCCGTGCTCTCCCTCCGTCCTTCCCTGGCAGCACACAGCACTCCCTCTGCCGCTCTGCCGGCTGCCGCACTGTGCTCCAGTGCTCAGACTATATACTGCTACTCATGCATATTAATCAGCTCTCATTGACTATTCATAACAGACAGTGATACAGAAGCTATAATTGCCAGCTATGACAGCTGAAATTTCTCTAATTAACAGGCAAGTGCTTCAGTAGCTGGCATAATAAAAGACACTAACAATTTTGTAAACCATTTTGTAGCAATTACAAATAAACATGACTACGTTTTACTACAGTCCCTCAGGATAATTCTTAACATATTTAAGCAGGCTGCGAGTACAGTTTAAATGTAAGTCACAATGAAATGAATGTAATGGCACAAAACTCAGTGGTGGCTGTGGCAAAGTTGAATATGCTTAGTAGCATTTATTTTCCCCTCCTACTGTGGTGCCATCTGAGAGCCTCAGTTTTACAGCAGGAGATGACTGAACAAGGCACTTAGCAAGCAGAGAAAGGGCATCTCTGTCCCTGAAAGCCTATGTGCAGCCTTAGGACCTGCTACAAAGCAGAAGAGATCTATGTGAATGTATATGAATTCAGGGAAAAAAAGGAGTGCCTTGGATTAATATTTATAATTTTATTTAATATTTATACAAGTGAAAAATGGGCATCTATGCTACTGACTCTCATTGTATTTGAAGAGTGTAACTAATAGCTTCACATATAATTTGTTACATTAAAAATATGAACTTTGC
The DNA here is from genome assembly GCF_033783945.1 of Neopsephotus bourkii. Taxonomy (NCBI): domain Eukaryota; kingdom Metazoa; phylum Chordata; class Aves; order Psittaciformes; family Psittacidae; genus Neopsephotus; species Neopsephotus bourkii. The sequence continues at coordinate 2,100,086 of NW_026901568.1, forward strand.
CAGATTATAAAAAGATATGCAATAAATTAAGTATAGCATTTATAAGTATGCAGTATGTGAGTGCCTAGATCCACACTGAACCTGTACCATAAATGCAAAGGATAAAACATCAGTGAACTGACCAGTGAACTAGAAAAGTACTCATAAGTCATAATCTGTATGGGTATTTTCCAGTCTGTAGGAAACACTGCCTTGTGTTATGAGTTTGGATTGACCATGTGTTCAAGCATAGTTCAAGCATTCGGAAGGTATGCATTTTTACAATCCTTATTTCAATTCGTTCTGCTACAAAGAAGAGCAGTCGATAGAACAGCTAGGAATGAGACCAAAGGTACAGTTCTAATGCAGGCGTTGCATGGCAGAGACCCTGGATTTCATGCTGTGCTTATGTAACTGGTTTCTACCTCTTTGCTTAGTAAGTTTCTGTGGATGACAATGGAAAGTTGTGCAAGGATTATCTGCAGCTTTTATATCCAGACTCTGTACATAGGTATCTTGCTGTAGGTATCTCGTAGGATACCCAGCTATTGCTATGCTTGTACCGACTCACGGTTTGCATTAAAATGATCAGCTCCTGAAACACGGTTCATGCTGGCCATATGTGTTAGTACTAAGCCTCAGTAAACAGACACCGTGACAAGAAGAGGTCCCTTAACTCTGAGCCTGTGTTTTGGTAGCAAAATCCACCTACCTGCAGGAAAAGAAAGAAATGAGACCTCTTCAAATCCCTGCCAAACATCTGAAAGCAGGTAGGGACTCCACCCCTGTGTGTGACTGAGATATTTCCCTGGCAAGATCACCACTGCAATGGTGGTAGAACTTGCTAAGTTAGAGCAAATCAGAGGTAGCCTGGACCTTACTCTTGGCCCTGTAAGCTGAAGAATGATTCAGGCTATCCTGATTAAAATCACAGAATACCAGGCTGGAGGGTCCAATGTTTCTTAGTGAAGCTTATCTCAGTTAGATAGAGCAACGACGTACCACGGGCTTCTCCAAAGGTGGTTGAAAGCCAGTGGCTGTGGATCCTGAACAACTGGAAAGTTCTTGCATGAGGGAACTGGTGTTCCCCAAGAGCAGAAAAGATGATGATGATAACTGAATCAAGAAAAAAAAGAAGACCCTGGTGAAATGGTAGGAAAACCTATGGCTTTGATTAGCTGGTTTCTGATTTTGTAATTTAATTAAGCAACTTCAGATTAAACTTTCAAAACTGTTGTCTATGATTTGGAGTCCTTTCATGCAATTCAGCTTCTTCTTAAATACTATTTGCTATTGAAGTATTATTGTTCAGGTGCCTGAGTTCAGTCAGGATTTTCTTTAGCAATAGCACACAGCTGGATGTGATTAGAAATAGAACAGAAACAAGCAGGATATTTCATTTCCACTTGCAACGGAAATGCACCTATTGGTTGTTTTCCTATAGGAACATGATAGACTACATGAGGTAACACTTCATCTGATTCCGAAAGATAATCTGTAAATCAGGAGAATAAGCACAGGACTGTTGTTTTGATGTAGGAATGGACGGACCCCATCCATGCGATGTTTCAGATTCTTCACCTAATAAAGCCTAAGCACGTTGCTCAGCACCAAACTGTGGCTTATCAATGCAGCTGGCTTCATTGCACTGTTGCTGTGGTAAATAAGCTATCCTGACAGTCAGGCCAAGGCTTATCTCAATGGAGATGTTTTCCATTATGGAAATCTAACTTGTATTTCTCTATTCATCTCATAGGCAGAAATGGTAGTATTGCCTCAGGTTAATATAGACTAGTTTGTACAGTGCTTTGCCAAACTTTTAACATTTGGGCTGTAAGCTTGTGTTCTGGGCATTGTCCAATGCTGATTTTTGCTTTTAACGGTACACTTGAGCCAAAGTGTTTCAGTCATTTCCAAGAGTAAGATTACAGAAAAAACCCAACATTGTTTGCCCATGTTAAGAAATTCTGGATATGTTTTCTTTGAGAAAGTTTTACTATCAACATAATTTGAAACAAGAATTTGAAGTTTGGCACAGGGACAGTTTGTGTTGTTCCTGTGAAATCTGCTAAATTTGGTCAGCTTTTAAGCTGTTGCGGTTTGCATGTTCTCAATACAAAGTTGCTATGAGTTTCTGGTTTAATTCTCATGAGATTCCTGCCACGATAAATGAGTTTGGTGGGTGATGCCAGAAGGTCTGACAAGACCAGTTCCATTTCCTAATTGCTCTTTGTGAGGTTTGAGGACTGATATCAAGAACAAAGAGATCTTCTCAGTGCTCCTCACTGCTGGACCCAGCCAGCCAGAAAGAGCCCCCTGAGCTGTCCAGGATGGAGTGGATGTTAACTGTGTGATATTATAACATATGTATGAGTTACAGGAACCCTTGTCCATCCATGCTGTACGTGGGGAAAGTAAATAGTCTTCCTTTGGTTTGCCCACATAAAGCAGCTTGTTACAGGATCTGTCATCTGTGTTAACAATGTGTCATGTGTGGTCTCACCAGTGTGCCACAGATAATGAGCTTAGCAAAATGTACGTGTAGTGGATGGCTTATATCACGTGTAATGTGAATATTATAGTGGTCCCAGCTGAATCTGAGCAATCCAGACTGAATGGGAAGTTGGTGAGCCAGCTGACTAGGAACAATAGTAAATAGCCTTTGAATATACAAGGTGCCAGCAAAAGCTTTCATTAGCATTTATCTAGATTACTTGCTCCCTGACTGATCACATGTGACCAAGTCTGCAATAAACCCTTCTACCAAGGTACCTGGCTCCGAATATCAGACATTTGTTTTTGTGTGCACAAGCTAATTCCCAAGGAACAGAGGAGTGGAAAGCAGCCAGCCTGCGTGGGCCACCATGAAGGGCAGGGTCCTGCTTGTCTCTGGGAAGCTGGATGTCCTGGACAGACGGTAGGTGCTGGTGATGAGGGAATCCTGCCATAGACCATAGGCTGCTTTTGCTGTTTGTATTTGTCTTAGTTGCAGCTCATAACCTCTCAGCTTGTAGCTACAAGCCCAGTATATATTTCACTATTTAAATGTTTTATTTATGTTACCATTAAGCCTGTCAGGTGTTGGCAGGTAAGGAGAATCTACAGGAGACCAATGCACTTGAGGCGTCCTGCCTGTCTGCATGGGATGGTGAATCAGAATAAAGAGGGAAATAAAGCACTCATGAGGGACCTGCACCCTGGAGGGGAACATTATTAGGGAACTCAAAGGCCAAAAAGCGCTCTCTGCCAGCTTTTCAAGGGTAAGGGCTTCGGCTGCCAAGTGTTGGCTTTTAGACAACAGTTCCCACCAGCAAGAATAAACTCATGTCCTTTGTGCGAGGAGCAGATGGCACATAGCTACTTCACAGATCTGGGCAGACACCAAACCCTTGCGCTCGGTTCTGGGAGTTCCTAATGTTTGAGTGGCTGAGTGCAATATTAGTAACGGTTTGGCATTGTTTATTTTGTTTCTTTAAATGCAAGTTGGCTTTCCCAGTATGCAGTAACCATTTAATGCTATATTTTTGTACATAGCAAGTTCTGTTTAAACAAACGACTCCTATTTAAGCCGCATTATTAGGGAAATGTTTGCTTAATGTATCAATACTTTAATTACTTTTCTTGTTTTTGCAAATATTTAAGATGTGAGAAACAAAAGCTAGAGAAGAGAACAGCTGTGACTATAAATAATTCTAACATTGGTGTGCTGTATAAACAGAAGTCAGGAAACTGTACAGATGATGAGTACATAGAGTGGTGCAAAAGAAAACTGTTTGTGCTACACAACTGTGCTTTAAAGTAAGGATCTGGAATTTTTCACTGTGTTAGGGTGCTTCTCAATTAGAGCCATTGGGTTTTTACTGTGTTAGGGTGCTTCTCAATTAGAGCCATTGGGTTACCTCTATTAAAGCCTGAGTGCCTCTGTTGAGAATGTGATTAGATTGGAGCTCTGTTGCCCTGTGTTTATTTGTAGAGTTTCAGTACTACAATCCACTGATAGCTCTGAAGCGTTGGATTCTTAATAATACATTTAATTAGTGTGGATCTCCTTTAAAAATACCCTTCTGAACAGTCCTTTGTTGAATATGTGAAAGCAAACCAGGGTTGTCTACGGCATTGTGCAGGCACACAGTTAAATACATTCGCTAAATATAACAGCAAAAAGATGTCAATTCTGTATTCTTTTTTGCATGTGGGCATAGCAATCTGCCTGTGCATTGGAAGCCTCAAGTCTGGAGCCAAAATATTTAAACTAAAACATACCACAAGAGAGGATGTGAAAGCAAATGTAAAACTTTGGCTTTATTCCCATCAGTTAATGTTGAAGCCTTGAGATCCTTATTTGCTCCACTTAGCATCTCTGAAAGGGTTCCAATTCTCAGGAGTAACTTAAATGAAATGATACTTCTTGTTAAACCACTGAAGGAACTGTTCTGTCCTGTAAGCTCTTTAAGGAGTCTGATACCTCTTTAATTTATGCCACTTGAGAAAGGCAGTAACATTATAGGAACATTAGAGCAGCATCACTGTAAGCGCTGCAAAGTCAGTAGATACGAGAATGCTATTGTGTTAATTCAGTCTTTCATGAAGCAGAAATGATGAGGTCAGCATAGGGTAAATAACTGTTTAATATGCCACTGAGACCTTACGATGGGGAGAATTAGGATGCTAAGAGCTGACCTATGGGCTGTGAAACTCCTCCTACTGCGGGCTGCCTCTTTGGGTGTCTGTTACAGCAGTGACAAGAGGCCTTGGTCAAAGATTAAGACAAAAGGTGATCTCTGAACCAGAGAATGTGCATGCTGGATTTACAGTGATGACATTGTGATGGAAGTGGGTGAGACAGGGTTTTAGCTACTGAGGACAGAGGATCAACTAATCAAAAGGGAGTGCTCTTTAACCTAATCATAAACCAGCTCCAAAATCACCATCTGCTAGCTACAATACTTGAAGCCTAGCAATGCGCAAGTGAGGGAGCTGGAGGCAGATCACACCTTAAAGAGCTGTTCTTTATCTCAAATCCCTGATGCACTATCCTTGTCCATTCTCCCATTCGTGACACAATGTAGTCAAGACACTACGAACCACAAAAACAAAAGTACGAAAGACTCGCACGGAAATGAGATGATCTGATTATAGGCTGGATTTGTGCTCTAAAAGCTTCTTCCATGTTAGCTGAAACCTCAGCTTCCTTGCAAAAAAAGCAACTTTGATTTCCTGGGTTTGTCACTGGAACAGCCAAGCTCATCTCTCTAATTTGTTACGGGCTATTTAACTAGATACATTCTGTTTAAGAAGAATGACAAATTTGAGCTTGGACAAATTGTCAGTTCTTTACATGGTAAAAGAGCTGTGATTATCGTTAGCAGTTACAAGAATAGGAAACAGAGAACTAAGAACATTTAAAGGAAGAAAGTGGATAATGAACGCATAGGAGTGTGGAGTCAAATGTTAGTTATACACTTGTGTTTATAAGGTTCATGTGCTCTCAAATCTATAATTACTTACAGAGCACGTACCTCCATTTTGATTTTTGCTATGAGATGTCACTTTAGAGGGATAGCATTGGTAAGCATAGACTGCTGTAAGTGATGGTTCATTTTAAAAGTGCTAATACACTTTTAATAATCTCAGAGCAAGCAAAATGATTCAGTGTACTTGAATGACGCATAAAAACTATTGACATAATGCTTAATCTTTAAAACTGATAGACACATAGCCAAAAGCTAATAAAGTTCATTCTAATACAAACGATCAAGTAAAATAGTATATCATAGTCTGTGTTAGCTTTGGATCCTGATCATATAACTGTAGCCCAGGGACAAAGAAAATTGAAGTGATTTAGAAAGGTACCCAGTAGGATATATCTGATATTAGGCAGTTTGCTGAAGCAAAACAGTAATGTCAGAAAGATACAAAGGTGTAAAATCCATTTGACTGTGTCCAAATGCTTCTACTCTTTGACCTTACTGTCTCCAGATGAACTCCCATTAGGGTCAGCTGAATAATGCTTAATAATATATGGCCAGAAACTGCCAAGACCTCCTACGGATCACAGCCTCCACTTACTTCTGTATTTTAACTACTGTATTCATATTACAAATTTGAAGCCGTTTCTATTTGAAAAGATATTAACTTTCATTTCTCAGTTTTTACTGCTCTACACTTAATTTGAAACAGAGCAAAACAGGAATCCCATCTATGGTTCAGCAGGTTTTATACTAACCATCTAATGAAAAGCGTATTTGGGAATATTAACTATTAATGGTAAATGGCAGTCAAAATGGAAAGAATTGCTTATATGTTTGCCTTTGTGTTCATTTCTAGGTTCAAGTGGACAATAAGGAATCTGACTGCAAATTCACTGGTAGAACTCCTATGCAGAAAAGACCCAGAAGTTGAGCAGACCTTGAATGAAGCTGGATTTAAGACTTTTAGGAACAAAGGAAACGTAAGTGCCATTTCTGTCTTTGAGTTGGGAAAGATGCATTTGTGCTGAAGGAGGCTGGCATTAGCTCCAGCAGTGGTCAGTGTGATTAATTCAACTGTAGGCACACAGAGAGGCCAGCAGGGACTGCAAGACTCTGCTGGATGTGTGAAGCAGCAGTCATCTCTGCTTCAGCAAAAGTACAGTCAAAAGAGATTAGACGTATGGGGTAAGAGGAAGGAGCAACAGAGGCAGTTTGCAATCCCAGAGGCAGGCTGTGTCTGTGCTGCGAACTTCATCTGTGCATTCACAGCACCAACTATGACTTAGTTTTGAAACTGTGGAAGAATACAGAGGATGGCTGAGGTCCTATTGAGTGCTTTAGTGTTTAGCATATGAAATACATCAACAATATAGCATCGTATTTGGTTTCCATTTATCCTCCTTACAATATAATCTCACCAGCATATGAAATTGCAGCGAAGCTGATTCATTTCTTGTTTCTTTATGAAATCAATACTATTGCAGTAACATTGATTTGATAAAAGACACTCTAAGGCATTAATCTGATCTCTGATACAAGGAGAACACATTTTATGCCTAACTTGGTTCATCTTGAATGAGGAATTCTAGTTCAATGAGTAAAGTCTGCTGTTGGAGGGCACACGTTTCACAACTTTGTTCCTTTTATAGGTAACATTACTGAGCTTTATCTTCAATGGCAATGGAAGTGATTTCCTCCTGTTATTAGCACTGTATTTCTGTGAAGTCCTGTGAATCAATGGGAGGTTACATGTTTACCTGAACGAAAAAGATAAATTACTTCCATAGGTTATTGTATTGGCTAACTGCATAGAGTTATTATGTAGATATACTTCCTCTGCAATTTCTTCCCTCAAAATACATATTCCAATAACCACTATTGATTATGCAGTATTGAAACGAACACACAAATATAAACATGTGATACAAGAAATGGGAAAGTACACAGGCAGTCAGACACAGTGATGAATACCAACAATAAGCCAGGAATGCTCATTCCTATTGGAAGACACATTCCCCCACTAATCTTGTCATTTCCAATGAAGTCCCAGAGCTGCAGGCTTTCCATGATGCACAAACTGCGCTCCACTTTTCCTGCACACTCGTCTTACTGAGAAAGTAAGACACACATGTGTTTCTTTCCATTTCTCTGCAGAAAGACCAGTGTCCTTAATGAGAATTTTACAGGCAGAATGTAAGTTAGAAGACATATAAATTACATAGGGATAATCTCATAATGCACAAAATAAGTGGTTGTGGTTCTTCCAAAGTCTTGCTGCGTGTCTGGAATTTCTGTCCTGCTGGTTATCTGCAGTGTGACACTGGGCTGGGAAGCTTGGAAGCTTTTATGATTTATGGTATGACTGTAGCTTTGCAGGTTAGTTTTCTATGTTGTGGTTATTGTTATGGTGGGTTGTGGCTTGTCTAGTTTGGGGTATCAGATGTAGTTGAGAAATAAGTTAATGTTTCAGTGAAATTTCTTATCCCCTCTCCACTTTCGTGATCCTTTGTTGCTCCTTCAAGTAAGAGGGCTGCTGCACAGCTCCCTGCTTTCTGTTCAAATCACTTTTGTCTGCTCTGAACATGACAATACAAAACTCATGCTTTTTTTAGGCTAGTGTAATGTAATGAATGTACTGGATTGCATGTACATGTCTAGAAGCACAATCGGTTCATGGCCAGGAGAAGAGACTCTAGATTTCCGAGAAATACACCTATGAAAGCATGAAGTAACTCACATGTAAAGCACAGAAAATGGGGGTGCCTACTTAAAATACGAGATTGGTTGCCAATATGACAATCAACACAATTTCCTATGCTACTTATGATCTTTTTCTGTTTATCTGCTGCAGTTAGAAGGTTATAAACTCCCAAGCATGTATTCCTAAGTCTTTGAAGTTCAGGTTTCTTTGAGTTTCATGTTCTTGGAGAAGGAGAGAAATTACAATAATTACAGCTTAAAATATTCTCATTTCATGGTGTGGCTAACAAGTGAAACTACAGTAATGATGTAATCTAACATGTCAAAAACAAAAATGAAAAGAGGAGACAGAAGGCAGGATGGAGCCAAGGGATGCGGTACGCCATGTCATCTTCTAATTAACTAACTGATCCTTTAAACTGTCAAAATCAGCAAGGAACTCCATGGCCCAGTGTCTTATTAATATTCATACTAGGCCACTAGAAGCGATGATTCCAGTCCCAGTGGTTATAGTTAAACATTAAAAAAGAGGAAGCCAGGCTAGCCAGGGCTGCAACAGCTTCACATTCATAAGGAAATGAAGGCAGGCCACCCTGCTTCCTCCAAACCTCTGCTGGGGGATATTCTCTGAGGATGCATATTGATTTCTGGATTATTACGGGGGTTGTATATTGAAAAAAACAATTCTTTTTCTTCTTGCTATGAGCTGCCACATTGTTAATCACATTGAGCTCTATGTTGTCAAATGGAAGATGCATGTAACGCTTTGTAATATGAGCCCATTCTTAATTTTGCACACAGCAAATGAATCCACAGTTAATAAACCCGTCGTTTAGAGGAATGGGTGAACTCATTTTGCCTTGTAGGATGCAGTTCAGGATTGGTTTAGCAGAAATCTGGGGCCTGCAAGAAAAATAATTGTCCATAATCTTCTTATAATACAATTATTCTCTTACATTTCAGACTGCCAGTCTTTTCCCAACTCCCAGTTTCCTGAATCTTGAAGTCTAAGGGAGCAGCTGACATTTGGTTTCTCCATTAATTTTCTGTTTAATTCTTCATGGCAGGACAATGCTTTAAAAAGTAAAATCCTTTCTGCTCTTCATTACACATACTATTTTGGGGCCCACTACAGGTCTGCCATGGACAGAGATGTGCCTGTGTACAGTAGGTGATGGGGATGAGGAGGGAATTCATCATGCTCTGAAGTCAAAGGCAGTTTTGGCATCAGCCTTGTATAAGTCATTTTAACTGTGAGGGGGAAGTTAATAGTAATTTTAACTATTTTGAGGGCAGTTAATCCCATTTTACACTTGCCATTTCTATCTGTGCATGACACAGTAAAAAGCAATATATTATGCAGAACTTTATATCAGTACGATCAGTAAAGGAGTAGCTGAGCCATAAATCAGGTGCTATACCTCTAAATGAAAAAATAATTAAATAGTTTGAATCTCATTAATTGGTATCTTTGATTTAATTGATCTACTAAAGGAAAATGCCTTGGGTTACCACCCTGCTCCTGTTCTCTACTGTGCCCTTTGCCAGTTTCCTTTGATCTAACTTTTTCACATTTTCACACAGCATCTAGAGGACATAAAGCTTTGCATCAACCACCTTTCACAGCCCTCTGTAGATCCTTGTCCCACAGGAGCAGGCAGGGCGAGGAGCAAGTGCTTATTGAGTAGAGGAGCCTGGCTCCTCCTGATGCTGTGGGCATCTGCAGCTCTCCTGCATCCCTCACAAGCCACCAGGACCATGCTAACAGGCTGACTTTGGATTCTCAACACGAAGTCCTCTCAAGCTTAAGTCACAGCAGGCCAGTTTCTGGTAACTTAACTCATGGCCCCTGGGGTTTCCCTATCAGCCACAGGCCATGCCCTGGAGCACAGTCAGCATAGCAAGGTCCTGCACAGGCCCCTGGGACCTCAGAAGTGGTGTGGAGCTCATGTCACTTCCTTGAGGACAGTCTTCCCTGATCATAATACACTAAGCCTGCACCTAAGATGTGCATAAAGATGGATAGGCTGTGCCTATGGAGATCTGGTATTTGTCTGGGCAGCCTCTCAGTGCTTTCTCACCCAGAAAAAAACCTAACCTCCAAGCAAAGATATCAACCCAAATATTTAACATCACAGATTTTATTCTGTTGTTTAAACTCTGCTATGGATGAAAGGCTGGCTCAATAGGAAAAAAAATATAAATTAAATACTCTGTGTATCAGCCAGGTTAACATCAGGCATTTAGCTGACACTAAGATTTGTTTGGGATATTAATGTCTATCTGTTTCCCTGCTGGCCTTTATATTAAATCTATTCAAGCGGTTTATAGTCTTTATTGTGAAAGTTGTCTGAATGAAACTACCTATGCACATTGGTAAATCATTAGGAAACAAGAATCCGGAGTCACAGCAATGCTGTATTCAGAGCTAGACCGTTTTTCTCCAGTAGTTTGTTGGCTTATTTTGCATTTCTGTCAAGGAGTTTCATAGAATAGTATCTTGTTCACATGCAGCTTTATAGGGATTCTTTATCTGAGAGTGTTAAACACCCTCTACTTGAAATCTGCTTTAAAGGGGAGGAAGCCGACTTCACCTTTTCTAGTGTTTTCCAGTATTTTTCCATATAGGATCACATACAGGTACAGTCATAAACACTTCCCTGTATCTAGTATGTGTTCCTTAATTAATGCATGCTTCAGAAGACCTTCCCTATAGCTTGCATAGGAACATTTATGTTTCAAACATTATCCATTTAGTTTCAGTGTTTGCTTGAAAGCACTTCAAACATTTGCTCTCTGCACTTGTATTTTCTTCCTTACTGTAACATTAATTTTGTTTTGAATTAGAAAAGGGTAAAAAAAACAACTTTGCATAATAAGACTTTCCTAAATTCAGGCTTTCATGAAAATACTTCTTGTGCAGGAGGTAGCAGGGCCAATAGTGTGTGGGGATCCTCTGCTTGTAAAGTGGGGGATCTGTACACAGATTACATTCAAATGCATTTGATTCTGTGGAAAGAATGGGATTCCCAGCACTCCTCTTTTTAGCTTCCAGAAAAGTCTCTGATTAAGCTCTGCTGAAAGGCTCCCGATTCTGCCTGTCATTCAATAGTGTTTTAATGTGTCCCCTACATGTTGAAAAGACAGCCGTCTTCTCGTCATAACAATATCCTGTTGATGCACACGCTATAGTTGTAACTTAATGTATAATTTATGAATTAGGTTTTTCAATAGTCCATGAGGGGGTATATTAACTATACATGTTTTGTAAATTTCCCATCTCATTTTGGCACAGGATAAGTTATCAGTAATCTCAGAAGAGAGATCTATGTGTATGAGTGCATGTGCATATTTTATGTTGGTAATATGTATTTATATCATGGTTATCTAGAGAGCATGTCATAAAATACACACACCTGCAATTTTACCTGATTTTATTGCAAAGTGATAGTAAGGATTTTCTGAAGGAATAAACATTATTGTGTTTGGTAGATTCCTTTAACAAGCCACTGCGCAATTGTAGTTGTCCTCGGCTTGTTTTTCTGCATAATTTAAAAGACAGCTGTCATAGCTACATGCTATCCTGTCTAAAATCTGACACTCGTACAGTGTTAAATAAACCCCATACTGTGCTCAGCACTCTAATGTGAGCCTTCCCCTTGCCAGCAGCTGTGGCTGGGGATGCCCGTGCAGGGTGGTAGAGCACCAAACCATGCAGGCTGGGCTTAAACCAAACACGGCTCTACTTTGGGAAAGGGTTAGAAGTTAAGGGTGAGATAAGATGAGGCTGTACATTGCTGTTTGCTGGCTGAGACGTGGTGCTGTGTCTGCCAGGGAGGAGGTCTGGGTGGTGAATGGCTGTGCCATCGCTGAGCTACTCAGGTAGCACCCCATCACCTAAAGTTCACCCCAGGACTGAGGTATGTGGCTAATCCACAGCCTGAAAATGGTTTAGAGGAACAATACTGAGAGAGCTTGAACGGAACAAAATGCTGGAAGAACAACAGCAAAAACTCATCAAATCACATTACACTATGAGAATGAGCGGGAGTTTCTGCAGAAAAAGAGTTCAAGTTAATTGCATGGCAGAGACCATGAGATCGGGATTCTGGGACTCAGGATCTGATTTATGCACTGCAAATGTATATATCCTTTGGAGAAAAGGCCATTTCCTGTTTAAAAATTTAAAAATGCTTGATTAGAATCTGTGGATACCAAACCAAACACATTACACTACTTAGTGCATTAAAACTCTGAAAGCCCGTTACTTATCGTACAGTGATGTATTGATTGTATTTAATCTTTCCTCCCCTGAAGTTGTTTTCATTTCCTGCAGCAGTGCGCACTCCCAGCAACAACATCCCAGCACAGACTGTTCACTGGCCACCGCTGCAGCTGATTATGAAAGTCTATTGTCACTTGTAGATGTTTTCATATAAATATTGTCCATTTTATGAATCCTTATTATTCTCATTGTAAAGCAACATGAAAGCTGGAGCCGGATGGTAATAAGGGTACCTGAGCAAGCAACACTGGAAACTTCTTATCTTTACCATTAAATTAAGTCCGTGTCATAAGCTCTAATAACATTCAAATGTTTGCTACACTACCTTACTTCATGAAAAGCACTTTTTAACTGAAGCTAACCATAGAGTAAGCGTGTTTCTGAGAGGGGAAAGAAAAAGAAAGGCGATCTTGACGTTTACTATATTTGTCCAATAATCGTTATTTACCAAGTAACAAAGGTAAATACTCTGCTTAGATTAACTTTCCCTGCTGAATAAATAACACACAGGCAATGCTGCAGACAGACCCTTTCTTTCTCACACCTACTCATGGATGTTTTGTACAGCTGAGGCTCTCTCAGAAGTGGTGTTCAGACCAGTTAAAGGAAGTTATGAAGTAGAAACAATCACTAAGTTGGAGCACAGTGCAAAGCCCTGGTATGGAACATTAGTGTCATAGATAATTCATTTCTGTACAGATAAAGCTCAGAAATCTTTTCCTGTGGAGTTCCTCAGTCAGGGCTAATATATTTAGGTCTCTGTTTATCCTTAGATCGGTGAACATACAAGCTTCTTAAAGCTGTTTTCTCAGGTCTGTGCTCCTAAATGATTTCCTCTCCCTCTACTGCTCACATACTTAAAAAGACAGAGCTGTAACAACAAAAAAGTACTAAACTGCAGTGTCCTGAGCTCATCCAATATTAAAACAACAGAGTAGTTTTTTAAACAGGATGTGTTCTTGAAAAGGTGGAATACATGCAGTAGGGATCACTTCCACAGAACGTTTTAGACTGAGAGGTGGAAGTGTTTGCTTGGTTTTGGTTTTCATTTAAAGAGTTCCTATTAAGCGGCATCCACCCTAGTTTTCCTCTTAGTACCTTCTGCATAAATTCCATTGGGAACTTTCTCTAACAAATTTGGGAAAAATGGTGCCAGAGAGTCACTGACTTTACAGTTCATGGAACAGTAAGTCTGGTGCTTTTTCCTTTCTCTTAAGAGAGATCTACCTAAAACTCAGGATTTATGTTAGTGCTTTCTCAATTTAATGTGGTGATTCAGCAGGCAGAAATAAACAGATGGCTTCTGAGTTCTTCTTCAGAATCTGAATTTGTTGGGTTTTAGTTCAGACATCAAGAACAGTAGGAAAGAAGAATGGGAAGACTCATTGTTGTTCCACACATCATCTCTGAATGGCAGGAGGGCAAGAACTGCTGTTGTAAAATATAATGTAGTCAGAAACCTCCAAAGGGTGTCATGTTGGGATTTTTAAATGCCTAGCATTGATTTAATTCAAAATGATGCCCCAATGGAAACAGGATTATTGTATCTGTTAACATATCTCCAGGAATCTAAAAAGCATTGACTCATCAGTCAGGTATAGTTACTGTTACATCTTAAAGTTCTTCAGTAAGTCATTTTTAAGGTAGTTCTATTGGATTGTGTGGTTTTTAATAATCACCACTTGTTCAAAGAAGTGAATCGGCAGGAAGAAATCGTGTGAATCTTTTCCCTGCTACTGCAGATAAAGTCTTTTAGTTTCTCTGGTAATTACTCAGATCAGTCTACAGGACTTGTACGATTAGCCTGCAAACTTTGCTCCTACCTGGAAGAGAAAGAATTAATCTTTTCCCCTGTCACAGCACACAGCCGGCATTTTACTCTTGCTCACGGTGGCAATTTCTTAAGTCTCATGCTTAGCGTTAAGATCTTGCTCTTGAGTTACAATATGAGACTCGGATTTAAGTATCTGTTTTGTGTGATTAAGAGTAATTCTGAGCAATTAAAGAAAACAGTTCATTTGTGGCAGGTGGCAGAAAGCTAAAGAAGATAATTACTCTTTTTAGCCATCTGTGTTAACTGCCATTAGCGGAATTAAACTGAGCTTCACCACTTTGAAATTTGAGGCAAAGTTCCTTTCCCTTAACTACATAATAGAACATTGTCTGAAGTCTAATTACCAAACAAAAGTAGGTTCCCCCTGCTTGCCAGGAGGTGCCTATTTGTTATTTTTACTTAAAATGCTGGCACTTTGCGACATGATAAATTGAAGAACTGCTTGTACTGAATGTCTGAGTTAAATGTTGGCTCTGAAAAACTGTTCAACTTTGAGTGAGTTTATCCCCAAAAGTCCCCATCTACACCATCAGCTACTGCCGAAACAACCTTCTATTGAAAAGCAGAAAGATTTCTATGCCTTGCATCGTCACAACTCTGAAATAACCCAGTACCCCTCCCTATGTCTGCTGATGACCTGAGCGCTTACACTGCTGCTCATAATGCTGTTAAATGATCAGGAGTCACATCACTGCTGAGGCATCTGTGCTGCAGAAGGGGTATGAGTAGTTTCGGAAGTATTTGTTGAGATATGGAAGATACACATCATCAGGGCAAAAAAGTGAGCATGGGAATGGGAAATCTTTCCTCATATAAGCAGCAGCGGGAGGAATGTACACAGAGCATAGGTATTCCTGCCTCTGGAAACCACCAGAAACTGGCAAGGGAGTACAAACCCGTTCTGTATCTCTCTATCTGCATGAAGAGTATATAGCACCCAGCAGTTACAGACTGATGTAAAGGAAAAACACAACTGTGGCAAAGCAGTCGCATCTGAAATTCTAGTGTTTCTTCTGATGTCTCTAGTTCCTACAAATTGTAAGGAGGCAGCGTTTCATCCATACAGTACCTGGCTCATGTTTAACCTTCTGGTATTTATCAATGCTCTCTCCTCTGTACTTTCACTTTAGGTATTAGTATTCTGATAAAACTCATGTCTCACACTTGTAACCACACAAGAGACAGACGCAGGAGGTGTATTAGCTGGAGAAGAGGTTACTCTGGAACAATTACATAAGTTTTCCAAGTACTAATGATACTTTTGAGTACTGAAGCTCTTGGGCTTGGGATTTTTTATGGTAAACATTATGCTTAATCACCAGTAGGAGTTTCATTTTCACAGGATGATCCCAGCTAATTACTGAACCTTTTTCACTGATTAATACAAACTGCATTTCATTGAAAAATGGGTGGATTATGTTAAGGAAATTACGCTGGACTTTAATGACTGTAATGACCATTTTTAAATTTAAGAGAACATTATGATTTCTCTCTTGTGTGAAATAGTTTACAATTGTTTTTTAAAACCCAAATCTGCATTTAATGTCGGCACTTGTGTAATTGTGCTACGATTACTCTTTAGCTAGGAGAGAAAGAGGACACCTAGAAGAATACTGTACAACAGGTCTGGCTGCAGAAGGTGCTGTTCTGTAAAGGCAGAACAGAACGTCACCTGAGATGGTCTTTAAGCAAGGCATATGTTTATAGTCTGGTCTTCTTTACTGGGAGGGTGCTGAGGCACTGGCACAGGTTGGTCAGAGAAGCTGTGGCTGCCCCATCCCTGGCAATGTTCAAGGGCAGGCTGGACAGGGCTTGGAGCAACCTGGCCTAGTGGAAGGTGTCCCTACCCATGGGAGGGGATTGGAACTGTATGAGCTTTAAGGTCCATTCCAACCCAAACGAGTCTGGGACTTAGTTAACCTAACAGACATACAAGAAATGAAGGACTGAGGATGGAATCCCCAAAATCTTAGCTCTTACAAGTATCTTAGGTATCTCTTAACAGCATTATTTGTGTGATGGGCTCTCTGATGACAGCATGGGCTACTGCTGCTGGAGCAGCAACTCTGACTTTGCCAGGGGTTTTGTTCTTTTCCTTTTTCAGCAGTGATTTGTAAATACATGGTTTCTGTTGGCAAACTGGGATTAACAAAAATTGGTTTCTGTTGCCAAGAAATAGGAAGTTTCTCTTAGCATAGTATTTGAAGTGGTTTGCAATACCAGTAACATACCCGGTTAGTTCAAGACCTCTTACTCTGTACAGTGAGTTAGGGCATCTCTTAGATGTACCTCCTGTGGAGAAACAGTGTGCCTTCCTGAGTGCTTTTAGACTTCAGATTTATGCAGTCTGAGGTGGAGACGCTATGGACTCTAATGGAGAGAGTATTTATCTTCATTTTTGCAATTACTGACAGGGAAGCAAAGGCTTGTACAGCTGGGTCTGCAGAAATAAAGGACGCACAGCATAAAAGCATCCATGTTCTCAAGATGTTTATTCCCTTGCCTTCATTTCTGTGCCTTGTGAGTCACTTGTGTAAGGAAATAACACATTCTGTGTTTTCTCCAGAGTAACTTCACTGCTAGTCTGTAAGGGCAGGGTTCACTTACAGAAACACAGATACAGATACCTGGTGCCATCTAAGATGCCTTAAGTCATCCACACACTTGGCAGATAAGATGCAGGACTTAGAAGGACCTGCAGCCCTTTGAAGCAGTATCTGGGGGCCAGTCCCAATACTCCAGTGCCTAAAATGCTGATAAACGTGCCTGTTGAGGCAGCAAGATCCCTGTTCAGGTGTTGTATGAACACTATTGCCAAGCTGATCAGGCAACTGGAACAAGCTGAGCTGTAGTTACATCTAGACAAATTAAATATGTGTTTGCATAAGTTAGATGTGATTCTGTATAAAGTTTCTCCCTGTGTTTATTGTGCTTTGCTCCAGAAGTCATTGCAATGTTCCATTAGATAGTGAGATGTCTTTATTTGAAATAAAATATTTGCTATGGAAGAAATATAAACAAGTTGAATTATAATGAACAGCTTTATGTTAAATACACAGGACAGTTATTCAAATCTCCTCTATGAACCAGAAATGCTGGAAGTGATGTTGCTAAGCTTTATTTGCTGTGTAGCTGTGTGTCCTTCCTAGATACTCTTACTTCATTATTCCCTTTCTGAGCTGTGTTCTGGGACTTTAGTACAAAAGAAAGAAGGGAGGGGGAGGCAGAATTTGTGGAGGAGAACAAAAGCCCTTCAGATAACTCTTTTAGACACTTTTCACATTCTAATTGAATAAATTGTACAGAAAATCCTATGTCTGTAGTATACAACTCCCCAGATGCTCTCAGCGACTATATCCACAGCTGTTTATATTCAAACTAGGTAATTTAATACCCTTACATCTGTATATATTGTACAGTGTCTTTTAAAATCAAATGGCTTTGAGTTTTGATTTAGAACAAAGCAAACACCCTGTGAAGAGACACCGCGTGTCTCCTTGGACCTTACCGTTCATCTCTGAATAGCTAAGCAACATTAAAAATGGAGCATTATGCTGAGACATAAGCTCTGTTTTAAACCAGTGCGTAATGTCACTAACATGACATACATGCACAGAAAAATGTATGTATCATGTCAGTTGGCAAATCAGCTACTGGCTGGTGCTCCCCAAGGGGAGGGATTCATGCATGAGGCTGCCAAAGGAAGGGTCATGATTCAGTTTGGCAGGGGCATAGCCTGTCCACATTTTGCTTTAATTGCTGCTTGTCATGTGAGATGAGGTCCTGGCTGACACTGTGGCTAGAATAATACAGAAAATAAACACACACCATCTCATATATGCCAGAATCCCAAAATGCTCTGTTTATTTTGCCAGTGATCATTAACAATGAAAATAATTAGTGGTTCATTTCTCTCCCATTTTTTTTCTCCATCATTTCTTCCTGAGTGATGAAGGAGTCAACCTAAAGAAACCGCAATACATTAAACCAGGCTCATTTTTCCTGGCTGATTTCTAATCTTACAGCCAAACTGCTTGTGCTTCACTTTGTAACTTCATCAACCCAGGGAAGAAAGGCTAAAGATACTTAAGTCTCCCTGTGAAGCCTGATGGCTAGGAATGTCCTACAGTTTATTCACAGCAGGAAGCAGTGTAATTGTCAGCTCCCTGTTTCTCCCCTAAAGAGCTGTTCTTTGGTGAAGGCAGGGAAAAAAACTGTGAACAAGAGTTTACAAATTTGGCATCTGGTATTGCAACTGCAGAGGCTGAAAATAACTCAGCAGCTACAAACTACGGGACAGAACAGCACTCTGCATGTAATGACACCTGTCCTTTTGCAACTCTGCTGTCCACAGAACAGGCTGGATCTATTGGAGGTGCAGTTTTTTGCACAGGGTAGACTGGGGAGGAAGAAACTGCATGTACTTCGGTGTGGCTTTGCTGGAGATGAGGAAAATTATAGGAAAGACCGCAGGACAGTGAAGGGATGGAGTTTTTTTATTAATGCATGACTGAAATACATTCACAGGTTGCATAAGGCTTTATGCAATCCTATGGTCTGTATATTATTACAGTGAACATATAGTCCCTTTACTGAGCTCAGGTCTCATAAAATGATGTAAACTGACCATGAACGACTGCAGAAGATTCCACTGTCATTACGCTACCTCCAGGTACAAATACATCCCAGCCTGTTTTATGTGTCCTACTGAGACAGGAGTGCTGCTTTGCGATAGGACCTCTTGCCTTGCCACAGGTCAGTGGGAGATGTTATGGCCCAGGGCAAAGGTTATGGTATCAGCAGATGTGGTGGGGTGGCAGAGGATAGCAGGACCCTTGACAGACCAGCAGGGCAGGCAAGCAGAGGGGAAACTTCAGACACAACATGAGTGGTGACCCTAAAAGCTGCCCAGGACCTGGACACAATGTCCTGAGTCCTGCAGGGAAGCAGCGCTCAGAGCCTGGCCACCCTGGTTCTCCAGCTGATCATTTACAGGCACCAAGAGAAAGGCCTTTGTTCCGCTTGTCCCCAGTAAGCTCTCTGACTCCTTGTGCAATTATCATTAAGAGTGTGTCCAGTGTTTGAAGGAGTCGGCCATTTAATTGTATAAAAGCAAAGGTTTAACCACAAAAGCTGCCAGGCACTCCCACAATTATCATCTATCAGCCAAACAGAATGTCCTTGGGTTATGTATTCATCAAATGTTTATTGATTTAAGCTTTGGGCATTTTAAAGGATTAGAAATTATTACTTGTGATTTAAATAGTGTTTAGGCGACAGAAATCAAACACAAAACAGTGTTTTATAAAAGAACAGATTTTAGAAGAGTTGCACAACAGAAATAATAGTGAACATGAGCTCCTCTCCAGTGCTTTGCAACTAAAAGATGGTCTCTATATACAGCAAGTAGCCAAGGATTAAAGTGGGCCCATTTTTCAGTTCAGGAGAGACTTTGCTCATCTCTGTGACTCCGTTCAGAGTAGTAGAAGGTATTATGTCCCCTGAAAATCTTTGCGATTAATAGACACATGGAGGGCAGCTTCTGCTCCTTACCCTCATCTGGTTCTAGCAGACTAATTATTCATAACACCTGAAAAACTACAAAACTTGGTTTTAATTCAAACTGCAGACAGCAATCATGTTGGGTTGGGTATTTGAACTCTACTGGGACCAGTACTGGGTCTCACAGGAGAGGTGCTGTCTGCTTAGGAAGGAATCTTCCCACCCATTTTGGGGGAAGCTGATCACCACAGAGGTGCAGCCATCAGCATGCAGTCTGAAACAGAAATGACGCATGGCTTGGGAGAACAAAGCGCTTGCAAGCTTTGTCCAGGATGTAGATATAAATATATTATCTATTGAACTGTCTCTCTGAAACTGCTTAATCACACCAAATAATCCCCTGGACATGGAGCCGATCTTTATGGAGGGCTCAGCGGTGAGGAGTCACACGGGCTGAGGATGAGCCACCGAACCAGCCCAGGATGGCCTCTGCCACCAAACACACATCTGCAGAACTAGCTGTGCCCTGAGCAGCCTGGGTGCACTTTCTGCCTCACCTGCAGCCCTTACCTTCCCTTAAGGAAGTTCATTTAAGGATGTGTTTATATATACAAGAGGCATTATCATTTAATGTTTTACCTTGGCCTTTATAGGCTTGTCTTACATGTAGTGTGAAACTCATTTATAGCTGAAGCCTTTTTTGAGTGAAGGGCATTTTACACAGCAATTTATCACTGGCTAAAGAGCCTGGGGCTAGGAGTAGACATTTACTTACAGAATCTTTAGACTATTTTAAACAGGCCTTTGGGACCTCCCTACTGACCAGCCTATAACATGCCCTTCTGTAGCATCTCTCTGTGCTATTTCTTTTAATTGACTAACCTCAACACTGGCTGTTCAAAATCACTTTAACCCAAACATGCCCCCGGTCTGAAGCTCCTAATGACCTTCCCCTGGCCCTAAACACATACGGCTGAGACAATGCAAACATCATTTGGAAGATGAGTAAATTCAATAACTCAATTACCACTGCACCAAAATAACATTTATCAAACACTGGCCACAGTGGTTTGTATCTTTAGCTCTCTCTGTTTCAATGGCATGGCATTTGGGTGAAAGTAACTAATCGATTTAGGAATGATTAAATAGAAATTTGTAACACTTGGCATTATTAAACCTTCAATCTTCATTACAACTGCTTAACAATTACATCATGGGCTGTGTAAAATAAATTAACAGTAGCTGGAAACAATCTTATCATAAATAAAGACAGCAAAGGTATTAGACTAGTGTTCAATAGGAAGTCTAATAAAAATACATATATTGTGGCATTATTGGTAGGTTGTAAATAACGAGGCTTGGAGGAGTTCCCAAACTGGAAGATTTTTAAATCCCAACCCCCCCCCCCCCCAGCTGGTATCTAACACTGAACTCATTTGTTTTAAAAGGTCTAATTTAGTGGTAGAGCCAGCAGCCTGAGGGCTAGAGATGAATAACAGGTCACTCCCTGCATCCTCCTCTGAACTGGGAGAAACACTTCCCTTACAGCTGCTCTGAATCCCAGGTCCTCCTTATGGCCTCCATGCTCTCACCCTTTGCCTGACGTTCAGTGAGTTTCTAGTTATACCTGCTCCTTCAGACATCCAGGAGGGCCTCTCCTTTTCCTCTTTCAGGACCAAATCATTCAGCATCTTACCTAAGTTAATTTTTTAAATGATTTTGGAAGTCCTGTAAAATTCTTTCCCCTGTTTTCCTACATCTTTGTAGGAAAAGCCTGACTTTTCCACAAGCATCCAAACTGGGCAAATCATTCTGCATATAAGGCACCTATTTTGAAACCTTCACTTACCACTAAATGGTATCACAGCATTTTTTTGAAAATAACCCTGGCTAGCTATTAAATAGATACAGTTGGTCTGGGGATCGCTGCAGCTCTCTACTTGTTTGTAATATGCTAAAATGGAAAATCATTGGGAGCTAAGCCAGGCAGAAAGATGAGCCCAAGAGCACACTCAGGTGATGTGAAAGCAGCTCGTGAGTACTGCCCTGTTTTACACTGTCAGCAAGATCACTCTGAGATCTGAAAGGACTTTCCAGGTGCTGTAACCCATATTTGCTCATCCCTCTTTGGACCTCTCCCCTGGTATTAGAGAATGGGGACCAGAAAGTTCTGAAAAGAAACCATAATCTTTACCTCCACATGTAGGTTTCAAAATTAAGTAGCCTTTTCTTTCATTTCCTATTACCACCTCTTCTGGACATTGAAAGAGAAACAATGACCCTGATCCTGAATGACTAATGAAGTAAAAACAAAAACAGAAATAAGAAGGTTTAGCAAGTATTTACCAAACAGTATTCAGCTATTTAGATAGCTCAGTGTTATAACATGTTATACGTGTTATACATGTGTCATGCAACACAGGGAAGTTTTCCAACACATCAACTACTACTATTACAATGAAAAATAGCTTGTATCACTGTTCTCCTGTTAAAACTGGAATGTAAATTTAAGCCACTACATACCATGACATATAATAAATAATAAATCGGATGTTATTGACAGTGGTAAAGACAGTCCCTTGCTTCTTTCTCAGAGATGAATCAAAAGAAAAGATGGCTACATTAAAATGGCTCAGGCCTATAATTTTCTTCCAGTCCCAAGCATATAGCAAATGCTGTTATTATGTTCAAAGTTGTGTCTTTTAAAAGCTCAGAAACCAGGTCATTAAGCAGAAGCCATCAGCATGGGGTATGACCACTTAAGGCCCTTTATTTATTTATTTATTTTATTTAAAGACTTTTTTCTTAAACGAATGGAAAGGGAAAAGGAAAGCCCCAAAGATGAATGTTCAGGTGTAAAGGCAGCAAGCTGTGAACTGAGCTCTTAAGATAAAACAAGGTGCTTCTTAATCCTCTAAAGTTACAGCACACATGCCTACGCTCCAGGAGGATAAATGAAGCGTGAGTGTAAAGCTTGAGTTCAAAGTTTAGCATTATTTAACTGAAGACCATAAAGTTAAAATCACAGTTCTGATCTGATTAATTGATTGTACACCACTTGATTAGAGTTCTTGCTTGTTTACTTCTATCAAACCTTGCACATGTTATGTGCTTAAATCCATGCAAGTAGATGCTGGGAGAGTCCTTGCTATCAGGAGGGGGCCTCTTTATGTGAGTAATGCTTTGCCACAAAGGACACCAGTAATTCCTTTTTAAAGTGAAAGCATCCGCTTCAAACTTTACTGCTACGGGTTGCTACAAGGTTAGCTTTTGTCCCTTTATCCCATCCCATAAACATCTTTAGTATGACAATAATATGAAGAATGGGTAGAACAGAAAGCTGAAGAAGGCTTTATTAACCTTTATCCTCAAGGAAGTACTCAAGTGTTCCCAGGGAATGCTTCCCACTAACAGCCTTGTCATTACACACACCTCTGGTGTTCCAGAGGAAGCTGCAGCACAACTAACAGCAAGAGGGTGTCCATATAAAACCAGATCTGGAAAGATGGCACCGCTTTGCAGAAAAATATATTTTGTCCTAAAACTTGGATGCTGATACAGCAGACTGCAAAGTGAAATATCTGCCTCACTGAAACCCATTTAATATTTACATTAACTTTTGTGTGTCCTCAATTAGCCCTAAACCAGCTCATTTTGTAAACTGACAGATCTATTATTACAATAAAATAGGTGGATGCTAGAATATTTCCAAAGCATGATTAAAAAAACCCCAAACAGCATATTTAGACCATTTAAAGTGAAATTTGGTATAAATTGTTACTGTGTTGCAGTCATTAACATAAAATACATAAAACACTTTCCCCATACAGAGGAACGTGTGTACCATGTATCATTTAGTGCACAAGAGGGCTGTTATTAACTTGCCACAAATATGATTTTGGGAAGTTCTGTTCCTCTTACAAGCGAGTTCTGCTAATCAGCTGTGAAGTCTCACATGTTAAATAGAACAGTGTTAAAACCATGGATTGAATGGGGTCTGGCAACTGGAAAAGCCTTGTTTTATCTCAAGGCTAGTGGCTTGATTTATCCCAGGCCAGTGGTTGCTGAACTTTGTTCCAGCTGTCATTGTCAGGGCCTGGGTGGGCTTGGATCAGGATCGGGGGATGTCATTAAAATCTAACATGAATCAGTATCCTGAAAACATATCCAAATTGATACACCCCAAAGTATTAACCTATTGTTCCAAAGCAACAGGTTTCCAAGTTGTACTGAACTTGGATGAATGGGGGAGGAAGTTTCTGCTGTTTCAGGCTGTTTCATATCGTGCCATGTTTCTCTAAAAACCGAGCTTGTCCTTAAAAGGCCAGGAAAGCTGATGACATGGATCCAGAAAGATGAAGCATGTTTCTACACCCACAGCCTTAGAAGCCAAGTCCAAAGCTGTATGAAGTCAACAGAGGAATTTCCATATGCCTTCACATCAGGCTCTGGGGAGCACACATGTCCCATGAGAACCTGAGGAAAGAATCAAAGAGTCTAGAGATTCAGATGCTTCCACTTGGTTTATTTTATGACCACACCACACTATATCAGAGATTATCTTTGTGACTGGTGTAATTGTAATTTGAGGGCAGGGCTAACGTCATCAGTGCCACAGCCTAAGCAGCCCCCGTCCCACTGATCTCACTTCATCAAACCCTGCTGAGATAGATTTTGTTTTCATTATTTTTTAAAATAGTAATATCTCAACCAGAAAATGTGAAACCTGCCTTAACTTTTGATAGCCTTGTGCTGAGGTGTATTTGTGTTAACTCCCCAGGCTAGAATATGAATTTAGGATTCAGTTGGTGGTCTGAACTAATTCCCACTTCACTGTCTACAGTCCTCAGGTTTTGAATATTGATGATTTCTAGGTTCATTATCTAAGATTGGTCCTGTATTCCATTTCTTTGCCATTATAAATAAACCATTTATGCCATATAGCCATGCTGCAGGAAGGAAGGATTTTGTATCTGAATTTCTGAATCTTCACTTTGGCTAAAATATTTGCAAGATGTTACAAATCCCACAGTATCATGGCATCTAGTCAGTAATTCAGGCATTGAAAACAACCAGTGAGAAGCAGACAGTTCCTCTTAAATGAAGACTGCAAAGGTACTACAACCAAGACTTAAGAATCAGTAGTTGACCCTAGTCCCAAAGCTTGTAATCATGTGCATTATTTCCTCTCTTTGACTGGAAGGTGCTGTAACACTGAATCGTGTCTACTTGGACTTTCAGTTCAGTCCCAAGATGCATGAAGCTTGGACAGACAGCTGAGCTTGGTTATCAGTGACAATGTCTGGGCATCTTTTCAAATGTTTAACTTTGTTAAGCTTTGTTTAGCTTTTGCAGACAGTTTTAATACTTGCTACTGACGTACATCCCGCTAGGTTTTGCATTAAGCTAACTGCAGAGTAATTGGTAGCAGATGCAGGCCAATACTGCAAGAAGCATGACTGTCGTGTTATCGGTTCACACAACAGCAGATGATCCTTCCTGACTTGGAAGAAAGAATCACTTTGAAATGATTACCAAACCAGCATGTCTCATGGCCATAGGGTGAGGCACACAATCTTGGGGATACTGGGCATGGTTAGGACTCAAACATAGTAAAAATGTTTGAGTTCAGCTCTCCACACTTCCCCGTGGTAGTTCTCCTGGTTTTGTTTATTTATGGAGAAATAAAGAGTATAATGTGGAACAGTAAAGCTAATCTAAAACATCTCAGCTAGATGTGTTTTAGTTGGCAGGATAATAATAACTTAGTAATAAGCTCACAACAGCATTAGGTGTATCAGAGAACGAATACAGCCTGTGCTCATAAATGTCCAAGTGTTTATGGAGCAGGATAAATTTATTCCCAGAGTTCAGCAGCTGCTACTGAGCAAGTTATCACTATTCCGGTTCAGATTTTCTATAGATGTTGCTGGGGAGCTGTGCCTACTCAGACACTTCAATCATCAGGATGCTGGGAGAAAGATACTACGTGCTGCTTACAAAGAACCATCAAGTTGTCAGCCGTCCTACCACCTGACACTGTTTTTGTTTTGTGTAGAATGTACACACCTACTCTTGTCAGTCTGGTGTTTGGGAGATGTTAGCACAGATAACTCTGATTCTGTTTGAATTCCAAAGGCAATGCAGCTACAACAGGGGATGCCTGTAATCACATCCAGCCTCTGAGAAAGCAGTACTACAGCGTGCCTTCTCTGTACTGTTGTTATTCTCTAACTTACATTGGAAGCAATGTTTGAATGTACAGCTGGTTGTAGATTAAGCAGCACCAAAGAGACATATTGTCGTGGGATATCCCGATCAGTTCAACAGTAAAATTAACAAACTGGTTAAAAGAGGGGAGGGAGGACTAATGACTTTCCTTGAGTTTCAGCTTCTCACATTTCTTCTTTTTTCTAAACTCTTAAGGTTGGGTCTCAAAAGAGACAAAGGAGAGAAAGACCTCAATTTAGATGGCTGTTTAAGTCGGCACATCCATTTCATCAGTTTGCTAGAGCCTATGGTTGTTCTTAAAGAACATACATCTCACATGCACCTGTGACCTCACTCTTTCTTTTTAAAGCATGTTTAAAGCCCAGTGTTACCAGGTGAACTTTGTTTAAAAGCAATTTTAGTTTCAGATGTAATTTTTGTATTGACATCTTTGGCATCTCAAACGAACCCAAAATTGTAAATCTTTATTACAAACCCAGGAAAAATGCAGTTCCTGTGTAGGTACCAAACAGCCATACTTGTGTTGGTGCAAGGGAGGCCATTCTAACACAATAATCAAATGAGTTTCTCATAAACTCTTCTGTAATCCAATAAAGTCACAGCCTTTTTTTTTTAACCTTTATCAATCTCAATCTGTAATATTTACATACATATCACAGATAGGGGATGAAAGGGAACTGGAATAACTGACAAGCAAACTGAGATAAATGAGAAATAACCAATCATTATGGCAAAGAAGCAAAAGGCAGCATTATGGAGAAACTTTATCGAGTAATTAATGATCTATCTGGGAATAATTACATATGACTCACTGCTTCCATTTTCTTAAATGGATTTTAAAGCTATTAAATATCCCCTTAACAGTAAACAGCATGTGAGAGAGATACTGCTTTGGCACTTTTGTCCACAAAATTTTATCTTAATCAGTGAATATGGATAATCTTGAGGAGGAGTGGATGAGCGGATACAGCTGCCAGGTATTGAGGGATGGGCATGCTTGCAAGAGAAAGGATGAGATAATGGATAAGAAGATACAGAGCCTTGCATATTAACAGTGTTAAAATCGCCTACATTATGCAGACCCAAGTAACAGACTATGTCTTTTTATGGCCAACACAATATGGGTAGGAAAGTCCCAGTGAATGCCTATCACAAACACTCTGTAACTGGCATTTCTGATGTGCAGGCATAGAAAGAGAAGGAGGTCCCACCATGTGCATGAGTTTGAGTGAGCAAAATAATCTAAGGGGGATTTAACTGCAGAAGATGCTCTACAGAAACCCCTCCAAGAGTTTCAGGCAACACTCAAGGCATTACACTGCATTTTTAATTGAGAAAAATAAATTCAAATGCTGATGAATGTAAACATGAGAGAGATCCAAGAGGACCCAGACTAAGGAGAATCTGACCCAGGGAGAGTCTCAAATTCCACAGAACAGCCAGAAAATGCATTTTCATTTCCTTTTCCTGTGCAAAACAGTAAGGCATTACTCCAGTTTGTGGGTAGTGTGGGTTTGAAGAGAGTACTCCGTGTAGGTTTCTTATTGAGTACCCTGAAGAGTCAATTATTATGGAAGTATGTTGTTTTAAAAATAAACCAATTCAACTGCTGTTTAAAGCACCCAATGCTTTCAGCAGTGATAGGGATGGAGGAAGCCTACCTGACAGAATAAACTGCTCAGGTCAGGTGACTCTAGCAAGGAACGCTTTGTTGCATGCTCTAATCATCCATAAAGAATGTAGCAATCCAAAAGCAAAGAACATACCCCCCAACACAAAAGCCATCCTCAAGGAGCAAAACTCTTGCAGCACACAGCTGTTTCACTTAATGGCTACAGCTGTTTTTTTCTAAAGCTAAAATTTGCTTAAAATTGCACAGAAATTTCACTTGTAAGTCTGTTTGAATGCAATTCACAAACTGAACATCCCACCAAAAATAATTCCATCGAAACATCAGCAGCCTTTAAATGCTCTATTTCAAAAATCACAGCCTTTGCCATTAAATTCCTCTTTTTTTTCGCCAAAAATAGTGTATTATGCAGACATGGTAAGTATATGAGCTGGGCTAATGTCATTATTGGTGTTCTGTATGAGCGCTAATGACCTTGCATAAAGCAGACATAAATTATTTTCACATACCATCCCTCGAGTAGCTTTATGAAAATGCATGTAGTGATTGTGTACTTAGCTCTTCAATTAAATGCCAGAGAAAAAGTGACTTTGGTATGGTTTTGCCACTCGATTTCATGGAATGATCACTCCCAAAAGTGATGGTAACCTACTTTTATGCTAAAGGGCGGTGATTTGAAGGACCATATTAACAAATCTTAGCTGTTGTATTTTGTATTTAATTTCAACTCAAAATGTGATTTAATTGGGAAGACGTTTATTTAAATATCCAAATGCAAGCAAAGACAATTTTTTAATCAGAAAGGAAGAAAAATGAATGCTTCTGTATTCATGTCATACATGATTGTCCTGATTTCAATCACAATGTATATGACATATATGAAATATGCAGAAAATGTATGTTAAAAACATGACTGAGTTTGATTTTGACAAACTGAGGGAAATGTAGTGCATAGATCAGTTTTGTAGCTATTGCCAAGCTCATATAATGAGGAAAAGACAGTTTTAAACAGTTAGGTGCTTTGCAGTCTACAAACTAAAACAGATGTATCAGTAAACACATCAGTTGAGATCAGCTTTAACTGCAACTTTTAGATGCAGATGTGACTTTCTGTTGCTGGGGCATTCACAGCTGCAGTGCAGGCTGTGACCATGTGCTAACCTTTCACTTGAGCTGCCAGCTTTAGAAAGTGGCCTAAATAATACTCCTGATCTCACTCAGATAAGCTTCCTGGAAGGAACATGCTGTGTTTAAAGGATTCTCAATCAATTAAACAGAAATGCAACACAATGCAGGCACATGTGTGCAATCCTGCTTGTGAAACTTCTGATTCCACAGATGTTAGTGGATTAAATTCTCCCACTGTCAGCATTTTTTCTCAAAACCCCCTCAGATTTCTACATTGAGAAACAAATATGCAACAGCTTGATATATATTGCTTTAACTGTTTCATATACCAGGATCAACAAGAGCATAAGAAGGGTAAGAAAACATCTGAATTAAACATTTTTCATAACAGGCAACGTATTCTGGCATATCCTCACAAAAGTTAGTTTTCATCTTGTGTCTGCTTAGTTTGAAGCAGAGCAACCCCCTATGGAAGTAACACCTGAGCTGAAGTGCAAGCCAGCTTGTGAGCTTCACTAGCTCAACCTGCTGCTTATAACAACAGGCAGTTAAAACCAATGCTACACATGGACGGGGAATTAGTGTGTGGATAAACTTGAGACAGGGCACCACTTCATTTAAACTTCAGTTAATAGTGAGCAGCTGAGCTCCAAAAGACATGCCATGTGGTCTTAGGAGCCATGCACTGAACCCAGCCCACCTTGGTCAAGTCTTCCAGCTTCAACTTGAACACCCAGCTCTCAGCTGATACAATAGATGACTGTGTTCCTAGTGCTAGCTTTTGCTAGCCAAGAAATGCATGCTGAATTGCATCATAAGTAAAATAGAACAGGGAATATTTCATTTTATTTCTGTTTCTCCAGAATTCATAGCTGAGCAATTGCACAGTGCAGTGTATGAGCACCTGAATGTGTGTGCTTTTCTGTATGTAAGAAATAAAATAACCAGCTTGGAACAGTGTCGCCTTTTCTGCTTCCCCAGCATATAGGGAAAGTACGGCTAATTGTTATCTTTGGCCTCAGTATGACTTTATAAAAGCAATGCATAAAAAATGTGTTGACAGAAAGCTGAAGTGCCATGGTCTTTTCTTTTTGATCATCTCAACTTAAAATAGCTTTGACTCTATGTAATTCTTCCTTTCTATTTAATTCGCTGGTTGAAGACATGAAAACAACTGTTTTCAGAGATAAACCCAAGGAATTAAAATTATAGTGTCCTTTAGTTCCTTATTCCTATGCTTGTAAATTAATTCATAAATGGGAATATTAATACTTCTGATGAAAATACATCCTATAATTGCCTTGCCTAATAGATAAAGGCCCAAGAGAAAGACAAAGGGAAAAAATGTATTAAAGAAAATTAGTGTTTTCATTTTGGCCATGAAGTTTTGAGTTGCAAATGAAGATAAGGAAATGAACCATATTTCCTGTTTATGTTACCGAGATTCTCATTAGGTGTCTCCTCTTTGACCTGTGTTGTTATGAGAAAGAAAGTAAGACAAGGAAGCTTATACTAATGAGAGGCAAGAATATCCCTGCATATTCACAATTAGAATAAATGTACTGGGGAGCCAGATGGGACCTTTAAAATCTTCCACAATTATATGCCTGCCATGGATAATGGCAAAGATTCCGCACCGGCTATTTAGAAGAAACAGTTAAATGAACAGATTAGCAGACTACTTTTGGCTTTTATTCATCTCCCCCCCCCCCCTTGGTTGTGTTGTGATGTTTGGTGAGTTCTGGGGAAGAGAGAAGGGTGGGAGAGAGGTGAGAGGTGATTTACTGCAGTGTTGTCATTTAAAATGATACATTTCACACAGCCCACCTGGAAACAGTTATTTGCTTGGTAGAAAGAGAGCTGAGGAGCTGAATACATTTAGAAGGAAAAGAAAAGCCTATGGTGGCTTTCATAAGCAGCAACTAATTCTGTCATTTTTATCTAACTAAAACACCAGTGTCCTTGCTTCTACCACAGCCTACGGTATTGCTTCTCTGCTTATAATCCCCTCTTTCCTCATGCACCTTTCCTCTGAACCATATCATTCTTGTTTTTTGGTCTTTCTCCGTATTGAGTGCCTTTTGCATGTGTGAATATGATTTTGTGCGCCTGCTTCCTGCTGATCAAAGAATACCCATTTTTTCTGCATAATACATGTTTCCTGAATTGGTTATTCATGATGTTTAAAAAAAATCTGCTTCTGTTCAACTCTGTCACTTTTGTTTGGTGACTTCAGAATGGCTTGTACATGAGGTATTAGCAATCTCTGAAAATCAGACCCCTTCAAGGTATCCCTATAACTGGACATGACCACATAAAGTGAAAAGAGAGGTTAATCTCTACAGACAGTGGTCGACCATCTTTTAATTGTGTGGTCTAGTGTAGTTCAAACATGTATTTACAAACCCCAAAGACCCTGACTGAGCTTCTGTCAGAGAGCTTGTGCCAAGAATTGGCGGGTGTGCGTTCGGATGCCCATGACGAGAACACTCCATGCAAGGCATCTATGTCAGTATGAGTACAACAGAAACCAGTGAAAAGCTGCTTCAAATTTGAAAACCAGTTGTGCTTCACTTGATTAAAATCTGAAGATAATGCAGGAAGCAAATAACCAATACCAGTCTTAAATCTCTCTGTGGTATATGGACCATGGGTTTATTTAACTGCACCAACTGCTGAAAACAGTCATTCAGGAGAACGTATTTTGGCACTATAAACAAAGTCCAATTACTTCATTTTACTGTGGCATTCAACAAAATTACCAATAAATAAAACCTTTGGCAAGGCTTTAAGATCCACAAGAGTATCCAGCAGTGCAACAAACAAAACAGTCTAGTTCTGACTGTTATAAAGTGGGTAATAGACACAGTGGGCCCAATTTTCCAAACTTTACAGTAATTTGAAGAGCCCTGCAGAGTGCTCACTTTTCACTTGTTCGCCTCACCTCCTTCACTGGGGCTCATAATGAATTTAAACTGTATAATTCAAGAACAGTTGATTCATTGTACAGTCAACTTTGTAGAGTTTCTAAATTATAGGTACGCTCATTGGAAATAATGATGGAAAACCTGGAATTGCAATTGTATCTGCCTTGGGTCACTTGCATTTGAATTCAGCATTGCTCAGTGAGCTTTACACCAGCTCCCTTGGACCCAGGGCAGCAGACCACTGACTGCGACACAAAGCACAGCCTGAGCTCATTAACGGTGATGCTCAGTAGTGTAAATTAGCCCACAGAGAGCACCTGGTTGGCAAAGCTAGATTGCTGCCTTTTTTGGTGTACCCTCTATATACTGTCCAAAGATAGCCCAAGAGCACGCTGGCTATCCACGGAGTAGAGCTAAGAAATTACCTGCCAGTAGGTGCTCCTCCCAGCCCCCTGCACCCCATCCTGCAACACAGCTTGTGTAGGCTTCACCCATGAATTGGTGGAGAAATAGGTTTGTTTCCTTCTCATAAGGGATGCTGTTCGTCTAAAACACAGTGTTGCCTGTTGGTGGCCCTGAAGGTGAGTAAAGGCTGTTTGCACAGAAGTCTATGCTAAGTGCTCAACAAATTTAGGGCTTGTCTCAACTTCAGATGAATGGGATACAATTTCAAGGCAATCAAGATGAAAAGATTGCTGCCAGTCAGCTAGGCTGCTTGCCCTGTGCATGTGTAGGCTGTCAGCCCCTCACAATTACAAGGCAAACCCTGCAACGGTGGTGGAATGGGAGCTTATAGACAAGAAGTTATTGATGGTCAGCTGACGAATGGTAACTCATTAAGCCGTGATAATATTATTGCTTGCAATGCTCTGTCCATACAGTTAATCAATTTTTCTAAGTGAATGAAACTGAATTAAGGCCGCTTTAATTCCAAATTAGAATGTTGACACAAGCAGTTAGTGAAGTTTGACTAATCCATTTAAAACAAACTTATATTTGTTTCAGTAGGCATATGTAGATAACTGGGATAGGTTCAACACAGCTACTTCAGTCTTAGTCTCTCTAAACAGCCCAACTTAATCCAGTCCTCACCCTATAAAGATGGAAATCCCATACCATAAGATAAAGCTATAAAGCTGAATATCTTAGCTCAGTATCTACTTGGCTGTAATTTAATATATATTACATATGACAAATATTTAGGTACTTTTTATCAAGTGGATGATGAACAGGGCAAGATGAAACCCTGAATGCAGAGAAAGAATATAAGCAATCATTACTTAAATCAGTTTATGCATTTACTCTTCATGTGTCATCAGCATCTTACCTCAAGTGTGCATGGACAAACAAAACCAAGTTGCAAGAACAAAGCAGATTTGGTTAGAAATAATGTCGATAAAAATACAGGAAACAACACATAGAAAAAACTTACTGCAAGTTTTTTCTGTCACTGAGGTATATTGGCCATTCAGTCTTCATTCATGACCACTCTTAGAAATGTGTGCAGCTTGTCTCATTTTTAACTGCACAGCAGTGGAAGAATAATAGTG
Organism: Neopsephotus bourkii; assembly: GCF_033783945.1. Lineage (NCBI taxonomy): Eukaryota > Metazoa > Chordata > Aves > Psittaciformes > Psittacidae > Neopsephotus > Neopsephotus bourkii. The sequence goes on from NW_026901568.1 coordinate 2,133,323, forward strand.
ATACTCAGAGTGTTGATGCCCTTAGAATTACCATTATGCTTCAGAGTTAACAAGCCATCGCAAGGAATTCTGCCATGTCTCATTTCTCCGAAAGCTTATCTCACCTTAACATCTTTTAGGTACAGCTTCAAGCATCTGCCCTTCGATTTATATGTTGAAGATTTACTTCAAATCCACAAGGCCTACAGACTTACTTTGCCTTCATGGTAGATGTTTTACTTTCTTTTAGTAAAGAAGGTTTAATATAGACCAATAGCTGTCATATCAAATAATTCACAGGAAACACTGGAAAAGTAAAAGCACTGGCACAGTGTGCCACACAGAAGAAATATCACACCAAGACTTGAGAAGACACCCTTGCCTCCTTAAAACTGATGAGAATTTTGCCACTGACTTAGTGGAGACAGGCTTACACCCACAGCATCTTAAAAGCGAATGCTTAGCTGCTGATGCACATGATGGCAGCCACCCCAGAAAAACACCAGCTTGCTGAATCATGACATGCTGATTCAATCCAAAACTTGTTCTTAGCTCATGGACTGAGGTTTTGGCATGACTTTGTACCTGCTCTCCTTTGATTTGCCACAGCCTTACACAGGGATGGCACAAAGCTAAGTGAAGGAAATCTTCTAACGAACACAAAATGGAGATGACAGGATCACAGAATAGCCACGACACTGAACAATGGCAGGACACGAGATGAGTGGAAGCAATTGCTAAAGGAAATAAAGATTTATTTCCTGCCCTGAAATATGTGGAACAAAATCAATTTATTAAATTTTATTTCATCCCATGAGAAGATACATCTCTGAAATGCATCTCCTGTGTTCAAAATATTCTGAACACGAATTCAGATTATTCTTCTCCATTTAGTTCCTTTCTACAGAAGCAGTTGTGTCACTCCCCTCTGTGTTCTGGTACGCAGAAAAGTCTCATTAGGGATAAATAGTTTTATTGTACTGACTTAAGGGCTCCTCAAAACACAATGAGACTTGGCCACTATCCCATGTCTCACTAATGCCAAAGTTATCCCCCCAAGTTACACAGTCATTCCATTGGGTTAATATGGATTTGTGTAACAAAAGTTATCAGATTATTTTAAATACTAACCTGCCTCCAAGGAGTAATTAGTCCCAAAAGAAGCAAGCACCTGAACACAACTGGGTATCTCTTATCTCTTTTTGTTTATCCCTATGGCCTGAAATAAACAGCAAAATAAAGGGGAGCAAAGTCCTTAATTAGTTTTAAGCACTCTGCTGGTCCAAGTCATAATGAATCTTTTAACCCACTCACAACAGACTTGGTGCACCACAGTGAAAACTTTTTCGTACCTGCCTACCCAGGAATAGCTCGGTTTAAAAAGCCTGGAGTTCTGAAACCATCCTGAAGCCAAGTAAACAGACTTTTTGCAATCAAAAAGTATTGTCCTGTGTGGACTGAAACAACTGCAGCCCTGGGCAAAGAGGAAAGGTTTTCCTGAGAGGTATCTATAGCAAATGAGATGTAGTACAGAAATCTAGGAAGTGCCCTTCACACTGTTTTCTCTAAAGCAGTCTCCAATGAATACATTTCAGGCAGCCTTGTCAGTGCTCAATGTGAGATGGGCCAGAAGGTGAAAGACTGGTACTTCTTCAGTCCCTCGGGATTGCCAACCCCTTAACAAAGACTATTCAAATGATCTCATTAACTAACAACCCTACTTCCAAAGATCCTTCCAGGTGCCCACAGTTTCTGTTAGGTTGGCATCATTTCCATCTAATTTTTTTTCCCTTAAAAAGAATTTTGCACAGTTGACTGAAAGCTTTTCATGCTTACCTGGGGATAAGAATCCTGAGCACTATGAATGTGGGGCTCAGCAATGTTCTTGCTACCTGCTGATGTTTGTTTTGACTATTGCTCACACAGGTAAAGATACCTAATTCTAGAAAATAACTGCAGTTTTTTTGATACTGTGCATGAAATAAGCTTACATGTAGCCCATTACAGGCATGAGAGGGAGTCAGGTATTATGAAAAAACAGGATTTGCTTTAAGGTGATGCATTTCTTTTTGGGCTAAGTATTCCAGCTCCATTCCCTTCTTGTTGTTTTGGATGCTAAGGAGCTATCCATCTCTGCACCTCTATAGCCTGAGTACATCCCTTTCCCAGGAAAGCCAATGTCATTGATTAAGAAGAGAACTGCCTAGTTAGCCACCTGTCCATTCTTCAGCAGGGAGAGGCTTGACCATGTGTTATATCCTAATCTCTAGCGCTACAAACAGGTCCTGGTTTTCCTAGAATTAATGGTTACAGACATATCGATCTAGGTGTGAAAGGTCACACTCCCAAAAGCCAGACACATAAATGAGAAAAATGGAAATGAAACAGCTTTACTCTTCCCACTGTGTGTTAACAGCTGCTGAGCTGCAAAGCATCTTTCCAAAACTGTCTGCATACAGGGCTGAGACAGGGAGTTCAAATTTGCCTTAGCTACAGTGTCCCAGTTTACTGTATCCTAGACTGTGACATTCTGACTCATACAAGCCTCACCATCATTACCAATACTGTGTTTTAATCACAGAGAATGTCACCTTCATATTAAAATGATCCACGCAGTTTTCAGCGTATGTGATTCAGCAGAGTCCTCTGAGGCTGAAGTATGCCCATGATATTATTCATTGTTTTATACTGAATGAAGAGAGAAACTAATTCAGCGTCCTTTTGTACTGGGAACAGTATAATGCATGTGATTTTCCACTTTGAAAAGATATTTAATAATCCCATTTAATGTTGAGTTAAACATTTCATTGTTTGCCATGACTAATCCACAGATTTGAAGGGAAAATTCCACTTTAAAGTGTAATGGAGCTTCTCTGTTCCTTCCCTTCTGAATTAGTACTAACACAATTCTGAGAGTAAGTACCAATTTGTGGAGCTATTTTGTAGCATGTGTCCTAACACACTTATCATGAGCACAGTGAAATAGAGGGTGCTTTGGATAACAAATGCAAATTTGGTCAGACTGGTAAAACCAGTGCAATCTTCACTTAGAGAAACCTAATTAAATGAATAAACTTATTCTGAAAGATGTTCAATGGAGGATGCAGAATAGGATTATTCTACTCCATCAAGCACCCTTTTGATGTTTAATGAAACTACAACAGCAGGTAAATTATGGGTTTGTGTTCACTGCACACTTTTTAATGAGATTATAAAGAAAAATCCAATGTATTACAAGGGGGTCAAATATATTTTTGTGTCTCTGTCTTGAGAGAAAACCTCCAGAATGATCACTTAGAAGTATGCAGCTGACTACTGACAGAACATTTAAATAAACACAGTTATCAAAACATAAAACCAGTGAATGTTGCTATTTACTGACACTTTCAAGCATCAGAATGCTTTTGAGTCTGTCATGGCCAGTGAATATGCTCATAAAAGTATGTAAATATTTATGGGTACACAGTAATGCACTTTAATAACAAATTCTACTACAGTATTTTAAAGAAACACAACTGCCCCAGCCACTGTTGATAGTGCTGTCATTTAAGAAAGAATAACACTGTATGTGTGAGTGCGGAGGGGAAACAGACACTGAAGCATGTGCCACACTGCACGGGGTTACAGCCCTGTTAACATTTCCAAGTAAATGAGCCTTATTATTCAAATACCTCAATTACAGGACCTCTTTGTCAATGTGAAGTAATTGTATATGTCATACCTATATGTATGAAGGTGATACTGGTACAAAAGTGCTTTCTGTTTAACTAACCCTGCTCCTGGTGACAGCAAGCATCAAGCTCCTTTTGACTTCCAGAGGAGCCCAATTAGGCTGAATGAAAAGTGGAGCTCTGAAAGCTCCCACCTGGAATAAACCGTGGCACCAAGCCACTGATGCACTTTTGTGTCTCATTTGCTCACTTAAACCAGCTCCCAGTGCTGTTCAAAGCACTGAGCTGCTTCAGTCACATTTGCAATGATCGCTTCCTTCTCCTGCGCAAAAGTTACACTGGCCTTTTGTCCAAAATGGGTCAGTGCCCACCTAAGGCCTGAAACAAACATAAAGATTTCATCACCTCTAACTCTGCTGTGAGGAGGAGCCTGCGGTGCTGGATCCTTGAGCCCAGTCGATGCGTGTGGGCTTGGGACCCATTCATCTGGCACTTCTGCAAGCCAGGCATTCTGTTTGCAAAACAAAGTCTTTCAATCCTGGCCAAATGGCTAAATCACTCTTCTTCCACTTGTCAATGCTTCTGGTTGTAAAAAGACAAGTTGTCTGGGGAAGGCTGGATGCATGTCTCAGCAGTCTGAATTGGACATGAACTAATTGGAAACTTCACTGGAGATGAACTAATATCACATGCGCTGTCTGCCAGGCAGGCAGTGGCTCTCAGTCGCTTTGCACCAGAAGTCAAAGGAGGGCCAGATTAAAAAGAATGATTTAACAGCACAGAATTCATATTGCATTTTCTCCTGAGATGACTGTTTGATGGCTCCAATGCCACGTTTCAGGACCTGCTGGGAGTTGTGACTGGAGACGGACAAACTGACATTCACAGGCTCAGATTTGTGGAATTTGGGAAAACTTTCCCTTTCACTTGCCTCTAAATCCTCCAGAGCTAAAGTCAAGATCGGTGTGACAGGCATGTGGTGTAAATTGAGTAATGCATGTATTCAGCGTTTACAATTTTGATAGTAGGTTTCTTTTACTCAGAGAGTTACAGTCATCAATAATACCATTTCCAGTGGTAAAAGCATATATCATACCATGAAACTTGCCTCTTAGGGAAAAATTAACACTCCTTTTCACTGAATCAACAAGAAAAACATGATTACCGGGCTTGGTAATAATAGCTTAAAGCATGTTTTTTGTTTTTAGAAAAGGACAAGGTTGTGCTTCAGATTCATCTACAGCCCACCCTACTGACTCTTCGCTGTCACTGCAGGACAGCCCTCACAGAACACGTCCTTAACATTTGCCTCATGTGAAGTAGAATTACTGCACCAAGGAATGTGACATACTGCAGTAATGTGAGAAGCCGCAAAATTTACAGTAATTGCTATAATGAAATGGAATGCCTTTATTTTAACTCCTCATTCAGACTGATTAGAAGTTAGTCAGTGAGGTTTTATAGGCTGTGGCTTAGGTGTTAAGACCCATGAAGTCAATGAGCTTGAGAAGGTGCTCAAATGTTTTGTTAACAGGCCTGGATTGAAGCACATACTTTATAGGTCCGCTGGTGCCTTTGGCTCTCATTACCAGACTCTGACAGGTTTAGCTGTGGCAGTTGTTCCTACCCCCAGCTGTCTGCTTTGTGTTGATGCCTGTCACTGCTGTTGCAGCAGGGAGTATGTGTCTGTACATCAGTGTAGCTCACACTTGTATTCCACAGTCCCCTCATCATTGCTTTAGGCTGAAATACCAGGCTGTGAACTGGGGCACCTGAAGTGCTGACACGTGTCCCATTCTGTCACCCTTCCAAAAGGATGCTGATGCTGGAAGGCAGTTATTAGATGAACAGCTGGAGGTGGTCATGTCTTAAGCCACTGCAGCTAAATCTGCCAAATCTCATCTGTCAGAGCATGCAGTTTATACATTTAGCTTGATGTGTATGGAACCTTTGGATTACCAAATTACTACTTTGCATACAATGCATTAGCCTGGATGAGATCAACTAAAGCAAAATGCAAGTAACAACTGGAACATCTGAATGCTTCAATAGAAAACACATTGTTCAGATAACTTAGAGAAAATACAGGATGCCTAAACTTTGGACATAATTTAATAATATTCTTTGGGAGAAAAACAAAAAGATGTTATCTGCTTGCTTGATAAAGCTTCAAACTTACGAAGGTCTGAGCTTCATCTGTTTTAAGTCAGAGTGACTACACTTAAGTCATAGGAGCCATGAAAGTCAACAGCAGATGAAGAGCTGGTCCTAGTTTGCTATTCACTAATCTTCAGGGAAATCGGAAGATTATGGACAGAATACTTTCTTTCTCCAAGATAAGGAAATATAATACTCCTACAGTGCCTCTTATCCACCCTCAAATTCAGTCTGGAAAGTTTTTCCTATTTTCTGAGCTTTTTGTAGTATTTCTGGTCTATAAATGTAGCCTTTCCAAGTTCAGAGTCATTTTTAATGTGTTAAAGCTGTCGTTCCATTTCTGGCCACAGCTCCCTCTTTTCCTGATTCCTCTCAAAAAATTGAAACCTGTTCTTTTCCTGCTCCTTTCACTCTTCAGAGAAGTTTCTTCCTCTCTTTTGTGGAAGGAAATACTCGCTCTAGTTACAATTCCCCTTGAGTCTCTCCATTGTGTCCCAGCTTTTGACCTTAGTGCAATGTGCATGTGTTTGTGCCCATGTGTGGGACAGGGCAAACCAAACTGAGATCTCAGCATTGTTTGCTTCATGGTAATTCTCATCACCATCACACCTAATATGTTTATAAAAGTAAACTGGGTTATAGATGAACTCAGAGGCAGGAACTGAACTGTGTTCTCCCCGTTTCTAGTGCTGTAGTGCCACCTAGTGAAGTATCTACAGTAATCATTCCAGCATGTGAGTCAAGTCCATTTTTGCATTAATAGCACATTTAAATATTATGCTGAGTACGTACACTACTGTTCTCTATGAGTGTGCAAAATTCCATACTAACAGTGATCAGAAAAAAAGCAGCTTTTAACTCATGTAGTTTCTTAAAAGTACCCCAAAACATTGTGTTTCCAAGGCACTCAGGTTGCATGTAATCTAACATTCCATTGCACGCATAAAACTTGATGCTGAAGTCTTTGATAAACCCATTCCAAGTAGAGACAAAGGAGCTTTAGTTAACGGTACCCAGTTTGTAGACTAAACATCTAACTTGTATAACTGGTCTCAAAAAGCTGTTGACACTATTTGCCACATTTGCAAAGGAATGTAAGGGCCTGTTATTTACCTACAGTATTTCCTTGAAATCTTCAATCCTGCACAGCTGCTTATTTGTATGAGATGCTCAAAACTGCCTAGAAAAGCAATTCATGAGCCAGTGGCTTCACACGGGAAATCTCACGTGTAACCCTTCCCCATTCCTCCAGGTAGGATCCAGGATTTCTTTCATTAGTGTTTAACCTCCTTTGGGAGAGCAGCACTGTGAGTCAGGGCTTGGCACAGCACAGGCAACTGACTCAGTGCCCAGGACTCTGTCCAGCACACCCCACAGGGGATTCCAAGATGTGCCCCTCTGCCAGTGATGGGCATCAGGGTAAGAGCTCTTGGTGTTACGCTGCAGCCACCAAGCACCCCTTGCAGCTGGCCTGCTTCATGTTCAGCTTCCTTCCAACCTGACCTTTTCCCTCACCATGGTACCACGAACACTGCAGTCAGTAGATGACAGAACTGGCACATGAGGTACCACTGCCATGGGGGGACTGGAACAAGGTAATGGGGGCAGCTGCAGGGTCTGCGTGAGGGATGAGCACCCCAGCGAGGATGTTGTGTGAGTCTCAGGAGCAATTTGTCAGCCTGGACAGATCCGTGTGTAGGTGACATTGCTATCCTTTAATCAGTGAAAGAGAGAAATGAAAAGTCATTGTCCACCTGGTCCTTTTTGATTATGGATATCATTAGTCTCAAGTACAAATAGTTGGTAATATGTCAGTGAAATCACACAAACATTGTTTTTAAAACTCCATCATTGTGTCATCTTAGTCTACCTTAAAACTCCTGATCACGCATGATCAAAGGTGCTTTCTTTTATTTTATATGTTTCCATCTCACCTCTACTATTACTGCTTCTTATGGTACTGTAGAAGTCACGCTGGGCTGTCACAGATGGAGACAGCCTCTGCCCAGAGGATTGCAAATCACGGATTGGACCCAGAATCAGTTAATTAATGTCTTTTCACTGATCTTAGTGAGGTCTGGAGCAGGCCTAACAGCAAAGATGTTGTCCATTAAGTTGAATTTTCTTTTGGATGACATTTTGGAACTGTTAGCATAGTTCACAATTCAGTTTCCATTGTCTGCAACCATATGAACTTAATATTTTACAACAGTTTTACATACAGATTGTAAATCTGATTTCAGTTACTCCTACTGCTGCTTTATTTCATTTAAGGAAATTGGTATTAAATTGTTGGATATATTTACGTGTCCACATTTGTTACTACTTTAGCCTGTCTGAAGTACCCTGCAACCTACAATGCTTCATTCTCATCATTAATTAAAACCCTTGCGATGTTAACACACCCAGGAAGGATTGGTGAGCAAGCGTTGTGTAACACATGAACTCATATAAACTCTAAATGTGACTTAATTAGTTGATAATGGATCATTAATTACAAAGCTAGTGAAATGAAACATATTGTTGTGGGAACGCATAATGGAACTATTGAGAAAGAATAGATTTGTTTTTACTGAGTACTTGTCTGCTAAGAAAACCACCTGTGCAAATAACTGGCTCAAATCAGATGACAAGCAGATTTTTTATTGCACAAGAAAGATTTTGGTTTCCATGACAATGCGCTTAGGTCAAAACAGCAAATTCTATCTTTTTCTGCAATAAACATTTCATTTACGCCAACAGGTTTAACTTGCAGGTTTATAATGTGTCTAAAATATATTTATTAGCTAGCAATTATTTAATACAGCAGCTTCTGCCCAGAAATTGCTGTCCAGCAACTAGGGATTCAGCTAGAAGTGTATGGGATCTATCCTAAGCCCTTTGGCATTTTCAACAAATGCTGTAATGCTGTTTGGCTCACAGTAACCTACTGTGAGCTCTGGGGAGAGCTAAGCAAACAGTTTAAATGTTACACAAAAGTTTTTATTTAATTGAATTCAAGCATTTATAAAATTATATGAAATTAGGTCATATTCATAGCTTGTCCAGTATTTAACATTTTCACCAGTAACTGCCTGTACATCTAATTTAAAATTTAATGACATTACTTAAGAAAAAGGTTTTCTTGATCTAAGGGCAAATATGCTTTATTTATAGGCTCTTTCTCAGACTGAGAATGGAAAGTACAAATGTGTTACTCATTAAGCCCCACGTTCTTACGTGGCTGGATGTCTAAATCACTGCTTCCCCAGGGTGCCTACACTAAAAAGTGCTGGAGTCAGCGAAAATAGAAAAATAGGTATTCTCATTTCCAGGGTTCCCAATCAAAGAAACAATTAGTAACTCTCTGAAATAATGAGGGGTTTATTCACCAGAGCTGCCTGGAAGCAGCTCTCAACTCCAGCTCCGACCGCTTGCCCGAGACCTGATGGAATTACATCTCAGCCGGCCAAACAACTGAATGGTGCTTCCATAGCAGGAGCTGATCCGAGCCCAAGATAGTCACCTTTGTGTTGACTTGGCAAGTCATTGAATGCAGCACTGCTGTTTCCCTGCTTTCTGGGCTGGTTTCTTCTGATTCTGGTCAACTCTGTGCAAGTGGTGAGTGTGCTAGGGCTCACAGCCATGGCTGGGTGCAAAAGCCAAGGACATGCCATGTACTGGAACATGTATTTGCATTAGGTGTGATGTTCTGCCTTGTTAAGGACTAGTACCTAAAATACTCCCCTTCTCCTGGAAGCACTGCTTCCTGCAGGGAGAAGGAGGAGCCTCCAAGGAGCTCCTTCAGCTTGTCCAAATGTGCTCTCTCCAGTCTCCTCCCAGTACCTTGGAAGTTCTTGGCTGGTCTCTGCCCTCCCTGGCAGATGGTGGAAGCACAGAAGACAACCCAGCTGCGGTGAAGGCTGGCAGGGGGCAGGAGCCTGGTGGCTGAGGAGCACATATGCGAATCTGGGCAAGCCCCAGCGTGCTGGAATATTGCTTGGTGGGTATGTCACAGGGACACAGGGAAGGCTGAGGCTTCTGTGACAGAGGGAGACAAAGGATTTAGGAAAATCCTTTATGAAAAGGGGCTTTAAATTATAGAAAAATGGTTTGATTGGCTTTTCTGGCAGCAGGACAACCTTTTTTCCATAATGTCATCAGCCCAGGCTACATGGTAGATAGAACACACCTAGTTCTATCTCGTGGGCACATAGTGACATTATTGGCATCCATAATTACAGACCACCTTTTGAAAACAGTGTTTCTTGCACAAAGATTTTCTTCCCTTGTTTCAGTCTGAGCCATGTTCAAGAAAGGAGTAAGACAGAGAGAGGTGCTGCAGTTCCAGCCTTGGTCTGGAGCTCTGTACACATGCCAGAGCCAGTTGATTTCTAGTGGCAGTTCTTTGTGTAGAAGGACACACTGGACCTTTTCTGTATTAAACAAGCTGGATCTAGGGATGAGTTAGCACAAAGGAGAATTCATGCAGCGTCAGCAGGCAGGACAGCAGGGACTGGGTTACAGCCACAGTTCTGGAGTGGAACAGTCTGAAGATACTTAACAGTATTTTGTGGTCACTTTGGAAAATGAAGTGCAATAATCACATTCGAGTCTGTCATTCAAAGGTAGACTGTTGTGTTGTGCATGAAAAGAGGCAGCTGTATCAAACACCTTTCAATGCACAGATTTTTTGGAGCAGAATCTGTGAAGACAGCCTGTGTAAACTCTGTTCCTTTTCCCTTTCAGCTAAAAGATGTTTAGAAAGACTTTTTTCCCCCCTTTCAGTTAATAGTACAAGTCACACCCTACTGAGACTTCTTTAGGACAAAAACTGAGTATAAGGTTCTTAATAAAAGGTGGAGTATGTTTTACATAATTCTGCTGCCTATATCCACTATTCCCAAGTGAAGAAAGGATAACAAATTGAAGCTTATAAGGTGAGACTGAAAAAAAGCTATCGAGAGGCAAGAGCTGGTGGAAGTTAGGAAAACTCCAGCATGCTCAAACATCAGAGATATTGCTTCCCATCCTCAGAGCACATCTGTTAACCTGAACATCCCCTGCACACAATGAATGGCAGTTAAGTGTGGAAAATGTTCCTAGGATTAGCTATGCCCTACCCCTACCTCCGGTCCTGCCTATTTAAACATTGCACAACCCAAGGCAGACAGCTTATTCTGTTTCATCACCTTCTTTGATTAATATCTATAGCCAATGTGTTAATTACTATGCAAAATAAGAGTCAAATTCTGGGAGCAGTGACATGCAAATAATCAGAAGAACCAGAACACATCAATACAGGTTTCCAGGACTGGACACCAACTCTTGTGATAGTTGGCTGCACACGTTAGGTGTCCTTTTGTTTAGTGTTGGGGTTTAGTTTTCAGCCCAGTCTGAGCTGAAGAGGTGACACCAGCTCTCCCCATGCACAGAGCAGGCTGGCACTAGATGGCTCTCGAGCGACAGGCTTGGTTGGGTGTTTTTTAATAGAGCTTTCTAATAATATCTTCACTTCCTGGCTTAGAACTTTGCTCAAAACTTCTGTTCCCTCCTGTTCATACAGTGTTTTTTACAGTTCAGCTTTACACTCATAAGCACCGTGCAGTTTGCTGCTTCTAGAAGCAGACGGGAGAAAATAGGACTCTGCCCTGCCCTTGGCATGGGGCTTAAGAAGGACTGGCTGGAACTGCCAGAGTTGCCGTCACAAGACATAGCTGTGAAAGCAGGAAGCATGTCCTGACTCCCACCAAAGCTTTCATGAAGACTTGCAGAACTGAGTTAGCTTAGCTAGGAGCCAGCTTAATTGGCACTAATTGGCTTCCCTTGGCTGGTCATGTCTCTTTGGAAGTGATTTTCACATTCCTTTTCACAGAGAAGCACGTATACCTGGTTCCTTCTGAGACAGTGACGGCAATCTCCCCATTTCAGGAGGCAAACAGCTACCATCAAGCTTAGGTTTTCAAAAGAAATGGACTTTGTAAGCAATTGAATGCTCTCGAATTCTTCTCCCTGATGTGCTGTGGCAATCACACAGAAGTTCAAGTTTTGACAGCAGCACAGCTCTGAGCTCCCCAGAAAGTCTACAAACTGAGCGATTTAGTAGCTTATCTCCAGTAAACAGAAATAAACAGAAACCTACTTTCCTCTCTGTGAAAACAGATAGAGGAGCATACTTTCTAAACACAGCACACACTTACAGTCCTAAGGTAAGGCTTTCCATCTGGGGAATGTGTCATGGAAAAGTAGGTCAGTTTGCCTATCACTGGATATGTATTCAGTGGCTTGGACACATGCACTAGTGATGCAGAAATGTTGGCACAATACACTCTAGACCTCAAGCTCTCTAATGACAGGTTTCAGATGTAAGTAGAGTTTTATGAAGATTACAACACTGAGACCACTGCAGTCTCTAACCCATTTAATGATGGCTATAAGGCACAGTGGTTGGCCTTGGGAGCTGTTCTGCTCTTGCAGTACGGCTGCTCCCACTGCTGAACCTCAGACAGCATCAGTGGTACCCAGGTGCCTATTTCTCTCCTCCTACTCCCCTGTTTTCTCCTGGAAGGAAAGGTGCTCATGTGGGCAGAAGAGGCCCAGGGGTGGTCTGACCGCAGGAATGCAGTGTACCAGCATGACTTCTTCTTTTAATCTCTGCTATCAGGAATTGCTTTTTTGCAGTTTCACAGTTCTCTGGGTAAGGAGAAGCATGTCACTGCCACCTCCTACAAGTACAATCATCATCCAAACTTCCTGGATGTGTGGAAAGGGTCTACTTTACAGCTCAGGCTGGTTGCCTTAACAGTCTTGCAATCCAGTGCTGAGATGCAACCTACTGAACAGTCCAGTGCCCGCAGTTGCACTGTTCAAAGAAAGAATAAAGCACCAAACTGAGAGCATTACTTGCAAACATTTGTGGCATTACCATCAACCTGAACATCATGTGGAGGCCCAATGTAGAAAATACCAATTTCTATCAAGTTCTTCACTTTCCCATTCCATATTAATGAACCACTTTATTCATGCTGGAACAAAGAACAGTGGCATTTCCTTGTGCATATTGGATAGATTTTTCTGAAGTCCATCCTCCCTATTAGATTAGGCAATACCAGCATTTAAAGCTTTTAACCATTTGCATTTTGAGGGATGAGGCAGAGTAAAATGTTGTTTTGGTGCACATTAAACTTACCAAAGCACTGCTCAGTAAACCTATTGTGAGCTAGCAGCAGACAGGAAACACCTGGCCTTCTGTGGTAAAACATCACTGGGACTGCACTGTACATTTTGGAACAGATCATTTTGAATTGTTAATAAATATTCATCTTATTGCATTAAAACACTGTGTGTCCAGTGTATAAACACTGGTGGAGCTAAATTAAATATGTGTGATGTTAGTCATCTTGACTTCTTCCCCCTAAAATGAACACTTGACTTCCCTTCCAAGAACATCTGAAGTTTTAAAACCTTAAAACCCCAGAAGATAGTTCTGTCGGATATACAATTTAAATATCTCTGTTTCTGTTATTCTTTGTTAACACATTTCTCCCATCTTTTCTAAATGGCTCATTATAAAGCTAACTAAAATGAAGCCTTTGTTTCCTTTCCTGGGAAAAGCCTTGCACCTTGGCAAACACAGCCCTGTAGGCTCATACAGGAATTCGCTGCTGCTCCACTAATGGTCTCAATTTGAAAAACAAATCTAGAGATGTCCCTAATTATGTGAAAGCCAAAGGGCAAAATGCAAATGGTATAGCAAATCCTCAGGCCTTTCCTCAAGAAAGACACAAAATGTGCATATCTATTTCTGCTGCATTGGCATCACTTCTGCTTGTGATAAAGGCCTCCAGAATCATGCCCCAAATTGAGAAGGATTTCCCAGTTTTAGGAATGATAATTTAATGGTTGCAAATCAGTGATGAACTGAATGAAGACCTGAACCTTCTGCTACAGCGTGTCACCTCGTGAAAATGGGGGTGATGTGACTGCAGGGGACACAGCTGACAGAAGATCCAATTTGGACTCGGCTCCAAATCATAACATAGATTCATTAAAGGTCACGATAAACAAGTCTTGCATGCATCCAGCTGCAGATGCTTATACATAAGGCTAATCTTTGATAGAATAATTTGCTCAGGTTTGGGGGCTGGTTCCGTGTTTCTCTTGCCTAAATATCATTTTTAAAGCATGCTTGCTACTACTGTGTTTCCATGTCCTAACAGCTCGCATTGTCTAGGTTTAACATAAGCATTCACCAATTTTCAACTAAAGTATATCGCCCATGGAAAATCAGTATCTTTTTTTGTCTTTTCTCAAAGCATTTCAGTACTCAGGAAAACAAGATACCATAAATCTAAGGAAAGAAAAGCTGCTTTCAATTGAAGAGGAAGAAAAAAGAAAAGGCGAAGTCTGTTGTGCATGTGTGTCAACAGCTTTCAAAGCTGCCATCTGAGCACAAAAAAGCAATCAAAAAAGTCACAGTGCTCATGCAAAAAAAATTTCCCTTGGTGAGAACTCCATGAGCACTGAAACAGCCTTAAAACTTGGCTTATTGTGTCTGTCTGTAGCTCCGCGAAGATGACTGCTTGTTTCTATTTTCTGAATGTGTTGAAAACTAGAACATGGCAGCTGTAATTCTGCTGTACAGCTCCCCCAAACAAACACCCAAACAACCCTGACCACCTGTTTTGAGCAGACTTCAGCTGTGGAAAATGCCTCTCCAAAGGGAAAGTGTTGGAGAATATTTGTCAGACCCTGAAAGCAAGCGGGTTCTAGCTGACATTTATCTGTATGCATAGCACCGTATCATTTATTAAATACCTATTGCTTTGTCCCTTCTGCCCCAGGGAGGTTATTTATTTGTGCTGTCGTCAGTGCTGTAAAGAGGAGTATTTCTTTACAGTGAGATGCATGATGTAGGTAGGACAGAAATTTCAGCCTCAGTCCTTCCTGCTGTCCTATAGGGCACCAGAGCCCGGCACCCATCTAACTGGATGAGAAGCTCAAGTGCAGACCCTGCTGCTGGGTGGGCAGAGCATGCTGTGTTAGAGAGGACGGGAGCCCATTTAACAGTCAGCTTCTCCTGGAGCTGGCCCTTTGGCTGGGCGCTTCGTGTTTCTTTGCCTGGCCCAGGTAACCAGTGTAGCTTCCTTCATTCATATTTGCCTCTAGAGGGGATGAAGGTCATCTGGAATAGACAGCACTTTGGGGAGACCTAGGCACTGCTCACAGACTCCTCCTCCTTTTAAATACTAGTCACTTGCCTCATGGAGCATACCCTGTATGCCATGGCAGTCACAAAATCAAGTACTATGATAAATGAATGGAACTACTTAGTACAACATCTGCTCTGCAAATTGTCTCTGAACCACCTTCCTTTTTCATGACAGACATAGCAGTGATGTTTAACTAGACCTTCACAGTGCTATGGTTAAAGAATGCCATAACCCCCCTGCTCAGCTCCACCAGTCAGCACTGCCTGAGGAAAGCCATGGAGCTGCTCTGCACATAGCTCCTTACCACTGCTGCTCCAGGCACCCTCCCAGCCATTGCCACAATCAATTCCCTGTTTTCTGTTCACACAAATAATCTTGCAAAATCGCCAACATTTGGGAAGGTCATTGTGTTCAACAGGTATTAATATTTCCATAAGGAATCAGGCAGGCTGGTGTTTAAATGACAGAATGCAAACACAGTGTGAGACACCCAAAGCATTCAAATAAATTCCTATTAAAATGAGTGGTAAAAGACGTAGAAAAGGTACATGCAAAGCATCCTGTGGAAGTTTGTAAACTTCTGTTTAGCAGCATTACCTATAAAATAGTAGGGTAGAGTAACAAAACCAGATACCAAATACTCAGCTTGAAGATGGACAGACAGGGTGGAAGGGCTTCTTACGTGGATGAGATGCTATTCCCCAAGCCATCTAACCTGAAGCAATTTGCATGAGGATTGTTTTTGCTAAGTGGTAGCTAAGCAAAGCATTCAGTAGCCTGCTTTTCTTTTTTTGTTTTGGCTGATCATGGCCAGTGTGACGGCAATGAAATGGATGTAATTGAAGATTAGCTCATCCACCTTGAACAGATTTAATAATCCCCATTATCTTTTTTATGCCAACTCCCTCCTCTAGTACAGAAAGAGAAGCTCCCATTACTAACAGACCCTCTGACTCCCCAGCCTAGCAGTGCTGAGTATCCTCACTGCCAGGTATCCTCATGTTTTCCATCTACTGCCTAGAGGCTGCCATGGCACTGAGGTGACTTCACCACACCACAGACACTCATGCATAGACTGATCTTTTTCCCTGCCATGTTCAAAACACTAATGGTCTTACTTGGTATCTGGAGACCTTTCATTTTAGAATTGCACTGCAGAGCTGGATTGAGATTTCCTTGATAGCCTTGCCCCACATTGCAATGCTGAGAAAAAGCTCAGACTGTTCACAACCTCTCCTGCTCTCATGAATGGCTTGTTTGTATGGGTGGTTTTGCCACCAGGCTTGGTACTATGAACACTCTCACTGTTACTGTTTAACTACAGTAAATCAGTTAAAGACTAACTGTGGTGTTCCGGAGAAATATTTCATTTCATGCAATGAGACTGGCCTACAGTCATGTATCTGACTTCCAGACTGGAAGGACTATAAAGAACAATGATTTTGAACTTCGCTGCATTTTTTCAGTGACTTATATACACACAGAGTAAGGAAGAGAAGGACTTTGTGCTGTAGCAAGCTCAGATGTGAATACATCTTCCAATACCATACTGGCAGAGAAAATATCCTACTGGCTCTGAAAGAAATCAGCAGATAGGTGTAACTGTGAATGTACTTTTAATGAAAGATTTCACTGTGCCTCTCTCTAGCTAACTAAATACGCACCAAAGAGCTAAAAGCAGATGTTATTACGATAACTCCTAAGTGACCAGTTCAAACACGCCCTGCCTGGCGGATGTTAGGGTAAATGCTTTTCCAATAAACTCTCCAGATTCTAAACTACAGCATTTCATTTTTCCAGAAGCCTCTCAAGTATGACCATGTGGATTTGCAATGGCAGAAACATCCTGCTCACAGCTGATGTTTTGTCAAGCTGTTTGCTTCCCCAAGCCAAGTCAGGAGAAAAGACATAAATATTCTTACAAGCAGGTCACTTATTTTCCAGCTGACATGCGTTTTGCATGCCGCTATTTTCACTGTATTTTCCCTACACACACAGAGTCCATATTGTTATAGGGAAAGCAGTTTATATGAGAAAATTGACCTGGCACAGTTTAAATTCTTCTGGCAAAACTGGAATAAAAACCTGTGTAGACACTCTTTGCACTGGAGACTGGATATATTTAGTTAATGGGAAGCTATTAGCAAAGGATTCAGCTGAACTAAATGAGAAGGTTTAATTTGAAAGTTGGAGTTTGGCACCACTTAACTGTGTTTAAAAACAAACAAACAAACAAACAACAGATTCAAACTGTACCATGGTGACTTTTCCATGCAGAAAACCCCTTAAATTCTCTTATCATTTTGAGATCCTATGCTTTCTGCAACCAACCCTGACCAGCTTTAGGACACAGAGAGGATGGTAAGTCTGTTTTGCATTACTCACAATCTGAATAGAGACTAATCGCACTAAAACATGTAGACATAAACCAGTGAGAGATGAAAATCAATGCAAACTGATAGGCAGCATGTAAGGAAAATCCGACATGCAAAATGTTAGAGAAAATGAGTTTTAAATCCCTGTATGAAGAGAATTAACTTGTGACATCTGAAACATGATTTAATACTACACCAGATGCTTGTGTTTTTAGAAAAGCATATGACAATTTTGTATAGAATTTTTGCTTTAATTATTAGTGTGTGAAAACAGCATGAAGGAGGTGATCACAGTAAGTCTGAAGCTTTGCTCTGATTAACAAATTAGCCAGTTCTAAACAGATCAACAGTTCTAAACAGTCAGAAAAGCTGATGACCCTTGAAAGCGGGCTTAAGCTTTCATTGGGCCACTTATTACAGACCACTTGCTTTGGATGCAAACAATATCAGGTGTGCCCCCTTGGACCAGAAAATCTCTTTATTAAAAAATGAAAGAGCACTCAGTTTTCACTAGCTGCTTTGAAGTAACGGCAGTTATTCCTAGTAAGAGGGATTTTCAGGACCCAAAGGGTCTGTATTTAAAAAGAGATTGCTTACACTGGCATGCTCCAATTTAATTAACTCAGATTTGTAAATGGAAGATCTATGTTAGTTGTGTTTGTAATAGGAAATACAAAAGTAAAAAGAGTTTGTAATCAAATGAAACATATAGAAAGTGGGTAGTATTTTAGAAGTTAACACATCAGAAAATATGACATTGAAATGAATTCCTCTTCTGGCGCTGTACTGTCATACACTGTGACATTAAATCAATCACAACGGTTTGGGTTGGAAGGGACCTTGAAGGTATTTAGTTACAGCCCCCTACTATGGGCAGGAACACCTTCACTAGACCAGGTTGCTCAGTCTTCATAACCGAGTTTGCAAATGCTCTTGTATTTTTCTTTGTTGTGAAAGCAGTTTCAGTATTCGGTATCCAGAATGCCTTTCTGCAAGAAGAGAGGGTGGCTTGTCAGTACATCTCTTAACTAGAGAAAGGTGACATCTGACAGAGCTACCACAGCTGAAAACACATCATTTCTGTAGGCCACCCATTGCAGAATGCACCCTATGACAAGCTACCAACTCAATGGATCGGTGAGTTTATTCAGAGATAATGCTTAGACACAAGGGTCCAGAATGTATTTTCTCAGTGTCCAGGTTTCAAGCTGCTACAGAGTTTCAGTTCCAAAGTATGACCTCGTCTAGCTTGGGAATTTTCACATGAAGGCTGTTAGTGCATCTGGTTTGATTTGTTTCTAATCAACCAATGTGGATTTTTAAAATGCATTCCCTTGGGAAGTTGAGCTGATATTTTCAAGGAAAACAATAAAGAAAATTCAGCTTTGACATGCACATTTTTTCTGCTTATACAACAAAAACTTTTGCTTTCAAGTCTGTGGTGTTCCAGAGACACTGGGGAGCAGAACTATTTTCTTCATGCCAAAGTATGCATTTCTTTTGTAAGTAGATTATTTAAAGAAACCTGTCCTTTTAAATGGGACTTCACAGTGCATCAGTGCTTAAATGAAATTGTATCAAGATCTGTATTAAACAACAACAGTAATATTGCAGATCTATGTATTTTTATCACCTACTGAAATCACCTGTGGGAATGTGAGTTTTCTGTGACTCAGATCTCTGCCCTGGTAGGGTGGAAGACCTGAGGAGGCACCAAGGGTGCAGATTCCAAACCTGGCTGCAGTGGACACCGCTTACCCTTACCCTACATCTGTGGCCCCTGTGGTGAGGCCTGATTCTCTCCTGCTTGCGTTTTCACTTGGCTTCAGCATCAGAGTCTGCTGGTTTCCTGTTCTGTGTCATGTCCCAGTTCCCATTTTTGCTGGATGTTTATCATTCTACTGATTGCCCTCCAGGATCAGTTGACTACTGTAACTAATGGGTTTCATAGCTGTCTTGCTCCATCCCTACCACTTTTTGGACCACTAAAATACAGCCCTTTTAAACATTTACCAATGTCCCTATGCTTTGGTTGATGCCTGGCTGCAGAACATGCATGCTAAGTAGGACTTCCATCCTTCCTACATTTAATATAGAAAAGTTAGGGAGGTTTCCAAAGCAATAGTATTTCACAGAACCTACTAAAATCAATCAGCCATTAGCATAATCTCCCCAGGGAAGCTGTGGATTCCCCAACACTTGACACTTAAGATTTGGCTGGACAGGGTGCTGCAACATCTAGCCTAGGTCCTGCTTGCCTAGAAGGGTTGGACCAGATGATCCTTGAGTCCCTTTCCAGCCCTTCTATGATTTATGTTCTTGTATGTTATGTATTTTAGGTGAGATTGGTAAAAATACCTGTAATTAGTCATCCTTTCCAACCCTAACTATTCTATGATTCTATGATCTCTAGCAGCTTTTCAGCCCATCTTTTCAGTTACTTACACTTCACCAGTTTTATGCAGGAGGCTGAAATGATCCATGCTGGATATCTGCTTCACATACAGTTTTGTAGAAAAAATTTCAAGAAAAAAAACAAAAAACCTCATCTGTTTCTGAGAATGAATATAGGGGAAAATGAGCTGTTTTGCACACAGTAAACATCAGGACATCAAACCTCTCACTTCCCAGTTGGGATGTGGTGGCACACTGCT
The DNA here is from genome assembly GCF_033783945.1 of Neopsephotus bourkii. Classification (NCBI taxonomy): domain Eukaryota; kingdom Metazoa; phylum Chordata; class Aves; order Psittaciformes; family Psittacidae; genus Neopsephotus; species Neopsephotus bourkii. The sequence continues at coordinate 2,153,350 of NW_026901568.1, forward strand.
TTAGCAGGTAAGGTCACCACTAAGGCTGTGCTGGGTATAAGCTGCATCAGTGCTGCTGGTCCAGGACCAGGGAAAAGGAACTGGAAGGACATGTGCTGCATGAGAAACCAGAAAGACAGGGGATGATGGTGGGAGAGGTTTTCTGGGAAGCATTGCTGTGCTGGTGTGCTGCAGATCACTCAAAATGAGCTTTCTGCAGGTGGCCACAAGCTGAATGTTCACCAGTGTTAATGCCCAGCAGGAGGCCCCTCATATGGCTGCTCTGCTGGAGTGCTGTCACCCTACAACCTCCCACTACGGTAGCGTCCCTGCGTTAAGCATTCAAGTGATGCTGCAACTCTAAATACTCTTGAGAGAGCAGGTCTAAGGTTCACAACCTGTCAAATCTGGCGTTACCCACCACAGGACGACTTTCTTCCCTGTACTTCAGGTTCCTACCTCTTAGTATCATCTCACTTTGCAGTTGGGAAGATTAATTAATGTTTGTGAAAAAGACACAAAAAGGGACAACCGTGGCAAAATCAGCAAGTCTGTTCCTGAAGCAAAGTTCAGGCTGTGTCAGGAAGTCACCCATGTGAAACACTCCCTGAACAATGTGGGTAACACAAAAGTGCTGAAAAGCCGCTCATCCCACCCAGTGCCAGTAGCTGTGTGCACTGAAGGGAGGTCTGGGGGACATGATGTGATCATAAGAATAAGAGAAAGAATATACAGCTGCCCTGGCTGTTGAGCCTTTCAATGTACAATTTCACAATCTTTTAATGCAGTCTGAATGTGTAACTTGCAACACATGAATTCAAATGTGGAAGCTCTTTGTATGTAGCACATTATGTAGCTCCTCGCTGTTTGCTTTAGAAATGCCTAACTGCCCGACTGATGCAGACCCGCACACACAATAACCCCCAACAAATTGCTCTCGCTGATAATCAAGGTGGCAAGGGCCAAGGTCAGAGTTCAGCTCTTTCTGATGTCAAGGGCCTTGCACTAAAGCCCAAAGCAGCATGTGATGCAGGAGCGCTCTTTAATGCCTGCTGCCATTAAAGGCTGCGCTCCTTCACGCTTCACTGGAAGCTGGCTGGGACGCTTGCTTACATGAGTGGGTAGTTTAAAGCTCCTGTTGGTTAATCCCTCAAACAGCCCAGTGACTGCTTTCATGAAGTAAACTGGGAAGATTAAAACTGCCTGGGTTTTTTCCCCTCCTGAAGTTCACAAGAAACTGCCAGTTTAATTTGAAAAGCCTAAAAGAGCACCTGAAAATGCATTTGAAACAGACACAGATAGATGAAGGGTATGGACATAGAGTTTCATGGCTTCCAGACAAGCTTCAAGTGATTATTTAACACATTTTATACAAAGCATTAGAACAATATAGATTAAATCTCTATTATAGTCGGGGTAATGCTACAAACCTAGAGGGGGAAAGGCTAGTCTGATACTGAAAGCTTTTCTTCTCCTCAGTCAAGCTTTTATATTCTCTAAGGAAAGCTGGCATGCCTAAACAGATTATAGGGGAATATCTGACACTTTTATTATTGCGTTTTCAGGAAGAAGCTAATATTCAATATGGAACAATACTTTTATCTTAAAATTCAGAAACCTGAATGTTAACTGTGAAGTTATAATTCTAACCTCAGCAGCCAAAGTCAGGCTCACATTTATTACAAGGTGAAATCAGAAGGAGCTGGAAGACAGTGTGTCAGTGCTCAGCTCTTCTGAATGTTTAGGTGCTTATCTCTTCTTACTGTATTCAAAAGGTAGTTGGGAGCCTAATGTGGGGACCTGGATTTCATTAGGCAGCAAGGACCTTCAACAGGGGCTATAGAACTCAGTTTTGCACCAATTTACATCTGTTTTTGGACCTAAAATGGGATTTAGCCATGGCCATGATGATATTCCTTCTCGCCCCAAGATTTTCTGTACTATGTATGTACTGTGTCTCCTCATCTTTGGCCACATTCCACAGGAATTGGGGTTTTTCTGCTTTAAACATATGTAATTTTGGATAATCTTTTTATTTCTGTGCAGATTTCAGTGTTTTTTCATGTCACTGTTTCTTACAATGACCAAGAACCAACATCCCTTATTCTCACATTTAAATGCTCTAGATAATCCAAACACTTTCTGTTACTAAACTTGAAGGTAGAAGTAACTACAGGAAAAAGAGGTTGTTGAACTTTCCATTCTTTGAAATCCTCTCTCTGCTTCCTTATGACTCCAGTCAGTGGCGCAGCATGCAGAGGAAGTTAAGTTAGTGCAAATCAAGATGTGTGATAATCTGCTTAATGAACTTCAAACTAATGGTCTCTACACTTTCCATCTGTGAGTTCTTAGTCCTTGCACAGGCTGTTTTCTACTGTGGGGGTCTTCAGTCAGATCTGATGCAGAACACTGGAAAAACGTGTAATTTGAAGGGATACAACCAACTTGCAGCTATCCTCCTCAGGACTGCTTGCTATGGTTTTCTTCTGGTGGTTTATGCTTTCATCTTACTGCTTGGGAACAGCATTTGAAGATTCAGCAGTAAAGCACTACCACTGATCCGAACTGTAACTAACTGCCCAGGCTTGCTTTCAGGGTTACTGTACTTCATGTTATTTTGGGCATACACTTTCTTATGGGTTTAACAGCACACGCTGATATTTCAATCCTAATGCCCTTTATAAGATGTGAAAGTTCAGCCTCTGAGTGCTGCTGTGCCTGTCTGCGTTGCAATGAATGGCTGGCTCCTTGACATAGAGCAATGGAAACTCCCTTGGAATCTGCGCCCTGTGCTGTTACTGGGTGTTTTGATGTGAGCTTGGAAATTTTACAACTTGCTTATTCATATTTGTAAATGGTCCAGAGCAATGAGCCAACTTCTTACCAACACACTGGCCATTCTTCTGGAAGTGTGAAAGATGACAGCATTTTCTTCCATCTCAGTAGAAAATGTCTTTCCCAATGTAAATATTGGCTAATGAAATGCACTCCTCATTTCTACACCAGCATCTTTTTTCTTCTTCAGACTGCAACTTGAAGTATTTATAAGTTATGCTGATTATAAATAGCCTATTTTTTTAGTTCCAAGGGAATTTTTTGACTCCCAGTCAACTTCTTTTATCACTTTGTACTCCATTAATACATTTACTTTGTACTCCACTAACTAGTAATGAAGAAGTCTGAAGGTATGCAGAACACATTAATGCAATCAGAAGGTAAAATAATGCTAATTTTTGTACTAAAATCTGTAACTAGTTACTCTTAACAAAATCATATGGGAAGGCAATCTGATCCACATCTTGCCTGTTCAGAATTGTTTATGGTATGTGATTAGCCTTCAATAAGTCAAAGATGTGAATTTGTATTTTCTTTTGCACCCAGGCAAGGCAACAAGTAAATATTATATGACTTCAGAGGAATTTAGCATATGATAATAAGGCAGATCAAAAATCGAGCCAATTGCCTAGGCAAATAAACAGTTCCCGTAACTCCACAGATCTTTAATTGGAGTTAGAAAGTAAATAGTTGTGGTACGTTGACCCTGGCTGGATGCCATGTGCCCACCAAAGCTGCTCTGGCACTCCTCAGCTGGACAGGGGAGAGAAAATACAATGCAGGGCTCGTGGGTTGAGATAAGAACAGGGTGAGATCACCCACCACTTACTGTTATGGCCAAAACAGACTTGACTTTGAGTGAATTAGTTTAATTTATTACTGATCAAATCAGGGTAGAATTATAAGAAATGAAAACTAAATCTTAAACTCCCTTCTCCTCACCTCTCCCTTCTTCCCAGGATTAACGTTATTCCTGATTTTCTCTACCTTCTCCCTTCCTGCAGTGCTGGGGGACAGGGAATGCGGGTTGTGGTCAGTTCATCCCACATTGTCTCTGTGGCTCCTTCCTCCTCAGGGGAGGGCTCCTCACACTCTTCTTGTGCTCCACCGTGGACCTCCACGGGTTGCAGGGGCACAGCCTGCCTGACCACAGTCTGCTTCATGGGCCACAGGGGAATCTCTGCTTTAGTGGACCACCACTGTCACTGATGGGCTTGGCCTTTGTCAGCAGCAGGTCTGCTGCCTTGGAGCCGGCTGGCATTGGCTCTGCTGGACATGGGCGATACTTTCAGCAGCCTATGACAGAAGCCACCCCTGTAGCCCCCCCGCTACCAAAACAGCCACACAAACCCAACACAATAGTCAAGCAGCTTTCAAACAAATTCAACTGAGTAATGTGAGACATGAGAAATCTCTTTTAATTCAGTTAGAACAAAAAGGAAATGATGAAATGAAAACCAAAGAATAGGACTGATCTTTTGCTGTCAGTGTTCTTTTTTGGTTGAACACAAAAAGCAATGATTTACATGAACTAAAAACCTAACCCATCATTTTTTTAACTGACCATATTATTTTCCAGCAAACTGATGAGATGATGACAGCTTCTCCAGGCTTTCCCATAAATTGCATTCCTCAGAATTTTACTAACACAGCACCGAACTGCTACAGTATTTCATGTGTATGAATTAACCTCTGTGAATTAATGTTACGGCTGTGCTTTACTCATTTACTATTACTTACATGCACATATATTCCATGATTACTTATAAAGGAATAAAGTTCACATTTTCTACATAAATACATACTCTTTATGTCTCTCATGACTTACTCTCATTAGCTATATACTAAATGATGTTAGACATGAGACTGAGTTAGTATGTTGACTCTGGAATGCAGCAGTTACACGTGGTTGACTGGCCTCATTGCTAAGGTTTATAGTATAGTTTCATAGTTCATAATACAACCCATTTTTACAATGTAACACCCCTGCTAATAAATTTGTTGCATAAGGACACTACTAAATAATGAAGCCACTATTATGTTTAATTTACCTATTAAATTCTGTGTAGCAGTAAATGCTGTTATAGAGTTTGTTATTAATGTGAGTAACCTCAAAATTGCTGCCAACACTTCAAACATAACATTTCTGTAAAGATGCTGCAATCAAATGATACAGTGCTTTACAACTTACTCCTTATTACAAAATCAGGGTGGGATTCCCTATAATTATATGAGATCCCCAGTAATGTTATGGACTCAGTGGAATGGATCAAAGGGCATACAAGTTGTGCCCAACTGCTAGATACTTTCAGGTGCCTCTTCCATAGGACTGCATCATGCAGAGGAATATGTTACATTGCCATTTGTTTCTGGATTGACTCAGTTAAGTAATTTATGTTTAGCTTTCAAGTATGCATGAAATGCAAGGAAGTATCACAACTGTGGAGATTTACTTTCAAACTTCCACTTATTTCCATTAAGGACAGTAGAGAAGACGTTGGAGGGCCTGTAAGTCCTCCTGAACACAAAGATGCTGTGACACCCTGGGGAGAGCCCATTCACAGAACATAACCCTCTCTAGCCCCAGACTGAACAGATGATGGATGTCAAACAGCTTTTTGTTATAACAAAAAAGTACCTAACTGTAAAAACATAAATATTACTTACCATCATCATTACGGAACTCTGAAATAAAAGCTTTTTGGAGTAATAAACTCCATAAATAACAGCTTTTGTTTTTCTAAAAGAAGTCAACTTTAACAAAGATCTGCCTTAACAAATCTGCACTGTGACCTCAGGATTCAGTTTTAACAAGTTGGTTTTAATCCTGTTAGTTTAAGATCAAAGAAAAAGATTCATGGGCAGGGTTAAATGGAGAAACATTGGAGGATTTATAAAAATATGGCCAATGCCCACACCAGTCCTTCTGTCCTAATTAAGTTTATGTTTTTCTAAGTATTGCTGGCAGGAACTGATACTCAGAGACCTAAGCCAAAGTAGCTCACTTTAACCAGAGGGCATTTTTTCACTTACTTTGACTGTATTTTAGGTTTTCCAGATTGAAATATTTAGCTTAGTTTCATAATAGCTATCTTTTGGATTTTCAAGCTACACTTCAGGGCAAGTTAAGCACTGTTACTTCTCCATCTTATTTCTACTTTTGGCTGAGTAAGATCTTCCATTAACTTTCACTGATCTCATTCTATACAGTGGTCTGAACAAACGCTATAGGACTTGCACTTCTGATTGCCTCTTGGATCACCTGAAGATGAATGATAGTTTCTGTTCTTAAATGACTTTCCCCGTCTTTTACACATTGTAGTACATGATATGAGATTGCCCTGAGACAGAATGGAGAGGCCAAAATGTGCTTATCAAAGTTCTGGTGGTAAATTATGCAGTGTTGTAATGTCTCTGTGGCCTTTCTGGAAACCAGGCAATGAACAGTTAACTTGGGCCATCCATTTCCGCATCTGTATGTATACATGCAATGTACAGACTTAATTAAAAACAATCTAACTGCTGAAGTGTAACATTACTGAGCATGACATGTATTCTGTCATGACTTCAAAATGCAAATGTGCTTTTTGACTTGTTATGGAAGTCCTGCTTGCCACACGTTTCTAAATAAAGCCCAAGAGACTGGATTTACATCTTCCCCCTCTTAACCCTTCTCTTAATCACTTCCCTCTAATTCCACTTTTTTCAATGTGTGTGGCTTGAGCAAAGCCTCTTCTCTGTAATTGTCTTCTAAACTGCCAAAAGGACAGTGCAGGGTGTGACCCTCCTCCAGTTTTCTGTGCACAATTATATTCTCCTGGGCCCCATTCTCTTAGGAGCTCTCCCACGTCCCTGCTAAGTAGCCAAGATTGCACAAAGCAGCCAGATTTCTGTTTCACATCTGTGTCTTCCTACAGCAACTGGAGCCATAAAATGAGTTGTCATCACAGTATTTGATAATATTCTGAGCCAAGGTATGTTCACATTTGCGAGTGAGTGGGCTCCCTCCTTTTAGGTACAAAGGATGGTACATCCCACTGCACTACACTTACTGTTAAGTGGTACTCCTAGTAGTGAGAGATGCTGCAGAGAATTTCAGAGGAGCAGAGAAAGGTCCACACAAAAGAGGAGAGCACTGTCATCAGAGAAATACTGGAGTAAAGAGTTCCTCAAAATGCTTCTCTGCCAAGGATTCATTTTGAGCTATTACATTTACTGTGTATTTTGCAGCCACTCAGAAGATTTCACTGAGTATAGGTGTCTCTCAGTTTATGTAAGCAGTGACAATGCTTTGCAGCACAGCAGTGCACAATAGGCCATGTATGGGTACACACCCTAAGTTGTACACTACCCTTGTTTACAAGTTAAAGTGTTACACAGTGTTACGTGTAAGGATGCTACTCCTAGGCAGTCCAAGCTGGTACCCTCAGCAAAGACTGGAGAAAATGTGTGCTTAAGCAACAGTCAATATTGTATTCCTGAAGACCTAAAGACCAGTTTTATAGAAAAAACAGACCTTGTATGTTAGTCTAACATTACTGGTGTTGCCTTAATTCTCTTCTGTTTGTTAAACACACATGGTTTTGACACCCGTTATTCAACAGTGAGCTCGTCTGACAGCTCTTGGCATACAGTGATTTTTAATAACTACCATCCATTGGCACACACTTATTTCTTTAATAAGTACCATCCACTAAGCACACATACCAGAGATATAAAATAGTTTTGTTAAACTAAGCAGAGGCACAAACCATTAAAATTATTTTCTTACTAATAAAAGTCAAATGTTTACATTTATTAGCACTATATTGAGTTCAAACTGTATAAATGAGAGGCTATTTTGCAATACCTCCCACACCAGTTTTTATGGGGTTTTAGAATAAACCATAAAAAAGACAGCATTTTCTTACAAAACATAGCATCTTCCAACATTTTGATTGTTCCTAGCTGCATTGTCCTAATGAGGGAGCAGCAGCAGCAGCAGCAGCTGCCTATTCTACCCCCCTTGCTCCAGCATCACTCTTGCTCTGGGACCAGATGTCAATGTGTCACCTCAATCCCTCACTAGTCCTCTGCTGTGGAGCAGGGGCTGGGCTCACCATGGTGCAAACTCAGCAGCACTGCCTGCTCAAGCTGCTCTGTCACCTGGACTACTCCTGATTCCATCTCCTGATAATCCAATTTATCACCTCAGTGACTGAAATTAACCATCAACAGAAGCAAGCCAGCATGAGCCTGATTCCATCTCCTGATAATCCAATTTATCACCTCAGTGACTGAAATTAACCATCAACAGAAGCAAGCCAGCATGAGCCGTGCCCTGCAGCCAATCCCAGCCATGCGGGACTGGTTCTCTGAGCCACCAAAGAAGCAAAACCTGTTACTTTTCCCCAGACTGATTCAGTTTCTGTGGACAGACTTTTGTTCCTCTTTTGTGACCATCAGCAGAGAGGCCAGTTTGGTTTAACTGCTTTTAACTGGGTTTTAGTAGAGTAGTTTAGCATACTAAACCAACGCAACCATACTTCATTGTCTGGGCTGTGCAAATCAGTGCAGGTGACCTAAAAGTGAATTTAAATGATAATGAAAAATCTATCTAGGCCCCTGGCTATTTAATTTGCTTTACAACACCACAACTGCAACATGCAAAGCTTCAGGCCTTCAAGAAGCATAATGCAACTTAGTTTTATTTCTGTCCTTTAATAGAAGCTTATAGAAAAATGGAAAAACATTCACTATTCACTGCACACTGAAATAACAACTGTATCTGCTTTACATGGAAATTAGTATCATCAGCTATTGCACACTTCCCAGAAGAATCTCCTCAAAAGAATGAGCCAGGAAAGCATTCTTACTACGTAAACAGTCAATGTATTATGCTAAGCTACAGTAACAAGCTATGTGTAATGTACCATGTAAGAGTTAGAAATAATTGTTGTTAAAAGACAGAATTCCCAAATACTTTTGATTCTGACTCGTGTAGTTTGGTATTTAAGATTGGGCATAATGAGCAGGGACTGTTAGAGCTATGCTGACCTGCACCCTGCTAGCAGGGCACTTTTGAACAGTCTCAAGCAAAAGAAATCTCAGAATCTGCAAATGTCATTATTTTGGAATTGATCTCTGACCAATAATCCTAACCCCTCATATCGAACTCTCTCCCTTCTTCCTCGCCCTTCTCCACCTCTTTGTAAGGTTTCTGAAGTACCAGGCAGGAACAGGGGAAGGACATGAACCAGCAGATCCCCCAGCATCACTGACAAAAACATTTTCAGACTCAAGTATCACTGTAGTAAGAATGCTGTAAAATATACCATGAGCTCTCACTGGCACATCCCAATTCCTCCCTGCCGTGAAACAGCACTGTGCTCTGAACCACAATATATATGGTCATACAAAACACATCAAATATGTAGCACTTAAGTCATCCTGTGGATGGTGCTGCAATGTGGATGATGGTACACAGAAGCATGAAGCACTTTGGTACCTCCTACTGCATTTTTCTTCTGGTGTTCTGTTTGTTTCTTTTGGGTAACATGGAATCAGGTCAGCATCTCTATCATACTACGTATCTCTATCGTACTGTATACTTATTAAAGTCACCAAAACATAAGATTTAATTGTAAGTGCTTGTACAACTGCAGCATTGTATCAACATTTTACACAGAGTATCTGGAACTCCTTCTGATTTCTCAGATGTCTTTAATTTTCGGCAGTAACGTAGGTAAGATTCAATGCGAAGCCTGGCAAACAAACCTCTGGCATTGCAATAACTATCCATAGTTATTATATGGATAATAATCCATATTTCCAGAGAGAGACTGATTTTTTCTTATTACATTTATTATAATTTTCTTTATCATTTATAATATAGATATTTTCTTTATTATTATATAAACATATATTTATTATGCTAGAAGAATTTACAAAATATGGGTTTATTTTCTCCCCAAACTCTTACATGATCCTGACTAAATTTCAGACTTACATCCCTATTCTGTGCAAGATGTTTCTGTACTAGAGAGTCCTATGGCAAGAGTCACCTGCTTCTCTCAAAGGATGCAGCAGTCTCATGACTGCACACACATGCCTCCGGGGATGTACAAGCAGAGCTCCCGGGCTGTAGTTCCTGGGGAGAAACAGCCTTGAACGTCCTGCCTTATGCCTCTGCAAAGATACTGCAGCGCAGGCTTGTTCTCAGATGGTATCTCTTGCAGCTGATTTCCTTTTGCCAAAGAGGGAATGGGAAAAGAAGAAATGGGTTATTGTCTTCACGCAGCTAGTGTGAACTCAGGGAAATGCTGGGGTGAATTCCCAGCTGGTGTCAGTCCCACAGCCCTTGATGTCAGCAGATCTGCGCTGAAGAATTGCAAACTTGAGCATATTTGGATCACATGCTGTTTCTTTATGGTTCTATAGATGTGACAGATTTTCTGCTGAGTCCCAGCTGCTCTCACTTTCCTGTTTCATGCACCAGATCCTCAACTAGGTTAAAATCACGGATGACTGGGTCAAACCATGACTTTGCCAGGTTACACAGCCTAACAGCTAAACTCCCTGGAAGTTGTTGTGCGAGTGTAAACGGCGCAGTGCCGCTGTGTACAAAACAGGCAGCAGATATTCTGGTCTTGGAAATGTCTGGAATGAGTTGCAGCGTGTAGATGGCTGGCTGGAGGAGGCTGTGGAGCCTGCAGAGTGCTTGGGCTGACTGTGATTTATGTTTGCTTCCAGGTGCATGTAAATTTTCCATCCCCCATATAGACTCCAGCACTGTGCTCCACAGTCACAGGAGATTAAAATTCCTGCACATTTTCTAGAAGTATCAGCCATGCTGAGAAAGCAGCGTTAGGCAGCACCGTTTGTTTTGTGCTCGCAAGAATCCTCTGCAGATACATGTATTTTCTTAGCATTTCGTATTAGCATGAATTAAAATATTCCATTTGGGCAAAATGTTGTTTTAGTTAATTTCCTACAGACTTGTTTTCAGCCCGTTTCCAAGTGAATGGTGAATAGGTCTTCAGTTGAACACAGCGCTTTCAGAGCCTGCTGCTTAGAATAGCTCCCCGCTTCTCAAGTATTAATTGTATCTGGTTATGTTTAAATGTCATTAAAATATGCAGCAAGTGATCTATGGGGATTCATACTTCTACCAAAAATTGAGCCTGCACCTTAAATTCCCACTGCAGGAATCTGGGATGGGTTTTTCCCACTGTGCCTGTCGCAAACATCTGCCACTCCTGAACACTGACAAGAGAACTCGCAGTCCAAATTTTCACATTGTAGCTGCATGCTTTTAAGAGAGAATATTCCGATTTTATCCCTAAACTGTTTCAAGAAAGGAAAGGGGGGAGAGGAGGCGAGGAAGTAAGCCAAAGCACTTTGACTTGCTTTCTGTTTTCAAGAGTCTCAGTGAGCACAGTGCCAAGAAAAACAAAGTCCAGAGCAGTGAGCAGCGGGGAGATCCTGTTACAGCAGCCGAGCACCTCAGGAGACGGGGCTGCCTCCAGTGAGGGGAAAGCAAAGAAGGGGAGAAATGGGGACCTGGCTGCCCATGAGCCCCAGCAGCTGCCTCCTCGGGTGGGGTAAGGACAGGGACAGAATCCTGCAGCCTGTCCTCGCGGGATGGGGATCAGCGGGTTGTTCATGTGAGCAGGATACACAGAATCTGGCCCTGGCTGGAGAAGAGCTTTCAGAAATGGGTAATGGGAGAGGGCTTATTATTATCAGAATAATAGTAAAAATAGAAGAAGTGTAAGTGAACATATGTATGGGACTACTAACTGCTACCCAGCCAGTGTGGGCAGCTCTGGCTTTTACAGTTTCACCCATGACCTTACAGCAAGAGAATCAAAACCCTAAACCACCCCCTCCTCAGCGTATATATGTATTTTCTGGGTGTATTTGTTAAGCCTTATTTGAGATGGCAAGTATTTTTGTCTAGTTAGGGTATTGATGGTAGTGAATTGCTCTAGTAGAGTACTCGTGTCCTCTAGTGAAGGATAAAGCAGCAACTCACTTGTCCTATACATTAGTACAGGGAACTGGGACAAGCCTACAAAGATCCTATTTATCACCCTTTTAAGAAGAAAGCAGGGCTGGTATTCCAGGCAAAGAGGGAATGGGAAAAATGCATGGAGCACATAACATATCAGCATACAGACGGAGCCTTTTACTGCCACGGGTAAGTGCCAGACTGTCCCCCACCTTACTCAAGCTACACACGAAGCCTCCGTCTTTCAGAGGGAAGACAGAAGAGCAGGAGTCAACTGAAAAGCAGAACTTGTGAAACTGTTACAGGCAGTTACACTGGACCTGCTGTCACCACATACTGTCACTGAAATGGGGCAGAGCTGCTGCCGCTGAGCACCAGGAGCTGAGCTAAACCTCGCGTGTTTCTAAAGCAGCATGCCCCCCTTTATGAGGGGCGGCCTGTCAGGCTGCAGCAGGTGGTGTGTGAACTTTCACGGTGGTGCAGTGACCTGCAACAACCCTGCTATTCCTGTCCTTCGCTTCTCCAAGGGCGAGCTGCCAGTGACACAGACTCTGCTGGGTTGTGAATGCCAGCAATGGCACAGGCCACTTGCAGAAAGACTGGCACCTTCAAGGAGTGTGCAAAAAGAGGGACATCAAGGGCAGGAAAGCTGTGCTGCTACTTGACAGAAAGAAAGAGATGTGGCACTGTAAGGGTTTAACTACAACAACTCCAGACTTAGACTGTGATATACTTGAAAGCAGAATAGGGCCCCAGGGCCCTAAAGGCATCCTATCTGATCAACTAAGGAGACCTTTGCCATACCCTGGAAAACATAAGGACTGCCTGTGGCACCCAGAGGCCTTGATTGCCCTGATCAGCCTCACCTGGGTCACCCCTCCCACAGGCCCAGGAGTCCATTTAAGCTCAGCTGTGGGGGATCACCCTCTTTCTGTGCTGAAGGGATGCCGTTTGTGCCCTTGTTCCTGAGGTGTTTGGACTTCTTGGCTTGACCATGGCCCTGCCTTGCTGCCTTGGCTCTGTGTGGTGATCACTGAACTATAGGTAGGGCACGTTATTATTATTGCCCTGCTTTTTCAATAATGTTTTTATTTTTAATGCAGTGTTTGACATTGCTATCAGTATTGCGTTTAAGTTGTACTAGTTCAAGAATTGCGGCCTGTTACTGGTTTGATCCTTCTGGGTTTTGGCACTTTGCCTGTTATGTTGGTTGCATCCTAGTGAGCTACTTTGCTAAGGCAGCAGCAGGCATAAAAATGAACTGGGAAAGGTTGTGTTTCGCTGTGGATGAAAAAGGCTTATTTCTTTGATCCAGTTCAAGACCTATAGTTTAGGCCTCAGAAAAGCCTTTCTGGTAGGTGTTACTTCTTACCGTGGAGATCCTCCTGGACGAGGAGGCTAAACCGGCACTTTCATGTGCTTTGGTTGGAAAGGCTGTTTGAGCTTCTGACATAAACTTGGAGTAGCTCAGGTTTGCTCTAATTCGTGCCTTGCTGCCCAAGGTCCCAAGGGGCTGTTCAAGTTGCCAGAGATTACTGCGGAAGAATGAGTGATAATTTGCTTAAGGCATTTCCATGAGGTTTCAGTCTGCCAGCTGCCCCTTTGAAACTGCTCAAATCATCCTCTTCCTCTCTCCTGCTTGAACAAGGGGAACCATTATGTGTCCCTTGCCACTGGTTTACAGATGAACCACTATGTGGATGATAAAATTACTGTCAGCATTGCCAAATACTCCCTGGATCATCTAACTGGCATAACCCAGTCTGAATGCACAAGGGTCTTTATTGTGGTTTCCCTGCCATTACACTGTTAGATGTTGATACTTATTTCTGAACACACCAAAAATAGTCACTGCAACTTGAATGCATTTTGTGAAACTGACTTTGTTTACAACTAACCCTTAACATCTATATGGAGACGGAAGAAGCCAGTGTTTGGAGTGTAGAAATAAGATCAAATAAACTGGTTTTCTAATGCTGCCTTCTGTCCCTTCCATCATCCTCCCCACCAATAGATTTCCATCTGTAAAAACATGGCCACCTTTATAAATGGCTGAGATGTTCTGATGAAAAGGGGTTTTAACATACGAAAGACATTAATGCAATTGCATAGAGAGTAAAAGACATCAGCCAAACATCCAGCCTATGCCATGATCCAGGCAGCAGTACACTAAACTATAATTGCTCACTGCTGGCCTTCTCACATAGTACTTTCCAAGACAAGGTACAAAACACTGCAAGAAAACCAGTCCAGAAACCTAAATCTGAACTCTGATTATCAAGGGAGAACCAATTATTTAGAATTACAGAAGTTGATACACTTCAGGATCAGGTAAGTTACAGATTGTTCTGACAGAAATATGTAATCCAAAAGAGAAGCTCTTTTTTTTAAAGGAGCTTTTTGTATTCTAAAAACCTTGTATACAGTAGTGTGAGGAAAGCTTATTGTGTATACGTGTGTGTATGTATACTATCCACATTCTGCTGTCAATTACACTGATATGAATCTGGAACAACTCCAGTGCTATTTACATGTGTCTAAATTAGAACAGACTGTGGTTTGTTAATGAGGTATATACTTTCCATTGCTGTATACTGCTCTATGATAGCAGAGATTTGTTGAGATCAGCTTTTCATTTTCACTAGTGTTAGAAGTGCTTGAAAGGTATCTTCTGCTCTATAGCAATGGATACAGTTGTAGTAAATCCCTACTTTCTAATATTTAAAATGATCTCCTATGAGAACTGGTTCCTTGAATACAGTATGTTGACAAGATTTTGCATGTATAAACCTAACTTGGTGGTCACAGTGAATATTTTTATGAATTTTGTACTGATGCTCCTGTGTTAAGATTATTCATCCTGTTTCTTAGCCAACAAAGCATGGTGTTGATTGTTTTGCAGAGTAAAACACTGCCTCACACTGGGTTTGCCTTTAAACCGGTGTAGTAGATTTTAGCCTATGTATTGTTCAGTTAGGCAATTTTGACATTTGAATAATCTACCACTGGAAAAGACATCACCTGCTAAGTGCTTGAAAATTAATTTATCATTAAAATCCCAGTGCTGCTTCTATTTTCATTCCTTACATTCAGCCAGTGCCAGCTGTGCTTTACAACATTCAGATGGTGCGCTTCATACCACTAAAAAATACATTTGGTGACCATGTAAGAAGTTAGTGTAGTAACACTAAGACTATACAGCCATTTAGGTCAGGAAATGTAAAATAACATCTTATAAATAACTCACTACAACAGTTCTTAGAGGTGGGGAGAAAGGAATTAATAAGGGCTTTAAGAATTACTGCTTTATTTCTGCTAAAAGATAGCACTGTTAACTGTTTTCTTGAAAAGATGGAAAGACAGTATGGGTTAAGCTCTTTCACTGGTACGAAAAAGGAGCACCATTTCAGTCATGTAATGGTGAAACCAATTTAAAACTCTAGTTTCGTGCAACCTTGACTCAGTGTGTACTCTTCAGCACTGTGCATTTTGGTGTTTAATACTGTTCTAACAAATGATCTTGTGAAAGTCAGATGGTTTCAAATGAACTTTACTTTGTTCATTCAAACCCAGAGTTGAAATTTTTTGGGCTCGTTCACGCTTCTCATGACCTTTGTGTGAAGGTAACCAATGGACTTTCATACAGGCCAGGACAAATGTTTATAACAACAGTTACACGAGCCAACAGCTCGTAAATCACAGGAATGAACAAAATATAAATCAAACCCCTATTTTTAGAACAAGCTACATTGCAAATACTCTATATTAATAAGCTTGTCATGCTGGCACAGGACTTGGGAGATACGGGCTTACTTTACATGTCTACCACAGATTGCTTGGATAACCCTGAACAAGTATGTGTATGTGTCTCGGTTTAAAATCTTTTGAAAGAGGGATAGAGTAACTCCCATTCTCCTATCATGGACCAATACGAACACAGGAGGAGGTTTGGCTAGAGTATATGTATGGTGTCTAGCATAAGGGAAATGCAAGGAACTAGGGCATATGTACAAATCTGACTGACATAGTGCAGAAAAATTGCCAACTAGACTATTTGCCTTCAGTCAGATTAAGATACAGATTTTGAGTACGAACAATATCTTGCATCAGAAAATGTCTCCCAGTGCCAGTAGTGGAAAAGCCAAGAGATGAATGGCAAGCTGCATCGAGTTCTACTCATGCAGAGCAGCAGGGTGGTTCAAAGTTTCCCTGGTACTAGTGAGTCTGAGGATAAACTGAATGGCATTTCTAGGGCTGTGAAGCTGGCCCCATAAGTAAAAAATTGAAAGACAAACTGATGCAGGAGATAGGGGACACAATACCAGTGGAAAATGTGCACTTTCACAGCATGCACTTATGCAATCTGTACCCCAGAAATGAGAAGAGGAAGGTGACAAAGCATGTTATGCTTAATAATCACACTTTGCTAATAGGCCTATCTTGTATGGATTAGATACTGAAAGAAAAATAATTAACATGTCAAGCAAGTGTTAATGGGCTTTGTCAGAACACAGACAACCACACATGCACTATTCAGGACATCTCACAGTACCATTTAATAGAGCTTTAAAAGTGTAATTTCAGAATATTTTATTTTAGGCCTTAAGCTGCAATGGTTTTTAAATAACAAGTTCACTAGAGATAAATGACAGTTGTTTCAAAACTAACAATGCAAATTTATTCTTCAGTATGCTCAGTCTTCTGGCCTGTTTCTGAAAGGAAACATTATGCTCATTTAAAGACAGCAGCTGGTTTGCATTTAGAAAATTTGCATTATCTTTTCTTGGAACGGGATCATCAGCCTTGGGTTAGAAAATCTGGAAATATTTCACGGAACATTTCTGAGCTGATTTCCGTCAGCATGTTTCCTCACTGACTTCAGGAGGAAGATTGACCATGTGGTCACAATTTATCCTTGATTTCCATTAGCAGAGGTGAATACTGAAACCAGGACTTCATGTGAAAAGTTTCAGGGCATAGTTCTTAAATATTAAACATGGTAGAAGTGTTCAAATTGCCTTAAGTGCCTTGTATCCCTACTAGAAAACACTGTATTGCTGTAGGCCAAAAGGATTAGTGTTTTTTTATTCACCTGTGGTCTTGTTGTAGGTTTTTGTCTTGTTTACAATTTTAACTTTACAGATTTCTGTGAGTAAGGTCCCTTTCCCCTCTTAATCCCTATTATGAAGTCATGAATCAAATTATAATTGCCCCATTCATTCGTCCACTGATAGAGGTTGCTCATTAGAAATACCAGTTATTACAAAAATACCCTGATCTCATCAGGCTGGAGCTGCAGGCCACATCTCCACCTAGTGTAAATCAGCCATGGGCTTACACTGAAATCAAAGCAGGTCTGTTTAATCAGAAGATAACTAGTCCCAGGAGATATATAACCATCAGGCTTGGCAGAAAGACTTAACAGTTGCAGTGGGTAAAGGTGCTTTTTCTGTACATTTTTTTTTCATAGTTTGCCATTAGACCAAAAATCAAACAAAAAAGAAACATAAAACCCTTTGGAAAATGAAATAACAAAAAATACAGGAGATTACTAGTTAAGGCTGAGAATGTACACTTGTATATCACTACTGTATCAATGTAAGCGTGGGCCAGTCTGAGCCACGGACTGAGAGGGCTTTTGTATAAGAACAGAACTCCATTCTTGACTCTGACCTTGTGCAAGTCACAGGGGTTAGTCTTCTGTAGGCTTCTGAATGTTGGAAATAAAAACATTTACAGGGAGACATCAGAAACACAAATCAAGGTCTGTGTTCTTCAGATCAGTTTTGTGCAAACACCTAGCATATTAGTCAACATCAACTCTTAACAGTGACTTCATCAAGGCCAAAATATGGTTTAGGGCACTCAAAGGTTATGCTGATGGTCACGCTGAACTTTGTTAACGGTCCCATTAAACTCAGGGCCTACATAAACCAAACAGCAGAAGTGGGATTTTAAAAAGCTATCATGATAAATAAATATCAAAAGTAAATACCCTGCACATGCCAATACTGGTGTATTTACCTGTGAGATTTAGCAAACGTACCCCTCAGACTTCAGCTTTGAAGGCTGTTCTGATAGAGCAAATACGCTGTGATTAAATCCTAAGGTGTATACGCTGCAAAAGCCAGACCCCTGCTCCTAAATAAAACTCTATTGGCACAAGTAACTAAGTGGACTTACAAAAAGCATCCCAGCTCTTTGCTCAAAGTCCCAAGAGAGACAGTTGCAGTGATTACCCTCAATCTCGAGAAACTTCATAGCTGTTCTCTCAGTTTTAGGCCATATATTTGCTATGCACATGAATAACTTAAAATGAGAGGAAGTCCTGATTTGCATTACATGACTTAGAGTTTGAGATATTAGAAATGTTAAAGCAATCAGGATTTCTCGAAATGTCGCTCTTGGAAACCTGAAATTGTTTGGATAAAATAATAAAAACTGTTCTTACATGTTTCAAAATAATAAATAATGACACATATAGGGAAGTATGTTTAGCCATCAGGAGGATGGAATACTATATATGTGGTAAGAGCTAGGTTGAAAGCACAGTATGTTGGGCAGTTAATGAGAGGCAAGACTGAAATCTGGCACTCCTTGTTGATCTTGGGTATCTACCTGGCAGAGTAAAGCAATTTAATATTCTATTTACCCATATACCATATGTAAATTGCTTTTACAGTTGGTAACTCTTTTATGCTAACAAGCAATTGTTGCATGGACCAGGTAGTGTAATGCAGAGCCCAACTTGAACAGATGACAGCCTGGCCATTTACTTTCACAGAACTTGGATAAAAGCCATAAATCTTATTTCTGAAAGCATGCTGGCCGTGTCTTGATTGAATCAAATGGAATGTTCTTACAGCAACAAACTCCCTTAAATATTTCAGCACAATTGGATTACAATTATTTCAGTGCGCTTACCCCTGGAGACACTGATGTATCCATAACAAAGTTGAGTGCAGTAAGATCCCAGAATAGGAAGGACCTTCTCAAAAATGTGGCATGATTATACATATCTTTTAAAACTCCTAAGGGTAAGATACTTCAAGTCTGCAGATGTATGCAGCTATTTTGGGAAAGTACTAAATCATAAAAACATTGTTCTGAAATTTGTGTTCAAGATGTATATACACACGTGTATGTACTGTGTGTGTATATATTCAAAAGCTAATGTAATACATCTGGTGGTCAATAGCTGGCTTATCTAGGGACAGTTGTTCAAGTATCTGAAGCACTGGAGCTTGACAGTAACCAGACTAATCTTTAATAATACAGACCTAAACTTGCCTCATGTTATGGTTTTTCATGAGAAGCCAAGAGCGTAAACATTAGGAAGCTCATTGCTGTGCAGGTGGTATTTCCACAGAGCATTCTGGGTGCACATTATTTGTGTCTTGGGGATGTTTCTCCAACTGGCCACTTCTAAAGAGTGAAACATCAAATGGCTTTGCTTAAAGGGAATGTTAACAGTTGTTAGCAAGGAAGGGTTTGAATAATTTTGCCATACACCTGTCTGGATTAATTTTGTTTTCTGACGTATTTGTTGGCTTAATCATTCAGTATTTTATACTTGTAAAACAGTACCATAATCTGCAGCATGTAACAATAAGATAAACTTGGTGATTTTGTTGTGGTATTACTTCTGCCCCAAACCCCTGATTGTTATGTGTCTCTATCAGAGGTGCAGCTGTAAAAAGTATGTGGTTTCTGGTCAGTACAGTTCTAAAATCCTCTGTACCTGAGGATCAACAAACCCCACGTTGGACTGTTTCATTTAAAGCATCACTTTGCTGACACACTCTGTAATCCTTCTGTGTGTGAAGTCTGAGAGCTCAGTACTGCCTGCCTGGTGAATCTCAACATAGGTGCCTCAGTCAAATGCATATGTCATCTGCAAGTGGCATTTTCATGAATCAGAACACTGTTGTGAACCAAACTCTTGGATGGTATTGCTGAGAGCCAAGCAGTTGCTCGCAAAGACTCCTGTTGCTCACAATCTTTCATAATACTATATTGCTTTTCACGTGTCAGCTTTGTTTCTAACACTTTCTGGTAACTTCTGCTTATTTTAATAATAAAAAGGAGACTAACAATTAGAACAGACTGAATGTTCTGGGTTATTAATGAAAGTATTCATGGCATTAGTCTAGCATGATAGAAAATATCATAGTGTTATTCATTATGATATACTACAGTCAGCAAATGGACAAAGATAGTGCCTGCAGATTGACTTGAATATCAGACTGCATAGGCACACACAGTTTCACTGACTTCAGCTGAAAATGATTTTGGTCCCTGCTTGTTGAGTGTTTGCATTTTCCAGTTCAGTGAATTTACTGTAAATAAGAAAAAATACTGTTCACACAGGACTCAAGAATTCCCTGCTCTTGAGGGCCAGACTTGCTACATGGATTTTCCCATAGATCTTTCCATCCCTTCCCTTTATCCTC
Source organism: Neopsephotus bourkii (assembly GCF_033783945.1). Classification (NCBI taxonomy): domain Eukaryota; kingdom Metazoa; phylum Chordata; class Aves; order Psittaciformes; family Psittacidae; genus Neopsephotus; species Neopsephotus bourkii. The sequence goes on from NW_026901568.1 coordinate 2,173,609, forward strand.
CTCTAACACAGTGTCTGTATTTTTCTTGGGTTCTGTGAACATGAAGTTGTGCATATATTTTAATCAAGCTTAAATGTCTCAGTGGAAAGGTGTACAGCATCATTTCTTGCTCCCACACCTTCTTTTTGGTGCCTATATGAAAATCCCAAACTTCATTACAGCCCGTACCCTTTGGTAGGTGGGAACCCAAGAGAATGAGCACAACACATGCCTGCTGTGCACTGTGGCAGTGGCAGCCTGCCCTGTAATGTTACTGTATCTGTATTAGAGAGGGGCATGGGGTGTACTGCACTTTGCTCACACATTTCTGACCTGTGGGATGAGCAGGTGACACTGTCAGGCAATGGCGCAGTTCTGCTATTAGAAGTAGAGAGCTGCTGTAACATTCTTGCAGGAGAATCAAGGAATAACCAATTATCATCTCTGCCAGAGAAAGTGATGTGGTTTGATGCTTTGGTTCATTACTTTGCTGGATGATGCCGTCAGTTATTGTTCCATTATTCTGAGGAAAAAATCAATTCCTGAGTCTACTAAGAACCTTTCTATACTTGCTGAGTGGTTAGGACTTTCCAATGGCTAGGCTACTGCCTAGGACTGTTAACAAATCCTCTATCACTGACTTCGGTAGATACATCTATTTCCAACCTAATAAATGTCAGTGGGGATAATCAGAGTCAGAAATTGCTCGACATCAGTAAGAGCAGCATGAAATATGCCCTAGGTACTCATGAACTGTGCTGTCTTTTTACTGAGTCATGCCTTATATGTGAATTTAAAAACAAGATGTATTTTCTATATTCATTTGAATACTTTTTGCTCTCTAAGGACACACTGTGTTTGTACACATACCTAAGTACAGACATGTATCTTTTGTGTCAGGATGGTTTCTATTCTACCTCAGAGTTCTGACACTTCTTTCCATAAAGCACAAATAGAATGCTTGATTATAGAGGCTCCAACCAGACATATGCTAATAACAAACAAAACATAATTCTTCTCCTTTTGCATTGGCTTTATATTGCCATAGATGTCTTGAAGCTTGGCGTTATACTAGCATAAACTTGTGGAATTAATAGAAAATCATCAAATACTTGCAATTGAATAATATCTAATGTTGTGAACTATTATGCCAATCAGAGTCATGTTCTGTAAAACTTCATGCAGTGATTTACATTAATGTTGCCTAGAAAGGGCTGTGCAGATGCCTCTATGGCTTTTGAGGATAGCAAAGAACAATAAATCAGGCTACTTTGGATTTGATATTACAACTGGAAAAGATTATGCTGATCTTTACAAAAAGGAGAGGCTAGCATTCTGATGCACAGCATTTGATGGTTACCACTCATTTTTGTCGTGAAGAAAGGAGCAACTTGTGCATATGCTTTTAAATAGTACTGTCAACATACTGTATTTCTAAATCAGCTTAATCCATTTTGCTATAAATGGAAACCATGCTTTCAGAATTTCTGGTGGGAATTAGTTAACTAAGTGCTACAACTTGCCAAACTGCATTTCATATAGAAAAGGAGCTTCATGAATCAAAAGGAGTGTTCAGCTGTATATAAATAGGCTTCCAGAAAAACGTATGCCTTGTAATCACATCTTGATAGTCTAATACCTTGTATAAAATCCAGAAACTGTTTTCTGCATCTGACAATGTTTACAACATGGAGCCTGAAGTCTGCCCTCCTATAGTTCTATTTCATGGAACTTTATGGCAAAACACTGAACTGTCTTCCTATCTACAGCTTGGGGAATATTTATCTGTCAGGTGAGCACCCAGTTCTTAATTCTAGTCACACTTTCTGTGTGAAACGGGATGTGAGAAAAAACATAAGCCAAAGTAGAACTGTCAAATAGTTATGAACTTGCATCAGGCTTAGCAAGCAGTCCCACAGGGTTTAGACCTTCTCTGCAAGGACAAAGCTATGTTTATTCCAGTGCTGTCTTCTTTTATGGCTGTGGAGGCAGAGACTGCCTGAAACCACATCAGCAATCTCATCTGCACATGCAGCAGACACTGTGTTTTACTGCATTACCTGAAGGAAGAAGGCAAAGTATATGCCAGGGAGGGTGGTGGAATTAAGTTTTAAGAGACTGGATAAAGTGTTCCCGTTTGAGGAGAACTTGAGACATAAGGGATGCTCATGCGATCTGGACTTGGCTGGACAGAGCACCATGGTGTTCCAACCTTTAGATTCCCTCTGGTTATTTTGGCCTGATATGCTGCAGGTATATTTATATCCTGCAGGGTTTGCAGTGGATTATCAGGTGCTTGTTTTGCTTTCAGCTAGAGAGGCCCTTTTGGGGGAGGACACTATCTGCTTGACAGCAGTAGACTTGATGGATGTGATTTACGAAGAGGGGGTAAAAATGGAGTAAGTGCTTGGCGATGATTGACAGGCGCAATAAATCTAACACAGTCTTTGAAGATAAATAATGAATGGTGGTGCAGATGCAGCATTATCCTTTCCCTCTCTATAAAGGCATTTCAGCTTGTGACTAGTGCCCCTACTTTTTCATGTGTTGTTGAAAACCGAACATATGGTTATGCTCAATGAAAACAAGGCAGAATCACTGTCAGATGAACACAGATTAAAACCATAAGAGAAATCTGACCCACTCAGATGCTATGGCATTAGTGCCCTCCCACTCAGCTGTAAGCACCACCATCACTAAATGCCTACCTAGCTCCTTCTTGCAGGCTTTGCTGGAAGCACCCTCGCAGCAGGATAACAGGAGAAAGTCATGTTGTTGATGATGCATGATTATCAAACACTTTCCAAAAGAAAGACTTTGGTATCTGTGATTATTTGCTGTGAAGGACATGCTATCACTGCATGTAGATACCTAACCTTTGTAAGGAAGACATGGGCCTGACACAGACTCGATACTTCTTCAGAAATCAGTAGCTTAAGTTCTGCAGCACTCCTGATAAAGCAGTAAACCCTATGTAATGCAGTTTGAGTTCCCTCTTTCACTGCTTTCTTTCCTAAGACTAACCCTTCTCCTCTGAGTGCTCAGCCAGCCGCCCCTGTAGTTCAGAGCTGCTCCTGCCAAATGCATTAGGTGGGAAAGCCGACTCTTCTGATTCATATTCCAATTCCTCTGCCAGAAATGGAAGTCAGGTGTGTTTTACATGACAAAGTCAAGACTGGCAATGGAGAGCGAGCCTCTGAAACCTGCAAAATTCTTCCTTGGCAAGGAGTATTTTAAACAGTGGAATACAGGGATCCTATGTCTGATATTAGCGGTTGGCCATCCAGTGACTGCAGCTTTTGTCTAGGTGCTAAGCTTTCTAGACACATCTTGAATTTGCTGGGACAGCCACAACTCCTAAATCCCACAGGAAGGCTGCTTCAGGTTTTCAGGGTAGATTGATACCAGCCTCTGACAGGCTGCTGCCCCTGCTTTCCCATGAGAGCAACCCTTTCCCAAAATGAACCTTATCTGTAATAATAAACATATATGGAGATGACTGAATCACAAGCAGAAAGACTCAAGGGTGCAGTGTTTTTGAATTATTACTGTAAAATATTTAGAAAAAAGCTTGCTTTGTACATATGCAGTAGATTATGGGTTGTAAAATACTTGATAATTCTGCATTCTGCTATGGGATGCTAATACGGCAGATAGCAGGTAGTAGCCAAGGTTATTAGTATACCAGTTCAGTGCCTGTATATGGGTTGATATCACCATCTGATGTCTTTCCTGTCTCTGATTTCGATGAGTCTGTGATATGTGATATGCATCATGCTTTGCTGTGTTAGATCATATGTTAGAGGTCTGTTGCAACATTTGTCAGCATCTTTGTAGAGGAAAAAGAAACCCTAGGAAATGTACTGATTCATTACTAATGTTTAGCCAAACATGCAAAGCTGGTATATATAGCAAGCACTGTTCCAAAATCCAGAGGAAAGCAGTGTAGTTGGTAGCAAATCTGCTTCAATAGCTTGGTTTTAAAGAGAAATATGAATTCCCATTTACAAGAACCAAATCTTAAAACTTTTCTTCTGTTTGTCCAGAGGTTTATTTGTTGGAAGTGTAGTGATAGTTATCTAAAACACCCCAAACTATCAATGATTTAACAGAGCAAAGAAGGACCATCCCTGTTTAAAGAGGAGACTCCCAGGAAGAGCTGAAAAGCGTGACTTTTTCTACACAACTGCACTTAAAAGGAGTTATTTAGTGAAGCAGTTGAAATCCTTTGAGTAAAAGTATATAGTGCTGTTCTGTGCAACACTCTTAAAGGTTAAGTTGTTAGCTGTCAGTGTTCAGTTCCACACTGTACTGCTGCTGGGGGAAGGGAGCACTAACTATTTTTCCAGCTCTGCAGCCAGACTCTCTCTAAACAATTTCCTGCACTGGGTTCACGTAAGAGACTATATTGTTTCTAATACAAGGAATGTAGTTAACCACAAGTGATAGACAAATACCTTTTCTTATCACTAATGGATTACAACACTTGACTGCAAGAGTAATTTAAACCTTACAAATGACATATTGAAACCTGTAACAGCAGTTATGCAGGGAGAATTGTTGTTATAACAGCTTTCCATTGTATCTTTCCATGTTTGTACTGAGAAGTGATTATTTTTTTTAAATCAGCAATATAGCTTTGCTTTTATCCACCGTGTCTCTGAAAATGACAGCTGCATTGGAATATTCTGTTGGTCTTCAAGCTGTGGACAATATTTCATGCTTAGCAGTCCATAGTGACAAAGAAGTGATGGCTCAACAGTTTATATGTTTAGAGCAGGGGAAAAAAGTTCATTGTGTTTATTAAAACATGAGAGACCTCAGCAAGATTAGGGGCCCAACTTCATAAATCTTATGGGTAAGAAACTGCAAATGTGGATGTATGTTAACTGTAATCCCCAAACACATGCAAGTTGCACAAACTGGGATTTGCCTGATGTTATTTAGCCCAGGGAACTGGGGCATAGAAAGATGAACAGCAGATTCAGACCACAGAACTCTCCTCTTTCATGGATTATGCACCTAGAGGTCGGCAGCAGAATTAGTCCTTCCTCCTCTTCTGGGCCTGTCATTCGTATTCCTGTTAAAGTCCCTTGTTTCCAATGGAAAGATCTTCCACCTTTTTGGATTAAGAAACCTCTAAGTTTCTTCACTCTATTTTTGGAATATCTATACTATGATGACAGTGAAGCTATTGATGCTTACTTCTGCCTACTGAACTCCCCAGCATCCGAGCCCACAGGGCATGCTTCATGTACAAAGATGAGCTCCACCTGGGTACTGACCTGCCTAATGTGTAAACTCTGTGCATGTCCAGGATTCTCTAACATCATACACCACTTCCTGGAGGTGCCAGTGGGAGCTGATGCTCAGGTAGACCCTCAGAATAACCTTTCTGAATTGCTCTGGAGGCCTTGGGTACATGAACTCTCCATCTCTCACTCACCAAAGCAGACTCTGAATCTTACCCCGTGAGACTGGCTCAGGCTTATGCATTCACAGCCCCCTTCTAGTTCATGTTTCCCTTTTAAAGCTCACATCTAGGAATCATTGTCTTAAGTGAGAACATCAGTCTTCACACTAAAATTGTTAGCTCTTGGACAGAGGCTTGAAACTGAAATGTAAGTTCAAAGGAAACATCTCACATTCTTGTTAGAGTATTTCTAATCTCGAGTCAGCCTCGTGACTTTTTACCATGCTTCAACAACAGGCTCAAACAAAATGGTTAAGTGATTCTTGCATGCATGTCAAACACTGTCTTAGAAATATTCAGTCACACTGGGAGATATTTTTAGCTTCCCAGTGACTTTGGGAGCAGTATGTGTGAAATGAATGAAGGAATGATGCTGTGATGAGCAGACAGGACAGGCCATGTCCATTCCTTGCAGTGGCAGCACCTGCATGTGGTTTCCTTCAGGCACTGTGGATTCCAGTGAGAATCACTGGATATAAGGACATGTGGTAAACTGGGAATTTTCTGGTATTAATTAAGCTCTGTTTTTGTGTTGCTCTATACTTACCCTACTCAAAATCCTAATTACTAACAGGTCAGTTCAGCCACGTAATTGCATCAGTTTTACTGTAAATCTCCTATAATTTTTATATATGCAAATCAGTACTTCCTAACATAAAGCAAAAACATGTTTTCCATCTATCTTCCTATTATTCATAAATTCATATATTCTCTACAATACCTGGCATAAGTCAACTCCCTAGACTGAAACGTGTTATTCAAGCTAGTGGACAGTTGCCCGGTTTTCCCTTTTCATGTACCAGGAGACCAAGTGGCACTGCCTTTGCTAATCCTAAACTTGAAGGACTGAAGATGGGGCTGCTAATACTACCAGGCTATAAAACTCCTCACTGAAAGTTAGGATCTGGAGAGACAATTAAAAGCAATTATGTTACTGTAAGTTACTTAACAAATAGCCATATCTCAGCAAAATGATGGCAACTTTTTGCATGTGCACTCTCTGCATTCATCAAGTACCATGTAGAAGCACACTGAGCCAAAATCATCCTGGAAATGATGATTTCAGCACAATGGGGAAATACACCCTGAAGTTTTAATATGAATTTGTTACCTCAACTGTCTATTCAGTGACTCACTAATAATTTTTGGAGAAATGAATTGGAAAGATCTGAATATAATTACACTACTAGAGTAATTAAATTACTTAACATTGAAAATAATTTTTATCAGAAAATACCCAGGATTCCAGAACTCAGTTCAGTTTACATTCCTATTTCTGACTGCCTTTATGGCTTGGAGAAATCCACTCTCAGTTGCCTAGAACCTGACCCTCTGTTTGGTAACACTGTTCCTGGGAATGCTCTTACTCACAGGTTACTTCTGTGACCCTGCAGCAGCTGTGCCTCTTTCCCCTGAAACAGCCTGCAAGAGTCTGCCTGTTGAAGATGACTTCTGCATCTTTCGATGGGGATGAGTTTTGTAATGGAGAGTACCAGGTCACCCTCTCTGCCTGCTGCTGTACTGCAAAGACAGATGGTGTGGCTGCAGGCTGCGACCTGCCTGCAGGGCAGGAGAAGGGGACCCGAAAGGTTTGAGTACATAGAGGGTTTTCCCATGGGGTTTTGGCAGGCTGCTATGGAGCCAGCCCTAGGGCTCTCACAACAGGCCATGCAACAGGTAAATCTACCTGGAGGTTTTGTACTAAGGCTGCCATCTGTAACCAGTACAACTGAAAGCATAAATAACACAAAAAGTCAGAATGCCTTGATTAGGATGGCACTTCCTGGTGTTGTGAAGGAATAAGCCTGAAAGTTTTATCTTCTTGTATATACAGATCTTTACAGCTATTATACCTAGCTCCAGCAGTGCTATTAGAAGTAGGCAGACAGCAGTACTGAGTCAGCTCCCAGGCTTTCTGGTTAAGAGACACAAGTCAAAACACTGTTTAACAATGTTTTTCCTGTGTTGCAAAACAGCATGAGTGTGAATCATGGGCTTTTGGTGGGAAGATGAGTGTGAAGTGAGCAGAGCATCCAGGGGCAGAAAGCAGCAGATCAACAAACAACTTTTCTCTGCACAAAAGTCTAGCAACACTGGGACTCCTTCCCTCCTACCCTGTACCCTGTGCAGTCATAGTTAAATTACAGTGAGCATGGAACACTGCAAGTGAGAACAACAGTGTCTTACATGCTTTTCACATTAAATAAAATGACTACACAAGGGACAAGGTAATGGAGAATATAGCCCACTGGAGAACTTATCTCAAGTAACAGTTTCTTCTGAGTTTGAGAATCAGTATGTGTATAGCACTGAGATGGTCTGAGAGTTAATGCTTGATGTAATGACTCCCGGACTTGTTAGGAGTGTGTGGTCTGGATCTCTATTTTCCTGCTCTCCAGAACCTGCATTAGCATCCCAGAATATGGGGCTAGTTTGAGCTTTGAGCCCCAGAGTCATATGCATTTTAGCTACCACTTTATCACTCTTCTGCAAGTCATCTTCTCCAGTATAAATAATACATGTTCAGTAACTGTATCACCTTCGGTTAAAACCAGCAGTGTGGCAGTGCCATAGATGGTGTATCAACAGACCCTTCCTGGGTAATGGTTTAGTGTTCATACATTTCCAAATATGTTTTCTGAAAACATTTTAATGTTACTTCATTTCACACTGTAAAAACTCAGGTTTCAACACAAATGTCGGCCGTAACAACAACGAGATCCTTAAATAAACAGTCTTCTGGGGGCAGCTCTGTTAGAAGTATGTTTCTCGGAAGTGGGTGCCATTTGTTGAAGCTTGCCCTGAACTGTCAGCATACCTTTTCAATCAAAGCAACAGCTGCCAGACTGATATAGTCCTGCACCAGAATGAGAACCCTTCAGAGCTTACATGCCCTTGTCTTATCTCACAAGTCTGTAGCTGCTGATACCAAATCACTAAAAATGGCAGCAGAAACAGTATTTCAAGGCTAATCTAGTATCATGGGCTGAAGGGAAGCTGCAGTCCACCCCACCCTACATTCCTTGAACACCCAAATCTCCCTCTGGGAGTCTTAGGTATACAAAGAATAAATGCTTTATCTGTAAACTGATTCACATTTCACTCCTTTTGAAAAGGAATAGTATTAATTGCTGTTAGAAATAGTCAAATATATCAAGCTGGTGTTGCAGACAGAATTCATGGATATTTTTTGTTAAAACTGGAATTTTAAGCAGTTGTTATCACTACGATGGATGCTTCCTATACATAAAAGTGCAGGTATAGCTTTTTTCATAGGGTATGTAACTGCAGGAGATGTAGCTATGGCTTAAGAAGCATTTTAACAGTTTAAGTATTCATTTTCAGGACTTTTTCTGAAGAGATTCCTATTTTATCTCAGATGTCTCTTTATTTTAGTTTCAAGGTAACAATTGTTTTGAGGATTAGTAAAATTCCACAGAGTGTTTTGGTTATTAATGGAGTGATATTTTGCCTGATTTTGTATCTTGGTAATCCCTCTATCACTTTATGCTGCTGCTTTAGTTCCAGTGACTGCAGCTTTCAGGACCGGTTAGCTAGTTTGTTCCAGCATGACAAACAAAATGTGGTGTAGGTGTGGTATACACTTCAATATAGGTCCAGTTGCTTACATTAGGAGTGATGCTTCCCCAGTCTTTTTGACTAGTTCAGCATACTTTCATTGTCTTGTCAACTCAGCTTTAAAATGTTATATATTAAATTCTGAATATTTTCTATCTAAGTCTTAGTCTAGACAAAAGCACTGCGATGCTACCACAAATTTCCATCTGTGCATGACTGTAAAGGTTTAGCTCTAAAGCAACCTGGAGCTGAAGATTACAGCTGTCTGTGTTTACTCAGCTCTCCAAGGAAGCAGGCTGCCTTTGTGGTTAAGTAACTTGATGGTCTAAAAGGTCTGGGCTCTATACCCAGCTTAGCCATGAAACTGGGTAAATGAAGCTCCTGTGCCTTGATTCCCTGATGACAGTGATCAGACACTGTCATGAGGGAACTTGACTTTGTCCTTCTGTACGTTTTTGAGTATTCATACTGCATGTTTTTTGAGACAGGCACTACTGTCAGTGGGGATTCAATTTCCATCAGGCCCCGCAGGCACTACTCTAGTAGTAATAAGATCCAAAGCTTTTGAGTTCATGTAGCTTTTGTGTTGTGGGTTAGAGGTGAAGTAAGACAGAAGGTGCCTACCCCTCTCCAGTATGAGCACAAAAAGCATTAGCCCTATCTGGTTATGATGTGTGAAATAAGCCCATGAAGTCCATATGAGCCCCTACCTTAATGGGCAGCCTCACTTTGTATCTGGTATGCTGCTTAAATAAACCTTTGAGCTCTTTCTGTGATAGCTAAACAAGTAAAAAAACCTCTGAGATGCTCAAGTGGCATTAATACAGATCACAGTTTCTTAGCACATCCTCTAGGCATGAGTAGTTCTAAGGATGTGAGAAAGCCAGAAATGGAAAGAGCAAATGCTCTTTATTCTAATGCAACAGTTGTCAGAAATAACAAGGCAGTTGTAAAACTGTCAAATATTTGATGCTTATGTAAAGCACTATGTAATTTACCTTCTGTTGCTAGTCTGTTCTGCCCTGTTCATGCCACTCAGCTCATTTCTCCATTTAGTACTGGCAGCAGTAATACTAAATTAACTTTAGTATGTTCTTGTTATTACCAGTATTTGATCATTTTCATTAGGCCTTCTGCCTCCTAACACTGGAAAAATAGTGTCAGTATGACTCCATGCTGACTGCAGCAGGGAACCTGTAGGAGCTGAAAATATTCCATGAAGGCATTGCTATGTGGACTATTAAGTAAGTACAACTCATTTTTGATAAGGATTTCAGGCTTGGGCTCTATGGATTTTGGGACTGACAGCGGACATGGCAAGAGAGCCATGAAACCTTCCCATGGGGCAATTTCTGGTGCTATTTGCTCTACTTAAGAATAGAAATGCTTCAGACCATTCTGATACTGCAGAGCTGAGAGGCATCCTTAGTTCAGTTTTTAGGCCACAGTTGTAGTCTCACTAGTCTCTAGTCCCATCCAGAGGAACAAGAAGGACAACAGGTATGGGAGCAGACCTTAAAAAAATCACACAATATCGTACCAGGCCATGAAATAAATTGATACTGGTTCAATGTAAGTATAAGAAAGTTCATGCAAGACCTTGATAACAGTCTGTGTCTAGCTGTATGATGTGATGGCTCATCTAGCTCTATTATCAGGAATCCTTTAACTTGCATAAATACAAGCTGAACATCTTTGAAGTGGAAAGAACTTTTATGCAAGGGCTTGAACAAAAGCATAAAGCAAGACACGTGTTATTGGGCTGCTCCTGCTTATTACATTAGATATTTGTTTGCTCATGCATTTTTAAGCAGAAAGAACAGAAATAACCCTTGCCCTGACTGCTTATTTTAAAAAGCATATAAAAACAATGAACACAAACTCCTATCTAGCTCAGTAAGGAATAATTAATGCAGCTAAAATGAAGATCTTGGAAATACTACAACTTTTATGCACTGCATTTTGACTCTAACCACCTGTTGCAAGGATTCAAAATAGTTTCCAGTGTCTTTCCACATGCCAGGGCTCTGTATAAGAGGTCTCTAAAAGGGGCATTTGGAACAGTAACAGTCCCCACCTGGAAAGGAAAGTTAGTGTCAGCCTTTGCAGCAGCCTGGCAGCTGCTGATGTGAAATTCTTCCTTTACTGATGGGGAGGGGAAAATGGCCATTTTTACTTAAACTGAAATCTTACTTAGGTTTAAGCATATGAAGTGAAAAAGTTTTTCCTGGCACCTGTCAAAATGTATCAAGCATCACTTTGCTGCATTGAACTTATTAGTCTTTGCCGTCTAATAACAGATTATATTGGTAGAAAACAAGCTCTACAAGAACATCTGTTTACCAAGAAAACTTTCAGTTCTATCTCTAAGAAGAATCAGCTTTGCCTTTCTCCCTCAAACATCCCTTGTGTCCCCTGCAGCTGTTCTCCCCTGAAACAAAAGATTGATTCAGACTTGCCCAAAAAGAGATCATAACCAAAAATTACATCCCTCTCAGGTTTACCAAAGCAAGGGGACTCTCACTTGCTGCTGCAGCACACAGAACTGGTTTTTACATAAATGGAGATGTATCTGCTTGGCCTTGTGCACTTGTGCTGTTGGACTCCCAGGTGATTGAGACTGAGATAAAAGTGTTTGGGAATAAAAGGTTTTAGGCCCCTCTATGTAAATTCCTGTAAAATGTTATCACAGAAGCTGAAAGCCAGACTAATCACAGTGATGTGTTGCCCTTGTCTCTGGACAGTATTCAAAGTAAACTTCAGTTGACAGCTTTTTAATTTCTTTAAATGATAGATTTTCACTACATTAAATGCCCTAAACTAATTGTGATAATGCTCTACCCTGAGTTCAGTAATCCATAACAAGCTGCAGCTTCGCAATCAGTTTCTACTATTTTGAGAAAAATCCCCATAGACAACAGCAAAATTAACTCACAGGATGATTTTACAGAGGAATTAATCAGATATGTAGGAAATACACTGCACAATGCTCCAAAGTAAACCAGCTTATTTAAGGGTGATTCTGAATAAAGCTGTTACATGATATTATGGTATATTATTATAGATAGATAAAAAGCTGGAAGTTAATTTTAAATACAACTTCATTCTTTTCAGCAGCACAGCAGCTGCTTCACACTAATTTGTCTGTAACAGTTTGTGAAAATGTTCACTTACATCAGGTGCTTGACCACTGGCTTATCCGCAGTACTTGTATTTACATGGACTGGCATATCTCCCTACATGCTTGCATTGATGTCTTCAGTTGAAAAATCCCAGTTCTTACCCCTTTGCATTAATTTGCTCAATTTCTGTTAATCTTTTCATACTTGCTTAATACTATTATAGAACTTCCTATAAGTATTATTGCTTACTGCACGCCTGAATTCTAGAGTTGAAGATGTTTTAAAGTTTTAGAGGGAGGACTAGGAATACAGTTTTTAATTGTATGCAGTGCAGTGAAAGCTGCACCTATTCTTTTCTAACTTCCAGATTTTATCCAAAAGAAATACTTTCTAGCTAAATTGCTTGTTCAAGTCCAAGAATAACAGAATCATAGAATCATAGAATAGTTAGGTTGGAAAGGACCTTAGATTGTCAAGTTCCAACCCCCCTGCCATGGGCAGGGACACCTCACACTAAACCGTATCACCCACGGCCTCATCCAACCTGGCCTTGAACACTGCCAGGGATGGAGCAATCACAACCTCCTTGGGCAACCCATTCCAGTGCCTCACCACCCTAACAGGAAAGAATTTCCTCCTTATATCCAATCTAAACTTCCCCTGTTTAAGTTTTAACCTATTACACCTTGTCCTATCACTACAGTCCCTAATGAAGAGTCCATCCCCAGCATCCCTATAGCCTCCCTTCAGATACTGGAAGGCTGCTATAAGGTCTCCATGCATCCTTCTCTTCTCCAGGCTGAACAGCCCCAATTTTCTCAGCCTATCTTCATATGGGAGTGCTCCCGTCCCCTGATCATTCTTGTGGCCCTCCTCTGTACTTGTTCCAACAGTTCCATGTCCTTTTTATGTTGAGGACACCAGAACTGCACACAATGCTCCAAGAAGAACTAAAGGAATCTTGCCCCTTGCTTTCCTTTATAAAAAAGCCTCTTCTGGAGATGTGTATGTTTTATTTTCTTTCCCTTCCTTATATATTCGCTTATTTTATCCTCTATACAATAAAGGAATTATATGAAACAACATCTGAATATACACAGCTTTTATGACAAGGTGATAAGTGTATAAAATTACATTAGGTCTGTTAGGAAGTCTTTAAATGCCTGTCTAATAGCTTTCCCTAAGTGGCTCCTTTAGCTTTATGTTTTCTTACATGTGAAGCTATTCCAAGTACCAAACTAACAAAATGGAATCGTATTTTATTGTTCCTTTAGTTTTCAACTGAGTTTTACCTATTTGTTGCTGGTCTTACAGCTATTTTGTTTCTTTAGAATTTCAATTTGGCTCAAGCTCTCAGCCTTCTCCAAGTAGGTGGTCTGTAACATTAAACCATCAAGCAATCAGTTTTATGCTTTCCTTTCTAACTTGAGCCCCAGCTTTCTTTTCACAAACAACAGTAGGAAATCCTCTGTCTGACACAGTACAGCATAAAGCAAAACAAAAATCAGGCTCGCTTGTGGTTTAGAGATACTTAGTGCCCTTAATGCCTAAAATGCCATGTGTTTTGATAGTATACTTTAATCCAAAGGCTATTTAAAGAATAGACAAAGTAATGGCTGGGAGAGAACAACAATGACAATAGTAAACTGTAGCTTTAAATTGACCTTGATCTACAATTTGATTAATTTGTGCATCCATCCAAAAGGAAATTTTTAACTGTGGAGTTGAACTACAAACTACTATAGAGTAAATTTACTTAGATCATAATGCAAGAAAATTATATTCAGAGAAGTAATTTTTAATAACATGCATGCTTGATAATAATGCAACATATGATGTCTCTAAATTGGAAAGAGTGGTAGAAGTGTGTTTTAGTTGTAAGTCATTATTCCAGGTTCCAAGCCTGTCTCTACTTTGCAGTTAATGGCAGGAACAGAAATCAGCAATAGAAAACGAGTGCAGTGTAACAAAAATAATGGGAATATTCTGAAAAGGTAAAAATAACAAACCAACATTTTTTCACTGTCAAAACAAAGCCAAACTTGAGTTTCAGTTTCTTACAAACAAAATACACAGTAATCCAATGTAACACATGATGGTTCCCTATCTTGTGTAAAGTTTAGTTTGTCAGGATAATAAAAACAGATAGTAACCAGGGTGTTACAAACTGAAGAAAGTAGAAGTTGGGCAGTTTACAACTGAGCTGTTATGAAGTGGGACTGAATGGAAAATCTGTTATTGTTTTCCATAAAATTCTTCTCAGGTGTCCAATACCACAATTTGGATTGTTCAATGACTGGTTAAGGTTTTACATACTCAAAGGAAACGTAAAATGAATCAGTGTTTTCCACAGATCAGTGGATATGCCAGTTGAGGATTATTTTCACATGCTTATAGACTCTGACACTCAGTAGTAGTACCCAAGACCTCAGTTTTTCTTATTCTAATGCATATACTTAAACAGATGAGTATTCCCTTTGGCTTTAGCAAAACAAATTCCATACTTAAGCACTACCATACATGTTTTATATTTTCAGGCTTCTTCTCCCCTGTAATAGACATCTTATGGTAATGCTACTTTCTTTCAGGACAGCTTTATCCAAAGGGGCTCCTGCTCACCTACAAATTGTACTATAGGCTTGTATGGAACTTAGAATAACAGTTAAAATGAACAGGTTTAAATTTACTTTTGTTATCATTATATTAGAACAGATTTTACAAATGTGGCCATCAGGTCTCAAAACTCACTGTGAAATCCTCACTGCTGGCTTTTAGCTCAGCAAGATTTCTGCCCTAGCAGATACAACATTAATAAGACGCTGCTCATTACTTCAGGTCAGGATTTGTCTTTCCTTTCTTAGCAGCTTTCAAAATACTGTTCTACTGTCCTTGGCTACTTGCTTCCTCAAAGACAAGTTCCTTTGAGAAAAGGCTTGCATGGTTTGAAATGTCATGGTTCACAGTTAACAACAGGTCATTGATTAACACATCAAGGACATATAGAGACATTTATTCTTGAAGCATGTCTGACACATACTTATTTCCATAGTCCTTTTTTTCCCTTGCAAAAGATGATGAACTTAATCTGATTGCGTGAGAATATGGATGACTTGGTGTGATTATTAGTCTGGTAGCAAAAAGCAGTCAAGACCTTTCTCAAGACCTCCATTTATAGCCTTCATTTGCATTCTTCTACAAGGAAAAGTAAATTCTCCCATGGTTTATTGCTTCATTGACAACTCACTTTAATTAAGCAGCCATGATAATTGCATTTCTTCCTGCAACTGCAGGAAAGCACTTTCTAAGCAGCTAAAAGCTTTTGGGCTTATTCCCCCCCCCCCCGAGGTTTTCCAAGGAGTGGAATGAAATGGTTGCAATCAAGACACAAACAAGTAGCAAGGGCGAGACTGCAATCCTTGTTCATACTGAACAGAACCTCAGGCTGTGAAATAAACAAATGGAAAGCAAATTATTTGTAGCGTAAATTATTACTCAGGACAAAAGGGACAGAGTTAGCAACAAGTGTATCAACCTAGTTCACATTGTGGGGTTTGGTCCCCTTGTTCAGTAAATCTATTCAAATTATAACAGTATTCAAAAGTAACCATAAAGTCTAAGTAATAGAGTAACAGCACATCACTCAAATCTGAAGGACTGCCAAGACCACTATTTTGCCTGTAGATTATGCATGAAATTAATTTCATCCTTAAAAAATTCCACAGCATCTTCTTAACCCCCAACTCCTCCCTATTTCTGCCCGAGATACATTACTAAAATGCTTCTCGTTAATCTAACGAGTTTGGGTGTCTAACAAAGAACTGCAGCAGAGCATCTGGCGAAGGCAAGCTGGGAAAGTGAACTAAAATGCACAGTGTCAGCCCAGTGAAAGTAGCCTTTAACAGTCTATAAAGCTTGGAGATTTGCTAGACCTGACAAGAGGCTAATGTATTAGCTATTGTGCTCTTTGACATCTTTGCTAATTCCTGTGTTTATTACTTGCTTCTAAAGTAGGCTGCAAGTCTGCAAAAACCTTCTGCAATAAGAAATCTGCAAAGTGGGTAAATAACCTTGCTTTCTGGTAAGCTTAGAAGGAGAGAAAGGGAGAGAACATTTTCATTAGCAGCAGGAGGCAAAACTGGCTAAAACTGAAGGAAAAGGTTCTAGTTGCTAGAGAAAGGTTTGTGATAGAAACAGTCAGCAATTCCCCTGCTGCAGAGGAAACTGCCTACAAAGCTTTTAGGAGGAAAGAGGGAGGCCAAAATGAAGGGAAAACAATGAAAGGTTATATTAAAAGAGAGCATCAGTATATACTGGCTCCTTCAAGCACAGGAAGGAATCAGAGCAGGCTGTGTGAACTATTAAATTAAAACAAGAGCTGCTAGCAGGACACTGCATCTAAAGACAGTTATTGCTTTATGTTTCAAGTTGTTTAATGCTTACCACTGCTAAAGGCAGGCTGTGAGAGGCCAGCTTTTCTCTTTAGCCTACAGCATGAAAGGTGCCAAACTTTTACTCCAAAATGAGAGCTGGGGATTCTTGACAAGCTAGCAGGAAAAGGAGAGTAATGCTAGCAGGGAGAATGGGAAAATGCTAAAAGTACAAATTACTTAATTGGAAACCTGTGGTTGAGAACTTCCTCAAATAAGGGAAATGAACTTGGTGCAAACCAGTGACAGTGCCCCAAGAAATGTGGCTCTCAGGGCTTTCTTGTGTGCCAACATGCTCATTATGGTAGCAGCATTTCTTATTCCATGATGCTATCATTACCTGGCTTTTGTTTGTTTGGATTTGGGATGAATTAAACTTTAAAAAGTTTATTACATATTTTTCCCAAAGAACACTGAATGAGTTAAGAATTATTCCTACCTATAGGGTGAGATTTCTTTAAGACTTACAATCTATGAATATTAGCCTTGATTCTGAATGAGCTACAAGGGAGACATAAATAAACACGCGGCCAGTGGGGTCTCCTCATTAAGCAAAGATTATTTCTTTCTTTGCAAGAAATCTGCCAGGGAAAAGCACTGTACAGAAAAGAGGTTTATTTATTCTTAGGTTTCAGCAAATCATTATGAACTTCCAAACATAGTACACATTCAGTAAGTTCATCAAGTGTTTCTTCCAAGAGAAGAGCTTAAAGAGAACTGTGGTAATGTAACTGAACTGCCATGGGGTCTGCCCCAGCAGTCACTCTGGTCAGGGGACAGGCTGCTCTATGCAGGATTCCTGGTGGCTCTGGTTTAAAGCCATACCCTTAGCCATGTTTAATTCAACAGGTTAGACTGCATCTTCATGTAGAACAACGTGCCATCTGCTTACAGATCAATCCCACCTTTGTCTTTTACAGTAGGTAGTACTTCTGCATCAGCAACTTTGTGTCGCTGCTCAGACTCAGCATTTAGGGGAGAAAATGAGCCAGAAAGCAATGGTGCATCTCCAGATGCCACATGGGAAGGATAATTTCAAATTCCATCTGCTCTGTGTTTGTAGATCAGGTTAGATACTCTGGGATTTCCACTGAATTAAATGGGACCTGGTCTGAGCCAGCAATCTGTTCAGTTTACATGTAGTGTGGCCATAAGGGTCCTTCCTTTCTCACCATGACCTCCTCTTTGTCAAAACACAATCTATCTCTATCCAAATGCGTACTCTCAGAAATCAGCTACAGAAGATTTCTTGGGTTATCTTACCTATCTTTTGTCCATGATGTGGCTTCTTACTGATAAACACTAACAAAGTTTTAAGTAGCAAAAATAAAACCAATCACCCTGTTCACTTAACTCACAAAAGCTCTACCTAGAGCCTATTACTATCAATAATCAGATTTTGGTCTTGAGAAGATTGTCAAAAGAAAGCAGAGAACTATTTTTATTTAGAAATTAAGTTAGAGAAAAACACTTTGGAAAATGCTGCGAGGGTGGAGATCAGATGAGCTCTTTGTGTGTTTCCTTTGGAGGAAAAAGAAGTTATGCAATTCCAAGCAATCATGTGGTATGGCAGCTGCTAAAGTTACTGCTAATTTTTATTAGAGCTGGACAGAGCCAGAAAAAGGTCTGCTTTATAAGCAAGACCTTTCAAGAAATAAACTAAATCTTCCTGAGCTCAGAGGCCAGCAGAACTGAGAGAAGAAGAAAAAATAGCACTAAAGTTCTCTTTCCTTTCCCTCTCTCCCCCAGATGCTTCAGGAAACGTTCTCACTCTCCCTTCCTGTTGCTGCCTTCTTTCTTGTATTTGTCCAATCAAACATACATAATATTTACTAGATTTCAGTTCAAACT
The DNA here is from genome assembly GCF_033783945.1 of Neopsephotus bourkii. Classification (NCBI taxonomy): domain Eukaryota; kingdom Metazoa; phylum Chordata; class Aves; order Psittaciformes; family Psittacidae; genus Neopsephotus; species Neopsephotus bourkii. The sequence continues at coordinate 2,192,040 of NW_026901568.1, forward strand.
CCTGCTAAAGCCATGGCTCAAAAGGACTATTCACATTCACAACGTGTATGTGTACACCCAAGGCAGAAACGTGATCCTGTGCTACAGGCTTTAGTTGATCTTGCTGTGAAGATGGGGGATAAACTGGATGCTCTCCAGAGGTCCCCTCCAACCTGTGCCATTTGGTGATCCTGTGAAGCATTTAATAACTTTATTTGTTATATCTGAAGATGGGATTTTGAAATTGCAATATCCTTGTGGTATTTTACAGGACTGTGCACCTGTGGCTCCTGTCTTTGAAAATCTGTACTTATATTCAATTAAACTGGATTCTAAACTTGATTACCAAAGCTTGGTGATCTTGATTACTTGCTTCCAGTGCTGCACATCTTTGAGCACTTGGAAGTTATGTGGATGATGGTAAAAAAAAAAAAAAAGATGAAGGCAAGTACTTCCAGATAAAATTCCCTACATTACAGATCATTCATGACTCTTCATGTATCATCTAATCTCAGATTAAAGAGGATTAATTCTGTACTGCTGTGAAATGGAGCATATAATTAGGCTGTCGATCCTCTACGGATGTTATGGATGGTAACTATGTCAGTGTAAAATGATATAAAAGAGCCTGCTGTAGGGTGTACTCTTCCTGAGATCCACAGGTCAAGTCCTAAATAAATTAATAATTCTTATTTGAAGATTATTTTAACACCAGGCTTCAGTAAACGATTAAAAAGGAGCTTGCACCAATGAAAGATACTGGTTTCCATATTCTGACCTGGTACATTTAAAGGGTAATCTAAGTTATGGATAAGATGCTTGCACTATCTGGGAATTAAATGGCCCAGAGTACAGCAGCATCACCTAGTCTTTCACAAAAGGAATGCCTCTTGTCATGTACAGAGGGATTGGGTGTATGTCTCTACCATCTGCTGGTCTACCCACACAGCCTGTTTGTACCACTCCTACTTCCACTCAGAACAATTTCTGAACTTTCCTTTTTTTTTTGAAGTATCATTCCCTCACCCAGTCTTTAAAACCCAAATTCCATTTTCAGAAGTAAATTCTCTTTAGAGATGTAAGACTTCACAGACACAACCTTCTTTAATAATTTTACACTGTTATAAGAAAGCTAACATAATACAAATTTACTTTGGATACTAAAATGCATGATAAAGTCTTAAAAGCAACTTAAAATACTATTCCCATTTAAAAGCCCCAGTACTGAAGCAAAAACTTCTCAATTACTATTACTGGCAGCCCAGTACCATTTGTATTTACACGTATCTAAAAACTTTGTAAGTCCTGGAGTTGCACTTCATAGTGCAACATGAAATAGTGACCAGCAGGTCGAAGGAGGTGATCCTGCCCCTTTATTCTGCTCTCCTGAGACCTCACTTGGAGTACTGTGTACAGTTCTGGTGTCCTCAACATAAAAAGGACATGGAACTGTTGGAACAAGTCCAGAGGAGGCCACGAGAATGATTAGAGGACTGGAGCACCTCCCGTATGAAGATAGGTTGAGAAAGCTGGGACTGTTCAGCCTGGAGAAGGCTGCCTGGAGACCTCATAGCAGCCTTCCAGTATCTGAAGGGGGGCTATAGGGATGCTGGGGAGGGACTCTTCATTAGGGACTGTAGTGACAGGACAAGAGGTAATGGGTTAAAACTTAAACAGGGGAAGTTTAGATTGGATATAAGGAGGAAATTCTTTCCTGTTAGGGTGGTGACGCACTGGAATAAGGTTGCCCAAGGAGGTTGTGAATGCTCCATCCCTGGCAGTGTTAAAGGCCAGGTTGGATGAGGCCTTGGATGATATGGTTTAGAGCGAGGTGTCCCTGCCCATGGCAGGGGGGTTGGAACTTGATGATCTTCAGGTCCTTTCCAACCCAAACTATTCTATGATTCTATGTTGGTTTAAAATGTATCCAAACATGGTGCATAAAGGAGCAGTCAACAATGCTGGAATTGTTTCACAGTGTTGGTAAGTTGTCACCTCTTAGTGTTTAAGGCACAGAACTGCAGTTAATTGTGAATGGCTTCCAATTTTTCATAGTGTCAAAAGTGATTTAATCGAGCAAAGGAAAAAGCCTTATGTATGACAGAATGATTCTAATGCCTTTATTGCTATACAATTTGATGTAATAAATTGGGCCAACTTCTCAGCACTCTCACTTTTCATATTTTCCTGCCTGTAATCTTTCATGTCCCATCATAAGCTTGGCAATTTAGAAACAAAACAAACTCCAGACAACCCTATGCCTGATACTGAAATTATTTTGTTCACTCTCAAGCAGTAAGACCTGATCTGCCTTAAGACCTACAAACACCACTGACCAAAAGTGACTTTGTATTACACATCTTACTGGAACAGAATCCAGGATTTAATTTCAGCTTCTGTGTTTTGCGTATGGACAGACAGTGTTGGGAAGAAAGCAGAACTAAATTGCTCGTGCCAAGCAAGTCTTCATGGCATACTCTTATTGCGAAGAAAAATCCCACCACCCGACCAAACCAGTTTTGAGCTGTAGGATCAGGATTCAGGATCGCCAGGGAGATGTGGTCACCCACACAACAAATTCTTCCCATTTGTTGAATAAATTACATTTTTAATTCCAAATGACAAGTTATTCAAATTTTCCTCAAGTGTATTTTGAATAGCAATGGTCTGAGCTTCCCTTTTTGCCAGTTAATTTGCATTTGCTTAATGCATATCTTTTAGTACAACTGGCATGGTAATGTACTGCATATGTACTAAATTGAGGATGATTGTGCCTGACTGCCCGCTTATTATGGCACAAACAAAATGTGTGAAAACAGTTGATAGGACATTCTGTGTGTTTTCTCTAAAAAGGCTCAGCACATCCAAAAATCTAAAAATAAAAGCTAACAGTTAATCATAATGGTTTGGCTTTCGAATGTGGAAAACCAAACAGATGACTTTAAAATGCAAGGAATTGTGCCACATGTGAAAAGAAGATTAAATTGTCCTCTTATATGCTCTACATGCATCCTCTTTAAAAGAAGTATGTTAGTCTGGCACATTTCTCTCCGATTAGGTACAGAGAATATGGAACAGCTATTTTTCACTTCTTTGAAGAGCAATAATTCATAAAACCAAACTGTGGGTTTCTCAGGTGGTTTGTGTTTTCTCTTCATCAGGAGTGTCACAGCCATGTGCTGATGTGCAGCATCGTGACTGCTCCTAGAGCCCACAAGGCAACACACTAGGCTTGTCTTCCAGCACAGGACCACCTCCCCACCTCACTGTTCAAAGGAGGGAACAAACTTGTTTCCCTCACCACTGCACAGCCTGGCAAAAGGCAGGCTAGGCACTGACCAAAGCCTGCTTTATCAAGATAATTAGCATGGATTGGTTTACCAGAAAGTAGTAAACACAGCTGAAGGAGAACAGATGAGAATTCATGAGCTATGTGATCAAGCAATACATGAGTCAACTGAGTGACTCCCTTGCTTAATGTGAGATTTGACAGGCATGGAAATTATCAAAGTGGTTTGCATTTCCTTTCCAAGCCCTGTTCCTTGTAGTACCAAACAAGTTACTAACCACACCAAAGAGAAAAAGCTTTTGGGGACATGACATATGCTACATGATCAGTGGGTTTTAAAGCAATATAAAATGCTATCCTATCAGCAGAACTTTTTGTCCGCTTTTTCATCCCCATAGTCATGAAAAGTTTGATGCAAGAGAATCTGACCTCAAAAGTATACTCCCCTTAATCATGTATTTTTCTCAAGCACTTTCCTGTTTAACTGTGCAATTCCAACACAAACTTGAATGATGTTATTTAATTGCTCTGCAAGCAAAGTGGATGCTACATTTCAGCTGCAGAGCAGCTTGCGCTTACACCCTCTGTAGCCATTTCCCTGTAGCAGGGATGTCAAAGGGTTCCCATGGCTAACAGCTGCCTGTAGCATGTGAGAAGAATAGGGATTTGTCCTGTGCTCAAGATTATAGATTATTCCCAGAGGAAATAGGAAAATGGTGATGTCAGGAGAAAATGCTGATGATGTGAAGATGTGCTAGGGGTTGGACAACCTGGTCTAGTGGAAAGGTGTCACTGCCTGTGGCAGGGGGCTAAAACTGGATGACCTTTAAGTTCCTTTGCAACCCAGATCACTCTATGATTGTATGATTCTAAAGCACAAGAGCAAAGTCACAGATTAAATATTCAGGAAAGCTGAGCAGCTCTGGGGGCTGCCAGCAGGTACAGGGAAGTGCAGCATAAAGGGCTGTATGCAGGGGGAGAGGTACCATTAACTCCATTAATTTCAGCAGTCTTACACAGATGGCATCTATACCTGAGTTGAGAGAGCTTTTTTGGATAATTCAATTACCTGTTTTTCATTCAGTGTGCCCTTGAGCAATATTCTAAGTTTCCACAGATTCCAAATACCCACATTATATTTAGGGTCAACACGCTGTGGACTTCTGTTAAGAAGAAAGAGTAAGACAGTGTGGAAATCTGAGGGAACCCATGCAGAACCTTTTCAAGAGTTGCAGCATGGAATGTGCTCATAACTTGAGCTCTTCAGTTTATTTATCAGTGAAGAAGCAGAGACTGTAGGTCCGTAATACTAAAACCAACACTGCTTTCTTTGTTTGCAACACTTACATTTTGATCCCATCCAAGGTGTTATCCTTTTTTGTTTGCAGGAAGGACATTAGTACAGTATTTAGTGTAAAAATACTCTTATCTTGTTTTCTGGCTCATCCCCCTGCTTCCCCTCCTCCCTGCCACAGCATAGGCTGTAGTGCTGGTATGAAATCAGGCAAATAAATTTATGAGAAGAAAAAAATGCAGTGATAACAGAGTCTGCCTGGTTTCATTTACATTTTCCTCTTAAGGTTGTTATTATTCCCTTTTGACCAAGCTGTGGGATCCGTGTTTTAGCACAGGCACGATGCTGCTTTGTAAGATACCATTAACAGATACGGACAAAGGGGTTGGAAAGTTTTCTAGGAGTATAAATGAAAAAAGCTGACTCTGCTGTAGCTGTACTCGCTGCCCCGTTGTGTTCTCTCTCCTCCAGTACTCTAATGTGCTTGCGTGTCCTGGCAGGAACTTGCACAGCCAATTCTTAGTTCCTGTCTGAAACAGTTTTCTTCTAGAAAATCAATTCCTACGTGTACGTAGCTGCACTGTAAATCTTGTTTGCAGAGCTGAACTCTTCCATTCACAACAATGAAAATATTCTGTTTAACCTATGTGCTTGTCAGAGTTCAGCGTTTGCTCTAAGTGCTTGCAGAAAGTTTCCTGCAAGTAGCTATTGGCTTAGGTTTATCCTACTGAAGTGGGCATATGCTTAAAAAGTGGTCACCAGCAAATGAGGAACTGAAGGCTGTGTTCAGTGAATGATTTTATTTACTGATTATTTGTGGGAGTTTCCTGTGAGCTGTCTGTGAGTGGTGGTGAGTGAACAGGGCACACAGGGTAGGGACAACTGCATGCTGACAAGAAAGCCAGAGCAGCAATACACTGAATCCTTTCAGCCCAGAGACTCAGTCTTGTGGAAAAACTAGACCCCATCACGCACCAGCAGACCACATTAAATGTTTCTTCATTTATTCATTCACTCAGTTTTAAAGCCATCCTTGCCTCAGCAGCAGATCTTTCTTAGTACATTATTGACAGGGAAAGGTATGCCAAGTGCCTGCTAGAGCATCCTTTCTTGCTGTTCCTGCATGGCTTATGTAGTTTCTCTGTGCTGATTCTACTTTTCAGGGGCTGCATTGTTAACAGAGCTACCAAATTAATTTTGCTGAAATCTACCTTAGCCAGCTCATGTGTGCTGCAGCACACTGACTGCAGAGTAACCAGGGAACCCCCAGGGAATTGTGGATTTTGTACATACACAGATTTGCTAAAATGTTTCACTGTTCTTATGCGCAACCTGTGAAGAAGCCCATGTAACAGAAGAGCAGCCTACAATTTGTAGCATATAAGTGTGCTTTGGGGAAAATGAATCAAATGCACTAAGACGTGTTCTCAACTCCTAAACTAATGATCCTTCCTGTGAGCAGCATGAAACACTGGGCAAGTCCCAGGTGGCATAAATCCTCAAGGTTTCAGTGGAGCTGCAGCAGTTTGTACTACTTCAACAGTACCCTAATTGTGCTTAAAACTTTACGGTGGCAAGCAGTCAGCATTTCAAGGGTCTCCTTCTTTCTAAGCATCCCTGAAGCTAAACAAACAAGTTTTCCAGTTAGTGAGAAGAGAATGCCGTATTTAATTTATAATCTTGCAGAGCTGATGTGCTCTGAAAATCTAATTTTGTCTTAAGAAATGCCAAGCAGCTGCGTAGAGGCGGCTTTCATGGCTGGGAGTTGAACCAACTTCTGTTAAGAGAGGAAATTAGGACCATTTTGTTACCCTGACAAAAATGAAATCTATGAGAACAGTAATTCCTCTGCATAAAAATCAATAGTTTCAGCATGTTCTTAACATGGCAATTTGCTAGGGAGCATCTTAACAGTAATTCAGTAAATCACTAGTGTTGCATTAAATCAGCTGCTTGCTTTGAATGTGTAAGTACAAAACTGCATGAAAAACATGTATTCAAATCAGAGAAAATCTCATTGTGTCATTAATTCCTCACTTCTAAAGTAATTGTGAAAGATCTGAGAACAGGTATGGGTTAAGAAGCATGGGTTTACATAGAACAGTTACAAACAGATCCAAGCCTTCAACCCTAAACTGACAGGAATGTCTAGAAGCTATTTCACTGTATACCTCAGATTACTCATTTGGAAAGTCTGGATAGTATTATTGAGCAATGAGGGGGAATTAGTAAGCAGTTAACAGCCATAACATGATCTGCATAGTCCTACAGAAACACTGAATATCATTATTATTCAACAGATTCTGTGAAACAAAGGAGAAAAGGCTATTTCTCTGTATTAGTGCTACATACTGCTTTGAAGATGAGTAGCACAGAGCATGCAACATTCATCTTAATGTATGTCATTTAGTAGTAGAAACATGTACTTCACCGTGGCATTACTGAAGTCAGTGATATGCAAAGGGCTAAGAAACCACTTTTACAGAAACTTCAAGATAATTCTTAAGCCTGATTAACTTTATATTTAACCTTCTAAAAATGCAGAACAGGAAATCCAAACCCCATAAGGAAAATATGTTTGAAAATTATCTCTGACATAACTCAGAGTTTATCTCTGTATCCATTTGTCAGGAGATAGAATTTGCAAGTAAATACGAATATAATAATGCATTTGCTAGCAGCTACAAACATTCCTGTATGTGTCTGTCTAATCCCTGCTCAGTAATTAGAGTTGTGACAATTCTGAAAATGAGAAATGATGATCATCTTCTATATGTGATCCAAACCACATCCACCAGAAGGTCCACAGCAAAGAAACATTTTCCAAAAGGAAATCAAATAATTCATGTTTTACTTCATTGTAAATTCTCTGTGATGGATGCTGGAATTAATTTGGGAGATGTTACACTCAGCAGCTTATATTGGAATGTATTCTTTGAAAGAGTACTTACAATCATGCTAGCGATATGTAAAACCTTAGTTATCGAATGAACAAGTCAAAGAAGTTTGAGATAGCAAAATTCAGTTCTAGACAGGTAAGTGACCACCCTTCTTTACCATCTTTCATGCTTTTGAAAGCAAAAGTGATCCACTACAATGCTCAACTCTCTATGCCAAGTTCCATCTGAATCCTCCAGCTGTGTCCTGCCAGTTACCGCTAAGTCTGTAAATGAGTTTTCAGCCAAACTGCCAAATTAAAACTTTGGTTGTGTAAAGGTTATTAGCAAAATTTGCCTCTAGGAGGCCACTATTACTGCATGTTACCTTATTCCCATCTAGATAATCTACAGGGTATTTCATGTATCTAAGATAACGAGATTAGTATGATAAAGGTCATTTAGATGTCTCGATTCAGGAGGTGTCCCCTTTCTTCTTTAACCCAGACTAGGGTTAGATATAGCACACTAAATATAAATCACACAGAATATGGAACGAAACAGTTGTTTTCAGGAGCTGATGTCCACACTACACATACTTTGAGGGCTCTGTGTTAGAGCACTCAAGCCTAGTTCTGTGAACTGGATGCCTGCAGTGGCTGGGCTGCATTAAATGCTCTAATATCTGAAAAGAAACCCCAGTGAGCCTGCTTGGGGACTACTCCACAATGGGAATTGAACTGCATTAGCTGGGCATCATTCAGAGACTTGCTTCAAAGGGACATGCCTAATAGAAAGTCAGATGCTGATGTGGAGGCACCCAAAGTTAACTCTTGTCAAACTATGTGCCAAATTTTCATCACTATTGTATATATTTATGTACATATTTAGAGGTGAGAAGAGTGAATATGAAAATGAGTTTGTGGTCAGCACAGTGAAGAATTGTCAACACATGGGTTGCTGCTACCCTTGGTGTGTTCTAAGTACAACTAATTACTCTAGTGTCTCTATTCAGGGATTTTCTTTTATGTGAAAATGTAATTTGAACTGTGGAGAAGACCCTGTGCAAACATGCAGCATCCAGTATAATGGTATTTAGCTGCGGTATTTAGCTGCTTAGCCTGGCCTACACTAACTAACGCTGCCAAATGCTAAACTTGTGGAGAAACGGAGCAGTGAGGAGGGAGTTAAAAGTGGGGAGAAAAATAAAAGCAGTAATGAGGAAGGTTGCTGGATACAGAGAGCTGATGCTGCAGAGTCCATGTAAGTTAGCTGCCCCTGTGCCACTAGTGAGGGTGACTTCTATGACTTCTACAGACAAATGCCATATGACTGCAATTACAGACCAAGTTACAGTGCTTAACACTCAAGGAGACTGAACCGAGTTTGCAGAGAGAGACCAGGACATTTCCTAACTTTGGAATATTTGGTTTTCCAAAGTTTTGGTTTTCATGAAGTTGTTTGCTTTATGTGACTATGCACTACTTCAGAAACGGATGTCAGCTTTTCAAATATGCTTTGGGGAAATACGGGCTCATGGGAAAATGTTCACTTCAAACAAAACTGCACCGTTCTCACAAAGTTGTCCAGACCTTTTCCCAGTTATGTTACATCATATAAAAAGCTGAAGCAACTCTGGATCATTTCACAGCTCAGCTTCTTATCTTTTTATAGTTCTGCTACTGTGGCTCCATTCTTTCCCATATGAAGAAACTTCATTATTATTTTATATCCGTACTAAATTGTGAATACCATTTACCGTAACAGTACAGAAAATAGCAAATACACACTGTCCCCTGCCAACAGAAAATCCTTAACAGCTGTTTACTGCTCATTTGCAAAACATAAGAGCAATGGAATTCCATTACTTAGAGAAACTGGCTGTTCCATGATATCCTTGGCAACAAACACCGCACTTATCTTTTTGAACAATAGAGTCTTAAAGTTTCTCCAGCTTACAAAAATAAGACAGTGAAAAATACTTTTTCTTAACTGTAAAATGCTAAACAATGGGAACTGACTCACGATCAGCTGCCTTTTGTTTCACTAAACCAAACCTTTTTGTCTCTCTCTTCCCCCCAAAAAAGAAATCTACTCACTGCAAACTGCGAGAAACATTTCAAGCAACCACCTCTTTCACAGGAAGGACTTTTTATTGAGGTCAGGACTTTGGCAAAATGAGAAGAAATTCAGACTGCAATATGAGCAATGTAAGAACTTACAAACAGCATCTAGGGAGTTTAGACAGGTTTATAATAAACCATGCCGAAAATGCAGAGCAGCATGTTTTCTAGCTGCTCTAAACTTGGTCTTAAATACCAAGAAAAATAAAATCATGGTTTACACTACAGATACTTCACACGTGGTTTTAACTAAATAAATTAGAAGTTTCTAATAGCTTTAAAAAGAGATATCTACAGCATACCAAATAGATGCTAGCTCCTCAAAGTCAGGACATGCACATACCATCCATAATCTGGTTTCTATATTTAGGTAAGAACTATACCTAAAACCATGAAGGTCAGCACTGACTCAAGTCAAGCATATTTTAACAGACATGTCTTCTAGACAGTGTTTACCACGGTACATTTCTTCTAAACCCATGCTAAACATCATGCCGCTTGAAGACCGGAGATGGAACTTGGACTATTAAAAGACAGTGTATTCACATACCTCGATAATCCTGTCATGAATCTGTAGCCCTCCTTCCTTAGCTGCAGGCCCTGTGTCAACTATTTTTGATACAAAAATTCCTTCGCTAGATGAACCATCTTGATTATCCTTTAAAGATGAAAAGAAAAATACATTATCGTACCTTGAACTAACTCTGATTTGCCCTCAGCTAAAACTTGTCCATGTCACAATAGTGCATGTGATTTGAAAGAAATATTACTGTGGATATTTTAATATGGAATTATGTTGTGCTGATTGAGACCACCTGATAGTCCTATTTTGAAAGCATAAACAACCAGGAATGGGCTTCCATTAGGCACATCAGTTGCATGATAATGGCTCTCCTCTGACTTAGGCCAGCTGAGTAGTACCTGTCATTTAAATTATTCTTAACGTAAAATCCAGTGAGATGGCAGTCTGCTTGCTCAGCAAACGTAAGACAACAGTGCACTTTTCATTTTAGTTGCACAGCTCTTCCTCTGAAGGCTTAAAAATAAAACCATGAAAACCAACATACATGAAAACACCTAACATGATACTTTCATACTCATTTCATACAACATTTTGTGCCACCAGCTTCTACCAGTGCAGACAGTGTTTCAATGAAAAACTCTAACTATAAATAAAGAATAACTTTCAAGTGAATTTACTAGGAATAAATCACGATTAATGTCAGATTTCCAAGCGGCCAAGAAGTAGTTCTGAATGCTTTCTAAATTACTAGGACAAGGTATAATCCATTCCTTGATCTAATTAAAGTCATATGCAGCAGCTCCAGCCAACAAGCATCCAGAAAAAATACATTAGTGAGTGTATGGTGCTGGAAACATCTGTTGAAATCACAGAAGTCAGAAGTAGGCTGTTTAAGTTCCGTCCCTTCACCTGCACAGAGGGCTGCTTAATCTCTGGTGGAAAGGCAAATAAATAACGTTTTCTTAATGAACTGTAAGGGACCTAAAGCTGTGGGCCTTGAACTTCTGCAGCACCTTCAAAGCAGTAATGGTCTGAGAAAGAGATACCATGGTTTCACCATTCTGGGAGTGATGCTGCACCAGTGTTAGTGTTGCTGTAATGATGTGCAAGAATATGTGAGAGAAAAGACAGTGTAGTTAACAGACATCCAATACAAATCCGAATACAAGATCTGCTCTGAAGGAATCCCAAGAGACCCAAATGCTTGTCAGCAGCATTTTTCCTCTAAGTGTTGACCTACATGCTTTTCCCAACTGGAAAGGGCAAACATATTTTAACAATTAACATACCACGCATGGTCGGCCACCAATAATATTAAATCCAAGAGAGCCAGAGTCACGATGAAGGATGAGAGTCAATGCTTTAGTTTCTTCACCCTACAAAGAACAGATAAACATATTCAAAACATTTGTGTGCTTTGATGGGTATGACAGCCAAAAACACCTATCCAGGTTTGTCGGGTTGATTGTAGTTTAGAGAAGAATGTTCAGAACAGCTTTGCAGGAGCAAAGTCAGCAGCTCCCAGCCACCCCACTGTTCCTCCAGAAGTGCTTCTCTGTGAAACCCACCCTGTAAGATTTATGTGTATTTTTTATTGAGATCTACAGTGAGACACTTAACAGCAACAGAAGAGTTTTATATGTAATACTGGTTCCTGCAACTACTTGACCTAGTCATATGTGATGTGTTATGTAAAATACTCCACGTTTCCGGTAATCAAATTCTTGATTTTTTCAGTGCTGGAGGGTGACCGAATCTTAGGACTGCATTTTTATGTTGCTTCTCTCTAGCGCTAACTGCATGGCATTGTTTAAACAGTATCAAACGTAGTGTTATACAACAGAAATTCCCTGGTGAGTTTTAGAAAACAGCATTAAACAAAACTGCTATGACTTCTGCAAAAGGCCTAGGGTGCCAATTGCTATTCACAGTGCCTGCTACGAAGAGGTTTTTTCTTTGGAATTTTAATAGTAGCAAACCAGAAATCTTCCATCATTGAAAATCCTTACATTAATTCCTTAAAATATGAAGTTCTGCAGTGCACAGTTCTGATTATACAAAAAATGTACAACAAAGATAGATTGGATGGACCTATAGTATCCAGAAGACCATGTAAACATGGTGTCTTCTTGTCCTCTTACCTCAGCTTGTTCCTAACTTACAAACTAAACCAAAATGTCCTTTATGACACAGTGATGTTACTTAAGTCTGTTAACTCTCATTAAAACAGAAAGTGTGTGTACTGTTACAGACAACTAAATCCTCACAATGTACTAACTATAATCTCAATCAAGTAGGTGTTCTTTACAGCACAACATTACAAAACTATACAAGACACAACAGCATAACACTACAAAAATAACAACTGTAGTGTTGGTATGTTGTGCATCTATAGATATATATGAACCTTGCCTCCTGCCAAGACCTTTTTCTTTGTTTTATCCAAAGGGTGAAAAAGTTATGAACACAAAAAAGTTTGAGGAAGTTATCTTACAAGTCTGGTTTTCATAACCAATTAATGACAAAAAATTACAAGTTACATTGTAATTCAATGCAGATGGTTTTAGTTTGTGCATTTTTCCTCTAACATGTCAATTTTAAGTTGTCAATCACATATTAATGTCTATTAAACTCATAAAAAATGTCAAAGTAATCCTGGATTACTGAATTACTCCTACAGATTTGGGATGGTAACAAAGCCCAGTTCCCTGCCAGTGTAAACTGGCAGAGCTCCACTGACGGCATGCTCAGAGCTCTACCACAGGGGAGCTGCACAACATACTCCACCTGGAAATCTGGTTTACAATCTTAGTGTCAGTTTGTGATCACTATCTTTCCTGCAGGTTGATAATAAATAGACTTGGACTTGATACAGAGAAACATGAAGTCCGACTGATGTTATCTGAATTTGCCTGTAGTTGGCATCAGTTAAGAATCAGGTACCCAGAAGTGGACTGAAAAATTAAATAAAGGCTATTTAACTGCAAGCCTTCAGACCCAGACCTCAGACAGGATTTCAAGGAATAAATTTCCAGTCCTGTGAGACCACTTTCAGGAACTGATGATTCAAGATGTGAAAGACAAGGACATACTATTGCTACTGTGTACTTCCCCTATTGTGCCTTAAGAAGGCAAATCAAAGAGAACAATGAAGAAACAGTTATGACATTGCTCTCAAAACACTTCCAGTAATTAAAGTTGAATGTTTTCATTAAAGTTACCTTACATGACTATGATGTGATGCTTTTTATACCCAGCTGAACAAGTACTAAAGCAGGTGGGTTTGAATGAGTCAAAAGTTGTGTGTGTGTGTGTGGAAACTTATACAGTTTTTAGTGGGTAGTCCCCGGAAAACATCCATGAGGGCTTTAAAGAAACTTTCCAGCCAGTTCAGATGGATTTGTACACTGTCTCCATCTTCTTGGCAGCAGCAGTCATGTTATAGAATACACGTGCAACTGCAGAGCACTAATCCCCCTGCCTGTGCTGAACTGCCCCAGCACCAGGGAGGCTGCAGTGCATTGCTTTAACACTTGGTTACTTCTGCAGATTCATACCTTGAGTCTTAACAATTTCTTTAACAATCTCCATTGCTTCATAAGGAGGCCACAATGCAAATGGTTTTTCCAGGGCTCTGCCTTTTTTTCCCCTGTAACGTGTCTCACATTCCAGAGTGACAATCATCAAACAGCGAGGTAACTGTGGAAATGCAGTGGCCAGCATCCAGCCCTGCCCCGTCATCTGGTTCAGCAGCAGATTTGATAGTTGCTGGCATGTTGTATTCCCACAGCTGAACTGAACTCTTACACGTAATTCTTGAAATTACTGTACTTCCCAGCTGAGCAATGTGGAGCTAATGAACTGCCTTTCCCTGTAGATATTGTAAGTCTCTAATTTCTTTGGTAGTGCTGTGGCTAAGAGGTCTGTCATCATTACAGGAGGCACTTCACCTCCTCATTTACCAGCAAAAGGGCTGCCAGGACCAGTCCAGTCGATCCTGCTTAGGGACAGTCTGAGAAAAAGGTATCATCTTGTTGTAAAGGACTTCATCTGGCTTTAATGGAATTAAAATTTGTTACCACTTCCAAAGAGGTATTAAACCAGAGGTCCTGAACACCAGATCATAAACTGGCCCCTGTATGTGTGATACATTTACTGAAAGTTCAGACCTGCTTTTGGCTGTCAGGGCAGCAGAAGTGCTTCCACTGCTGGCTGCAGTCAACACAGAACTGCTTCCGATTCTCCCTGCCTCTTTTCTTCCTAAAGGACTTTGATGGCTGTGTACATAAAGGAAGGACCAGATCAGCTTATCAATAGGTGTGAACAGTGGTATGTTTCAGCAAGGATTAAGCGTTGTTTGAATAGCATAAGGTTTTTCTTGACTATTTAGACTTTGATGTTTCAGGACTGACGTGTCTGATCAAAAGAAATACTAATTTCAAGACACACAACCTTCACTACCACTCCCTCCTCAAGCTTGTCCACAATAAGCCTCACCTCTTCTCACTGAGGAATGAATACTCGCACTCTGAATAAACCTTCAGATCTGGCTTTTGATCAGACATCTAGTAATTACACAGTGAAATTAAAGTCAGTAGCAAACAAGACACATGGAGAACACAACTGGAGTCATGGCACATCTATGTTTTAAGGGACTTACAAAACTGTGAGGTATTTACAGATGACTGTATATAATACATATTTTATGTATATCTTCTCTCAATACAGTTCTGGCAGTATTAGAAAATTTACTTCAGAAATGGGGATCAAAGTGCAGGACAGCTGTGTGGTTCAACCAGTATCACAAGGGAAGTCTATAGTAAGGCAAACCCAGACCTGGATCTCCAAAGCTGCTGAAGAAGTTTGTGTCAGCCAAAAAGCCATATATTTGGGTCTTTCACGAATGGCCTAATGTCACTCAACATTGTATTTTGCCTTTCACTATGCATTTACGCAGAACTATACGTAAACGTTTCTTCTGTTTTGACCAAAGGATGCCATCTGTTTTATTCTAGATTGGTTCTACATCTGTAGCAACAAGCAGTCATCAGGCAGGGAAGTCACACAGTCCTTTTCTTCATCTGCTGAGGAGCCAGAACATCCTATGGTACGTTTTGCAATCACGTCTAACCTATGAACCTAGTCCGTTACTGCTAGATGCACTTGAGTTTTCACATAGCCTGAACCATCACATCGTATATAACAATTCATGAGATATGACTAATGATCATAATTAATGATAGCAAAGGTGCTGCCTGCTTTGAATATACAATTGCTTCTGAAATTGACATTAGTTATTCCACATTACCATATGTGTAATCCATGTGTTCAGGGACCTAATCCTTGGGCAAGTATGTATGCCCTGCCGAGTGTTACAAGTCTGTGCTGCACAGTGCAGAGTCCCTGCTAGAAAATAACCTCAGAGTACAAACTTGGAAGCATGCCATAACCCCAAACTGGGAAAGCATCTCCTGCACAGGGGTCTTTTAAAAAAACCTCTCTAGTGCACAAAGATGCAAGCTTCCACATTGTACTTCTCTGCGAGCTGGGCAGAGGAGAGCTGTTGGTATTGGAAAGCTGCCCAAAATGCTGTGAAAGACATGTAATTGATTGACCACTAGACCACAGGTCTGTGGTGACATGACACCTTCCAGCTTTCTTCAGATTCGGCGCTGCTTCAGAAAACTGCATAACAGGCTTTTGTAATAGGACTGAAAATGAGCACAGTTGTCTCAGCCAGCTGTATCCATACATTTGATAAAAAGTATTGCTGGAAACTACACACCGTGCACATTTACAACTATTTGAAGTAGTACCTTTCACACTAACAGCAGCTCACTACACTGTAGAGAGTTAAAGCAGAAACAAGATTATCAATACCAGCCACAAAGAAATGAAGGAGGGGCAGTGTGAGAATAAATGTGTGCTGTTTAGGAGCAGATCACAGACGAGGAGGTCGAGGTTTAGTGAGATGATTTCCGACAGCAGGACTGTTTGGAAGGGTTTCCTATCAGCAGCAATGCGAGAGGGAGCAGAGGCAGCTGTGGGCTAAGCTGCTGGAGCAGAAGGCTCTGCAGCATGCCGTTGTACAGGGGCTGCAGGAAAAGGAAGGTTCACAATGACATGAACGTGAACCCCCAATTTAACAACTGTACTAAGATTTTAACTACCACCATGTCCAGTATTGCCAGAAGTGGAACCAGTACATTCAGTATTAAAATACTCTGTGTTTTGAGTTGGCAGAACATAGGAGGTTGTTTTGCTCTGAATTTTTGAAAACAGGGGAAAAAGAAGAGACTCTAACACAGAGTTTTGTTTAATTTACACAGCTTTTAGACCCTTAACGTTACCAAAGGTGTGAATATAGGTATTTGACAGTTTTGAACAGTTTAATACTGCTGTGTCTGTGGTAGCACATTCCAGGTCAAAGGGAGGACTCTGAATGCCTTCATTTAAAAGATAATTGGTTTCTAGGGCTTCCCTCGCTGGGGAGCCTCATTCCAATTAAAACTTAGGGATTGTTGTAGCTCTGGCTTTTGATTCTGGTCATTTCACAAATGGTCTCATTCTGAGGGGCCGAAGTCAAGTTAATTTTTTCCTCCTAAACTGAGCTCTTAGAAGGACCTAGTACTGCTCTGGGAAAAAAACCATGCAAGTCTGCAGCTGAGGTCTTGTATTTGGACATGGATGTTACAAAGATGATGGCTTCAGATCATGGAACAGCTGCTGGCAAGGTGTCCGAGCTGTGTAAGAGTACATAGCATTTTGTAGCAAGCCGTATTGTGGGACGCGAGGTGAGCTACGGGTCTGGAAATCATTGGGTCACAACAGCCTCTTCCAACTCACTCTGCTTTGTGTTACTCTTGGGAGTCTATTTCTGGTGGTTTAATACCATTTCCAGCCCTGGAAATTCCATTTTTGCTGTTCAGAGTTTTCTTTGGGGAGAGAACCAAGGCGAAAAAAAAGTAACAATACCGAGACCTCGGTATTTTGATGTGTGAGCTGCCATCTGGGGTCCAGATAGTGATGATGGTCACATTAGCAAACATACACATATGGAAACCGGTACATGTCGGCTACTACACCCCACAGCTCACACGTTCCAAGGGCGTGGGGCCGGACGGCTCCTCGGCACGTCTCCCGCGTACCGACAGCGGGTCCCGGTCACTCCTCTCGGGGCCGAGCGCGCCGCGGGGTCCCTCCTCCACAGGGACACACACGGGGAGGCGCCCCGAGGTGCTCGCCCCCCGCGTGGGGAACCTTCTCCCTGGAACCCGCCTTACCTTGCCGGGGGAGGCGGCGCGGGCGCGGGCCAGGGCGTCGAGGCGGGCGCTGTACTGCGTAAAGCGCTTCTGGTATCGCAGCGCCGTCACCTGCAACTCCAGCTGCGCTGCCGCCAGTCGCGACAGCAGCGACTGCTCCCGCTTGCCGGCGCGCAGCGCCTCCTTCTTCAGCGCCTTCTCCAGCGCCGTCGCCCGCGCCTGCAGCGCGGCTCCGTGGGCTCGCAGGGCGCGCAGGCAGCCGTGCCCGCCGGCCCGGCGCTCGCCGTGGGTGAGCATCAAGCCGCAGCCCTGGTCGCAGAGACCGGCGGGGCGCGCCTCGCAGCGCTCCCGCATGTGCGCCTCCACGTCGCGGAGGTTGAGCACCTGGCGGCAGCCGCGGTTGCGGCACTTGGCCGGGGAGAAGTCGCAGGTCTCGGCGTGCTCGCCCAAGTGCTGGAGCGGCACCACCGCCTCGCAGCCCCGAGCGTGGTTGTCGCACTTGATGTCCAGTTTGAGGATGAGGCTCTTGAGCGGCAGGACGTGGTTGAGCTCCTTGGTGGAGATGCGCTGGCAGTTGACGGGGCAGCTGCCCTGCTGCACCACCCAGGGCAGCACGCAGCCGGCGCAGAAGACGTGGCCGCAGGGGGTGGTCAGCGGGTCCTCCAGAACTTTGTTGCACAGGTTGCATTTGAAGTCGGGATCCACGTCCCCGCTGAAGCGATCCAGCTCGAACCCCATCCTCCTTCCGCTCCGCCAAAAACAAGCGGAAAAGAGGAAAAAAAAATGTATATAAAAAAAAAGCCCAACCAAAGCAACCGAAGTGCGGACCCGGGACGGGAAAAAGCGAAAGCAGCAATAAACAAGTATCCACGGGGTACCGCGGGAAGGAGCCCGGCTCTCCGCCCGGCCCCGCCGCCGCCGCGGGCTGCTCTCCCCGCCGCCCCTGCGCACAGCGCCGCCGCCCGCCCCGGCACAGCCTGGCCCCGCCCACCCTGGGGGTCCCCCGTGAGGGACAAGGGGGAGAAGAGGGCGGGGAGCGGGCTGGGCTCCGGCCTGTCAACCCCTGCGGTGGCAGGTAACCGGGAGCACCGCGGACGGGGCGTGCCTCAGAGACGCGAGTGCCCGGCCCGGGGCCGGAGGAGAGGAGGGGAGGGGGAAGAGGAGGGGAAGGCGGGCGGTGGGTGAGGAGGACGAGGAGGGCCGGGTGTGAGGTGAGGCAGGGAGGAAGGAGGGGCGTAGTCTGCCCGCTGGTGTACCGCGCAGCCGGGAGCAGCGGGGTGCTCGGGAGGGGTGTGGGGCAGCGCGGTCAGTGCACGCCAGAACGGGGACTGTGAAGGGGCGGGAGGAGGAGGCGCCGCTCCAGGACCCGTCCTCGGGCAGCTGAGGGGCCGGGCTGGGTGTCCTGCCGCTCAGCGGGGCATCCTCACCCGACAAGTGAGGGGCGGTGCGGGCAGGAAAGTCTGCCCGCGGTGCCGCTGTCCTCGGGAACGGGAGACCGTTCTCTGTGAGCATCGCCTGTTAATGCCACGTGGATGTAAGTGAGGGTGACCAGAGAACGTTACCGCTTCTGGTATCTGTTCCTGCGGGGAGATGATTTAAAAGCGCTCCAGAATATGCTATAAAAAGCTAGCCAGACCACACCTGAAGTACCAGACATAGCATTAGGCAAAACCAATTTCTCTTACAAGGCAGATATTCGAGCGCTGAAAAAAAAAGCAGTAAAAGCGAACAGCTTTGTTCATTGTGGATGGCAGAGCAGAACTCTCACATGCACTGAAGCCACACACCAGCTCAATTGTTCTTTTAATAATGTGTTTTGCTTTGCGGCAAAAAAAAGCCCAACTAGAAACTTTAGTTTCAAATGACCTTTAGTATATGCCTATTATATCATGGTAAAACGATTCTCTGAACGTCTGGGATGATTATTTGTCAGTGACCTTTACAAGGCAATGGGCTGGTGCTTACACAACTGTGTTCCCAGTTCAGTCTCGAGCAAGTAGGTTTTAGCATTAAGGGTTTTCACTTTTCAATATGAATTCCATCTGTAGTGCTCATTTCATTCTAGTTATTAATGCTCCATAAAGCTTAAGGTTGCTCTTGGCTGTGTAGCATAGACCTACTGAAGAAAGTGTGCAGCACATATTTAGGGCTATATACCTAGCTAAGGAATTTTTTGTGTATTTCTTTAGGAATTTTCTCAGGATTCCTCTCTTCACCAGTCTCTCTTTTCTCTCTCCAGCCGCCCTGACCTCCAGCCATACACACTGCTGATTCTCCATGCTCAGTATGGAATGTCAGTACACTTCAGTAGTAGGACGCTGTTGTCTCAGTCTGTCACAAAAGCTAGGATGGCTGTTGCTAATCACAGCATCTATTTTTCCATGGGCATTTGGTCTGAGATAAAACTTCAGATTAGTGGCCTGGGGGTGCACATGGTACAAATGAGCAATGAGGATTCGTTTTCACTTTCACAGCTGCTGTATCAGACTACGTCCAATGGGGAAATCCATCAGTGCAACTGACCAGGAGTTTATAAAGTGCCTTATGCATTGAGGATGTTTCTAAATAGAAATACATTACTTTCTTCAACCATGGATGTAAGCAGTTCAAAGCATACAGCTTCAAAGATGTCGCTACAGGATGGTCAGGGCCATTCATGTTGAAGTCAGAGGCAGAGCTTTTATTGATACCCATGAGGATGACGTCAGTACCAGGTTCCTTGAGCTATTTGAACCTATACAAATATTTGGATGGAAAATATGGGCAAGAACTTGAATAACAGTTTCATTTGGAGTCATGGCTGGGCAGATGGTGTGCTGAGTTCTGCAATATACTTTAATGTGGCATTTATGTACAAATAGATTCTTTATTTATGAATGAAAACTTTTGAAGGCCACTTCAGTCTTGCATTGAGACTACACTTTGGAGTGCTGAAAGGGAACTGAAGTTCCCGTCTCCCTGCTGCCGTTATCCACGGGAGAAGGCACGGATGGAGCTTTCCCTACTGGAGACACATTTCAGTTCTCCCTTGAAAAAAAGTGTTTACAAAGCAGCTTCTCAACATGAGCCTTTAATGTTATTTTCAAAGCCTGAGGTTGGAAACTGAAAAGGGGTTTGCTTTCCAGATACTGCCACCAGGGCTTAAATTACATTGCCGCAGCTGAGGAAGGTCATTTTTATTTAGTCAGTTCTCTCCTCATCAGAGATCGTGTACTGGGGTGGGACCATTACTGAGCCGTTTGGGCTTTGTCATTTAACTTTGCTGTTCTGTCATAAGGGGCGAGAGCATGTCAGTTTGTGCTTTGGGATGCAGCACAGACAGAGGGCCAAGTTCTTTGCGAGAAACTGTATGGGGTTTTACATCATTTACTTGCCTTTAAGAAAGTAGAAACCATTAGGTAATGCAGAGAAAAAGTTGTATCCCTCTCCACAGCAATGATCTGAGTCGTTCTTCTACCTTACTTGGTTCTAACAAAACCTCTAAGGTTAAGAGGGCACATCCAATGTAACATGGTCTTCCTCATGCACCTAGTTCATGAGTTGGAGCTGCTTGGAAACCAAAGCTCACAATGGTCCTGGGCATATTTAAAATATGTTTAGTATACTTGGAATAGAATCAGAATCACACAATGGTTTTGGTTGGAAGGGATCTTAAAGATCATCTAGTTCCAAAAATATGTGCAGTGTATTTAAAACGTATCTAAAAAGTCAAGCTCTTCTCAGCATTCAGTTCATTGCCAAGCACTGAAGCAATGTACAGTTATACATTTGAAAGATTCTGTATTCTATGACATTTTATGACCTTTCTTATACTGTGTAGGTTTTGCATGTTTCTCTTAATCTGTCTGTGTAGCTCCCATCATTAAAGTTCAAGGGAACTTGCCTCAATCCTTTATTTCTACTGCTGGTAGAAATATAAGTTTGCAGTAATAGAAGATACACAAAAGAGCCGGAACGTGTGGACAAAATGAAATGTCAGTCTTGTAATGGTAGAGTATCATCCATATCAACTGCAGTAGAGATGCTTCATAATGATAATGGTTTATATGACATTTATATTAAGTATTTTGCAAAAGTTAGACTCTGGCTTGGCAGCTGAGCTAGGATTTCTGGGGTTTATGTGTATGAGTAGAAGGTCAATACAGTATTAAAGTGGATGCTTAGGAGTAAATTTTATATTAGCAATAGAACAAGCTGCATCAAAAATCCAAGTCAAATCCCTCTGTTTCAGAAGAAACACTTAAGCAAGAAGTAGATGGCACACGAGCATCTTTTCTTGATCCATACATATTTTTGTGTAGTTGCTTAAGAGCTATTCCATTGCCTGAGCAATCTAGCTGTTTTCAGACACATGCTTGAAGGACTGACATCATTTGAGCCTATTTCATAACTGGCTTCCTTCTTCTCATCTCTTCACACAGCTAAAGTCATAGTGAAGTTTATATCTTATTTATGAATAATTGAGACACAAGGTCCCCAAGAATTTTGGTTCCAAATGCACTTGTCTATATTAATACGAATAAAGAAAAATATAGAGTAATGCTCATTTCTGGGGCTTTTTAGGAAATTTGATCAGTCAGCTGTGTTGAGTGCTCTTTGAGTAGTTACATTAATTCACCACTACAACATCTGAGAGTTGAAGTTATTTATTATACATTTTATTATGAACAAACTCTTTGTGGTAAGGGAGAATTAGCCGTATTTTAAAGCTGGGCTTAATGAAACGTGGGATAATGGAAGTGCCCATTGTAATTCAGTCAGTCTTTAGCTGAGTGCTAGAAATTGAATTCTGCTTTTTCTGAGCCATTCTTCACTTCATATTGGAGCCAGTTTCGGTGAGCAGTTGCTTTTTATGAGTAAAGCTGTGATTTGAGTACAAGACTGAGGCCCAAATCTGACCACTGCTTGCCCAAAACTACTCAAGGATTCCAAATTTCAGTGGAGGCTGTATCCCAGAAAGTACTCAGTATCCAGTACTATGACCACAAATGCTGCATCTTGAATTTCTTGAGCAACACAAAACGTGCAGTAGATAATGAATTATGATGTAGACACCACATTCTGTACTATGTAATTTCTTTGTCTTTTCCTCCCTTATTTAAACAATTTAGAGAGAGAGAACTGACATTATATATACCTAATTCCCTTTCACACATCTTGCACGTTGTAAGTAATGATAATGTTTAAATCCAGACTGCAATTAACTCAATGGTAATGGGTGGGACATAAAATGCAAGCCATAATTTAGAGGCATATTCTGTAGGAGTTTGTATGGTGAATTCAATAATAGTGGAGGTCAGTCTGTGTCTCAGGAAAGAGAGTGAACTTAGTGAACACAAATTGCTGTGGGTCTTTTCCCCATTTTCCGTGCATATGGATGTTGCAGGCCTGCCAGACAGTACTCACACAGATAGCATGTTGCATGGTTAGGTGTGTTTGGGATTGTATTTAGCTGACAAATCTGAGAGCCTTTGGATTGCCCTTAATTGACAGTCTGGCCCCATGAAAAAAGAGGTGAAGCTGTATTTATACGTGACTGTGTGTTCATATATAAGCATTTCCAAAAGTGTTTAAGTCTAACCCTTTTCTCTTAAAATGTGAAAGATATTCCTGTTTCCAAGAACAGGAATGGAAATTTTTTCGCTTTTCATACTGTCAGGATGATTGTGAATAATGTGGAATGTTCTGGTTTTTTCCACTGTTTTATCTCAGGATGCTTTTGTACAATTTCCAAATGGAACAGTTCTTAATACTTGCACAAGGTGTATTTGACAAGCAGGCTTTTGTGATCATCCACTATTTCTTAGGAAAACAGTTGTCCTGCTTATGTATTTAAAGCACTTTTGAAATGTTTATAAACTAAGGGAAAATTCCCTATTAAAACATATGTCTTAGTTCAAAACCAGAAGCCTTGTGGAAAGCCCAGTCTGTTAGGTAAAAAACTCTTAACTTCTGGGTCAGGTGAGCCCTGAGATAGAAGGTTAGGAGAATACTGCTTTGCCTGATGAGTGTGGCAGCAGGATGTTGTAGAGACCACAGCTGTATGTGGGCTCAGGGAGGGCACAGAACATCTTTGGATGGTAAGACCAGCTGTTGCTACTGACCTCTGCCTCTGGAACTGTCTAAATTACTGATTGCCAGAAGCTAGGAGAGAATCACTGCAAACAGACGGTGCCATTATCTGTGCAAGATGAGTATCCCCAACTGATTGCTCTTAGAGACAGGATTCTGGGCCTTGTTGACCTTTAATTAGATCCTAATTGAGCTTTTGCCTTTTTTGTTTTTTTGATAGCCAAGGTATTTTGGAAACCTTTTCATTTTGGTGCTCTTGGCTTTTCTGTGGAATTTATATTGCTTTAAAACACGAGTTTTTAAAAAGTGAGTTCTAGTACTTAGAAATAGTAAGCTCAGATTTCAGAGAGTTATTTCCTTATTTCTAGTTGGGAAGGGAGTGGGGATAAAACGAAGCTGTGGGTAGAGAGGCGTAGCAGGGCTTTGTGAAGTTGAAGCAGGGACATGGCAAAATCTGCCTGGTGAAAAGAAGTAAATATGGTGAGTGTGTGGAATGTGCCACTTGAAAAACATTGTGTGCAGGTTTAGAAAATTAATAATAATGAGTATATTTGATTTTAAATACTGCAATAAGTTTAATCTTTTTAAAATAAACTTTGTATGATCAGGCTAGGATAAGCATCCAACTGGGTATGCTGGTCAAAAATGGCTTGTTGTGGTCTGGACTTGGATGGGAAACGTTGAGAACTGCTCTTTTGTGTGTGTGCTCTTCCTTCAATTCCTTTTTGGAGTTATATACTTCATATGCATCAAGTGTTAAAAGATTTCATATAGGAGGATTTTACATCAGCATTCTGCTTACTGTGTTGAGATTGTTTATCCCAGCCTACGCAGAGATGTGCAATAACATCCCAGCGATGTTTTGGAGAAATTGTGAGCTTGGAAGATCACAGATTCACTGTGCAGCAGAAAGTAAAGATGTCTGTAGGGAACTTCAACATCAGAAAACCATACAGCTGGAGAGCTCATCTCCAAAAACTTGTTTATATTTCAGGGATCCTAACTCAGTGACATTCTTGCCAGGGAATTGCTATCATCAGGGAACTGTTAAGCCACTGTTAAGCGTGCAAACCTCTTGATGCAAGTTAAAGTTTTCATTAATATTAATGATCAGAGATCTTAGGAATTTAGTCCCCACTGAATTCGACAGCAGATTAGTAAGTCATATGCTAAGAAGCTTACACTAGGTCAGGCCATTGTTTTTCTTATTAATATGCATCAATGTTTACTCTTTATTCAAACTGGTGCAAGGGGTGGGAGTTGTGCGTGTTCTGGAAACCAGTCTTTCAGTTTAGAAAAAGAAAGAAGGTACATCCTAGCTATTAAACAAGCCCAGTTTTGCTATTAAGAGACAAAAGGTGGGTTTTTTAAACATGAGGATGTTTGGGGGTTTTTTCTCTTAAAAGGAAACGAACACACACTTGTAGTTATGAAGACTCTTTCTCTTTGCATGAGCAGAGTCCTTTGGGAGCTCTAAATCTCTTTAGGAGTTATGGCTGAGTAGGTACAGAGACCCCAAGGCCTTTCTGCTATGGCTGGTTTGTGCGGCTTCCCGGTTGTGCAATGATGTGGAGAGTCAGGAGCTTTAAAATCTGTGCTCTGAGCTTGAGTGTTGTACTGCACAAGATGCTGCACCAGATCCATTCAGATTACAGTGTTAAATATTAATATTCATCGTTATCTTGCTGTAGTGAAAAACATTTCGTGGCGCTCTCAGAACTATTTCAGGTTTAGGTTTATTTTTGTTTGTCAGACGTCTTGATGTGGGCAGCTTCCATCTCCTTTTCCTTTTCTTTCTTTTTTTCTTTCTTTTTTTCCTATTGTGGTTTTGTGCTACTAAGTCTGCCTTGAAATTTCATTAACATTTTAGGCATTGAATGAAAAAGTACAGGTAGTGTTCATAAGATCTGCTCTGAACTTTGACAAAGGTTTCAAAATGAAGAAAAGTAGTTATCTTTGTATTTTGGCAGTCTCTGCTACATTTGCTCTGGCAGAATGTGAGCCACTCGGCAAAACAGGTTTTAAGGTAAATACTAGATCTGACTGAAAAAATAAAAGTAGAATTTTCTGAAAACTCCTTGAAATGTCCTATTGCTTGTCACTGTAAAAATTCAGAAATAGATCATTATAGGGAAATATTGTCCTCATTTTTTTCTTTTTATAATTTCTAAATAAAACCATAAATTTTCTGTACCTTTTTTTAATTGTATTAAAATAGATGCTTGCATTTTTTATTTCTGAAAAAAAGTAGGTTTGAAAAAGCAAATGCTTTGTTCACCAGGATGCCACATAAAAAATGCCAGGAAAATGAGTTATCTGAAAAAAGAGCAAAGTAATGGTGCTGATACAGCTAATGCTTGCTTTTAATTTAAAAAAGAGTTTATTTTCAAATATACCGATATAAAAATGGTCATAACTTTTTCAATCAAGTCTAATAATACAAAGGACAAGTCACCAAGAACATGAAGGAGTCTGTTTCTTATTTCTTTTTAGGACTTACTAATGAGGCTGAAACTTCAGATTCCAGACAACAGAGGATGGTTTGGAGCAGGGAGCAGCATGGATTTCCAAGTAAGTCAAGTTTGAATGAGGATTGAGCTCCACGTTCAGCTTATGGCTGATTTTCCCTCTTCAGGGTATACATCTGTGAGGAGGATTGTCAGCTTTGATCATGTGGAGGATAGAGATGGGGATGGAGATTTCTGTCCTAGGAAATGCTGTCGGTGTCATATAGACAAGAGAAGGAAACAAACGGAGGCCCCAGAGGGAGCAGTTGACATCCTCCAGGAGGTGAGGAGACTCCTATAGAGAACAAAGCCAGTGCCATGTGGGAGCTGTGATGTGTTTGTGTTCTCTGAGATCTATGTTTGTATCTGGATTAAATGGTTTCAGGGACACCCACAAGGTCACAAACTCCACTATTTAAGGTTGTTCTTTTTCACTTGTTTTTCTTACTTTTACTAATTAGTGTCCTACGCAGTTTGTTCCCAAACCTAGTGTATCTATAAAGGAGTAGAGACACTTGCAGGACCTGAAGATAGACTAAGATAACTAACAGACACATGTCAGAAACTGAGCTGAGGTCCATGATCTAAACATGCCAGTCTCCCAGGCCCACTACGTGGCTCCTTTTGACCAAGCCTTCCAAGGAAATGGCTGGGAGAGGAGCAGGAATCCTTCTAATGTCACATCCCTATTTGTTCCAAAAAGATGTTTTGCTATGACTGGCTCCAGAACTCGTCAGAATTGTTCCATGAATGTTGCAATGGGAATAATATTTTGAAAATGACCTGAATAGCATTTCCCCAGGTATTGCTTCTCCTCTCTCTTTCACTGCAGCTCATGTTTTTCACTGTGGAGCTGTAATAGGAGGCTGAAATTGTAGCAATTTATTTAGGATCAAGGCTTTCTCCCAAATTGCGAAGCAGAGAATCCTGCTAAACATCAGGAGAAGATTTGACTAGTAACTAGTACAGGGTGTTATGTGGTTGGTAACAAGTCCCTTTCTGTAGCTGTTTTCTGCTGCAGGGTATTTTAGGAAGATGATTGTTTCTGTATAATGGCTTACACTGTATGTTTGTACATTGCTTTGTAACAATGAGGACATTATGAGATTGCTCCCATACCTACTCTTTGTGTACTGCTAATTCATTTTCCGTTAGATAGCATTTATAAAGACTACATATTTTTCCATATTCCAATTAAAATAACTGCTCTTTGTAGAAAGACCTTGTGCCATAAAGTCAGGGAGACTTCACCTATGGTACATAAGGGCAACACAAACCTTCCTGCCGTTTGCAAACAATGACTATGACTGCTCCCAGCATCCTGCATGTTCAGAAACTTGGTGCAAGGACCTTCTTCTACTTAAAAGAGCTGAATTTGGGGATCAAAGGTGCCTTTCTTACCCAGTCTGTTGTTTGATCATCAGAACTGTAACTAAAAGACATGCTGAGGAGAGCAGACTGATTGTGTCTCCCTGAGATATGTTTATGTAAGACACTGATTGCTCTGTGCTGTGTCTCTGGCTATATGCAGTCAGAGTGGGTATGTGCTACTATAGCCCCAAGTAACTCTGGCTCCAAAGCCTGTCCCTTTAGCCCCATCTCTGAAGACTGATTTATTTGGTTTTGAAGGAAGATATCACCTAAAGATGTGGGGTTTATTCTGCAATAGCTTTATGCTTTTCAGTACTTTTTTCATTAGCCACTGTGGAAATTGATTTTTCCCTCTTAATGTAAAGAGAAATTCTGTAAGATTTGTAAAGGAAACTGGGCTGAAAAATCATGAAAAAATCATGGTATGAATAGTTGCTTTATAGATTATTGAAGCTTGATGAAGTAGGGTCTAGTGACTGATTTAAGTCATTGAATAACAAGATAGAAAGTCATGGAAAAAGCCAAAGGTAACAGCCTTGATGGTAGAGTTAAATGATTTATCTGACCATAGCTATTCTAAAGGCAAAGGTTAGTGTGTGGAGCTGCTGTTAGGAATTATTCCAGGAGGCATGCAAAGCTCTTTCAAGTTGCTGAAATGTGTTTAAGTTGTACGTTTGCCATTCTCTTAGTATTAGCCTCAGTTATCATAAAAGTACAGCACTGACCTTTACAGTGTAAAGTTAGCATGTAGGCAGTTATCAGGAATTTATTGAAGACAAACAGATTGAAATAGGACAGCACCAATGGCAACAGTAAAAGTAAAAACTGTAGGTAATAATGATAAGGTCACAGGTTTTTTTATTTAGTATTTATAGTGAAGTACTATGATTCATACTTTTACATTTTTCCAAACATTTGGAGATCATTTTTCTTGTCTAACAGATCCCAACTGCTCAATTACCTCTGATGGAGGCAAGGTACCACAGCTAGCAGTAATTGGTCCTGTCTGTCTAAAATCCATTTTTCTTCTTTTTGCACTGGCACCTGCCTTCCTTTGCTTTCCTGTATAAGCCTGCTTGTCCTATGCTTTTTCATACTGCCCAAATCACTTCTCTCCCTGTTGTTGCTTTTTTGTTTCTTCTTTTATTTCTCCAGTCATATCCTTGTATTCTTGTTTTCTCATCTCACACTGTCTACCACTGTGACTTCCATTCCATATCTTTCCAACCCACGGCATCTGGTTTTACTTGGCTGTCCTTGGCAGGCCTTTTATATTGCTCAAGGGGCTGGCTTTTTACTGGAATATACACCCTTCTGGGGCCTTGGCTGGTAAATGTTAATGCTCAAACTGTGCCTGCATGCTGTTGGTGGCATTTTGCAGAGTTCTTGGTCTCTGGAGTCAAGTCTGTCACAAGGAGAATGTGTTCTCAGACACTGAGGTTTGCTGTGTTGCACAGGAGGGCAACATCTAAGTGATCTAGAGGAGGCTGCAAGATATGATCTACATACCTGTAAAAGTAATGAACCTATGGAGACAACTTTAAAATAGTAAAATAGAAAGTGGTGGAGGCAGGTGCTGTGTTGGGGAAGATGCTTCTCTCTTTTGGTTAGAAACATTGTCCCACATGGGGCAGGACAAGGGCAGAGGAGTGTATAATCCTACTTAAAATAGCTGTGAAATAAAAATATCCCAAGTAATAACATCTGAAAAGAGAACTAGAGCTCTAGTGAATATAAAATGCTTAAACGCTGCTCAGTTCTGCACAACAGAATCCATGCTGTTACCCTTAAAGCAGTGCATGAATTGTTGAAAATTCACAAAAGGTGAATGAAAGTAATGAAGGTAATTTCTCCCAAGAGGGAGAGAGGTAAGAGAATGGCAGATTTCTTGAAATGTGTGGACACATTGATACCTCTCATCTGCTGGAAGCTAGCAACTTGGTGGGAGTACTAATGAAGGGAACTGATTATAGAAATAACACGCGACTTAGCCTTGCACTCTCCTAGCAAGAAATCTTGTTGCACATAGGGTATTTCCACTCTAGCACTGATTTATCTGGGGGATAAATTAGCTTCTTTATTATTTGCTGTTGATTTTTTTCATATGGCTCTACTGCTTGACTGTTATTTTCCCATAACATTTGCCCAGCCTGACTTCAGAAATACCAGATAATGCTCACAAACGCTCCAGAAAAGTGCCAACTAAATATTCCACAAAGTACTTGAAGATCTTGTGCAGTGTATCCCTTGCTTTTCCCAGCTGTTTTTTAGCATTGATTTAATATTTCCCCTGTGAGCAATTAGCATTTTTGTGACATTAAACATAGTGGGGAGGCTGTGTTTCCACATATGAGTAAAGTGACTGCTCTGATTTTTCAGAAGAAAATAAATGTTCAGTGTTCCTCTTCACCAGAAATTGCTGCTCCAGAGTGCTTCTGAAGAATTTGGTTTCTTGCAGTCCGTTGGGGTTGTCTGTGGCTTCTCCAAAGGAAATTAGGTACTTTTAGTATTACAATTCAGACTACTCAAAATACATAGTTTATGACACTTTGGTTTTCTACTGGCATCAATAGGCTTTGCATCAGGCTCTTAGTATTCCATGTAACATTTAAACAGATTACCTGAAGTATTTTTCAGTCTACGTGTGTGCTGCTAGAGAAGAGATATCTATGCCCCCTGCCTAGAGCATGAGGAATTTAGGCTATATAGATGTGCAGCTATGCAAATCTTACCTGTCTCATGGAACAGTTAGAATTCACTTCAGCAACAGTTCTTTTTACTTCCCTAGAAGTTGTTCTAAACAACATGACCCAAAGAAAGACTGATGAAACTTGGTAAATACAAGTTTTGTGCTGTTTGTTTACTGCTGATTGTTTCATTATGAATCCAATCCTGACTCATAGCAGGACTGCAGCATTGCATATCACCTGTTTATTTGAAGCCTGTGACTTTGGGAAGCACAAGAATCATTATGCAGAATCAGGCCTCTAATTAGACTGGTAACATCTCAGTAATGCAGGGTTACTTTAGCAGCGCAGGCAAAACACAGTGCAATTTGCAAAGTGTGTTGTCTTTT
The DNA here is from genome assembly GCF_033783945.1 of Neopsephotus bourkii. Taxonomy (NCBI): domain Eukaryota; kingdom Metazoa; phylum Chordata; class Aves; order Psittaciformes; family Psittacidae; genus Neopsephotus; species Neopsephotus bourkii. The sequence goes on from NW_026901568.1 coordinate 2,222,412, forward strand.
GAGGATAAACATTTCTGAAACGTATCGCAGGCTCTTAAAATCCCATTCTCTGTGAATACAGTTGATAGAAATCAACTTATACCATTCTTTATAGAGCTAGTGGATGTCATAACAATGTTCCAGGTAGATCTCAATATGATCTTAATACAACATTGAAAGGAACTATCTCTTATCAGATATAATGAGCTCTTCCTTTCTTCTGCTTCACTCAAAAAATGACATTTAGACTTGGACTATACAGATATGAAATAGATAAAGTCTCTATGGACAGGGCATTCAGCACTCACTCTCATTTATCTGCTGAATGGCCACTTTTCATGAGACATTTGAACTATGAGAGTTAAAGTCATTACAGTATTTCAGACATTCAATACATTGCCTATTAGGAACATTTTCTGTCACCAGTAGATTCTACATTAGTTATGTTATTAAGATCTGTGATGGATTTCTAGGCAAATACTTGTTAGTCCAACATCACACTGTGCAGGAGAAGCTGCCCTATGCACTCTGCATACTCAACTGAAATTCATGATTTCTGAAGTCTAAAAGATACATCTGTGCTCAGACAACTGGGCTCAATCTATCACCTACCACCAAAAGTAGCAGCTTTCCCTTCAGATAACCAACGAACTATTTTCTAGCTTATTTTCTACATTTCCGAGGTGGGAGGAACTGGAAATCTGAAACATCGATGTTCACTGTGGGTTTTTGATGGAAGTGCATGTAAATACAGTAATATGTTCTTGCTCTTGCTATACAGAAGGTGCATTTTAGGTTTAATGAGTTTTTTAAATGAGGAAGGAAATTTTATTGACTCTGTCCAAGATCTGGCAAATGAAAACTCTTGCTACCCTTACTGGTGTTAGTGGAAAGCTGCTGCTGTTGTCCCTCTTTCACTGTACTTCCTCTGCTGTTGCTTTTGCTTGTGACAAGTTACCATGTTTATGGGTATTCTGAGGAGTATTGTGTGAACTTCAGCTTACATTAGGACAGAGGCATATAGGCAGAAATTATTATCTTTTTATTGCTTATCCAAATGCCTGTGAGCTGTTTCTGAGAAGAAACCCCTACTACCTCTTTATCAGTCAAAGCATACAGAATGTGGGACATTTTGTAAATCCAAATGATGTTTTAGTAAGAATCTTGTCATACTCTAAGACATGTATTGCAGAAGTGCTTTCATGACCCTTTAGAATGTTTCTTTTACCTGGGAGCCCACTGATAACATCAAGCTCCTTGGCAGACTTTATTGTTGCCTCTGGGCTTGTCATGTCACTGGTTCAGGCAGAGTGCTCAGTTTGCTCTTGTTTAACTTTGCTTCCAGCCACCAATATGTCCATTTTATCTGTCCTGAAAATAAGACCTTCTCCACTAGCAGAGTTACACAATTTCTGAAGAACTTTCCCTTGCAAAAGGCAAACAGTAGGTGCTTGATTCATTCAACAAGGTAGATGTCTGCTTAGAAGAGAAGTCAGCTTTAGCCTATGCAACATACATGGTATTGCACTTGTGCTTGGATAAAAACCAAGGCAAATAAGTCAGCCTTTTTTTTTAATGGAACTCTTAGTTGCAAGACTTTTCTTAAGTCATTTTTAGGAGGAAAATATATTATATTGGAAAAGACAACAGCCCCAGAACACATCAAGACAAGTCATCGCAGTCATTTCTTTTGAGCTACAACAGGTCCTTCTACAACTGACAGGCCTATTCCAAATTCTAACAAAAGGATGTCTGACATTTTAATCTATAACTATTAGTTTCATATTTCATATGAAAAGATTTAATATTTTCTTCTAAGAAAATCAAAATAATGAAAAATACAGAAAGGCATAATTATTATTATCCATTTTCAAAATGAGCAGCAGATGCTCCATGTCAGCCCTCACACATTTCAACTTCAGTGTCCAGCTTTTAACTAGAAAGCAGCTTTTTGTGCAAGGTGTGTCAAATCTGGAATCATACAGCAGTCGAGTGGAACAGCTTAGTTAAGTCCCAGGTTGCTCATGTCTAGTCTTGTACTTTAGCCATTTAATCACATTATCCCTAACTTTACCAAGAAAATGTAGACCTAGTAGACAAAACCATTAAAGGCAGAAATGGTAGACAGCACTTTCCTTGATATCTTCTGCAACCTACATCTAGGAATGCCCGGTTTCAGGAACTAGCACTAAAACCTGACATTACTATTTTCAGCAATAGTATCACATGAGTGAACATGGAGTTTGAGTTAATGACTTATACCTGAGGTCCATACTGTGCGTCTAGAACAGGACTGCAGTGGTCATACTGAGTAACAATAAAACATAGCAATGTTTCTGTATTAGTAAGAATGTATGTATAAAAGTCATGAGAAAATTTAATACTATAAAAAGTACATACATAGAATAAGAACATGTAAGAGAAAGGCAGAGAGAACAGAGTTAATAAATAGGGACTCAGAAATTACAAACTGTTGTAACTGTAATGCCATACTTAAAGCAAAATGAGGGGTCAGGGGGCAATCCCTGGCTGTAAGTAGTATCTGCAAGCTTGTGGAAAATCTTTATGAAGAATGATTACTGTTGACTTTAAAAATGACTGGTACTGACTCATGCTGGTTTTGAAGTCTCTTTTTTTTCCTGTGATTTGCTTATTTATTTTCAGTACTGATTAATTGAGAGAAATCATAATAAGGCAGGCTTCAAGGCTCAGCTTTTGAGTTCCTTAAATCAGTCGAGAGAGATCATTGCTCCAAATAAAACTAGCTGTACAAATATACCATTGTGTAAATGTTTGCGAGATACTATTGGACTGGAACAATATCCCAGACATTATTGCTAAGATTTATTGTCTGGGAATCTGAATAGTATTCTGTAGAATCTCTATTATCAGTATCAGGCCATGATCCGTGGTACTTTAATTGGCTGGCAAACATACACTGCAGCTTGCTATTCTTACTATCTACTTAATCCTAGCAAGAATAAACTAGTCTCTGGAAACAGCAGTCTTATGAAAGAAAATATCAGACTTTATATAAACCAGACTTAGGGTTCATAGAGAGGAGAGCCCTTGTCCTCACTAGACTAAGTAGTTGTTGCACGAATAACCCATGCAGGCATATGGAGCACCTTTGTTTTCTTTGTTCTGCGATGGGTTGAAATGAGATGTCAAAGTTAATTCATCTCCTGTTGTGCTCAAGCCAAAGAAAGAAGCACCTTTCTGTGCTACTGGCAATAATTGAATGTCCCTGGGCTTTAAGGAGCACTCTGTGTTCTGCAGCAGTCACTGTGCATTTCTTGTTCAAGGTTGATATAGTCCAGTTTAGTTTGCTGTTTGCATGTTTTGACTTTTTAATTTAGTCATTGTGAACGTACAGCTGAGAAAGAGATCCAGGTTGCAGATGACATTGGGATGCCTAAATAAGAAGACAAACTGTTCCGTACTGCCGCAGGGTGATGGCAACTATGTGAGTTCACAGTTAGTTTTCACATTTCACATACATGAGTTTACATTTAGATCCTTCCGCAGGGAACTGTTTGGCATCCTTGTGTAAACAGCAAGGCCTTCCTTGCCAGAACAGGCTTCTATCCCAACCTCAGCAGGCATCTTACAAAATCTGCGGAAGTCCAAACATGTGAAGGACCTGCATCCCTGCATAGCTCTGCTCTCCTTGCCTACAGCAGAACAGCTTTACTGTCATTTGTGCTGCTGCCACAATACCTGAAAGATTTCAGTGCCAGGACTTGTCCAAAAGCAGTAGAGGAACCCCTGCTGCTCCCAGGCACGCTCCCATCTGGAAACACCTTCAGGGTGGTGAGAGCAGGCTGCAGAACACTGCAGATCCTGCTGTCTTGTTAGCCCCATTCTCTACCACCGCTTTAGTCGTGAGCTGTTTGGGGCTACTTGCCCTCGCACAGAGCACATGGCTGTATCTTCTCATTGCATGTTAACCATGAATACATAGGAAACTAAATGATGACTGGTGATGGGTCAGAGTTCCTCTAACTAGTTAAGCAATTTAGTTACTTAATAATTAACTGGCTAGACTTGCCCTAAGGAAAAAAAACCCTTTATGACTAATTTTTTTAATGGAAAAAGGTATGGTTGCCAGGTAACAATAGCATTAGTTTGATGGGGTTTGACCTAAGCAGATGAATTTTAGGTGGATTTAAAAGGGCAGGGGCACATAGGAGGATAAGGAAAAGTGAGTTAGTACAGTACACAGTGCACAAATTGTGTTATTTCAGAATCAGTGCAGAGGTCTGTAAGTGGTTAGCCTGTGTAATGCTTGTCACCAAAGACTGAAGGAACACTTCTACATATGTGAAATCCTGGGGCTTTTGGCATAAGGCCTGTGTGGGGCAGTTCTCTGCACAGCGTGTCTTCTTCTTAATACTAGTCAAACAAGAGTTTTACATGACAAATGCAGAGTATTTTGATTTGGACTCAGAACCATTTTGTTCATAGGCTGGATAGCAAGCCACAACAGACACCTCTGAATTCAGTAGAAACTTCTCATTAAAACTTTTCCAAGAAATAATTTTCCACTGGACCTGCTTGTGGTTGCTAATGATTGCACCAACTGAGCTTAGGTGTTCATAATGCAATTCAGGTCCTGCTTTCACCAGTGGAAACACGTGCATTGTCGTTTATCAGTGGCAACAGTTCATGTAATTGCTACTTCTGAGTGCACTCATGGAGATGTTCTGGGCTTTGCAAATCACTTAGAAACCACGTGTGTTCTGAGTATCTTGTCCAGTGGTTATATCCAAGCTCTGTGTAGATACACATGGATTCCTTCCAGAACTGTTTGCAGTGTGGTAGAATTGAATGTTTGGATTGAATGTTGTATCATTGTCCAAAAAGCAGTGTGTTTGGAGTGGCAGAATCTTTTCAGACCAAGTAATTTTTTGTCTTTTTAGACAAAGTAATTTTCCATCTGTTATTAGAGCAAATGATCTCGTTAGAAAGAACACAGAGTCTTCTGGCGCTCAAGCCATTTTTAACAGCTTTTGTGGGATTCTTCAATGACACAAAGAACAAATTATGTGCTTCAAATTTATGCATTTTTTCACTGTATCATTTAGTCTGCTAAACGTTATTACATCTTACAGACCTTGCCTCCCTTCTACTCTTGGAAACATTGCAATTTGAACTCAGAAACCTCCACTGGGGGATTACAAAACCTCACATTACGTATCTTGCTCATTGCAGAACTTGAAAGGAATCCCTGGAGTCTTACTTGCCACGTTTTCATTATGCTTAAATCTGATTTGTTGTAAAATTCAACAGAGCTTAATTGGAAGAGTTTTAAATTGGATGGAGAGAAGATCTGGGGATTTATCTTTAAATATATTGTGGAAGTTGCTTTATTAGTTATAAATAAATCGTGGTTGGACGTGAGCCTGTACTTTCAAACAGCAGTGCCTTCAGCTCCGTCTGGTAACAAGTTTCTGAGCTGGTGTTTAGTGACTGTGGTAATTAGAGATAGTGTAAAAGATCAACTTGATTTTCCAATCATTTTTTAATTCCCTATATGATGCTTAAAAATCTCTCCTGGAAGAGCATTTTTTAATCTTTTCAAGTCTTTTTCAGTAATTGGAAACTTTTTTGGACTCAGAGTTACTCTGGTGTCTGGGTTCATGAAACCCTAATGTGAAACTGGCTTGAAAAACTGATTTCCAGAAGTCATCCCTCTCCCCTATTTGAAAGGGTGTTTCAATCCAAATCAAATTGATACATTTTCATTTGGGGGGAAAAAGAAAGACTCAGGAACATAATTTTCCAAATAAAATATTGCGGTATTATAAAGTGAATCTGAGAAAAAGATTTCTGTTAAGAGAAGCTATTTTGATAGTTTAGAAAATTCAGTCTTTTAAAAAATAAAAAGTCAAACCTGAAACATAGTATTTTAATTTTTATTTTTTCTCTGAAAACAGTGAGGTTTTGTTATTTCACTCTACTTGTAAGTAGAAAATAGCCCAGAAATGGGAAACTCAGTGTCCTGCCCATCTTCGGCTTCCCTGGAGGATTTCTATTCCTTGTCTGCTAGTAGAAGCCTGACTGCTTCTCTGAAATCATGACACTAGACAGCAGTAGCATAAGAAAGAATGGTCACATTTCCCTTCAGGGTATCCAAGAAAACAATTTATATCCATTGCTGTGTCAGAAGGGGAGCAGCCACAAGTGTCAACTTCACTTGCAAGGGACTTGGTAATGATGAGGTCTGCCTGTGGTTGTGTTCTGGATAGTTAGAAACAGTTAATTGTGTTATTTTCTTTAGTCTCACAGTCTACCTTTAGATAAAGCTGTAGCAAGGCTATATGCACTGAGAGAATACACACAAGTATTATGCTTTTAAAGCATATTGCTTGCTAGGAGCACTAATACCAGGATCGACACTGCCTATGATAGTGCACAGATCCGTCTCACCATGCAGTTTATCTCAAAGGGGTCCAGTTAAATGGTTCAGTAAAAATCAATTTTCTATGAAGTGGAACCAGGTTACATTAGAGTGGACAAAGTCATTATGCTCAGAAATTTTCCCTTCCAAAACCCCATGCAGCAGGTGAATGCTGAGATAGATCATAGATTTGCAGTGAATCATACAATCATAGAATGCTTTGGGTTGGAAGGGACCTTAAAGATCAGCCAGTTCCAACCCAAGAACATGAAATGATGTGTGGAAATTTATTGCATTTTATGTTGGCTGTGTGACATTTTACTGCATGAAAATATCCTTGTGGCTTACCCCCACCCCCGCCCGCCTTTTTTAATGTGAGACAAATGTGTGTGCCATGCTGCTGTGGCCATGCAGCTCCCAGAAAAGCTGTCAGCCATTTCCCAAGCTACTAATGCTAGAGGAAAGCTGGAATTACAGGGATATTTAGGGACATTCCTTTTCAAAATAGTAGGACACTGAATGGAATTGATCTGCAGAAGTAATTTAATAAATTCTTAGACAACTTTCCTCACATCAGAAAAGCATGTGTATGTGGGCACAGATGTGTGCTAAACTGTATATACTGGGAGAGTTTGCACCCTGGTATTTCATACACCAGTGAGCTGATGATTATATATGTCCTGCTAATTTCCTCTTGAGCTATGTGGAATACCAGAAGCCTAACTGAGATCTGAAAGATGTAGCAGTACTTTAAAACAGCTTTCAATTTTACCCTTCTTTGTTGCTTAGTAGCAATAGTTTTAGCCCAAATAAAACCTGAGGTTTTTTAATGTTATTGTTTTTTAATCAGAAAAAAGTTCAGCCTAAAAATAGTCCAAACCTCTTTGCATAACCTCATCAGTTTCCCCCAAATGCTGCAGGGAAAAAAAGCTTTGTCCCTGGCTTGTTCCAGTGGAAAAAGTTTGTGGAGTTTGCATGGGATGTAAATTAAAGCAGGAGAAAGTCGTAGGAAAGCTGACAGCAACTTGGTCTGTTTTAAAGAAAACAAAGTGAAAGTCAGTGGGAGCCTGGCTGCCCTGGAATGCCTGCCCCAGTTGTGAACTGCGGAATCCAGATGGTTTTCCTCCCTGCACGGGGAGCGCTGCCGCAGCCTGGCCAGGCCGCAGCTCACCAACACTTATACCTGCGTCCCACGCCACATCTTTGGCAGAGGGTGGGTTTGTTCCCTATCCGTACTGCTGGACTGCTGGAGAGAGGGCCTGGCTGTGCGTGGAGTCCCCGGGGGTTCCGCAGTGTGCAGCACCCGTGCCTGGTTCTCCTGGTGAGGAGGAGGAGTGTGATGCTGCAGCTGAGCTTCGGCACACAGGGACAGCACATTTCAGTCAGTGCCCCATACATTGGGCTTTTGAAAGTTGCTACATTGAAATATTCCAGATATTTAATAGATGAAAATGTCCTGTGCTGTGCAGAGACTATTTCTATTCAGTAGCAATATAAACTTTACAATGCTGCCAGTACAATTAAACTTACTTGGACATTAACATGTAAGAGGAGATGATTCAGATTTCTCCAGTATCAGGAACTGGATTATAGTCATGTTGTTTACTTTGGCTATGGCTAAGTTGACATCACTCCAAGTGGAGAATCTCCTAGTTAGAATCACCAGGGATGGACGGGCAGAAGAACTGGAGTATGCAGCACATAGGGATCTCTGGATCCTTAGTGGCAAGGTGCACTTATAATTGGGAAATAAATATGTCATTGTTTTCAGGCACATGTTAAATCCAAGTATATGCCTCCTTTGTGATAGGGTGTGGGAAAGAAGGAAGTAGCTTCCTAGTTTTGGAACCCTCTGAAATATTAATGGTGTCCATATCATAACTACAGATTAAAGAATGTGCCTAGAGCATGCACTGCCTTCTGCAGTTGCCATGGGCCGCGGTACTGCAAGGTCACATCTGATGCTGGGGATTTTCCAGTATTTTTTCAGAGGTATTGATGTTAATCAGCTTTCAAGGGCAGGGTGGGAAGTTTAATGATAATGGAAGTGTCTGTCACTAGTGCTTTTGCTAGCTATATCTTGCATGCCTTATTTCCAACCCATCCATCAAGATTAACTAGAATTTATTATGTTCATCTTCCTTTCAAGAGGTGTCATTAGAGGTATATAACCATTTGCAAGATTTATTCTTTCACCTCAAGGATCCTGCCCACAGGAAAGGTGTGAAAGCTCAAGGAAAGCACACATAACTTGATTTGGGATGAGGTGAAGGCTTCACCTTATCAGAAACATTGCTTAATGAAGAATAAACATCAGCCCAGAGTACAGTCCTACCTGACATCAGTTTCCCTCCAAGGCAGGTGCTATCTGGTCCTGATGTAACTGTATTTATACGGCTCCTTTTAAAGTAAATTTGGTTGCCATCAGGATGGTCAGAATACCCCCAGTGCTGCCAGCAGCATGTCTTTAACTCCTCCATGATGAATCACTTCTCAGTACTTGATCTGCCATCTCCCTGACCTGACTAGCTTGCACACCAGGAGCGATGCAGAATCCCAGAAACATCTCTGGTTCATTTTGGTAGTGAACACGTGCCAGAACTGATGCTTCTGTAAATGTTAGGCTTATGATATACAGTGTGCTACAGAGATGATTTGCACATGCTCAATAAATCCATCAGTATTCGTTTACCCACGCATACATCATAGCCTGGCAGTCCCAGAGGCACGGCACTCATTGCAGGTGCATGGTAGAGTTGATCCATATGTGGTCAGGCAGAGCTGCTTGACATCTGGAAGTGCCAGACTAATTTACAGAACCCTCCAGTTTTTTTTCCCCAGTGACATTTATGGGTGGGAAGGTGAGATGTTGCCTCATTCATTCATTCATTCATTCATTCATTCATTCTTACATACCTACACTTGTAAGTAAGCCTAAGGAGCCAAATGCTAAAATCTGTCTTACTCTAATGATATAATTTCTGAAGTATTTCAAAAAGGGAAATTCTTTTGAAGGGAATTAAGGAAATGGAGTATTAGTAGCTGCTTCCTTTGTTTCCAAAATTTTATAGAGGTCTGAATTTAATACAGGATGCTTGAGTAACATAATGACTTTTTAGCTCTGTTAAGGAACTGCAAGTAAAATGTGGGGAAATCCTGGTGTTCTTAATGTCTGCATGGCTGATTGCTGCATTCGCTCATTACATTTGTGTTCTTCAAACCACATCATGGCATTGGGAAAATTAACTCAGGCCCTTAGTGATGCTGTTGATATTCCCGAGTCCCAAAATCCGCATACCTGAGTGAAATTTTGGAAAACCTAAACAGTGCCTGCATCAAGGCAACCTCAAGGAGGTTGCCTGGAGCCCATATGTAAATTATTAAATACTACATGGAATGGAACCCAATATTCTTGGAACATGAAGCAGCAGCTAAGTGGAAACTTTGGCTATCCTCGTATTGATGTTTCATGCTGAAATATTTTCAAGATCAAAGTTCTGTTATTAAAACAATGGGCATAAAAATAACAGAATTACTTTTTATAAAACAAACAGATTCTTTGTATCTGAGAGGCTTTTCACAGAAATCTTTATTTTGAAGCCCTAATATGTTACAGATTTCTGGGCTGTTCTACTTTGATTCATTCATTACAATATTTTTAATTCTGGCATGTTGCAAAGGTCTAAATAAAAGCATTTTAGTTACATAAATACAGACTCTGTGGACTCAACAGTAATATAGTACGTTTGGAAAACTGTCATTTACTCTGCAAATATACAAAGACCCAACCCCAGGCAGAGTTTTCTGTACATTGTAAACATTCTCACAGTATGGGTATAAATATCCCTTTTTTGATTCATTGCATGCCAGGTCTTCAAGTAAAGAGATAGAAAAAGAAGCTAAAGGAAAGGGATTATAAATTTGCCGAGACACTTAAAGGCAGTGAAAGCCAAACAAGAGAAGAGCTTACAAAGTTTTAAGACACTGTGTACAGACAGGACCATAAAATTCTAATAACAATACTAGATAATATAATCTCATATTTATATCACTTCCATCTGCCAAGATCCGCACAGGCTGTGGTGTGTTTAAGAAGTTGTTGTGGAGGTTGTGTGCAGTGCTCACTGTGTCTGGTGGGTCCTGGGCCGAGCTGGGCAAGTGTTTGATCTCAGGGGGAAGTTTAGAAACAATTTAACATGGTCAGTGAAAAACCCTCTCCAGTTCGGTGTAGGGAGCGTGTGTGTGTTTGCAGCATGAAATGTTTCAACACCAGGTTACCAGTTCTCCTCTTTACTTCCCCAGCAAAGGTTCCTCCCTCCTTCCTTTCAAAGTCTTTGCTGCATCAATTTCTTTGGTTTACGAACCATTTTGTCCAGTATCCTTCCTCTGACAGTCCAAAGTGTCTCTTGCTTTACAGGGAAGGAAACCCACCAACGGGCAATGATACATTGTGTTTCTGAAACAGATTGTCCTAACTTTGGTTGTGTGGCAAGCACCAAGAAACATGAGCACTTACAACATGACTTCATTGATCCTACCTAATGTAGTGGCAGATGGCCTCGCTCTGGACCCATGTCCAGTTGCTGATTTGCAACTGTTAATATCTCTAATTTTGCAATATCTTGCCGCAAAGAAATTGGTGTTCAGTGTCCAGAAGTACTTAATTTTGTTGGTCAAGGGTTGATGAGCGCATGTAGATTCCCCCTCCTATAAACCACATCCTTTTTTAAAGAGAAGGTAAAGATATGGGCAGTTCTCCTCCCCCCCCACCTCCGGGCCACACCAGCAGAAGCTGCCCATTGGCTTCCCCACCCCTGCAGGGGGAAGGAGAGGAAAGAAGATCCCGGGGCCATGGGGAGGAGGTGGCTGAGGGCCCTGGCTCCCTGTGGGGTGCAAGACAGGGGACCTGGATAATGCTTCAATTTACATGTAAATGTATGTAAATTTTTGTGGCTGTAAAGTAAATTTAGACCTCAGAAACTAATGATTTTGGCACTTTTTTTCCCTTTTAGAATCATATTTTAATTGTCTTTTAAACATGCATTTAAAAACACACCATTTCATGCCCAGTAGAGTAAATTCTGAAGCCTTTCTCAAGCTGAGCTCCTCTTAGGAAACTTGTTTGCTCTCTTCCTGGCAGAGTTCCCAACGCCTTGATAGCAGTTTATGTGAGTAAAGCCCTGCGTATTTGCATGACACTGAAGAGCTAAAATTATCTCTAAATGGAGCAAAAAAATTGCCAGTATGTATTGTTCTGAGAAAGATTGCTCTTTGGTTGGCCCAGAGGGGACATATTGTAAATATGATTTAAACATGTCTCTGCTACTACTGTCTGATCTTATCATCAGATGTTGCTGTGGAATTTGTCTGCGCAGACCCTAGAAAGGAAAACCAGATTGAGAGCATTAGCATGTGCTGTGAGAAAATATCTTCAACTTGCTTTGTCTGGCACAAAACCCCCCAACCAACCAACTGAACCAACCAACCCTGCATTAGAAATATGCTATAAAAAGGGAAGCAAACATTAAAATGCTGTCTGTCTACTTTGATCGCTCTGAACTTAAAACATAAGTGCTGCTTATTGATTCTTTGATGTCAGGAAAGTGACATTTTTCTCTAGTCCTGTCTGACTGTTGTGATGAACTTCAGGTTTTCATCTGTCATCCTGACACTAACAGTACAGCATGCCTCTGAGCAGAATCACTGCCTGGAATCCAATTACAATAGAGAAGAAGAAAGCACTTTTCAGGGTTCTTTATGCTAAAAATCTTGTATTTGTCCAATAGATCATTAGTCATCTCACAGATTGGTCTGAGAGGCTGACTTCTTGTCAGAAGAGGGTTTTATCGGCACGAGCCAGCAGCGTATGTCTATATGCTTATAAATGTCTGAAATTAAATGCAGTTTAAGAACTTGAGTGTATTATCAGGCAGAGGTCACAATTAGTTTTGTAGAGCCAAAGGTTTTTATGTTTTGTCATTTTCTAACCACTGAAACATAAGGTAGCCCTGGAAAGTGCTGTGTATTGAGAATAATGGTTGCATTTTCGAATTGGTTTAGATGTATCTAAGAAAGATAGGAAGATGATTAGGCATAAAGGAGTATTTTACAGTAATCTGACAAGATTAATAACATGTTTTCTATTTAATTCATACCTAGGGTATCTTTCTAGATACCAAAGATATGATTTCATAGGTAGAGTGGCTAGGACAGGTAACATAATTTCTATGGGTCACAGCAGGATCAAATGCAGGATGATGAAAATTTCAGTACAGACATGCTCTGGATCTGTGGGTAAGCTCAGTAAGTTAGTGCAAAGTGTTACGTCTTCATACCATCATTCTCGTAATGCACATGGTTGCATAGTCTTACTGAAAGAAACCTCATCAGTCAAGTCAGCACCCAACAATAATATCAGAGCATACAGTACACAGAGAAGAGACTGAACTCACTGCATGAGCTCTGCAGGCACACTTCTAAGTGCTTTGCAAGGCAGTCGGGGGGGGGGGTGGGGGTGGGGGTGGTGGTGCAGTGTGTAGGCTTGCGACAGATGTGGAAATGAATGAAGACACAGGCTGGAACAGTCTACAGTTTAGACTTCAAACTGCGGGACAGGAGAGGTTACAAGGAGCTTCCATGAGCAGATTTGCAGACTTTAGGAAAATGCTTAGCAGAAGTTGGAGTGGTTATTAAAAAAACAAATTTTACCTGCAGGAGCTCTGAGTAAGACTATAATCAAAACTAGATCTGAAGGTACATGGCTGTGTGTGGAACAATAAAGGAATGAATAAGCTCTTACAGATTCTATGTAGTCCTTATATTTTTATAGAAGAATATTTATGGTCAAAGGAGTCTCGCACTTGTGTAAACAGAAACTTCCATATAGTAAGAATCTTGAAAAGGAGGGAGATTTGTCTATTTGGTATTATCTCAGCTGCTTTTTTTGCTTCTTTAGCTGCTGCTGCTACATTCTGTAACTCATCTTTTTTGTCTGACTTGATTCAGACACAAAGGTGGGATACAGCCAGTACATTATAAGGAGGAACCTGGTTTTGGAGTGCTTCCTAAAAGTGCTGTTATTTTCAGCAACACTTGTATGATCAAATATTTGGAAAAAAATCTATCACCCTAACACATTCCACATTTGGGGGACGTATCTAATCTGCTGCTTCTCACATTTTCACTGTTTTATTTCAGGAAAATGGTAGAAATCAGTGAAGTTGTTATTATTTCCTCCCAGAGAATAATCAAACAGACTAAATGGCAATGGTGAGAAAATTTCATATACAGCAACAATTGATACAATGGCATTAAATTAAAGGGTTGGGGATTTTTTTTCCCTAAATTCTGATTTTAAATTCTGAAGTTATTTTGTTTCTGTAAAGGAAGAATAAGAATAAATTTAAGTTTATTCCCATTGATATCAGTTTTGAAGTCAGTCATAGTCAGTAGCTGTATGTACCTACTCTCTTTTAGTCTGACTGGTTTGTGTATTTTGGAATGCAGAGCTTATGTATAGTGTATCTCAGTAAATACCATTAGAATGTATATATAGTATATCTCAATAAATACCATTAGACCATTAATCCTTTCTTTTACCCTGGTGCCTGTTTTGGAGCAGACTGGAGAATACCAGGGGTAGGGATGTGTTATTTTGCCTTTTGTTTTATCTGACTATTTGAATTCCAAATAGAACATGACAAGGGCAAACTAGACTTTTGAACTCTGACCTCTACTTTAAATTGAATGTGAAGTCTAAATATCTTCCTCTTTGACTGTATCCAAAGAGAGGTTTGTCAGAGACATCTTATAACCTTGTGGCTGCAAGGGTATCCTCTATTAATTAAAAGAAGTTTTCTGAAGAAGTTCTGGCTGGGGAGAATAGACAGGGGGCAAATGTGGAGAAGAAAGGCACATTGTTCCAGGAGACAAAGACAGGGGATCCATTTTCATAAATCTGCATTCCCAAGACAACTGTTCAAATCTGGTAAAAGGTCCATTTCTTTGAACTTACATACCAGAAAGCTTTTATTCCTCTGCTCTGCAGCAGACAAGAGTACAGGTTAACTGTGTCTCATCAGTGTTTTGCTTTAGATGATTCAGTGAGGAATGCTTTAGTTTAATGATGGAAGGTACTACCTAGTTCAAGAAAAAAATCAAAAAGAGAAAGAATGAAAGGGTTACCTGTGGTGCCAGACAACGTTTTAGAAGATTCAGTTTCTCTGAAGTTTTCAAAGGCCAGCTTTAAGCTTCATGGTTTTCAATTCCTAGATGTTATAATTAAGGATTTAACATTACTAAAAAATCGCTTATTTATTCCTGGAATAGCGCATACCAAAATTCTAACCATGAATGTCCAACCTAGGCTGAAATCTTTCGGTTTGGAGTTCTCATTGCTATTTCTTCTCCCTTTGAGACTAAATGGTAGTATAAAATGGCCATTATTTAACCACAGCATAAACCAGACACAGAGCCTCAGCTCCTGTTATTTGTACTGTGGTATGAAGCTATCTTTCACTGCTAACACCAAATCCACACCAGTTACGAGTTCTCAGCAGCATTGCATCAGAATTATGTGCTTGGCCACTCATGCAGAATAAGCATATTTCACCAATTATCCCCAGTGCTTGTGAAATAAAAAGATTTACCTCAGTATTTTTCTCCAGTAATTTTAAGATGTTTTACGTATTTTTGTTAGAAGAGCCTCTAGTGAAAAGAGGCCCAAGGTACCTGTGTGCACATAAGAAAAGCAGTGCCCACATAATCTAAAAAATGCCAATCTGAAACAAAGTGAACAAAGAGTGGAAGAAAACAGTTAATTCCTAGGCTGAAATTCTTTTTGTCTCATATGATGCTTGTTCTGTGTTTTTGCAGTACCTTCTTTCTTCTGTATCCTTGGGTACGGAGATGATAGGATAAGGTTATAGGTAGTGTGTAAAGGATTATGAAGGTGGAGAAATTACTACTGCTGCAGTAATATGCAGTGAAGCCCTAAAGCCCTTGTGCTTCTGTTTCCCTACTAGTTTTTAGTTCTTTTCTTAATGTTTTCAAGCATTTTGCCACCACCAGGAGGGCTACTATACTTTTGTACTTTCCTAAAAATGGTGAGAGTCCTGGCACAATCCCAGCACTTCCATGACTGGGACTAGAAGACAGAAAATCCGTCAAGATTAGAGCTGTGATTGAGATCTCTAGATACAAGTTTGTCACTATCAGGACAGAAAAATGCCATAAGCTGTGCTCAGGTTCATAGGACAAAGAGGCAAGCAGAGCCTAACTAGAAGTTAGAACACCAAGAACTTAATTTGAACACCAAGAAATGAATTTATGCATTTCCTGGTCCGAGTTTACAGGCTGCAGAAATACTTGCATAAAGGGGATGCAACCTGTGAAAGAAAAACCTGCTGAGATTTAAAAATACAAATGTCTTCCTTGCTTCTTCTCCTATTCTCTTCCCTAGCTACTTGCCCACCCTATGAGCTTTCTCCTCAGCTATTCAGATGATGGTTCAGCCATCTGTAATGATTTTTGTCTTGAGAACCTGGAAGAACCTGATATTGCATCACCTTTGGATCTGCTCATAGGTGTGTGCACCTCAAAGTGTCCTTTTCTTCTACAGCTACAGGCAGCTACGCCAAGTAAAATGTTTCATGGTTTTTAGGCATGTTTAAATGAAGACAAAATCATATCCAGCTTCTTTTTAAATGAATGCAGAGGCCTGCAGGGGAGAAACCAGCATGCCAACTCATTTTTAATCACAGTGTCCGTCTGTAGGATATAAACATATGTGCACTTACGATTTAAAGACAACTTGATAAATAGAGGAGCTGATCAGAGTCATTACTGTTTTAAACAGAAGTGGTTTCTTTGAATTAGTGAAGTTTTGACCAGTCACAGAATTAGCTAATTAAACTCCTTGTCCATAAAATGGCCTGCAATCAGTAATAGTTAAACTCAGAATGTGTATTCCTGTATAGTTGTCCCGCATTGTTGGTAATTGCAAATGCTTTTTTTCTGAGGATAAAAGGGCACATTAGTAGAGTGTAGCTAAAATTACACTTCTCACCACTTTAGCTAGTTGTCCTTTGATCCTTGTATCATCACAGACCTTTGCACAGCACTTTGAGGAGTCATCGTAATTCTCAGAAATTATTCTTGGGCTCTTATTCTTCTGCTTTTTCACGTACATTTTGAGGTTTCTTTCATCATACCCTATCACTGTCTTACAGCCTCTGCTCGTCTGAAATATCTAAAGAAACACTGAAGGATAAAATCTGTTCTTTGTCATGTAATCTGCACACTGGTGCACTGATTTTTGCCCTTGCTCCCCTTGACTTTGGTGAGGTCTAAGCTGTTTGAAGTCTTGCACAGGATACCCAGCAATTATCGCAACCTAAATAGACTGTCAGTTCAGAAGGATCATAGTTTCCTTAGAAAGAAATTTAAGAATTTCAATTTAAGAAATTAAAAAACCTCAAGAAGACGATAGCCCAGGTAACATCTGGATGGTGGAAAGTATTTGGAATATTCCACAGGAAAGAAGAAACTCCAAAGCAGAGGATTTAGATTGTCTGACTGAAATGTATGTGGAATTATTATAAATGTTTTTTTATCAATAGGAAGAGTTGAAATATGGAATTAACTCCTAATGAATTGGAGAAGGGTATGTTCTCCCAACTGGGGAATGTAACCTAAGCTACAGTGGCCCTTTAATCTTCAGGTTCATAAAATAAGTAATGTGTTCCTGACTTCACATACTAGGTCATCTGAAAGGCAATGATTATTATGGTTTTCATTAGGAAAGACTGAGGGAGATAAAGACTAAGTGAGATAAAGGAGATTCATAGGCCTTGTAGGCTTTAAACAAACACGTAACTGATTTGTTAAGGGAATATCTTTTTCTTTCTGAACAAAGCAATAAAACTGCAGGTAAGGGAAAGGAAGCGCTGGTCTTGGAAAGTATAAGATGTGTGAAATGGGAAGGTTTCCAGTATAAGAAGGTGAAAGATAAGGGTGTGTATGGTTGCCAATTATTTTAATGTGCTATTGGATTTCATTATGTGTTACACTATATATAATAGGTACTGATGGGTTATTAAAGTAGCAGGAGGCTTGCTGGCAGATCAAGGCTATATTTATGGTGTGGGTTTCAGAGAGAAGGACCTAGATAAGGTGCAGTAAATAACAGATAAATTAGATTGTAAGAAAGAAAGGTCATTTGTGTATTGTTGCCCAAGGACTTGGTGTAAATGGATGGCCAGGGCTGGCATTGCTCAAGAAGCAAAGGGGAGAGCTGGGGAAAAGTTAAAGCAAGGCTCCAGGCTGCTTGGGGAGTGTGGGAAACCCCGAGGTCTGGAACAAAGGCTCTTACGAGTGTCACAGGAACTGTGTGTGTAGTTTGTGCTCACTGTATTTGGTGGGGAGGGTCAGTTCAGGGCTCGCGTAGCTGGTTACAGACTTTATCCTTCACCCACACACAGTTTGCTGGGCAGAAATCCCAGGATCTTTGTGATTTCTCAGTGAAGTGTGAGCCCACTGACTGAAGGCTGTGCAGAGCTCACAGGAGAATGCACTGGTAACTCTGTTATGTCCTCATGGGCTGGTGTGAGCTTAGCGGGGTCAGGTTTAGTGCACATCTTCCCTTTCCTATTGCCACTCCCTGCTGCTCCCTCTAGCATTGCGGTTCTTAATATGGGAACTGCCTGGCAAACAAAGCCTTTTGGGCAGAGACCCACCATTGTCTTCCTAAGGCCAATACATCATGAGTATGTTGAGAGGGTCAGGGAGTCTGCTTCAAGACAGACACAACTGAAATGTTGAAGGCTTGTTAGGAAACCTCTTGGGTCTCCAGTACAGCCCTCTCTTCTGGGCCAGAAGTGACTATAAATATCTGTGTCTGACACATACAAGCTGTGTTAGAATGGCAGCTGTAAACAGGAACATAAAATTTGATTTCAAGGAGGGTTATGTTCTGGGAGGTCTGCTGGAATCCTGCTGAACCCATGCTCAGCACACACCCTACAGAAGGGTCATTTCAAATTTGAGACACTTTTAATATGAGGGGAAAAAAGAACTTGTGGGACTTGATTTGGTGTTTGTCTTTGAAAATGAAAGCCACAGTTTTTGGTGTTGAATATTTGCTTGCAGCTGTTGTTAAGGAAGGGAAACTGAGGCACATTGTGAGTTAAGGGCACAAGTGGCTGTCATCTCTCAAGCTAAGCATCCATTAGAAGTCTATGGTGAAGGCATAGCTCTGATCCCTGTGCTCAACAGCATGATGGATTGGGAAAGCATTTGATGGAGAAGGGTTAGTGTATGGGTAAAAGAAGGGAGAAACTGGGTTGATGTACAAGTGTCCCTTTATTTATTGATATAAGGGCCAGTTCACACTTTGGCCACGTGTATCAGTTCAGAACTGACTGTCAACTCAATGCAAGTATCTGTCAACAGTAGAGTCCTCTTTGTTCCAGCACACTGAACTACAGTTAGGACTGCTACTAGCAGCCTGTCCTGGCTGCTGGAAAGGGTCCATTCGGATCTCCATTATCACTTACATTTATGGAATTGACTTATAAGAAATATTTATCACAGAAGATTCAGGTTATCATATTCTCATTAAAAATGCTTAATGCTTACCACAATTATTAGTATTTGCAGAGTGAAAGAGTTCCGAAATTCCATGTATTTTTCAAGTGAGGCTTCCTTGGCATGATTTTGGAGCTACACTTTCCATGTTTACAGAGAACTTAAGTTTTAGAAAGTGATTTCGTAATTCCCAAGGAGAACAACAACATCACGCTTCTGTCCAAGGGAAAATGGATCAAAGGGGTTTTGTTTAGAGAGCAGTCACATTTCCTCACATCACTTCCAGTTGTTGCAGGGCTGTTGTTGCCACATCATCACTCCTAGATGTGCATCAGGCTTGGAATGTCATTAAACTTTGTGTTGCGGCTTGCAAAAATGTATTTTGCTTTCTGCTGTGTGTGAAGGGAAGGAGGGAATTTTTCTGGAACCATTAAAAATATACCCAAAATGATATGAAGGGGTTTTCAAAATGAAATGTTTATACAGAAGAGAAAATCTGAGTGG
The DNA here is from genome assembly GCF_033783945.1 of Neopsephotus bourkii. Taxonomy (NCBI): domain Eukaryota; kingdom Metazoa; phylum Chordata; class Aves; order Psittaciformes; family Psittacidae; genus Neopsephotus; species Neopsephotus bourkii. The sequence continues at coordinate 2,241,883 of NW_026901568.1, forward strand.
CTTCTTTCTGTCTGTCTTAGGTGTCAGAAGCTTCACATTTCCCTGAAATAGGGCAAATCTTACTGCTGTGTGAAATCTATCCTACCTAAGTGATGTACAAACGCATTCTTCTGCAGAGGTGTTAGAGAAACCCTGAAGGAAATGCTAACTGTGTAGCCCTCTTCTGCCCCAGCTCCAGACCATTAGTCACAGGAGTGGTATGCAGCTTGCAGGGGGAGTTGGACTGGCTGCATCTGCATAACCACAGTCTTTGGCCTGCTTGTGGCTTTTCTGTCTCAAGTACATACTGGCAGCTTGTGCCAGCCAATTCTGGAGCCAGCTTGGAGTCCCAGCTGTAAGAACTGGGGGTCTTCTTCAGTTAGTGTGAAGCTGTGCTGGATTTGAGTGGTAGGAAGGCTTTGGTTCAGGTTTTGCCCTGTGCAATTTGTTCCAAAGACCAAGTGAGTTGAGCAGAAACACTGCCAAGGCTGCAGGCCTGCCTTATGTGCTTGCTCCATAGGAATTTCACAGCAGCAGCAGTGCTGGCTTTGGCTGCTTTCTTCACAAAACCCCCACACTTTACAAGGCTGTATCTCCAGTTACGGAGGAATTCTGGCTGGTAGGTGAGCTAGAGAGTCGCCTGTCTGTAGAGGGGCTGGAGGCTGCCGGTGCTCCGCTGAGTGCAACTAAACAACCCAAGCAAAACCAATATTTATCCTGTAAAGGCTGTGAATAGGTTTAATAGAAATTGCAAGGAACATTCAGATTATGTGAAACAGGATAACCCTTGAGGTCATGCATTGGCCTGAGTTTTGCTGTGAGTGCAGTAACAGCACGGTTTTTGAAATGAAAATGTGATGATTTCTACTTTTATCATCAATGGAAAAATTGTTTTAAAACTGGACAACAGTACGTTTTGTTTGCTGCTTGTTTCACTAAACCTTAGACTATTTTGGGAGGCCAATAAAGATTCACTGACGTCAAAATGGAATATTAAATGCAGATGTTTCTGGTTAGCTTATTTATCCTGACCAATTTTCCTGATTTTTCTTTTTTTGGGTGATAAGTCTAGACTCTACAGAGCACATTTCCAAGTGTGTTTTTGAGCTGATTAGTTGTTTATTCAAGTTTCTGGAATAAGATGATCAATTTAATCTCCTCTACCTAGTGTCATTACTAATTAAATTAGTATGTTGTATTTTGATAAGCCAACAATATTAATGTGCTTGATCCAGGAAAGAAGTCTCTTTCATAGCAACAATTATCAGTAACATTATTAGGTGCAGATGCAATGTGCCACCAGTATGAAAAATCAAACATCTGGAGAAGATGGATGTTCAGGTAAGTGATACAAACGGGCTTTAAGATTTAGATAAAGCCACAAGATTAATATATATGAAGAAGTTTGTCTCTGTGAACTAATTTTGGTTCATTGCCTGCCATAACCCCAAATGTGTTGTACACAGATTAGTTTCTCAGGGGAGGCAAACTCAGGGTTGGATGTAACAGCAATGTTGCTTCAGATGAGGGTGAGGAAAGTTGTGGAGCAGCATGACACGACACTGCTCTGCCACAGGACCCAGACTCTGCGGCAGCCAGTGCTGATAGAAGAAGAAATATTGCTCCATTAGCTCTCATGGTAAATATGCTCTGGATCGGGAGAGCAATAAATATAAATACAGACGTTGGTTGCTGGAACCAGTCTGGTCCACTTGCAGAAGTAAAAGCGCTCAAGGCTGCTTCCAGTTATGCCACTTTTTTTTTTTAGGCAGCTGGTATGGCCCTGTCTGCATTTCTTTTCCACCAGAATATGGATGTTGCCTCCAACAGAGGTTACAAGAGATTAAGGCAGCAGACGGAGGCATGACAGGCTGCATACTTCCCCTTGCTTGAGGAGATGAGGATCAGCTGTTGCAGACTTAAATCTGTACCACTGCCTCTGCTGTCCTGTTATACAGCCCTTCCTTCTGCTGAGAGACTGCTTTAGGGACCCAGGACAGCCATGGTCCCCAGGCAGTGGGAAGAGCTGTTGCTTCGTCAGAGGGGAATGGCAGGGGAAGGAACTGGAAGATGGAAAGAAAGCGCAAAAGAGATAGGCACGTCCTCACTATGCTCACGCTTCAGACAGCCTGAAACATCTCAGACTTTTCATGGTCTTCTTCGCCATCCTTTCCTCCTCAGTGCCTTTCCTTACCTACATCCCCAGCCCCTCCACCTACTTCAGATCTCACTGGCCTTTCCCAGACTTTCTTACCCCTTTCACCTTCCCCAGGAAAACCAGTGTCAGCTGGACTTTGTGATCCCTTACCTCAAGCCCCCTTATACCCACCTCCCACCCCAGAATTTGGTATGAATTTTGTCTGTATTGCTCAGCAACCTCGGCACTGCTCCTCTTCTCCAAAGCCCATTGCCTACTCAGCCTGACTTCACTCACAACCTTCTAACACTTCCCATTTCTCAGCTGCTCCTGCCCATCTTCGTCTCCTTCAATTCCTGCTGGCTCTTTATTGTCTCTTCTTGCTTCTGCTGTCCACAGATTTGATCTGTGACCAGCACGAAATTAAACTTAGCCAATATTTCTGGGAAGCCTTTAATTAGGTCTGGGAATAGAAATAACAGTGTCAGCCTCAGACTAGCAAAGCATCCTTCTGCACTTGGCTCTAGCACTGCTCGCCTTGCCAGTGTGCTACAAGAGCACCCGGGATTTGGCTGAGGATATGGCTTGGTCATGGGGCTTTTGACCTTTCTTCCTTCCTAGCTTAATGCTATTTTTAAAACTCAGCCAGGATTTTCTCCCTTGACAGCTGGATTTGGCTCAGTATTTCCGATTGATTCCATAACATCTTTTTACAGTCTTATCGTATTACTTATTTTCATTTTTAGCCTAGGGCTTCATTTGAGGGCGCTGAAGGAGTCATTGTAATAACTAACATTCCACCAGATGTGTAGCACAATAGCCAATAGCTTCAGACAAATCTTTTTATGGTTTTTCTATAATAAACAATAAACCTTCAGTTTATGTGAAGACACATTAATGCAACTTTCCACGTGTAATTCAGCTTATAGGAATCCAGAAAATAATGCCTAAGTAGATTACCGTGAGCCTTACTGGACATTTAAGGGAATATATTTATTAAAATCTACTTGGGTCATGAGAATTTGCTTGACTTTAAACAAGTAATTGAAACCGTATCAGACCGGACCCTGCCAGCCTTGTGCTGTTGGACTGTGCCTTATTCTGACTGAAAATGAGGTAACATCTGGAGTCTGTGACCATTTTATCCGAATTTGGGTGCCAGAACTGGGCACATTCTTACTAAGAATTGTTTGATTATGTGGAATGTAAGCAGTTGTGTCTAGACATGACCTATGTAATTCAGGTGGTGCTATGTGCTCACAGGATTTACTCATTGCTTTCCTACAAGCTCTTTGTATGGGGACTCCGCTATCCCATGAGCAAACTGGGAATCAGGCTGTGGCTCTCAATCCCAAGTGTTGTCCAGTTTTCCTTACTTCAGTGGGTAATACACACTCATCACCTTCCCATCCATTGGTGCATTTTACTGCTTAAGTACAAGGAAATTCCCCTAGTGTCAAAAACTGCTACTTTACAGCCCTAGAGATCCTCTGGTCTTTAGTTGTATTGCTCACTCCGCGCAGTGCTCAGGTTGGACAGTGCCCATTTGGCATGCCCTTCACTGTTGCTGAAATCTTTTTTTCTCTGAATGTAAGGGGGAGGAAGGGGATGAAAACAAGAAGCTCAGAGACCACTTTGCCCTGTCTATTTTATATGACAGTAAGAAACCACTGTATCACTTCAGTGTGGTCCTGTGGTCCTGCATCATCTGAGTGAAAACAGTGGGGATTTTTGACCTCTAGAACTGAGAGCTGTTAAGAAGGGTAGTGTTACGAGTTACAGAAACCTGATGGGAATGTCTTTGTAAGGTAGATGACTTAAAAGATCAACTGGAGTGCTAATATTAAATAGCAAATATACTTTTCCTAGGGTCCCTGACTGGTCATTATCATCAATCCCATCTAAATAGCCCCACTAAGTGTATATTCCAACTTCAGAAATAAATGCTTTAAAATGCATAATGTGAGAGCAATGTTAAAAGTTTCCACATGATCCATGCTTCTCTGTTCTCTGGGGATGTCTATGGAGAAAGTGTCCATGTGAGAAAATGGCAGGTGGTTTTAGGGCTAAATTCCTACTAAAATACTCTGCAAATACGAAGACAGAACCCGAAGGATGAAATCCTGTTTATCTCCCTCAATATCCTTTGATAGTCTAAATCTTCCTGAATTAAAGAGATCTTCCTAACCCAGTAGGGTTCATTTGCATGGAGCCAGGCTTTATCTTTAACCAACAACTGGTCTGAATATGTCACAGCCCATTTTCTTCTTTCCCATTATGCTATTAGCTAACTGTTGAGTTTTCAGCTTCATGATGTAGCAAATGCAAACTGTACATAGAGAGTCGTGCTAGTTTGAGGTTTATCTTTAACTAGTGTATTATCTGTAGATGAGAAAACATTGCTGACGTTATGCTCTATATAAATGCTTTGATACTTTCTTGGGGTCTTTAATTTCACCTTTTCTACGTCTCAGAACAAAGAGATTACTTTTAATTATACAGCAGGCAGGACTGTGGTTCTGTATGCAGCAGCAGTACGGGTAGTGTGTATCTGAGTTGTTGTAGTAGTGTATACTTCACTCCTGCACCTGTATCATTTTAACTTCTCTTGATCCTCCAGTGAAAGAGACTGGCCCTGCTCAAGCAGTACCTTCCTTTCCTTTGCAGTATTACTTCAATCTTGTCATTCTTTATTTTCATATTAGGAATGCCAGAATCTGTAAACAGTCTACTGTTAACTGGAGCAGCAAAGTTTTGATTGCAGTAAAGCTTGGGCAAAATATATAGCATGAAATTATGGGATGATCCAAATAAGTGGGAATTTTGCCATTGGCTCCAACAGAGCAAAGATTTCATGCTTGTTTAAGTTTGAAATTTGAAAAGCTGAAGGAAGTGAAAATGCCATGAAAACTACTGGGAGAAAAAAACAAACCAAACCAACACAAACCACTTAAAAGGGGCTGATTTTCTTTGAAGCTCATTTCTTGATAGCTAAACTGGGCCTTGGATGAACATCAGGGTCTCCAAGTAAGTAGAAGTTGGGCTTGATGGCAGAAGAGTCTTCCAGCAAACATTAAAAAGCTTGGAGAGCTGAACATGGACATTTCTACTCCTTCATCTGTTGCTAAGTCATGATTTCAGTGAACCCCATTTTCTTACTTTGAGCTCTTCTAAAAGGACCAAGTGTCAAAGAATAGTTCCTGTGAAAAATACTGTAAATGTACAGTTGCTCCACTGAAATCCAATACATTCCTTCACATTTCTGGTGATTTCCTTGAGAGCAGAATTTGGTTTTACTTTCTAATCCATCATGTCAAATTCTTTGGCACTCACACATAAATAATGACTCCCAGGCAGTTGTTGAAGTGGGCACTGCACGAAATACTTGTTTATCCAATACTTCCACAGAGCCTTCTATTCAGCTGTAAATTATTAGGGAAGAAGAACAGATGTGATTAGCTATGATAGCCATTTCTGCTCAGTTGCTGCTGTTACTTCACATAGTCTTGCTCACCCTTCAAAATCTAAAGGCCCTTCAGCTTCTTGGCTGCTTTGTACAGCTTGTCCTCATGGTTTTTCATCCATCTCTTTTACTGCTGGTAGTTCAGATTAGGAAACTGTATGTTGTTTTTCAGTTATCTGCAGAATTCTTCATCAGCCTTGAAACACCGTAGAAAAGCTCTTCGGGTTTGTATCCAGCCATCTAATGCATAGTCTCCCAGGTTCTTTAGTGCAGGAGCTGAGGCTGAATCCATGCTGTAATGCTTGAATTCCTTAAACCAGTTATGTTTGGACTGTGTTCCCAGCCTGGGCCTGTGCTCAGGCTCAGCTTTTCAGGTAGAGCTGCTCAAGAGGAGCTGCAGACTGGATGATATTGAAGCATGAGGAGGCATCTCTCGTGTCTGAAAGTCTCATTTCAGGAAAGGACCATGTGTGGATAACCCAGCTTACATTCAGCAGCTACTCTGGTGGCTTTGATTCCTTCTGTGCAAACTGATTTTGGTGTAGGCTGTTTGATAAACCTTTGTCAGAAAGTGGTTTACCTGACTGGATTGAAACTGGGAGAGATTTACACTTCCCTCTTCCACCCTCAGTTATGCAAAATGAAAGAGAAATTTTGGGGGTCTGTTTTCTGGATAACTTAAAAAAAAAAATCTTCCCTATGTTTCTTCCCTTTTCAATGTGATAAATTTCAGATTTTTAATGAAAATTATTTGGTCTGTTTGGGTGGGTGCTCCTTATCCCCAAATTTACCTGTTTGATGATTCCTTAAAATCTGCTATATTCTCTCTGCTTTCTCCAATCCCATCAGTTCTGCATATTTCTATTTCCACTGTAAACTTTTATCACCATCCACCCTGTCCCAGCTTTGCTCATTCTGGGTTGGCCTTGGTCTACAGGAGCAGGAAGAACTTGTGTCTCTTCCCAGGCCAGCAAAGGGACGTACAGCTGCTGCCCAGTTCCCTTCTTAGTCTTTCAATCCAGGATGGAGAAAAGAGGAGGGGAAGCATGAGGTTGAGGATAGAGGGGAAGTCCAGAGGAGCTACTCCCTGTGCTTGAAAGCTGATCCTATTTATCTGCTGATATTTCTCATCTCTGCTCCCCTTCCTTCCTTCCTTCCTTCCAGACTCTTATTAGGTTACTGATGGGAGTGAAGAGGCATTGCCTGCTTTGGGGAACATTGCAATTGCTTCAATCCTGGGAAGCAGACATGAGGATAAACGGCTTGTCGAAAGGTTGGCTGAAGTTTCCCTTAACTTGGCTAAAGTTGGAGGTTCTCATGTGATGGGGAGAACAGATTTTCCCCCTGGCCAAAAATCCATGAGACTTGGCAACCTGGACACAAGTGTTAAAAGCATGAAGGCTGGTACTGTGTTACACACATGTTGAGTCTATATGGTCCCTCCTGGCTTTGAAATCCAGGAGTTGCTGGGTAATTGCAAGGACACAGCCTTGTTTGTGAGCATGGCTGGTGCTGAGGTGTGCTCTCGGGTTAGAGCCTGCAGAGTGTGAGGAGCAAACCTGGGCCAGAAATGTCTCCAGATCCTTTCAGACGTCTGGCGTTTTAACACTGCCATTAGCTGTAGCTTTAAAATATCTTCCCTAATTACCTATCCAGCATGCTCGTATAGATACCCTATCCATGAATCTACAGTTTTATCAGTATTTCAGACCAGCTGGCCTGTTCTCCACTGTACATTCTCTTCCAGTTGTGAATTTAACCAAAAGCCATGAAGCTGCGCTGGAACAGGGGGTTCCATTTCACAGGAGTTTACTGTGATTTCCAATTACTTTCTATTCCAAACTGAGGATGTAACACAGTTTTGAATTCTTGTTGCATGAGCTTTTTGGGGGAAAAATTATTTAAGACAACAGAAACTTTTAGGTTTAATATAATTTTAGTCTGAAATGGATTTTTCTGTTTTATATTGTGTAATGTAAGATTAAAAGGATTGAAAAAAGCCATATTTCAAAACAAAGGAGTTCCACTCGAAGGAAGTCTGAATGTTCAGTCTCAACCTAAGCCCTGTTCCAGCATTTTTCAAAACACAATGTCACTGAAACTGACAGATTTCTGCAAACATTTTGCATTCAAGGAAACCAAATTTCCTCCTGGAAGAATATCCTGCTGGTAAACTCACAATCTCCATCTCGCATTACTTGGCAGATTTCACATTAGACACTGCTTGTTTCCCTGGCCTTATTTAATGCTTTTCTTGGAAGTATTGCCAATTTTTCAACACAAATGTGGAGAACTGTAGCATGTGATGAAATTCACATCAATACTGCTCAATAGAAACCTCCTGAATGCAGTTTGTCTGTGGCAAGTCACAGCTGAGAGACTGGAGCTCTATATTCAGGAAGTTGAAGGCAGGAGTCTGCGTCATGCTCCACAACAGCCCCAAGGTGTGTGTTTTATGGTGCAACAGGATGTGCTCCACTGTATTTTGAGTACTGCTCATTGTGCAAGTAATTCTTCCAAACACGTCCTTGCGAGGAGGCTCACAGGACATTTAGAATAACATTAAACTCTAGAGAGCCCTTAGAAGATATTGCAGCAATACAGATACTTCAGCTCAGAGAGTTGGTAAACCAGTGACTAGACCTAGTCACCTGTAATAGCAGCAGCCCCAGTGCTCTTGGGATGTAGTCTGTTGGTTGTTCTCTTCACCTGTGGTTTTTCCCCATCATTAATCTGGTTTTTGTCTTACATAACAATTCATCTTTAGCCGTCACAGTAAGCCACGCATCACAAACTAAAGTTGATCCCCATCATTGCAGTGAAGACTACAGTCTCTGCAAAGATGCATGTGCTTGAGAGAGAAAGCATTCCTCCTCCTTTGTAGCAAGTTGGAGATGTGAAATGAGCAGAGGTGAACAGGGAAGTCTGCTTTTCCCTGGTCTAGGGTAAATCCAGCATGCACATGTGGACTTCAGTCTGCAGGAGGAATCATCCTGCTCATGTGATCATCTCAGCACAATGTCTCTTTCTAGATGTGCATTCCCCACAGTCACCTCTGCCCTGGCTCCTGCAGCCGCTCTCTCATCACAAGGAGAGGCCTTCTTTGACTCTGGTGGTCCCTTCATATCCCTTCAAAATTCAAATCAGCTGGCACTCCTCAGGCATGCCGCTAACACACACAAGCTATGAAAGATTAAAGGGAACTCACGTTCCTCCTCTCCACATGAAAAGGGTTTGTAAACGATTTCAGTGCTTTTTTTTTATACTCGTGGTAAGGAAATAAAGCTGAGTCAAACAGTTTTCCAAGATCTAAGAAAGAGGGCTCGGAGTTATTTTGTACCCTGCCTTGGGTAACATAGCTAATAACTCTGATTTCACAATACACGGCGTTAAGAGAGAGCCAAAGAGAGCTGTTGTCAGAGAAGTGCAAAGAAGTACAGGAGACTTCAAGAGACACCTTGGAGCAGAGCTGTGAGCTTCTCAGCTGCTTCTTAGCAGTGCTGGGAGTGAAATTCTGCTGTGAGTGTTAATGTCATCACCTCCACAGACTTCGCATATTGTAAAGTGACACTTCCTGGAGCACTGGGTGTAGTTGTCTGCCTCCATTTGGGCTTTTAGATGTTTGCTTTCTGGTTTTTTCTTCAGCTTTGAAGTCTCATTTTTGATAGCTGATATATTTTGGAGGCCTTTGGGTGAGTGGGACCAAGCCAGAACAGACCTTGCAAGGCCTCTCTAAACTGCTAGATGTAAAATATAACTTCCAGTATGCCTGCGTGAGCACAGTCTGCATTCAAGCCCTGAAATGTTTCAGATGGGCATGTTTCGGGGGCAGACATGCAGCATCCACCTCTGTGCCAGTTGTTGAATGCCCTTTGGATCCACAGCCCTGTTGACATTAGGAAGTGCTCCCCTGCAAATTAACGTGCGGGATGTGCTGAGCCTTCAGCTGCAAACACAGCATCGGGAGTCATAAAACCAAGAGCAGCTTCAGGGCATGTCAGCAGGTTCGTTGTGATTTTGCTCATGGGCCGTGGTATACACAGGGATTTGTGGCTGAAGGGCCACTGCTGTAAATCCTCTCCTACAGGCACAGCCTAGGTGTGAACGTGCTCCTCAAACCTCTCTTTAAATCCAAACTGGAGCTAACATCTGAACTTCAAAGCTAAACACAGCATGTCTTGTTTAAAGGAAACTTTCCAAGTTGATTGTGAAGCAGAATTAATCCCCTCACTGTGTCTTTTTGTGGGTTCCTGAATCAGAATGGCTGAAGTTTGTGATCCCATCTTAGAAAAGTAACTTTTTTTTTCAGACTAAAGAAACAAAAAAAGAAAAAGCAAAAGAGGAAATGTAAGATGATTAAACAGGATTCTGCTGTCCCCCCAGTGTTCAGCATTTGCTGTTTCTGTTAGGTCATCAGCCACCATGAAACCAACATTTAACTTACAGACTGATTGCAGCAGCTGCCTGAAGCCCTGCTCATAACCTCAGAAACCAAACTAGAAAAAAACATATCCAGATGAACTTAGTTTAATTTGCTCAGTATATTTGTAATGGAACATGGTATTGCAGATGGGCATTGAAGTTCAAGATTTCATCTGCGTTAGATAAGGGAAGAAAGTGCTACTTTATACAACAGAAACTATTCTGTGTTTAATTCAATAAATTGTAATCACGTGCAGTATACTGTGTTCACAACAAATGTCCCACATATCCTGGAGAGAAAATCATGAAAGGCTCCACGTCTTTAGCTTTGGAGCTGTTAATCTTTTTCAATCTGTTTGGTTTCCCTTAGTGCAGCACTTGCTGCATTTAGAGCATGACAGTTGGTTCAGTGAGCGTGACTCTATTGGGGCACAGCAAACAGTGTTTGCCTAGTTTTAAGAAAAATCCCATCTATCTCTGGAATACAGGTTCTGCCCAATGAGGAAGGAAAAAAAGCTGCCTTCTAGCCTGTGTTGGTGCAAGATCTCCTAGATCTTAGTACATATGTCTGTAGATGGATCATTTTGTCATTGTAGTTTCTGAGCACCTCTGTGTTTATTTTAACAAAACTATACTGAAACACTGATTGAAGCAGGCAATGGTGGGGGACTGAGGTGGAGGGGGGGTGTTGCAGGAGGCGTGTATGTGATCCGCTGAGTGTTTAAATCCTGGCCTGAACTGCTGCTCATGGGTTGCTGGACTGTTTTGTTTCTTCCTGTGGCTCGGCAAAATCAGGTGGTGATCTGTTGTTACTCATCTTGAAAGGGGGATGGAGCTGGAGGAGACGGATGGGAACTTTCTCTGTATTATTCCAGGAGAGTAAAAATATACAGGCTCTTTTCCTGTGTGCTGGCTGTTGGACAGGAGCCACCAAAAAGACTTAGCAAGTCCCTAAAATGTGTCCCTGTCTTACTGATGTTTTCCAGGAGACCCATCTAGTGAGGTTATCCTTTGCCACACATCCTTGCAACTCATGCAGGAGGGTTATGCAGGGAAAGACCACTCTGTGGGCAGAGAAATGCTGTGCTTTAGTAGCTGTGCTCCAGTTTGCAGAGCCAGCAGGGTTCTGGCAGCCTAAGCTCCCCATAGCACAGATCCCAGTGCTTCATCCCTACTGAGGCTGAAGGGGAGCTGATGTGGGTGCAGTCTGGGTGGGGAGGGAGCATGGATCAGAGCGCACGGGAAGAGATCCCCCAATCTCTGCTACTGAGGCTCAGTGTCGAGGATCTGCTGCTGAGACTTTCTGCGTACTGCACATCCTTGAGTAGCTACAAAGAGGTACAAAAGCTGTCTTGGAAATCTCCTCCAAAGACTCTTCCTGCCCTGGCTCTGTTACAGACTGAGGTCACTGCTGGGCTGCTGGACTCTCTGGCTCTTTCCATAAAGTGAAGATTTCTGTAATTAGGATGATTCCAAGAATTTCTGTTTGCCTCATGTGCTTTTCATTATTTGTTGTTTATTTTCCTGCATGAAATTGTTAAGCTGCTCATGGCAGGAAACATTTGCATGAACAAATATTTTGCTGGTTGTGCTCCGATCAGGAAATCACCCAGCAGGGACATTGTTTGTAGTTGCTCTCACTCTCCCTTTTAAAAAACTATAGCAGAGCTCCGTTACCCAGCATGGGGTACCCATCACTGGCATTTCAGTGTGAAATCTGTGATGGTAACTGAGTAGCAGTTGGCTTTCTATTGAAAGTCATTGAAACATCCCACCTGTCACAGCAAATTTACACATTCATATGCTAAAAAGCTCTGAATCAGCTGGTGTTATGTTTCCTTTCTGAGCCAGATTGTTTGCCTCTTACTCTCACTGAGCAGCAGATAGGTCCTCCAGTATTTCCACTAGGGTAAATCCAAGCGGGTGAGCGAGCACTTACAAGCTGGTCCTCAGTGATTTGGTCTTTCAAATGTGACATGAGGCAGAAGTTCACCACCTGGACATGGTGTGCTATGGTAGAAGGGAAAATGCTAGTGCTTCTCTGCAGACCCTGGATCCAGTGCTGATTTGGGGACTGATTGAGCCAGATGGTGAGGTCTCTGTGCTCATACAGCTCAGGTTTTCAAGAATTTCTAGGCACTGCTCCACTTGCAGTTGCAAAGCTTAATTGTCTTAGAAACATGCATCTGATTTTCAGAAGGTGTTCCTGAGTCTGGCAGGTTAAGACATTGCACCCTTCACACCATGCAAAAGCACCTGCCTCAGCTCCCTGTGTAACCTGAAGCAATTGGGGTAGCTTGATGGTTGTGGCCATAATAATGCATTTTCCCCCTATGCAGTGCTGATTACCTGTGGTGAGGCACCTTTCAGTGCAGCCACAGGCTGCCCAGGCTGGAGCTGGCTTCTGGCTAAGCGGGGGTATGGGCAGAGGACATCCATGTCTGTCTGCACCCCACAGAGTAGTCAAAACTTATTTGAACTGGGTTTGAGCCTCCAGGGCTTTGGGAGGCTGCAATGCTTCTACTGTAACTAAACTGCTTCACAACTTTGAGCCCATCAGCCTTTCCCTTGGCATTTGCAGGATCAGATGCTAACAGTAAGGACATTACTGCCACTCACATTGTGATGTGACCGAAGGCTGAAGTGGCCCTGTTGGGCACAGGACATTGTTGTCGTTGTTCATCCACTTTACTCTGAAAAACCTCAGCCCAGAGAAGCAGAGAAACCGGTGTTGGAGAATGCCCAGGGCCTGTGGGTCCCCATCTCCCCAGTACAGTGTGAGTGATTTAGGCTTTTTTAACAAAACAGCTAATTCAATATTAAGGATTTTGGCTGTAGCCACCTGATGGAGGACGGGCTCACGACATGAATGAAGACTAATTAGGCGGCGGATGTGTAATTTGTCATTATTAAAGCTGCATTTGTGCTGGCAGCTGCTGTTCGGAGGCTCGGCTGAGGCTGCAGGCGATGGTGGATCCAACAGTGCCACCTTCTGATATCGCAGCAGAAAGGTACGTGTAGATTCAACTCGCCGGGACAGACCCTGCAGATCCAAGCTGGGACACTCAAGGGGAGCGAAGCTGCTCTGCCTGCTCTCATGGAATGGCAGCGTGCCTGCAGTTCCCCAGGTCAGGCATTACCTCTCTTAAGTCCTGTGTGCTGCAGCATGTCAGCCTGCACAGACGTTTGGTGCTAACTTGTGAGGAAAAATATCAGTTTCAAGCTGTTAGGTGATAGGAATAGACATACCTTTTAAATGTTTCTGTTCAAGAACTGTATCAGGAGCTACTGCTGCTACACAAAACCTAGTTCCACATATAAATCAGTTCAGCTTGTATTGGAAAGTCACTGGATAATACAAAACAATTACAATGAAGATTTGAAATAGTTTTAAGTGGGATTTTTTCATCAATTTATGTGGGCTGTTGAGATAACATTGGTCTGTTGATCTAAGACACACTGGGCAGTGGCTGATATTTCTTTGGGCTGAATTTTAACATCAGATAAAAGGACCAACTGAGAAATGTTTGGGCCTCAATAGATAATGCAGCCTGGAAAGCATTCTTGTTGAATCCTAAGTGACGTAGGTTGATAAACTCAGGAGAGGTTGAATGTACTGTTAGTGATGATAGATCCTCAAAGAAGATGTCCTCTGAGGAACTGTGAGAGTTTGGAATAAGGAGCTTCTGATGTGATGATGGCCTGAGAAATGCTGACATGGTAAGTGTTAACCTGCATTGGCTTCCATATGTATGAGGCCTCTGAAGAGGTGGTTGTACATATATACTTTTGCAAATGGATCTGCTAATCTAAAGATCCCTATGCAACCATTAGCACTTGAGAGTGTGTGTAAATTTATGAAATTCCCCCAGGGATTTGGGTTCTATAAAATTAAAATACTGGCAGGCTGGGACAAATATAGTCCAGGTTCCATGTGTTTCCTGGTATATAAAAAAGAAAATAAGTATATTTTTTTTACACCCACATATGAAAATTCAAGCCACTAAAACATCTCTTTCCCATTTCAAGAACAGCAATTCATTTGATACCTTAACATCAGGTTTCTGGGATGAGCAGATCTAGCATGGATTTAGCTGATCCTCAAGTCTCTAATCAAGATGAGAAAAGAAATAGGGAAGAGGATGAAGTGGTATCTTTGTGTTGCACAGTTATCTTTCCAGACTTCTTGCAGTGGCTCAAAGGGTGATGCTCCCTTTCTTCCTGAGAAAGAGTCCTCTTCCATTCAGACCTCTCTTCAATTCCTCCCCTAACCTTCCCACTCTGCGACAGGTTTAGACCTTGTCTGATTGCACAGTGAATTGCTTCAATCTTGTATATTGTTTTTGATGAGTAGCAAAGGTCCTTCCATGCTGTCTGCACATAGGGAAGAAGAGAAGTGATAACAGGACTCTCCCTTTTCAGACAAAATAAGCTATTTATCCATTTATAAACCTGAAATAAAAAGGCACCCTCATCAGGTTTCTTTCATATTGCATTTTCTGTACTTTTCCCTGACCCTCTGGTACCTGCATCACCCTCTGCCTTGTCCTTCTATTGGCATCCATTCACCAAGGTCCCTTTCTCTGTCACCTACAAACATCTTGGTTTTGCTTCCACAGTGCTACTGAGACCTGTTATAGCCTGTCCAGTTGGTCATGTCTCTGCTTGCCGAAAGGCTGGCTCGCAAATTCATATGGCCCACAGTGCCCATCTCCATCCCACATTGATTAGATTCACACTTGCGTTTCCCTTATGGGAGGAACTTTTCTTGCACATTCACAAAGTCCGTATGTTCCTTCAAACCTTCCATAAAACTCCCTGTGGTGGTTTGATACTCATCAAAAATCTGCAGATTACAATGAGGCACCTCTTGGCTGGATGATCATGGTTACCTTGAATGCCCTGCTGGCTCGCCTGTATCCCTGGATTGTCCTTCATCTTGTTTTAATTGCAAATTGCTTCAGGGTGGGTTTTGTCTCCATTATCTTTGTACAGTAGGTCAAAGCACTTGACCAGAGCTCACAGGTCCTGCGGTAGTAGGACTAATAAGAACATTCTGGAGGTCTGACAATATTTAAAAGGGTCTCTTTGGTTACAAAACATCGCTAGAATTGTTTTCAGATCAGCAGGATTTTGCCTCTCATGTTTGCTTTTATATCATTAAGTGCTTTTGAAATATTTACTGTGTTTTGGAGTGATTAAACAAAAAGATTTTGTTTGAAGCTGTTTTTCTCTTTGGAGCATTGTGTTATTAAAGCTGCTTGTATAAGGCCAGACATTGCTATTGAGGAAGGCAGTGCAGAGCTCAGTTAGCCAAGCAGAGCCATTACACATTGCACTTCCACCCTGAAGTGTTCTAAGGTGAGTGTGAAGCTGAGTAGCTGACTCTTGAGTGTGTGCTTTAAAAGATGATTCATCCTTGTAGCTTAGAAAGGGCTCAGCTACATTTTTCACCAGTCTGGAAAGGAAGGCTGCAATGCCTTCCCATAACTATAGCCTTCAAAGTTTACGTAATATGAAGCAATATTAGCAAAGCCAATGTGATGTCAACACTATAATCTTGTTGGGGTTTACATTTTCATATTTTCTGGTATCCTGATGCTTGAAAATAGGCACTGAATGACTCTGTGGGAGCGTGAGGAAGACTCTGGGGCTGGGAGGGCGAAATGTTTATCCTAAGCTGAATTGCCCAAGCGCAAGGGAGTACTCTGGTCTCTACCCACTAGGCAGTGGTCTCAGAAAGACTGTCTGTCTGCAACTGGAGAGGTCAATTGCTTTTGGCTATTGAGAATCAGTCTCAATACAAGAGAAGTGGTCAGTGAGAGAGCCTTGCTGGTGTGTGTGTGTCTCTCATGGCATCAGTGCTATGAAAAGCTCTTAGGAAGTTATATGTCTTTGAGTATGTTTATGTGAGTCAGATATACACAATCCTTATAAATACTTATTCCATACTTGTGCAACACTTACATTTTTAGCTGAAGCAAAACATTTGTTCTTTTCACACAGGATTTTCAAGACCTGCAGTGAAGGTGCAGATTGCTGTAATCTGTTTTGCTAAACAAGACATGTCTGCTACAGAGTAAGATGCAGTTAGAAAGTGAATACACCCTAATATTTGCTGCACCAGCAGTTATGACCAGCCATCTGCCAAGGGCTGCCCTCCAGCTTCTCCATGGATTTGAAATTCAAATCGCTTGGATGGCCTTTACTGCTGTTATTCATCCCAAAACCTCAAAACCCCCAATCACATCTATCCATCTTTGAAATGATGAAGGGTGTATTGGTCTGGGAAGGGGAAAGAAATACCCTGAAATAGCCCTGAAGGGAGTTGTTACGTGCAGCGGGTAGAGCCAGGATATTTGCTGCTCACTCTCTGTCCTCAGCTCACCTCCCGTGGAGGGCTCTGAGCATCAGTGACAGGCAATGGCAGCATGTTTTTGAAATGAGTGGGTTTTGCTGTGTTGCCATTCCTGGGCTTAGTTACTGTGGCTCATCAGATGATCTGCTGTGGAGGAGCATGGCTCTCCTAAAAAGAAGTTTGTGTAGCTACAACTGAACACACTTGCTGGCCCAAGCCAGATGCAAAAAGGTATTTAAAAGCATGAGACTTATGCACTGAGATTGGGCCTAACTGTTGCTTTGGGTCTTTAAAAATTTGACCTGAGTTTCTAAGGCACTTGGGCATTATTGAAGACATTCCCTTGGAGATGTATGAATTCTATTTCTGGCCAGCTTTGTATTTAATTATCAGATGGTGGTTGGAACATATATTACCGTGACCTGGAAAAAGAGAATTGCATTAAGTAGTGATGGGGCACTGGGGCTATTTTTCTTGCTGTATGCCAGAAGGTGTTTGAATAAATAGACAGCATATTTTCTTATTGTTCTTCATCTTGATTTATTACCACTCTTGAACAATTCCCCCTTTGGAGAATCCAGTTACAGTTTCCAGAGCTGTACACGAAGAGCCAGCTTTCTGAGTGCTCTCTAAATATGTGTCAGCAGATTGAATCACTTTTTTTCTTCTATTTGTGTGCAACAGATAAGACAAAGCGAGCTGACTCTGGAACACTCAGTTTTGGAAAGAGAAGGGGAACAAATTTAGGACAAAGACCACCCAAAATATTTTCAAGTTCAAGATTCCAGTGAAAACAAATACAACAAAAATTATGTGCTTCTGATTAGTTACATGTATTAGCTGGTATTGTTCCTCTTTCCAGGCCAAATGATTTATTGTTTTCTCCCACACAATGTTAAATGTAAATTGGAGATGTGTAAAATTACATTTGACTGCAGAGCACAGTATGTACGCAGTTGGTAAGCAAAGTTAGCCCCATATGTTCTATACATTAAGAGTACATAGTTACAGTGTTATGGCAAGAAATGCCAGCTGTTAGGTCATGATACGAATGATTTGCAGATTGAGAGCTATCAAATGTATGAATCTGTGACAACTGCATAATGAACATACTGAAAAGATTGTGACATTAGTAGACCAGCTGTAGGGTGCCCAACTGCTCAGTTTTCCTTTTTGCTGCATAATAAAAGTGAGTTGCATTCCTGACTTCAGAAAGAATAGGGTCAGATCTGCAAAGTAAAGGAAACTTTGCAGGGGGAAAGGGTTGGCACCAAAATGCAGAGTGGGACCCCCAAGTCTTCTGCACACCCTCCTGCAAACCTGAAAAAGCCAGGCTTTTGCAGCTTCTCCTGCTCTTGGCTCAGGGTTGAAAGGGTGATCAATGCCAGTTCTTTTCCTTCCCACGCTGTGTGTTGGGAAGGGGAGAGAGGGCAGCTCGGGCAACAGCTTGGCCAAGATAAGCATTATGTTGCTTGGTCTGTGAATCCAGATTGGCCTTAGGGTGTAGGGGAGTTTGCCTGTAGGAGTTAGGATGTAGCCTAGTTCATGAAAGGCTTCATCCAGTTCCCACTGGAGTGAAAGTGGGGCTCTGCTGTGTGAAACAGACTTTCACACGCTACTTGAAGTGATTCAAACAGGAAGAGGGCACACAGAAAAGTGAAATTCATTGCTCAGTATGTAGATGTCACATTATATGCTTTGAGTTTAACTTCATTTTTCTCCTATATTTTAACGCAAAACACTGTGACTACGACTGAGGCAGTCATCTTGTACCACCTACTCTTCTCTTTGTTTAACACTGAACATCAGGATTTCCTGGTCTAGTGTTATTGTGTGTGTGCATGCATGCATACACATACACATGTACATGTGTGTGTACATTTGTCAGTGGTAGCCGAACAAGTCCTGCTGTTACAACAGTACTGCACACCTGCATTTATGCAGAATGTTTACTGATTGATGACAGTTTTCAAAACATTTCTCTTTCCCATGTCTTGGATTTGTGCTGTATGTATTTATTTATTATATAATTTGTGCCTCTTCCAATTCATTCTGTCTCATGTTTTCCTTACCGGTGTCAGTTGTAGTCAATTACTTGTGTAAAAAGATTGAGAACCTAATTTATGGCATGATGACATACAGTAGATACACTGCCCCCATTAGAACCTGATGAAACCTGTCCATTTGTCTTTTCAGTGTGCCAAGTCAAGTCACAGAGGGTAGATCTTTGATGAAGAAAGCATATTTTCTTACTTAGCTCCATTCCTAACTAGCTCAACTTCTAGAAATAACATTGGTTGGCCAATGAAAATACTTCTTTGATAGTGGTAGGAATTTAAGATAAAAAGCAGCTGGGTAAGGTTTTTTAGACGAAAGGAAACAACTTTGAACTCTGCAGACAATGTAGTTTAAACCCAAACAGATGTGGTTTAATCTTGGTTTTGATCCTCTTGTAGATTTTCTTTTAAAATGCATGCATGTGCACAGAAATGATGACTTTCAGATGTCTCATCATAATTTGTTAAGAGTATCACCTTGGTGCACAAATCTTCTGTGCCAAATACTTCACGTCTTTGAACATCGACTGAAAGTTACCAGAGAGAATTTATCTTTGTCTTTTGGTGCTGTCCTGCGACTGTGTAATACGAACGTAAAGTCTGTAAAATGAGAAACTCAGATGTGTTTTTCTGGTTCCCAATAAATCTTTTTACTGTGAGGGCCTAAAGTAACTCCAAGACAGAAAAGACAATATCAGGCTTATTCCAAATTAGCAAACCCCTTTGATCTGAGCCCAGCCCTGTCTTACTTTGATAGCTATTAGTTACATCTGGCATTTTCATATGCTAATTTCCCTCTCCTTTCCCCATATATTAATAGAAGTGGAAGTAAACGTATAAACAAACTTCTTTTCAATAGATAATCAACTTTTTGATATAACTGTGGTGGTGACACTGTCTTTCAGCATATGTTCCAATCACCATTAAACTTCAAAGCACTGTGCAATCAAGACCTGCTTCTTCCCTACAGCCAAATCAGAGGATTGAATACAGGAGGGCTGGCTACAGATGTGACTCTGCACAGATGTGAGCATCTCTTTCTCCCCATCCCCTTTCCTTACTAAAATCAGGGATGTGGGTTGGAAAAAAATCAGAGCTGCAGGAAGAAAAGAACAGGAAGCAGCCAGCATCACGAACAACCTCTTTTCTGCTTGACAGAAGTGAAGAGCACTTGGGAAAAAATGGTGAATGTTGCTACCATAAACTGAGGTTTGAAAGCTGAAGCAAGTCCCAGTGGTAGCTGAGGATTAACTTACAGATATTTTTGCAAATGGGTACATAGTTTTAGCAAGTCTTGTATTTAGCCTAAGGTCTCAAAAATATTTAGGCCTTTCACACACATTGAAACTAAGGAGAATTAGTCGTTCAAATGCGTTTGTAGTATTTGAACCTTGCTGTGTTTTCCTGACGTCTCTGTTTCTGGGATGAAGATGTTATGTGACACTCAGCAAGGGAAGATCTTATTTTGCTTATCTTTAGGGTGGAAGGGAATATGTTGAATATGTAATGGAAATGTGTCATAAAAACAGAAACAGCCCCCCCCCCCCCTTCATTATCTTAAAACATACAGATTTTCGGATTTCTTTTGGGGAGGTTGATTTGTGATTTTAGAACAGAATGCAAATGCTGTGCATTTCCCATCTCTTCATCACGTTGCAGTAAGTACTTCTACAAATGACCTTTACTGCTGAGCCTGAGAGAGCTCGAGGCTTGCCCTGTGCCTGGGATGTGTTGTGCCACCTTGTCGGCAGAGCTCTGAAATTAGCCAGGCTTTTCCTGCCTTACCTCCTCTAACACACTTGCTCCAAGTGGAGGGACCTGGAGGTAAGTCTTTTTAAAGCTAGAGATAAAGCCATCACATGATTTCTTACAAGATTAAAAACATAGCTTGCAATAGAATAAGTACAGCCAGATATCCTGGCTTTTTACCATGACCTAAGCAACTGTTGTTTTAGCAGATAGCAGGAAGCTGTTAGCAACCAGTTCTCAGTGCCTGGTGGAAAAAAGGGAAAAGCTGCTGTAGATCTGACTTTTGAAGCTCATCTGGACTCGTATGTTATTATCTATGTTGCCAGAGGAGGCACCTGCTACTGCTCAATTTCTTTACAAGTCTTCAGGGTGGCAATGTATTTTGTCAATATTTCCATTTTCTTCTTATTTATTTGTTTCTCTACTTATGTAAGAGTTCATGGTACATAAATGGATTTATTTTAAGTGGCCTTTTAAAATAAATCTGCTGGTTCTTTTTTACAAAGATCTTTGCCTTATTTACTACACAGGGTAGGAGTTACAAAAGGAAATACTGCGGAGAGCTGACAGTCCAGGCAAACAAATGGCACCCATTGCCTTCTGTGTATAGACATGAAAACACTCGGTGCATGGGATCTTGTGAAGATGGCACTCCAGAGTCACTGAACAAGCTGATACTACAGCTGTACTTTGTAAAGCGTGGCCCTGTTTTGTGTGTGTGAGGCTGCCAACTACCCTTGAATCAGCAAGAGTTGGGTCTTGGAAAGGATATGGCACTGTGCCTTGTGTGCATGAAAAGCATTGTGTCTAATAATCCTGTGTTGATCCAGTCGTCCTTTTTACCTTCTGTACCTGGAAATATGAGAGCAGATCTGCAAAGTGCTGAAGATGTGTTGGGCTTTCTGACTTCCTGCTTATAGTCTGTTCATCCTGCGCAGCAGCAGTGTGTTGTGTTACATACTTTCACAGTGTCTTCCAGAATGCCAAAACCCCAGTGAGTATTATGCATCCCAAGTGGCAGCATCACACACCTGAGAGGCTACAGAGATATTGTGTGGGCCCCTCTGCTTGTGCTTTCATTTGAACTCCATCACTCCACAAGCAGCACAGAACTGAAATGTTATTTTGGCATCCCCATGAAGGGCTGATTGACAGGCAGGTGGAAAAGGAGGCAGTAATGAATGGCAAGAGCAGTCATTTGCACAGATGACTACAGAAAACCCGTAATCAATTAATAATTTGCATGTTCAGAATAAAGATGAGTTGAGGAGTAAATTATTAGCTGCAGTCTAATAGCTCCAGCTAGATGATAGCAGGTAATTTGCTATGCTTACATTAGCAAATAACTGAGGTAGTCAGCATACATCAAAATCCAAAACTGTTGCAGTGGAATCTGAAATGTACCTATTCAGCTTGAATAAACCTTCTCTGTTGGCATGCCTTTTGAAGAAAAAGATCTTTTCCATTAAAGAAAGTTTTTTGCTCATTATTTATGTTTTACAAAAAGTTTTTGTATTTGAGAAGGAAAAGCCAGAACCCTTCAGACATCTTCCCTCTTCTCTGCTCCCCCAAAAGGAAAAATAAAAACCAATAGCATTTGAATTTTGATAACCTCTCCCTGGAATTTTCTGAATGAGTTCTTTAAACCTTCATATGTTTCATACATTGACATATGTGGTAAAGTGCCACTATACTTGACAGTTGCATCTGTGAAACATCCTGCCATGCTTGTCTTAAAGTCTGGAATTAATCTTGTGTGGACATCAGTGAGACCATGCCTAGACCTTTCATTTTATTAGAGGTGGCCAAATTCTGCAGCAACTGTTATCTAGTAGCATGAATACAACCAATGGGGGTTTTCTATTAAAAGCTGTGTATAAATTGCAGGAGATGTAATTTTATGGCAAGTGTGAAAAGTCAATGAATATATTTTAGGTGAGTAAGGAACAGGATTTCAAATAATGAATTTTCTTTTTCCTTTTTTTCTTACATTTTCAGGGTGATTTCCCTTATTATCCTGGTTTGGGGTAACTCAGTTTTGTGAGGCACACTGTAAAAGCATAAAAATTGGGATTTATGAAGTAATCTGAAGCCTTTAACTATTAAGCAGCTACTGACTATATGGCAACATTAAGTACATGAAGGAAGTCACTTGGTCTGTGTTCTAAAAGACATGCTTATGACTTGTAATTTATGCATCGCATCCACTTAAAATTGGTGCTTTAAAGCTTATCTCCTTGTATGCAGGCAGCACCTACCTTCTGCATTGCGTCCTTCAGTTTTTTAGTGGTTACCCAGTGTTATGATAATGATACTCAGAGATGCTGGAATGGTTTGAGCAGCCAGATGGTGAGATTGGTGAATAAAATCCTGGAACTGGGATGCAATCATCTAGTGCTTTTCTGATAACAAGTATTTATCCTGCAATGCTTTGCTTTTAATTCAGCTCTTCCTTGCCAGCTAATCAGAGCCAGCAGTAGATGTCCTCTCTGCTATAATGGGCATCAGGAACTGCATTTCATGGGTGAATGTTTCTCTAGCAGAACCTTCTAGTCTCTGCCATGCCCTCAAGGAGCTTTGCTGCTGCAATATGTGGCCCAGACATCCTGTTGTAGTCACCTTAGGATAATTCTTGGCTGCATTGAGAGCTGAGCTATCCCTTACTCTTCATAACTGGTTAAAAAGTGTGTTTGTGTGTGTATACACACACACACACATAAATGTATATATATATATATGCATCCTCATTTTCAGATGGATGATTATGTTACTGAGCCAGAAGAAGTCCAGATTCATCCTTTTCCTACTTTTAATCTCTCTGAAAGACACGGGCTTTAGCCCACCTCACTATCCATCATTTACAGACTTCTGTCTCTTAGAAATGCTTTCTAGACAGTGTTGGCATGGGTAGACTTGCTGCAACCTCAGGTGTGCAAGCCATATCAGGCCTGCTTATTTTTAAAGGTAGGTAGCTGCCCTTTGTGTGTAAATGTAGAGGGAAGTTTTGTAATTTTATGGAATTGCTCTTGATTTGTATCACTGTTAGCTAAACAAGCAAGCTCACTGTCTTACATCACCTTGTCTTGCTGTTGTGTGCTGGTTCACATTGCCTTGCATGACACATTTGGCCTGGGCATCATTCCCGCTGCTGGCTGATAGCACAGAGCACCTGGAAAACTGTCTCGCCAGGGTCTTTGCAATCTCCACCATCCCTGGGCGATACAATGCTGGCACTGTGGGCTGCAGTCTCCTGCTGGGCTTCCACAGCTTGAGGTGCTCAATGAATGAGCCCTGCAGGGGCTCGGCTGGGCCGGTGTCTGTTCCTGGAAACCTGGCTTGCTCCAGTGGATGGCTGCAGTGGGGCTGGAGTACCTGTGTGTGTCCAGTGCAGCTGCGCTATTGGCAAAATGGGAGAGGAAGAGCAGTGTTACAGAAACAGTATTTCCTGTGCTTAGGAGTCAGCTTGCAGCTGCAGGGATTTGTAGATTTAAAGGCCTTTGATGATGATGGTGTTGAATTAGAGAGCAAGTCTGAGATACCTGCTTGGTAATGGCCATGCGTTTGTGTGCTTCTTTGTGGTGCATTTTATGCTGTGTATGAGATGTTATTTCTCTCTCATTTCCTACTTGTTGGTAGAAACATTTTTTGACAGGAAGCTGTAAAAGAGGTTCAGGATGTACAGTTTGGCTTTAGCTCAGGTTTTTCTTATGATTCAGACAAGTTTGGAAGTAAAGTAATATTTTAATAAGCTTCTAGGTGACTTAGGAGACTAAATGGTGTTCTGATAGTCACTGCATCTTGTTTTAGGGTGCTGCTTGTGCCATGTACTTCTACTGCAATCAGCAGTGCAGTCACTGTGAAACTGTCTTCTTCATGAGTGCTGTCACAGTGTATATGTGTGAGACACACTTCCCTGCTCTCTAATATTTAGTATTTAATGGTTTATTATCTTACCAGATTGACAAGAATGTCATGCTCTGGAAAGGTTTGTTCCAGATGTTAAAGCAATGAAGTTTTATTGTTTTACTTTTAGTGATAACATTTGAAACAATTTTATGTTGCGCTAAGGAATGCCAAGTAATTACTTGCTGCCATGGTGATAATATTTGTGAAAATGCTAATAATATTATAAATAATCAAGTAGGCTTCATGATGTTTCTTTTTCTTTATGAAAACTATGGGGATTCTTTCCTATACTCAAATTTGGTTTTCTACAAATATGTAGTCAAAATTGTTTGTAGTTACACTGCTATGGGTCCTAGTTGATGTTTTACACAGCAGATGTTCCAGCACACCTCTGGAGGTGCAGGTGTAAACCCACTTACCATGTTTGCATTAACACAGTTGTTTCTGGAGCAACAACACAGATCCATTTTGCTGTTGGAAACTTTGAACACATGACATACTTTGGATGTAAACGTGCTTAGTGACAAAGATCCGGAGTTTCTTAGTCCGCAACTGTCCCCTAGGGACAAGGTTAATATTCCGTTTTGGAGGGACATGAGGAACAAATGTGGAGAGGTGCGCTCATCTCTCTGCACTGGGAGGGCCGAACAGCTCAGGACCCAGAGTTAACTCAAAACCAGTAAAAGGTAGGGTTAAATATCCCACTTTTTCTTCAGCTATGATGAGAGGAGATTTGGGATGCAGCCCTACAGCACTGGTCTCAGTTTCTGGTCTCCCAGTCTTGTGCCATAACCGCTGGAAACAGTGCTGCCTGACTCTGGGAAAGTTAATTCAGTTGGTTACAGTCAGCGTATTTTTTAAAAGCAGCAAAAGGTTAAATCATAAAGTGTTGGGAGATCATCAAAGTGGATTTTAGGGGAAACAGAGGAGTCTAAATGCAATGGGGTGAGAGTCACTGAGGACTGAAAAACAGAGCCAAGGCTTCTCACAGGAGCCCTGCCTCACACCCAGCTGCTATATGGCAACAGTCACTTAGCGTGAAGGAGCATCAAATCATGTTCATTAGGCTGGAGCATGAACTCAGGCACTCCTCCACTGAAAAAGCTCTTACTCATCCTGTGATTAGTGAGTGTAATTAGAAAGTCTGTGTTCACTGGAAGGAAACCGCTTTGGCCTGCGCTCTGGTATGGATTAAACAGCAGACCAAAACATCATCGTGTTTTGACTAATTGCTGTTGAAACTTTTCAGCAAAATGTCAAAACTTGAAGCGAGGCCACATCTGAAAATGAAAGTACAGTAAGTACATGGCTGGTATTTAAAAAACATCAAATCGGATGGATAGATCTAAGGGAAAATAAATTGCCTGGGTTCCATCAAATGAAATTCAAGTTCCATATATTTAAAGACATGTGGACTGTATTTGGAAATATCCTATACAAAGGCCTCACAGCAAAAATGGAAAAGATGAGGTTGCAGATAAGCAGTCATGTTGAGAATAGAGCATAGATCATGGATCAAGCATGAAGAAGGAAAACTAAAGGCAGGATCAAGTGTTTGATAGACTTCAGTAGGCTTCAGAGAACTCATGGAGTATTTGTTCCCAAACTTGGTGAAGGAATGGCTCCTGTCAGCCTCTGTGGACTTTAATTCAGGACTACACTGAAGATCTATGGGAGAGGTGGCTGTAATTCTCAATTTCTGCTAATTCAGAGATTCCAGAGCTGACTGTCAGCAAAAGGTACCTGGGCAACGTTTTCTGGTTGCAGTAGTGAGTCAGGCAGCTAAAAGTCTTGAGTTTTGATTGCCAGCTCGAGTGGAGACACATACTTCCTCTTACTGGTCTGCGTAGGTGGTATATGGTGGTACATACCCTAAACCAAAGCTCTGATTTTGGTTGGTCTCCCTGCAGATCAAGCTTTCAAAAGCTAATCAGGACCCTACAAATTAAGGCAGAAACATAGTGGTTTTGAAAATATATATCGTACTTGAGTACCAGGTGGGTACCAGAGTTTATTGTGGGGAGTTTTATTGTACCTCATTTTTGACTGGTGAAACACAGCCCTACGTATAACCAACAGTTTAATGTAAAACAATTGGAGGGAATTGTCCTGTGATTGACTGTCTGCTGGAGAGAGGGAAGGGCATTTCAAGTGGTCTTTTCTGCTGAAGGCTGGTCTCTGGGGATGCTCTCTGTTAGCCCTTTGTTCACAGTCCTCTTCTCCAATATCTCCCATGACGGCTGGTATTTTTCATTCCTCTGCTTTACACCTGTTTTGTGTTAACAACCAGCAAAAGCTGAAGCATGACGAAGAGAATTTGTCGTATTATTGTGGCTCTGACACAGCTGGGGTAGGATGCTGATCAATCATGTACGGGTGGCTGGCTCGTCAGGTAGCACAGTCCGTGCACACAGATCTTGTTGCTGAAAGCGAGTCAAGATCATCATTGATTTGCAGGTGGATTAAGGGATGTAATAACATTGCCTTGCTGAAAGCTAGAATGTGGTCCATTAGCAATGTGGTTGGTTGGTTTCAGTGGGCTGTTTCCAATGTCTCTGTTCATTTTGTTTTTATAACTTGAGGAAGGGAAGAACATTTTGGGTACCACTTGGGACTTTCACTTAGATTTAGGTCAGGAAGTAGGCACTGATGTAAAACCAGGTTGCACTGGTCACAGTATTTCCAAAGGAGGATATTCCCAGACAAACAGAAACAGTTCCTGCTGCTTGTTTAGTCCTTAAAAAGCATATTTTCTTAAAGACTTCATCCCGTACTACCCATCAGATAAGAATCGACCCTGCTCATGCTGATACTGTCGGCAAATTACATCATTTTGATAATACTGTATACAGTACTTGTGTTTCTCACAAATGAACTGTTGTCACTAGGTGGCTGAAAAGCAAATAGGAAATGTAAGGGAAGGACTCAGTGCCAGTTTAGTTTTATTTATAAGTCAGCAGAATTTCCATCTGATGTGAATTACAACCCACACTTTATACGTCTTTGTTCTAAACTAGCAGCACTAAAAAAGTTTGGTTCTAGTAGATTCTTATTTTTGTTCGCATGCATTGTAGTCTTCCATTTAATGAAGGAAACCTGGAAGGATTTAAAGAAAATTGTTTAAAAGGGAATAAATAATGTTCATGAGTTGCCTTCTGTCCTGCAGAGGACAGATCCTGCAAATGCCAAGATTCCAGGCTAATTCTTAGAAGTAACTTATGAGCATCACAGCCTGCCTTGCAAATCAGTTCTGCAGCAACTGAAAATGGTGATACTGTGTGGGAGCAATATGAATGGGAACTTATGCAGTAAGGGACAGAACAGGTATTTGGAGGTTTTTGCTTCAGAAGCAGTGGTGTGCGTTGAGCTGTGCTGCTGAATTTGAGTCACAGCTGAGCATTTGTTGCACTGTTTAAATTACATCAGTGGCACTTGGCAAGTTTTAGTGTTTTTACCCATCTACCTGAACACTTACACTTTGCAAGTGATAGACTTCTGAAACCTTTTTGTTGCTGTGTTCAAATCCTACATATTCTTCCTGATACAAATCAAAAAGAGTGCTTCAAATCTTAACCACTTTATCATGTTCAGAATACAGTATTTCAGCAACTGATTCTGAGCTGGGAAAAAACTAGAAACGTTAATAACTGTCACAGAATACAAGGGTCACAATGCCTTATAGAGAGCTGAAACCCCAGTGCTGTGACCCCTGTAGCTGCATGCCAAGTTCCTTGGGTACACTGAGTTTCTGTGAGCTATCCCCAAAGGGATAGGTGCTGGGTAGTGGATCCCCAGGTCTGTTTAGCATGGGGATGTGCTCAGCTGGTGGGCACAATGAGATAATCACTGGCAGGTGCTGAGGCTCCCACAGCTGCAGGGGATGATTAGGAGCTGGCCCAGCCACCACTGGGGCTTTCTGGAGCTGTATGGCTGCAGTGTGAGCTGTTTGGGGATTTCTTTGTCCTGTTGGAGGGTGCTGTGAAAGTGTAGCGCTTATTTCTGCCTTCAGTATGGCAGGGTTATTTTCTTCCTGGATGCTGCCCATGTTCTTGTCCGTGTGGCTAGGTGAGTACAAGGCTTTTGGGTGTGGTGGGTGCTGTGTGTGCAGGCTGCTTTGGGGTTTGTAGGTGCTAGTGTGAGAGTGACCGTGGCTTTGTTTTAAGAGGAAAAAGGCCTCAAATATTTTCAAGTGTTAATTCTATTGTAAGCCTAGCTTTGACTTCAGTTGTGCAGAATATATTACAGATCTGGGAGAGGTAAGCTTACTAATTAATGTTTAAGTACCCACCTCCACAAGTACTCTGAAATTGCTCTTTCAGCACAGGGTAACTGAGTAATTCCAGGATTTGATATCTGAAGGCCTTCTAGCTCTATTAGTAATACTAACAGGGGCTCTCTCCTTTCTTTGAGAGGTATTTAAAGGTGAAATTTCTGAGATTAGAGTTGAGAATCTCTTCTTGATGCAGCCTGAAATCTGGCTGTTCTTGGTCTTAAGCCAGTGCAGGGTTTTTTTTTGTTTGTTTGTTTGGGGGGGGGGGATACCTTTTCTATTCAGTGGAAACTACTATTTTTCTCTGGGGAAAATGGGAATAATTTTCTTTTTATGCTGAACTGATCTGGAGTGTTAGAGCCCTAAACACAATCAGAAAGCATTTAACATCTAATCTCTGTAAAAACATAATTATCAGCCTTAGAGTAGTATTTCATGCTACCCAGGTGGATGGTGATGTAAATGGTAAGGACTGGTCCAGAAGAATGGGGGATTTATTTAAAATGGTTTTAGACTTAGCACTATTAAGTATGGCTTCTCTGGCCCACTGCAGTGCTCGGGGGTGCTCACAGCTGGCTCGTTTGGAGGCAGTGTGGACAAGAAGGGCTTGTGTTCACACTTTAATGATTTCTCGCCACAGATGTGGACCCTGGAGAACTGGAGAGGAGCTATAACTTGCTGTGATTTTTCTGGAGAATCAAATAGTGTGGCTGTAGATCATGCAGTAGTGAAATACTGAATAGTTTGGTTTGGACCAGAGGGTTTTCTCATCCTGTCCCAGCCCATCTCATCCTGGGATGTCTTATCTCCCAAACAGCCCCTCTCCCTCCAACCCTTCTGGCCCCATGCAACACAATTGGTTGATACCAAATCTGCAGGCTTCTCCTATCTCTTGCTGTGTCCCCTTCTCTCCCTCCGTCCTCTTGCCGTGCATTTTCCACGCGGCTGCAGAAGACCTTGCCAAGGGGGGGAGCAGTAATACCTCTGGATGGTGGGTCTGGAGCAGGACCCCGAGGCTCTTACTTCTTGGGGACAAGTCTTGATCAATGTTATTGCAGTTGGTTAAGGAAACAGGTCAGGTCTCGGTTCATGGGTTTGGAATTGTGTTTGCAAGGAGCAGTATTTGGGTATATTGTCTGTTACAATTACTGGTGTCATCTGGACAGATGATCTTAGGTGTGACCTTGAACTTTAGCCTGTTTGGAGGGAGCAGAATTCAGTGAAAAATGATGCACTTGGAGGCAGTGCTTGGATTTAAGACCAAAGGGTTTATGGAAGTGCAAGTATGTAACTGGAGGGTCTTCTGTAGAAGAGTGAGGAAGAATGATAGAAGTGTGGACCACAGACTTTGTTTTTCTTCCCTGAAGCGCAAGAGAATACAGGTTGTCATTATCGCTTGTCAGTCCTGAGTTGATAAGGCTTGGAAAAAACGTTACTATCTAAAATGCACCTCTTTATCCAACACACTCAGGTGGCTTTCTCTGAATGACATGCAGAACTCTTAGTAACACTGTGTATGTCTTGTTGGGAGAAATCTAAAGAACCACACCTGGAAATCTGGACTGTCCATCAGTGGAGGGAAAAATCTGTTCTTTGGTTTGCTGGTATTTCTTGGATTTAATTGTTGCAAAGAGTAATAAGCAGTGCAAAACCTCCTTCTGCTTCTCCACTCTTGGCTGAGAAGCAAGAGCTGTGGCATGCAAAGATTAGAGCATGCAAATGTATTGAAATCGGAAAGATACTTCTGTCCAGACCTGAAGAAGCATTTGGCTGCATTTAGCAATTTCTGCATTCTTTAGCATGACCACACAAGCTATTCTGCCACTTAAAGACTTAAGTGTGGAGCTGGGACCCTGATACTGCTGTACCTGAAACAGGGGGTGCTATAAACAGAAAGACACTGCTGTTATTCGGGTGACCAACACCAATGTAAACATGGGAGGTGTAGACAAGAAGATGATAAAGTACCAGGAAGCCTTTTCAAATTGAAATGCCATGGTACTTTTGCCTGTTAGCTGTGCTGTGTGTACAGCTAATGAGAATTCAGCCCTGCCTACTTTCAGCCCAATCAGTGAGACAGGGATAGAAAAGATGGTTGGAGCTCAGGTGTGCCACAGGCAGAAGGAGCAGGGGACGAGGGATGAAGCCAGGCAGTGCTGGTGTTGATGGCACTCAGGTGAGAGCAGCTGGGTGTGGGTACCTGTTGCGAGTGTCAGGGCTCTGGAGGAGCATGAAGGCTGGGAGAGGGTTTCTGACCTGTGTTTACAGCTTGCTGTGACATGCTGTTACGGGTGCTCTGCTCTGTGAGAACAGAGCAGTGATAACTGTGTTATTCTGGCTCAAATACTGCTGATCCTAAGAGCATCTTGGCATCATTGCTGTTATTGCTGTTATTCTGTTATTTCCTCCCTGTGGCTCTGTGACAGCAAACTTTTGTCATGCAGCTCTTCAGTGTGGGAACCATCTTCTCAACTAGAGGAGTAGGGAGGAACGAACAGTGCTGCCACAGCAGGGTTCTGTTCCTTGCAGTCTCTCAAAACCATGATATGTAATGTAGTCAGAACTTACAGAAAGCTTGGTGAATGTGGAGAGGAGGTTTGCTGTTCCTTTGTTGCTGACCTTTGTCAGGAAGCTCACAAGCACTTGAGCTAGGCTGGCTCCCTGGTATCTCCTGTGCAAGCCATGGCTTTTCCTCCAGGTCTCTCCCACCTGAAACGTGCTCTTTCCTAGGTCTGCTGTTTTCCTTGCATTTCAAGGTGCTGACTCTTCCCAGTTTGTTTGCTGCTCTTCTCCAGCTTTGGTCCCTTTTTAGTGCAAGAATCCTATCCTCCCTGTGTGAGAGGAGTTAACAGCAGCATTGTACAACTGCCACACAGTTTGGTTTCTTGTGTTCTTGTTAAAGAGCAGACATGGGCTTGTAAATATTCATTTCTGAGGTATGATTATGCCTTAGACCACAGTGACTACAGACATCTTCCTGTAATGTATTTTGTCGGGGCTGAGTTGATTAATGAAGCTGGAAGCATGAGAAGGAAAACTCTGGGCAACTGCTATGCTGCACTTAAAATATCTCATGTAAATTAATATTTATGAAGCATGTTGTCTGCTTTAAATTTAGGCCCAGGGAGGAAGTATGCTGATATATATGAGTAGTCTGATTTCCTTCCCAAGCTCAGCAAGACTCTGTGCCAGAAAAGGGCAGCAAGAAGCTTTGGACAAAGAAAATAGAACCTTAATGTTTTTAGCTGTTGAATGAAAGAACTGGGCTGTGACAGAAATGACAGGATGACTATCAGCATCTCGGAAGCCGTTCAGCGTTTCCTAATGCTGGCCGTTTAAGAAGTGCTGTGTTGGTGTAATGAGTTCTTGAGGTAATGATGCTTTAATATATTTAGGGGAAACATGACCACCCTGATGAGCTGTACTTTATTTTCAAAAGCAGTTATGATTACTGACATGTTGTAGTCGCTCCGTTCTGTGGCCAAGGTAGTGCAGGCCTGCTGCAAAGCCAGTGATTTTAGTGTTAGGCTTCAAAATTTCTTTCTCATTTGAGGCAATTTAGTAACTGAACCAGGTGTAGACATACTGATGCATATCTTCCTAGTGGAATCAATGACCTGGTAGCTTTAGTATAAAGACTGTGAGATCCTCTATCTGATACTGGCTATTGGGCTGGGAAAGGGCATGCTGTGAGCACTGAGGAGTCCAAGGCACAGCACTATGTTGGTGCTGGGACTGTGGTCGATGGCCCTGCTTCTGCAGTGTCCTGTTGTCCATCCCTGTTAGTGGTACTGAGTTATGTGTTCCTGCAGCAGTACAGCCTGAAAAAAGCTGCTCTTGTTTGTTAGTGTTGTTTTCCTTTTTTCCCTGGTCGGATCACTTTGGAGATCCTGTTTGCCATGAGAATTTATGTAAGAATTTCAAGTAAGAATTCATGTGGGAGAAATCCCCTCAGAAGCTGTGTAACTTATTTGTGGGGAAACCTATGGAGCAGCCTCTGGCTCAAGGAGAAGTGCACTGGAGCATGTTCTCTCTTAATTTGCTTGAGTCACTTTGCAGAAACTTTTCAGTGAAGTGCTGTCAAGCTACAAATACTGTTGAAGTTCAGTTCTAAAACTGGTCCCTGCATTGTTATTTGAAGATGTTTGCTACTTCTGTGATCAATATGAGCTGTATTTCTCATGAGCCTCCATGCTCTGCAGTTCTGAGCCTGGTGCTGGGTTGTGTATTTTGTTCTCAGTCTCTAACTCATTTTGTGTTCTCCAGCATTCGTCTTCTCTTGTCAATGTTTACTGAATCTAATCCAGCACAGCTTCTGGAAAATAAAGCAATTGTTTAAATTGATGGGTTTGAACAAAACAAATCATAAATGAGTACAGAAGCTTTGAAACCTCTTTCCATCTGGGAAGTTGGGTTTATTTATCCCTGGACTGTGATTATGGAGCACAGATTAGAGATCTGCAAGAAGACCGTGCCACCTGCAGGTGCTGGTGAGGGGTGCATTTCTGCATTCCCCAGCAGTGTCCAGTGCTGGAAAACCTGCAGAGCTGCCTTTCGCTCTGGTCTGCAGGGGGTCAAAATAAACGAGCTCAGTTTTCTTCCATGCTTCAGTGAGTGGAAGGCATGGAATATAACAGAGATGGTTCTTCTAGAATCCCCATATTAATCAATCTTGACTGAGTGTAATTAAAATGGCTCAGATGAGGCAGGGTCATCAGAGAGTGGCTTTTCCTTCTTGTTGCCTTCACAGAAAACAGCGTGTGCAGCTCTAGGCCTGAGGTCCCCCATGGCCAGAACCCTGATGCATTGGTGTATCGGCTTATGTATTAACTGATGTTCTTCTGTTAATAGGAGGCTGATGTCTTACAGTAGTCAGGGAGGTAGAAAGATGAAGCTGTATTTCTGCTAAGGGTGCACTGGTACATAGCTCAGTGAAGCCAGTCAGATTTCTTACTGCTCACTGTCAAATTTTCAGCAATTTGGGACTACACTCAGTCTGAACCCAAACGTGTCAGGTTGCAAAACCAACACAGTGGTGTTGTTGGAAGCCAAGCTGCCTTTCAAGCTTGAAGCCTCTTATAAATAAATGTTGAAAACACTGGGAAAGAGCATGGATGGGAAATGATATAAGGAGAACAAAACAAAGTAATGGAAGACAGCATGTGTTGCTAATTACCTGCCATTCTGATTTCTGAAGTCATTTTTCATCCATGAGCTACGCGGTCAAATACAGCAGCAAACCAGGAGTGTATGTTCTAGCTTGTGGGCATGTTAAATACTGGAATTGACATTATGTCATTGCTGTTACAGGTCTTCCATTTAGAATCGTTTTGCTGTAGCTTGGGGAGTGCTGCTGGAGCTGGGTAGTTCATCATAAGTTGTAATTGCATAAAGATGATCTGCAGTAGCTCCCCAGACTCTATTTCCACTTGTAATTGGCAGATGAAAGAACACTCTGAACAATTATCTGATATTAATTATGTCAAAGACTTTTTGGATTCTCCTTGCCTTTAAAGTCTCAATTCTTGACATGGCCAGAGAGCTTTGTGCAGGGCAAGGGGGAGCAAGAGGTAATTCTTTCAGCAGTTCTAGTAAGAAGCTGACGTGTGCACCAGCCATCATAGAACATCCTTCAGGAGCTTTAGCTCTGGAAGTCTCATGATCTCCAAATATCACAGTGGTGTATTAGGTCAGCAATTATCTGGGCCTGAAGGTTGACACTGGGCCTTCTGGAGGAGAATGCACAGGGCTTAGAGCTGAGCACAATGTGTCATGCTAGGCATTCACAAGACTTCGGTGTAGTCCTGCCTGCTTATGTCTGTAAGAAGTCATCTCTTCATTTAAACACTTTATGCAGAGTGGGCTGAAAACTAATAGCAGGTACTGAAAATTCAACCCCTGAAACAAAGTAGTGGTTCCATACCTACTGCAACAAAAGAGGAGCGTTCCACGACTAAGACTTTTATTGGATATTATATGCTGTAAGGAGAAGGGAGATGTGGTTTTGGTATGAACACCTCAAGTGCGCCCAAAACTTTGAATCCTAATTTTGCAGAAGAAGTATTTATAAAGTTATAGCTGCTTCTGTGGGTAAGACTGGACAGTAATGCAAACCTTGTTTTGGCAGCATGCTTTCATAATGTCTGAGAACGTTAAGGAGGAGAAATTCTAACATAACCGTGCCCTGATAGTACACCTCCTCTTGCTCTTGGCCATCCTGTCTGCTGTTAGAGCTGTGTGTGCTGGGAGGCAGTGAAGAGTTCTGTTAATTCCAGAGAAATTCTGGATCAGATAGGTCTCTGTTGGAGGTAAGTTATGAGTAAGATGTGCAGTTTATCTTCTGGGCTTGTGTGGACTGTTCTTGTACTCTGACAGTCCTGATATCTTTTTTAACTCGCCCTCTCTGATGTCTAGTTTTGTAGCAGCTGTGTTACAGAATGCCATGGAAAAATGTGAATTAATAGTCCCTATGCTAAAGAATTAATCTGCAGTCTGTGAGGGCCAAAGGATGATTCCTGTCTTGTTCCAGGGAGTGTAAAGCCTGTGGGAGGGTATCAGTCGTTTGATGTAAAGCTGGAGTAAGCCTGCAGCCAAAAATGGACATTAATGGATGGAAGTTACAAACTGAGTTTTCTTGGATTTTTCACCCTATGGTTCAGTCTGCAGCAAATGTAAGGACAGCTGGTGCTTCAGCCTCACAGCATGCGGGGCATCAAGTTTAGTTGCTTTCATTTCTTGATTCCAATTGTCATGAATGCTATCAGCATGTAGTATATTCGCCACCTCTACTTCTTCAGATTAACTGGAATCCAGGGAAAGGCTTCCGTGCTAGTGGAAGAGGAAAGAGAGATGTGCAATGTGATCAAATATAAACCTTGCTTTCACAGGAATCCAGACAGGGAAAGTAGCAGTCAAATAGAAATGCATAGGTCACTTGCATTGCTTCTGCTTGATAAAGCATCCCAGTGTCTGTGGGACTTCAGAGGGAAACTGTCCACTGAGGGTAGCATGAATAATGGCCCTCGCACCTTTTTCTAGAGGGGTAATAATATGCAATATTTATTATATTTGCTCGAATGCTCAAAACTTGTTTTGCCTGACTGCTATACCGGGCCTGGCCCCTGGAGGGCACCAACAGCCAACATTACATCATTTTCACTTGCTTCACAGCTATTACCCACTGACAAAGAGTACTATGAAGATGGCAAATATAATGCCACGTATAGATTAAAATGAACTTGCTTTGCCTTGCATAATTTAGAGATGCAAAAGACCGATTTCTTGGTGTGATTAAAACCTGCTGCATTTCAGGCTTATTTATTGAATCGGTATTTCCAGTTAGAACTCAATCTTTCTACGTTTAAACAAGGTAATGACGGTGTAGTTGTATTTATTCAGCCTTTTAACAATTGGGTTCAGTGTAGTTGTGTATGATTAACTACACATACACAATTGCAGAAGGTTAGGTCGGGCATGACTCAAGTTGGAAGGGAAATTCATCTCTTAAGGCTGAAAATCTGAACCGACAGTTCAACACTCAGCCTAATGCTTGAGTCCCTCCAGAAAAGAAAAGTAGAAAGGAAGAGGAGAAAGGCAAAATGACCGGCTCAGTATTAGAGCCATGTTGGCTTGTGTATGCTTCCCTCTGGATTTATTTAGCCTGGACTTGTCCTGCTTTAAAGTTGCATTAAAGCAACTACTGAATTACTTCCATCACGTTTCAAGAAGAGACATGATATCTGAGTGTGTTTGTGGAGCACATCTGTGTGTCTGGATTCTGTGTGGGGCACTCAGATGGAAACACAAGTTACAGGCTTGTGAATGGAAACATTCAGCTGGAGCACACAATGCTCTGCATCAGAGGCATCTGATGTGGTGGGTGCATTGTAAAGATCCCTAATCCTGTGAAATACAACACCAATAGATGGGTGTTGAGAGCTTACCTCTATAAAGGGAAGGCTAAGGGATAATTTGACTGATATCACCCTAAGTTCAGGTACCTGAGACTTTGTGTGGACTGAGTCGGTCTTTGGAGGGGCTTGGACTGATTCTTCTACTCATAGATCGTGAAATGAAATGATCATGCTTTGGTAATAGAAGGCTTTTCTGTCTCACTAGTACAAGGCTCAGTGGCCAAATGCCAAAACCTGACAAATCTGCAGGAAATGAAACAAGGAAGCAGCTGATAGAGGTTTTGGTGAAGTCTGCATGACTGACCATGTCCAAATGGGGATCAGATACCTTTGTGAAATCTCAGCTCTAATTCCAAGATTAATTATGGGAATCCCATTCTTCCCTGTGCTATACAGGAGGTCAATATGAAGAATGTGATACATTTTTAATGCATTACTATGAAAGGGAAACTGGCAAGTTTGCATCAGACAGGTTTAAGGGCAGGCTGCTACAGGGAAGCAGATGACTTGTATGATGGTTCAGCTGGCAATGGCCATTTTGCAGAATGTGAGACATTTCAGGGGATTTTTGATTGTTATTTCTGGGAGTGGCAGTAAGTGAAAAGATTCTCAGTCGGAATGGTTGATGCTCAGACTAGCACAGCTGAAGTGCAGCAGGCTTGGGCTCTATGACAGAGTGCCTATAATCTGTGCGAGCCGATGCTCTTTCATTGCTGGTGAGCCTAAGTTGTGTTTCTTTGCATTTGCAGTAGTCTAAGCCTGTGCACGTAGGCAGCTGGTGCACAGTAACTGCTTAAGCAGGGCTTACTTGATTTGTGTATGAGTGTGAGGTTGCATACAAAAGGCACCCTTCAAAATAAATGGTGTTAATTGCTAGTTGTTTTATCATCATGACCAACAGCAGTACAGAGATACTCTGAGGTGGGGTCGTAGGTGCGTTTAAGTTGTGCTGTCACAACTTCTTAGCCGAATCTGGCCTGCCAGCTGGCTGCTGCCAAACAGGCAAAAAGCAATTTTTTTTCTAGGCAAAAGGCCAAACAGGCCAAAGGCTTCTGCTCTGTGCACTATCAAACAATCTATGGCTTGTGCTTCATTAACTGAAACTTGCATTCTCACTTATACTTGTGCAAGAAGTGAATACTCAATTTTACATGTGTTTCTATTTAAACACTCTAAGAAGGTTGAAGTATTTCTTTGTTGGCTGCTCTGCTAATTGTCCTCACTGTCATTCATTTACAGGTCTGGGCTGAATTACTTCTGCATCCATCAGCAAGCACAAGGCAGGATGGCATGCAGGTTGTGTTCATTTGCACTGAGGACTGTCTTTGACTCCCTGAATAAGAAAACATCTTTACTCCCTGCTTCTAATGAGCTGAGAGCTCATGGTTTCCAGCTCTGCAGTGCATGTGTGAAATTGGCCAGCAGGATCCGAGCTGGGACTCAAGGTAAGTGTGAGCAAGTTTGTAATGAAGTAATTACGTTTATGTACGTTTTCTTTGTTCAGAATCTCAAATTGGACCACAGGCTTGATATTTCAAGTAGTACCATTACTCTGCTGCTGAAATACATGGTGATGTTGGGTGGGACTTGCCAGTCCTGTGTCTTCATTTTGGGCCATGAGTCTGTCTGTGTTTTGGGTATGAGAAGAGGCAGGGATAGAATTTGCTTGAGCAACCCCATAAGCAGTCCTTGTGCTGCTTAAAACTTGTGGGGACTAAGTAGGCAATCACCTGAATGGCCTGAATTACTCCACTGTGCCCAGCATAATCTGGAAAGAGATGAGGTTTGTCCTAATATACTTTTCTTTAAAGACTAGCAATTGAGCTTGCTGTGTGAAATCCTCCCCTTTAGTTATTAAGAGGTTTTATTCTGGATAGCACCCTGCATACGTTTTTCAGTCACAGGCAGGCATAATTCTGGGGAAGCTGCTTTGCTCTGTTGCCTAATTAATAATACATCACTTTAAAAAATAAAAATAAAAAAATCAATGCATATTTAACTGATAACCTAGAGTAGCTTCAAAAGCACTGTTTCAGTTCATGAGCTGCATAATACAGTGCTGCATGTCTCTCAAGATTCCAACTAGAACAAAACTTTGGAAGTGTGAGTTTGTATTATGCTTCTGAAGTAGTTGGATGGTTTAATGTGTTGGCTTTTCATGACTTCCCCCCTGCCCGTGGAGAGAAAGGATGGAAAATACAAAGCACAGTAGCTTAGCGAGCTAAGTGAGCTAGCAGAGGTAAAAACCGCCTTCTGAAAGGGATTTGTAACTAAGATGAAACCTGAAGCAGTGAAGTGAAGTCATAAAGCCATTACCCAGCATTACTTCTCCCTCAACCAGCTGTTAGTCAACAAGCTGCTCTGGAAAGCAGCTTATATGACTGTTCCCTTCTGCTGAGGAATGCAGGGAAAAATAAGGTGTAAAACTAGGATTTAGGAAAGGGTTTTAATCTACTACTGTCACTGTACAGCAGTAGCCAGTGCTTTTCACTGTGTACTTTCTCATAATGAGGTAAGAATTCAACTCTTAGTGTGAACTTTTGCCATGGTCACTGAAGCTGATTGTAGTAAAAGCTGCTGATGCCTTTATTTGTAATACTGAGGAAGAAGAAAAATTCATTATTACAAAGACCAAGTAATTGTGTAAAGCCAGGTCGCAAGTTCTTTAATTCGCTCATGGCACTTATTCTTCACCAGCACAGACTTTGAAGAGGAAATGACATAGATGCAGAGTCCTAATGTGGGCATCCACAATACACAGTTTCCTCTTGTTTGTGGATGTTGTGGGACTTTTTCTGTGTGTGTGGTTTTGATTTTGGTTTGATTGGGGTTTTATGTGTTTGGTTGTTGGTTGTTTTTTTTTAACCAATCTGCTTCATGCTCATTACTGTGTCAGGGAAAGGAAAACTCTTTAGGTTTGTTTTCCTCTGGAATTGTGTTTTCAAAATCGGAAGCTTCCCTGATTTCGAAAAACCTTTTGCAGAAGTGATTACAAGGTGCTTCTTGTTTGCCTGCCTCTGCCATGCTCCCATGCTCCCTGGCTGCCCAGCCTGGCACCCTGTGTCTGTTTCCCAACCTCTTGTTCCAAAGAGGTATGCCCCCAAGCTGCCAGGGCACAGGGGATATCCTGTGTTACCTGTTTTTCACATGAATCAAGGAATAGCAACAAAACAATCTTCTCTGATACTCAAGAGTATACTTCAGGAGATAGCTGTAAACAGGCAAGCAATACCAGGTACTACTTGTGGCTAGGTGGTGTTGGTGTTAGAGTTTCAAGGCTTAGGCTATGATGAGATCACAATACACATCTTGCAACAACAATAAGGATTGTTTTGATTAAAGCTTATGCTTTAAGTTATTTTGCATGGCATCTAGAGGAGTGACAAGTGTGATCAAAACATACTGCATTGTAAATAGGCTCACAGGGAGACTGAGCAATGTCAGGTGAGAGGAGCTCAGAGCCAAGACCTAATCCTAACCCATAGTGGGACTGTGAAGGGCATGATGCTGGCAGTGCAAGCAGTTTTTCATCTTCTGGTCTTCAATCATGAGCTTTGAAAGCCTGTAGACAGTTCACCTCTGCTATATTTTTGCTTGAGGTCAGAGGTGGTGGAGATGTAACTAAACGCCATTGAAGATACAGAAATCTCATGTGATGCTGTATAGACCTCTGGAGCAGAAGAACTGCTTTGATGTGGCTGTACATGAAGTGTTCTCATGGGCTATAATGGAAGTCAGTTCTAGCCTCAGCAAACAAAACTCGCTCATCCTGAGGATGTCCAAAAAGGAATATATTACAGACACAGAGGCCATTGATTCAGGAAACTCTAAAACCCATCTCTTCCCAGTGTCTGACAGATTTAAGAGAGTTCAAGTTGCAGATGTTCAGAAGCACCGGTGGTCAGTGTATACACAGGACAAGAATCATTAGGAGGATAGAGTCTTTAAAGTTATTACCAGTTCTTTCTAGAATACTTTCCTTGGACAAATGACTCCTACAAGCAGAGCTAATTTTTATTTAAAAGATACTAAATCTTCCGATGCTATGAACCCCATCTCAAAAATGCTGAAGATTCTGTTTTTCCGTAATCTGGTTCAAGGGAGCCTTCTGGCTGCATTAAAGGTGTTAATAACTTACTCGGCCAGGAAATTAATTGATCCTTACGGGTCCCTTCCAGCTCAAGATATTCTCTGATTCTATATTAAGCAAGAATGATTTGGGAGACTTGCCAGTAAATGACTTGGAGGATATCTTGCATTTAAGTTCTCCGAAATGGTGTTTAAACTCTGTATTTGTTTCGCCGATATCTCCCAGGTTGGGTATCAAGCTGTGTTAGTTAAACCTTTATCACTTCTACGAAAATTAAGTCTTTCAAGGGGACAGCTTTAAAGATCTCTGCATTTCAAGGGTGCTTTTAACAGATATAACTTTGCTGAAATGCTCCTTAGCACAATTGCAATGCAGTTAATCTACCACCCTTCAGAACTGGCTTCCAAGCTGAGTAATAGAAATAACCTCAACCTCTGTGTATGTTCTCAGCTACCTAAAGATGGTGATTGCAACATCAGGGAAACCAATAGCTCTGTGCTATCTGAAAATTAGGTTTATCTTGTACCAGCTGTGAGTTCCTAAAGAGTCTCTGAAACATCATTTTCAGTTATAAAATCCAGTTCCTGATTTTGTTAGCAACTGCATAACAGAATCGTGGTGAAATAATCTGGAAGGACATCAGAGAGGTCGTGTAACTCATCCATCAGCCCCAAGCAGGATCAACTATATATTAATCCTGACAAATATTTATCCAATGGTAGTGAGATGCTCAGCTAATCTATTCTGTCTCCTCATCTCTGCTGTAGAAAGGTTTTATTGAAGTTTACCCTGAATTGTTCTTCTTGTAATTAGGATAGCTGAGTAACTTGTCTTGTATGTCCCAGGTATGGGGAAAAGATTCTGTTCTACTCTGTGTCTGAAGCCTTTGAGGTACCCCCCTGAGTTGTCTTCTTTTTAGGGTACACAGCCCTTAATGGTTTTAATCTTCCTTCAGGTTATGCTTTGCAGATCTCTGATTAGCCTCATTGCACTCCTTTTACTCCAGTCTGTACCTCTCTTGATCTAGAATATACTGTTCTAGTACCTAAAATATCATCCATCACCTGCTTTTGATTCATTAAGATTGTTTGAAATATGTTTGGTATCAAGCTTGAAATAAACAAGTACTGTGACTTAAATATTACTTCTTCTACCTGGGAGATTGGTCTTCCACAGTGAGAGAAGTCCTGGATAAAACTAGACCTAATACTAAAAGTTACTTTAGAAATAAATGTGTATTTGGAAATGAACGTGCATTTAGAAATGAAATTGGGCTTCTAACCCAGGCTTTAGTACTTTGCTACAGTGATTTTGACCCAAACAGCTCCAATGCCAATTGAAACTGACATTTCCCTACCCCCACCACTGGTTTGCTCTTCTGTCATGTCGTGGTTTAAGCCCAGCCGTAAATCAGAACTGCGTAGCCTCAGTCTCACTCCCCCCCCTTCCCACCCGGCTCCCAGAGGGGTGGGGAGGAGAATCGAAAGAATGTAACTCCCAAGGGTTGAGATAAGAACAGTCCAGTAACTAAGGAGTAACACAAATCACTACGGCTACCACCAATAATAGTAATGATAAGGGAAATAACAAGGGAAGAGAATACAACTGCTTACCACCTGCCAACCGTTACCCAGCCTGACCGAGCAGTGATCTAATCCTTCCAGATAACTGACCCCAGTTTTACATCCTGGGCATGATGTGCTGTGGTACAGAATACCTCTTTGGTCAGTTTGGGTCAGGTGTCCTGTCTCTGCTTCCTCCCAGCTTCCCCTCCTCCCTGGCAGAGCATGAGGCTCAGGGAGTCCTTGGTCAGAGTAAACATTACTGAGCAGCATCGGTGTTATCAGCGCTGTTCCAGGCTGAAAGTCAAAAACACATCACTGCACCAGCTACTGAGAAGGAGAAAAATGACTGCTACTGCTGAACCCAGCACATGCCAGTACCCTGGGTTTCAGTTGTGATGGTTGGTTGTGTGTGTGTGTGTTTCAGTTCTTTGAAACAAGTTCCAGATCTTGCAGCCAGCATGCAAGCACTTTCTTGTTGTGGAAGATACTCATTTGCACACACTCTATGGTATGACAACTTATTTCCTGAGAAACCACATTTGTTGCTGATTTTTGCCTCATGAAACTTCTGAAGAGTCTTTTCTTTTTTCCTCCTCCTGCAATTAAAGCCTGCATCTTAGTTACTGCCTTTTGTTTCCTTTGAACTCATCAAGGGAAGAATATAATCAGATAATATTTG
The DNA here is from genome assembly GCF_033783945.1 of Neopsephotus bourkii. Lineage (NCBI taxonomy): Eukaryota > Metazoa > Chordata > Aves > Psittaciformes > Psittacidae > Neopsephotus > Neopsephotus bourkii. The sequence continues at coordinate 2,284,471 of NW_026901568.1, forward strand.
AAATTACAATCTTGGCTAAGAGAAAACATAAAAATATGAGGTAGTCATCACCTTAGATTAGCATTTCAAAGCTGATAAGTAGACAGGCCGAATAATCTGCACTCATTTCTGAGCAACAATTTAGGATCCTGGGGAATCAGATACTGCACTAAGCAGCTTTGAGGAATATAAGACTCAGTTAATCAAGGTGGGAGAATAAAGCTGCAACAGCAGAAGCTGGAGTGATTTACCAGTCACTCACAGCCAAGGAATGCATATATTCTGCATACTGCTAGAAAATTAGGGGTGTGCAGCAATAGAAATGGCAATGATAACATGGAGGTAAAAAATTGGGATTAAAGGAGACCATGTGATCCCTTAAAACCAGTCCAGAAAGCTTCAAAACCTCTGGCTCTCCCCCAGTAAGCCTAACCACACTCCCAGTGTGGGCACAGTAACAAACTCCAGACCTTCAGTACCAGTGGAAAAAAATTGTGATGTGCCAGAAGGAAGCAAGAAATAGGAAGCTCTTCCTGATCTCTATAACTACTGAATTAGCAGCAAATTTGTTAGCTAAAAAAAATCCAGCTGGTGCTAAGAAACAAGTTGCTTTCCCAACTTCAAAGCCTCTACCAGGCTGGCCAGGGAGGATAATTCCTTCTATGAGCAGTCCAGTTAACTCCTGGGTGTGTGAGCGAGATGGACTAGGGGAGCTCCTGATAGAGGTTCTGGGCTTTTTGTTCTCCCAGAAATGTTTAGCAGTTCGGGCTTAAGGTGAGAGAATACCTTTTTGAAAGGCTTTCATGGAAATTGCTTCCGTGACATGGCCAGAGATAAATCTTTCTGTGCTGCGGCTGCAGAAGGAATCAACTGTGTGAGTTATAGCTGAAGGAAATGTGCTTTATTACCTAAACCATAGTCCTTTTCTCAGAAACTTTGTTCTTCAGGATGCATGATGGGCCTTCTAGAAAAGGTTTTCACTTGCAAGCACAGCTTGATCTTGGCAAATCTCTCCTGTTGTGGACCTGTTGCAAAGGAGGCACAGTGGAGCTTAATTAAATGGGTTACAAAGATGTGTGTTGCACCAAGGCAGACAAGGGAGAGGCAATTTGTAGGGTGACTTGGGCTTAGAGTCTTGTCTTTATTATCCCTGCTTTGAGCATGAGAACATGCTCAAAGATGCTGAAGTCGGTGAAGTTTTGGCTCAGTTTTGTAGCAGTGAAACTTCCAAAATTGCCTCATCTTTATGCAAGCTGGCTTTCTGAAGCGTTGGCACTCCGTGACATTCTGCGTGCTGTGCTAAATTCAGCAGGGTTTTTTTTCACGTTGCACTGGAGCTACAATAGTTTCGGAGGTCTGTGGCTTGTTTCAGTTATTTACTCTGCAAAAAGATTTTTATAAATCCTCCTTTCCCTTTCATATTATTAACTTTCTTGTCAAACTTTTATTTAAACTGCAGAGACAAAGATGGATCTTTGCTTTATAGCTCTGCAAAGTTAGATTTACTTCTTTGACGTGTGATTGAAAGCTAATCTGTCTCCTTTTTATTGGCTTTTGGTAAAGCATGTATTTCTTTGTTTCATTTTTTCATTCTATATTGTCTTGTGAAAATATGTAACTGTACTTCAGGCTGTAAAAAATTATCCTCCTACAGGAAAGAAAAAAATGACAGCCCTTTATCCAATCCAGAGAAGGTTTATGTCTTTAATTAGTGCCTTGGATTGTATTCGTGTATGATTCAGAGTGAACTAAGAGCAATAATAAAGGTCCTGTGGTTACCTCTGACCTTGCAGAGAAGAATGCTAGAGCCAGAAAGCTTTTTTGGCTCAACATCAGTGACAGCTACTTGAATTTGTCTGTCTTTGGAGCTAACTTTTTGCCATAAAAAAACATGTAGAGTGCTCCCACTGCCGTTAAATTGCTTGGCCAAGGGCATGGTTTGGTCTGTGGGTTGTTAACACCAAAGACTGATATTTTAAATAGTGGTGGACTCCACTTTATAATTAGTCCTTTCACTCCTCTAATCCTGCAGTGTATGTTTCCAACCCCTCTGCAAGAGTTATTTCCTGTCTTTTTTTTAAATGCACTTGAAGACATAATATGGCTTTTGTGTTATGCCACAGTTTTAAAGATAATATTACCATTTATAGAGGTTGTTAATGTTTTGCCTTACTCAAGCAGATGATCTTGTGATCATAGAATCATAGAAAGGTTTGGACTGGAAAGGACCTTAAGATCATCCAGTTCCACTCCCCTTGCCATGGGCAGGGGTGCCTCACACCAGAGACCATGTTGTCCAAGGCTCTGTCCATCCTGGCCTTGAACACTGCCAAGGATGGGGCATTTGCCATTTCTTTGGACAACTGGTGCCTCACCACCTTCATGGTAAAGAACTTTTTCCCTATATCTAACCTGAACTTACCCTGTTTCAGTTTAAACCCGTTATGCTTTGATCATCTGTAGTATTATATTAGGCAGAGAAAATTTTTCCCCATATCTATGTCATTCTTCTTGGCCCCTAAAGAGCTGAATGAGCATGAGAGTTATATCCAGGAATATTGATCCTGGGACTGATGTTGATAGAGAGTGCTGACTCACAGCAGGCACCCAAAGTTGATCCATGTTTTCTGATGCAGGGAGCATCTCTGGTCTCTCTAGCAAGCTCCTGACCCTCTACAGAAGGGCTGGCACTTCAAAGACATGTTGCCAGACTTAATGTATTGCTATTTGCAATGTTTTTGCAGAGTTGCAGGTAGGGAGCACCAATAAAATCTGCACATTTTCTACATGCAGTAGCTAAATTTATGAAGGTGTTTTGCTACATTTTCTATTCAATGGCTTTCATTATATCAGAGTGTAAATAAGTACTGTAGCCACTTTTTGCTTGTCTTCAGGGATGAAATACTGTTTCATTGGCGTGAAAGGGGAGGTTCAGGTGCCTGATAGAGCAGGGCAGTGTATAGCTAATACAGCTTCTCTGTTGCTGGATGTGTGGAATTGCATTAAATACAACAGAATTGCAAACAGAGGAGACTAAAAGCTGGTAAAATTAGCAACTGTTCAACTTGCCAGTTAGTGATAGAAAAATATCTTCAGAAGACCTGTGTTTCATAGGGTTTTGAATATGATCATTGAGTTCTGTACATCCTGGTTTTGGGTTGAAAATATATGGGTGCATATTTTCACTGATGTTCCTGTTCATTCTTTAGATGTGTTTTGTTCTGGTGTTACTGAGGTTTAATCGTGCAGTCCTGATGTCCATTAAAGATGTACTGGTTTTATATGGGCTTTTAAAAAAATAGTTGTAAATTGCAAAGTAATAATGTTTATTTAGCCCCTTCACCTTATTTATGAAATCATAATGTATTTTGGTACGTTAGTTAGTGCTGTCTACCTGCAAAACTGTATTGCAGTCGCCTGTCGTGTAAAAAGTCTATCAACAAATCTCAACCAAATGTTGACCTAAAACCCCCCAAAGCCCCTGTTTAAACCAGGCATATTGATGTGGAAGGCACCAAAGTACTACAGTAGCCTCCACCCTGCATTCAAATGGCTAGGTAACATAACCTTGAGGAGCTGAAAAATATTTCAGAGTACAGATGCATATTTCCAAAGGAGAAGTTGGGTTCAGAAAACAGTTATGACAAACTTCAGCATCCAAGGTTAATTCATGGATGTTGAGGCATTCGTGGGGTAAGTGGAAATTTCAGCCTTGTGAAATGGAAGGCTAAGGAAATAAAGCAAATGGGGGAACTGGTCAGAAATGGATGACAGAAGAACATAAATATTAAACAATTAAAAGGAATGTGTGTGGATTAAAGCTACAAAGGGAATCCAGCATTTTATTGGCTTAAAAGCCTAACCAACAGAATTATTTTCTGTAGTCCTTATCTAGCTGTGGAATAGCAGTGATCATTCACTTATTTTATTAGGCCAAGGTGATCCTGCCCCTTTACTCTGCTCTTGTGAGACCTCACCTGGAGTGTTGTGTGCAGTTCTGGTGTCCTCAACGTAAAAAAGACATGGAATTGTTGGAACAAGTCCAGAGAGGGGCCATGAAGATGATCAGAGGACTGGAGCACCTCCTGTATGAAGACAGGCTGAGAAAGTTGGGGCTGTTTAGCCTGGAGAAGGCTGCGTGGAGACCTCATAGCAGCCTTCCAGTATCTGAAGGGGGGGCTATAGGGATGCTGGGGAGGGACTCTTCATTACGGACTGTAGTGTTAGGACAAGGGGTAATGGGTTAAAACTTAAACAGGGGAAGTTTAGATTGGATATAAGGAGGAAATTCTTTCCTGTTAGGGTGGTGAGGCACTGGAATAGGTTGCCCAAGGAGGTTGTGAATGCTCCATCCCTGGCAGTGTTCAAGACCAGGTTGGACGAGGCCTTGGGTGATATGGTTTAGAGCGAGGTGTCCCTGCCCATGGCAGGGGGGTTGGAACTGGATGATCTTAAGGTCCTTTCCAACCCTAACTATTCTATGATTCTAAGTGTTAATTTGTGCGCTGCCTTCACTCGGACAGATTACCACCAAAAATGAAAATACCTATTGGAAAGACTCCCTGATTAAAAACCTGGTCCTGCCTCAGAATGATGGCAAAATTTGCTTGGTGATGTACTGGGAGCATACTATGGGCATAAATACCTATATCTGTTGTGAGGTAAGGATACACATTTGTGTGTTAATGAATATATTATAGGGGTCGCACCCAGAAATTGATGTGGTTAGTACTAATGGGCTTTGGAGAAAGGTTGAAATGATGTGGGTAGTGATTTGAGGACATGAGTTCATTCTTGTTTTCCTTAAAGCCACTACTGTGATATGAGCTTTGCTGCTTCTAAGCTGCATACCCACCTCTTTTTCTTATGTCTGTGCATGTCTTATTGGTAATGCTTAATGCCTCTGGGTAAAGGAGCACACAACTAGTAAAAGATTTGGGGTTACTTATCAGAGTTGATCAGGGTTATTTTAATTAATTTATGGGCTGGGACTCAACAATGCCAAGTGCCACATAAAGACACAACACTAATAAAAAACAACAATTGGGTATTTTTTAGGACAGAAAAACTAGAAAACAGCGCAATACTTAGAGTGATGATGAAATTTCAGCATCCTAAACATCACCTTCTCTATGCAGAAGAGTTTTGCATGGAAGGAAGTCCAAATAAAGTTGGTACTTTGGAATCTGTTAATTTGGAGACATGTTCCTGCGACAAAGAGAACCTGATGACTGACTAAAGCATTGCACATTAGGGACTGACTATCAAAGGCCTTGAAAATTGCCTCCATTGGCAGATGCTATTTCAGAAGAGGGTTTGCTTCAGCTTAGGGCTGTTTTTAAAAGAGGGGGAACTCTTATCTTGGTGGCACATGTTAATTGAGCAATGTGTGTGTGGGCAAACTAAATCTTTGAGTTCAGGAAGGAAAGGCTTTACTGTAATTCTCATGAATTAAGGGGGATGATGCCTAGTGATTACTGAGGCTGAGTGACAGTCAGTTATATTAATAGGTGAAAAAAATGTTTTACTGACTAACCCCTGCCTTTCTGTATGGTGTGCATTGCACTGAAGTCAGATCACTGGCACATTGACTAATGAAACTGGGAATTGCCTTGGCTTTTTTTTTGTAGCAAAAATTAATATATATTAAAAAAAAAGGCTGACTAGGAAGAGTAAATAAAGAAAATGAATGCAGCTGGATATAGCAAGTCTTTGATCATAGATTACAAAGATTATTTCAGTGCATGTAAATGTAAAGCGTAATGATGTCTTTGAAGAGTTTGTAACACAAAAGTCTGCGTGCATCACAAAATACAAAGAATCGTGAAGGGTAAAGTATTGAGAAAGGGAAAGATAAGACCTCGTGCATCGTTAATGAAAGATGAGTAACAGACAAATGAAAAATCTCACTGCATAGAATGGTGACTTTGATTCTTTTACTGATCTGTTTGCGTAACACAGCACAAGGATTTAAGGAGGACAAAAGCACGAAACTACTGTATGTGTATTACAATGCATAAGGAAATGGTGGCAACTGTTTCCAATGTGAAAAGGAGCCTAGAACAACCTATTAAATTGTGATTCATATAAAGTGAGACATGAATCAGAGCTGAAATGAGATTGTGTTACAGGAAAGCGCGTAAAGCAAGTGGCTGTGGTGGGCTCTGCTTTATGGCTGCTTTCCCAGTGGGAAGGGCAAAGGGGAGGCTTGGTTTAGTGTATTTGCTGGCATGGTCTGCCTGGGGGTTGAGATCCATGTATCTGCCAGGAAGATGCCTGCTGGCAGCAGGTGTGTTGGAGAGGGGGAGCTCGTGTTCCTTGTTTCTAGGAGAATCCTGATCTGCAGCACTGTGGTGCCTCAGGGCTGCTGCCAGACCCAGGGCTCACCTGGTAATGCTCCTCGAGCAGCCTTTTCCTTACTCCCACCGTTTTGTGTTCCCTGCCAGAAAGTTTCTAGACATAATTATCTCTGCTTATTTTTTGCTTCACTGTCAAAAGTAACACACACTAAAGCAGAAGGCCTGCCACTTGCTTTTATTATTCAGTATATTCCCAACCCACTGTTTCAGTTGTATTGCGTTACTACACTGCAGAGATCATGCCCAGATGATTATTTAGCAGCGGCTGTGGGCTCCTATGCCCTATATGATGTGTTACCTTAGAAATATATTTACTTTTCAGTTATTTCTCAGCAAGTATTTTCCTGTCTCTCGGGCAACTTTGTGAAAGATGATTTGATGAATTTTGCTGGCTGTTTATTGCCAGCTCTAATCTCTTCTCTGAGGAGCTTTATTGCTCCTGTTTGAGCCAGGCAATGGGGGAAGGAAGTCTCTTTTTAATCTGTAGACTATGAATCATTGGTGGAATCAATAGAATTTAATCCAAAACTTCTGCTGAAGGTTTTAAGGAGTCTATAAAACACATACAGTGTGCAAAAAAAGGCACCAAGACCCCTCTCACTGCCTGAGATATGAAGTGGACTATGTTGCCAGCTCCATCTGAGACAGTAGCTGCTCCAAGCCAGTGCTGAGTAGAGGCTGAGTTGAATTCCGGTCAGTCTCTCCAGCTCACACAAGACCAGAGAGAGCTCCATCAGGGTCAAGTAACATGGCGTCTGTGTAAGTAGCTTTGCACCAATTAATCTCTAATTTCCTTATAGCAAAGGAGAAGGTGGGGAAGGGAATGGTTGTTCATGCACAGGGTATTCTGGTCTGGTGGATGCCTGCATGGGCTGAAAGCATCATTGTTGGGATGTCATTACCTCGCAATGTAGGCTAGGATCAGGCAGCTTACCGCTCTATGCTCTCCTAAGGAGATACTGTCTGGTTGTAGCTTTAAGTAATCATCAGAAGGCTCAAATTTTTAGAATATGGAGCTCACAGCATAACACATGAGTAGCCTTAATAACTACTTTCTGCTTTTAATATCTAGCACCTGGAAATGTAAGTCCATAGTAATGTGAGCTATTCTATATAGCTGTTAGGAGATTTAGGAACACATGGCTAAGCTGTAGGCACTGAATTAAAGGAGTTGTGAAATGCCATCTGCCTGTTTGTATTGTGTATTCTAAACTGGCAAGCGGCTCATGCTTGGTTTTGCTGAGGTTTTTATCTCATTGTTATGGATCTTTTTTGTTCTTCAATAGTTTCATTTTTAACTCTATCTTCAAGCTTTCCTCTCAGCATTGGTCTTAGTTGTATCTAAAAGCAAACATTAAAGGTGTGTGGACAAGACACTGCCTTCTATTCCCTCCATTGTACTTTAAGGCACACGTTTTGAAATTGTTTTTAAATAAAATCTGTGACAAATTTTGCTGTGAAACATGAATCAAAATTAGTATCTTATGTACAGAAACTTCTAAGTTGCATACAAATCATACAACTGTGTTGCATTGCATCAGCACGTATGTTTTGTGAATTAAAAAGTATACTTTCTGTGATGATTTCCCATCTGCTGCTACCTCTGGTAAATTGAATGCTGGCTTCTGAATACTGAAACACTGGGGTACTTTACTCTGGCATGTGCTTGACAAGTAGATCTCTCAGGCTGACCCTCTTGTGCATGACTGTTGATGAAATATGGAGATGACAGGAGGTTTGGTGAAGCTAAGCAAGGGAAAGGAAACATGGTTTATCTGTAGCTTTAAAAAAACCCAAGCCCACAAAACCTCCCACTTTTTCTGTTAGCCTATTAATGTCTCCCCTGTTATTAATTTATTTTAAAGTGAATTTCTCAGTACCCTGATAGGTAAATGGTAAAGTTGCCATTGAATCACTGCAGATACCTCATACAAGTGATAAAGCTAATCTGCTCTCCGCTAATTTTATGGGTGTCTGGTCCAGCTCCTGGCACTGGGCTAAGAGGAGAGAAGGATGAACTAACAAATCCTGGAGAGGAGACTGGAACCAGTGTGGAACTGTGCTGGAACTAGTCCCACTTCTGGGACACACTTCAATGCTGGTGTATTACCCAGCCCATGGGAGACACCTCAGTGCTGTCAGGAGCTGCTCCAGTATTTCTGTCACTGGGTTGCAGAGTGTTCTGGGGAGATTGGTGCTTCCATTCTGGGCAATGCTTTATTCAAGAACAGCAGCTGTCCTAAAAAGTCTGATCTATGATGGTGAAGAAAATACACTGATATTCTTCACTTCTAAAAGCTGAGTGGTTCACTCCTACAAATGTACTTAAGGATTGAAACCGCCAGTGCTCAGGACACAGCTGAATCAAGCCTATCATTTCATTGTATCTCTTTCCCTTGCTTCTCCATTGTCATGCACTTTTGCAGTCATTTAATACCTTGTAGGCTGATTGTAAAGTGATTGCAAAATAGAACAAGCAGGTGGTTCACATGGCACTTTGCACTTGTTTTAAGCTCTCTTTTTGTAGCTGCCAATGAGCAAAGTACAGAGTGGAGCTGAATCAGGGCCCCAATCATGTATTTTATTAGATGAGTTTATTTTTAATGTGTATCTAAAGAAAAGTATTTGTGTATTATAGTAGTAATGAAAATCCCTATAGCGCAATGAACAGTAGAGTAACTAATTCAGGAAGGTTCAGAGTATTTAAGACACCCCCATTATTGTTCTGTAGCATTTTAAAGAGAGAAAAAAAATATGCTACCTATAAGTGCCTCCACAGGGTCCACGTTGACCTCCAAGTCTGAGCAAACATGAATGAAATGTAATGCCAGTGAAAAAGAATGTGAGGAGAGCAATTTTCCTCTCAAATATTCCACTTGATGTGCACAAAAGAGGTGAATTAGAACCTCAAGATGTGCGGCATAGCATCGTAAACACATGGATTGTTTTCTTGTTGCCTGGAGATGGTGTTTTGAAAGCTGTAGCTGAAAATAGCTTAGGGCAAAGCCATAGGAGCTACTGCGTCCTGTGGGGTTGGTTTTGGGATTTTGGGGGTTTGTTTTTTTTTTTTTTTGTTGGTTTGTTTACTTGGGGTTTTTTAAAGTAATTATAATTGTCAAGATAAACCAGAGAATAAAAAGGTTCCCTTTAAACTTTCAACTCTTATTAAGTGGAAATCATCAAAGTGAAGAAATCCCTATGAACAAGTGTTGTCCTGTCTATGTCAATATCTCCAAACGTGTTATTGTCTATAGCTATTTGACTAGAAATGTATACAGAAGCAGTGGAGTGCTGGATACACAAAATTACTTTGCCTTCAGCAGCTCTAAGATCAGTAAACAGAAAATAGCCATTTGGGAAGTGCAGATAAGGTGAAAATCCTGAACATCTGTGGTAAATCGGTACCAATGGAACTGAAACACTAGAAAAGCTCTACAATACCTTCCTTTCCTGCAATTATGATGATAGCTTGGGGCAAGCATATAGCTTAAGGGAAGTTCATCTAAGATTTTAATCCTGGGCAGCCATCAATAAAACCAGGAGTTTCATGCGCTTTGAAGGGGTAACTTTAAGAAGGATTATCTTCCTAATAGACTCATTTTGCTGTGTGATAAAGTGTGCAGAGGGGACAAAGGCTGTAACTCAGACAGCATGGGAGCCCAGATTATTACCTTTCAAAACATTTAGGCTGTCTTTACTGCAGAGTTCCTGGTGATGCAGCTCTCTGGTGCAGGTACGATTATTTGCTACCAAATCTTAGCTGTTTATCTTGTCTTTCATGGTTTTATCCATGCAGTTTGAAAAGATAATAAAGAAATTTTCATACAGTTACAACTACATCGGTGGTCTTGTCAGTACAGTGTTAAAAAAAAAAAAGGGAGTGGAGCATCTCCCTTATGAGGAAAGACTGAGGGAGCTGGGTCTCTATAGTTTGGAGAAGAGGAGATTAAGGGGTGACCTTATTAGTGTATATAAATATTAAAGGGGGAGTGTCACGAGGATGGAGCCAGGCTCTTCTCAGTGGCAAACAATGAAAGGACAAGGGGTAATGGGTACAAATTGGAGCACAAGAAGTTCCACTTAAACCTGAGAAGAAACTTCTTCTCAGTGAGGGTGACGGAACACTGGAACAGGCTGCCCAGGGAGGTTGTGGAGATGTGTTCTTTGGAGACATTCAAAACCCGCCTGGACACGTTCCTGTGTAACCTTATCTAGGTGTTCCTGCTCCGGCAGGGGGATTGGACTAGATGATCTTTTGAGGTCCCTTCCAATCTCTAACATACTGTGATACTGTGATACTGTGATGTCTGGTTTTTCTCCATATGGCAGCAGAGGGTGCAGTCGCCCAGTAGAGCTCGGTAGTGAAGACTAAGCCCTGGGTACCAGTGGCGTATGGTATTTGGGTCAGCTCTAATAAGCATATCTGTGATGGGTGTATGGTTCCATCTATCTTATAGAAGGTACCTACATAGTATTTTTGTTATTCCAGCAAAGCTAGGCAACTGAGCAGTACCTAAATGAACTCAAAAGCTTGTAACAGGTAGCCAGTCTTTGTACATGAAAATGCCCAGCATGGTTTTTGAGTGCTCGGAAGTACTGCTGAAGGTGAGGTGTGAGACATGTTTCAGTGGGCTTGGGGAGAATTTTAGATAAGACTTAAAAAAGTAAAGAAGTCCTATCAGAAAGAAGGCGATGCTGGGTAACCATATGGATAATCCACCATGACTGCTTCAGTTTGGTGTGAACTGGTGGGAATCTGCAGAGGTGAGTAGAGACTGGAAGCTGGGAAGGGGCAATTATTGTAACTAAAAGGGTTTAGCAATAGTCTTCAGTTGAGGGTACCATTAGTATTACCTTTCACCATCCAAACAGGTCTTGTTTCACTGATTTCACATTCCCTTTTCTTCCAGCCATTATATAAGTGAACTGTATTTTAGAAAGGCAACTGGGAGAACTGGATGCTAGTGCTAAAATGTTCCAAGTTCGGTTTCAAATGATGGAGCACCTACAACAGGCCTTAAAAAAAAAAAGATTTAAAAAAGAGAAAACCCCTCTGATAATTTTACTGCAAAATGGATACTTCATCTCTATAGAGAATAAAAGTGTCATTGATCTGTATGATAAATTGTATCAACAGACCTTGTTTTTTTCATCATAAGAATGACCTTGCCTCTATTGTAAATCAAAAGCAACCAGGGATTTGTAGCTCTTACAAGATCTATAGGGGGTGGAAAAAATTACTCTCAAGCTGCAGCCCATTTTGGAGGTAAAGGCAGAGCTCCTCAGTTACATCAGGCTTACACAGGGATAGATTTCACTCTCTGTTGGATGGATGCTGTGTACTGCCCACTTTCAAAAGTATGAGATGAAAAGACAAGCGACATGGGAGAGTTTGGTCTGTGGCTGGGAGGGGTAGTAGAGACGTGGTGATTCTTCCTTAATCAGAGGAATTTCTAGAAACATTCTCCACCCAAGGTTCATGTGCCAGTTGTGTCCTGTTGAGTGACTCTTCTGTTTATCTGTAAATACTTTGGTGGCACTTGATAATACAAAGCACTTCTTACTTTGTTCCTTTTAGACTTTGAATTAAAACTGAACAGCAGTACTTTATTTCTTTTGATAAATGGAAAAAAAACCCCCACATAAAGTCTTAGGAATTAAATGGCTTTGAGTTGTAGCAGATTTCAGAGCACAAACCCCTTTGCCCAAAACTGATGCTAGAAGGGCCATGGAGATCACACTTTGAACTGGAGCCCGAATTGGAAAACCAGCCTGCATGTGTTAAATAATGTTAACTATTTTACTTACCAGTTTCCAATCGGTTATCTCTGATTTGAACCAAAAAGTGTTTTGCCTGTCCTCTTTCTTAAATGGAGAAACTAAAACAAAGAGACTCCATCCTGGAGATGAATGGTGGTTAGAGCTGGGATGGGTTTATAGATCAGTGAGTCCTCCCGCTGCCACAGGTCACTGGTTTAGTGGATACTTCAGGTCTGGCTTGGAAGTGCTTGTGTAAGGAATGGTAAGGACAAAATCTTGAAAATAATTCTCATCACTGGGAAGAAGCTTCTGGTCTAAAAACATACTGGCAAGAGAGGAAAACCTTCAAGAGTTTCAACCAGAACAGAAATGTCTACTGAGTGTGAGACTCACAGCTATGGAGGCAGCAACAGAGACAAAAAAGGCTGAGGTTTTTCCTTCCTGGGAATCTGGGAATCTTTCATACAAACAAGATAAACCCTGGTCTCGGGTAGTATAATGTTGTTTGGTGTATGATGGAGTCCTTCATATTGTGCACCATCCAGACACAGTCTTGTTAGTTGTTTTTAGGGTTAAGTCCCTGTAGACAATTGAAGTTTCAGTAAGGGAAGAGTTAGCACTGGCCAGTCTTCTATACCTACCCCTGTCCACGTCTGGTCCCTTTGAGATGGATAAGGTTTGAGCTAGTGCCAAGCTAGCAGGTAGCAGGTGAGGTAGTAGCTTCCTATTAGTAGATTAGACATGAATTAGACTGGCTTGAGGGGACACCAGTGCCTGTACATGTTTCCCCTGAAATTTTTCCCAAAAAGGCACAAAAAAATGTAACTCCCCAAAAAATGCATCTCCCAAAGTTTGAAATGTTTTACTTTGCTCCCTTGATCTCCATGAAGACACATTCACTCTGGTGCTGAATTGCCTTATTCATGAGACTGAACTTTTTGCTTCCTGTGTGTTCCTGCTCTTGTCGTTTGTAAGGATTTCCCATTTCTGTGATATAAAGTGGTCCCACAGACATCAGTCCTCATCCATCCCATGTGCTGAATAAGGCAGGAGCTTTAAATTGAAACTCCTGTTCATGTGTTTAAACACATATCATTATGCAGAGGCACAAGGGAGCAAATTAAGGTTGCACAGTCAGTTTTGATTCTGGCATTTCCAACTTCTGTTTGAGAGAATGTGATTGCTGCTACTTTGTCCACTGTATCCTCTTACCCATGTTAGAGGACAAGTTTGAATTGGCTGATAAATCCTGAGGTGGCAGCATTTTGTAGGGAAGTTATAAGGTAACTTTGCAACATAATGCTCTTCCAAAATAAACCTTTGCTGCTTTTTTTGAGGGTTCAGTTCCAGCTACCTGACCTCCCACAGGCAGTGCATGTGCCCTTTCGTTACTACTCTTGGCTTTTAAGCTGTCCTGGCTAGTTGTTTGGTTCAGTTATTTAAAATCCTTGCATCAGGAATGCTTACTGATTGTGCCATTACTGTTTCAGAAGTTATTTATATTTTTCAGTAGTCTTCAAAGCTACCAAAATACTTCTGTGTAGTTTTAGTAAGGGAGGAGCAAAGATGCAGTGAACCTTGATTTTGGCAACTTCCCATCAGGAACCTACAACATGCCTCAGTTAAAGGGGAAAAATACATCCCAAGCTACGCCAGAAAGGATGGAGAGCTTTCCAAACAGTTTAGGTTGTTATGCTGTGCCCACTATTGCTATAATATTACTAATACTCTGCCTCATAGTCTGCACAAGCACTGTCCCTGGAAAAGAAAGTGGGTTTTGCCCACTGCTGCATTGTTGTTAGCAGGAAGGTTGCTGTTGGCATTGCAGGAAGATGTGGCTGGCTCATACCAGCTCTTTGTATGAGATGCCCTCCACTAAGTGTTTAGAGTGGGGGTACTCGTGTCTAAATCACTCAGTATCACACCTGCCTAAAGACAGGCTATTCCTACTGCTACAGGCATGTCCAAGGTTTGTTCATGGATTCAAACCTGAAATGCAGAATGTCTAAAGAGAAACAATGGTACTTTATATTCAACAGGCATTTTTATTTCTTTTTCAATATGCTGCTGAGCTGGAAGATTGGGTTGTACCAAGAATCTTGGCAAAGAACTCAGGGCAGAAATGGCTCATCATTTTACAGAGCATGACTGCAGCAAAGGCGTTAAAAGTGCTGTGAAAGGCGAATGGCAGTGCAGGGCAAAATACATTCCAGTCATTAACTCTGTTTATAAAGAAGACTAAATCACTGTTCTTTGAGAGTGGCATCATGTATCACAATAAAAAGAATAACACTTGAACAGGAAGTTCTTTCCTTGACAGTTGAGGGTATAATCTGGAAAACTAAACCTGTTGCATTGAAAAGATCAGAGGAGTTTTCCTTCAGGAGCTGGAGGATTCTGTCTGTTATTAAGCTGGTTACCAAGACAGATATTGTTCATACGCAGATCACAAACTTTATATCTTGAATGAGAAGAAGGCAAGCCAGTGCTTCTGTGCTATTCTCATACCGACAAGGTCCTTGGTCCCTTGCAAATGATCCAAGTCCTTTCATCCAGCAGTTAGCTCTGTGCAGGGTGACTTCCCTGCTTCCAGTCAAGATGCAGGACTGGGAGCATTGTGTGAATATTTGTTCAGGGTGTTGTTGAAGGATGAACAAATAAGTAGGAAGGACAAAGCTCTTTGACATTTCTCCCTGAACCCATTCTGACTGTGCTTCCTGGGGACATAGAGGCTGGTGTGTAACATCCTTGTGCCTGGGATGATTGCGGAGATGAGTAACTGGGGCTGGAGCACAACAGAAATGTCAGGAGGTCAACACCGTTAAACTTGGTAAAGCACTTCTAACACTTCAGTGATAGTTCGCATTTATGATGACGTCATGTAAAAATCTGCTGTGATAGACATTTATTAGCTCATAGCTAATGAATGGCTATTTTACAAGGCTTGTGCTTAACTGTTTTGAATAGGAGGATTTGCTGTTGTTAAATAGCAACATTTCTTTTGGATTGTTCTTGAAATGCTGGTAGTTTGCAAAATACAGCAAACTGGCACAGTTTATCTTCTTACTGGGAAAACCACTCCAGTGGATGTAGGGATATTTATCTGTGTAAGCTAATCAGTCACTGCAATTTTAGTTGATAGTTATGGTACCTTCATAATAATAAACTTTTATTGTTTTCTATCTGTGGGATCATATGCTTGAGTAGCTGTCTTTGAAATACCTGTCGTAGGGAGTAACCGTTGCACTTGTGTCAGTTTGTTCTTCAGAGCCTTTTAAGAATATTGGCATAGATTTTTAGAAGCTAATTGAATAGCTGCCTCCAGAGCACAGTGAAATAACTTTATTAGGCAATATCAGTAGTGCCATTGAGTTTGTTTTGTGTCTTCCTTATTAAATCAGTTCAGTTAGCTGTTTGTTTTAAATCCCTATAGTTATTAAGCCTCATTCTAGAGCAGATCCAATTTTCTATTAGCAAGACTATACAAAGTTTCTGAAATCTAAAGCAGAGATGCTCTTGCTTCAGCTAAGGTATAATTAGGTTCCTTGTGGGTGAAGGCTGCTGAGCATCAAGCCTGGATTGTTTGTCCTGGACCAACACAGGGAATTTCTGTTACAGGTTTTGAGGCACTCGCACAGGTTGTCCAGAGAAGCTGTGGCTGCACCATCCCTGGCAGTGTTCAAGGCCAGACTGGACAGGGCTTGGAGAAAGCTGCTCTAGTGGAAGGTGTCCCAGCCCATGGCAGGGGGGTGGAACTTGATGATCTTAAGGTCCTTTCCAACCCTAACTATTACATGATTTTATGATTCTTTTAGATTCACAACTTGCTGTATTTTATCAAGCCTACAGCCCGGAGTCTCTCTGGTGGGCAGCTGTTCACCTCTGAGGTACCTTCTGAGTGCTCTTAAATGAAATTTGTAATCAAAATTTGTCAGGTCCAGATGTAGTAGTGCAACAGAGAGCTTTGTTTTGGCTGTTGGACCTGAGTACCTTTAGGATGGTGTGAGCAGTCTTTTCAGTTTGGTCATGAGAAGGGTGGGAAGGACATTTTATCCAGAGGATGTTTGACTTCTGCAGCTTGCATGAATTAGAAGTTCAGGAGCTTCACACGGAGCAGCTGTTGCTAACACCTCTACTGCATTGCAGGTAACTTCAGGATATTTGTGCAGTGGATGTTGGAATGGTGAAGGGTTTTGATGGTTATTGGATATACATCGTTTTAACGAGGCAGTACGGCTACTTATGAAGTTTGGACTAGTAATTTCTTTCATTTTTTGGAGTACCTTCAGGACTTTAGATCCCATGTTTTTATGAAAGTCCTATAGAGCAAGCTGCATTTCCTTTATTGAATGAAATATTTTTTTCACTTGGAAACTAAATGTAACAAAAATTTAATAATTCATGAATTGAGCTTCAACATCTTTTAAATAATAGATAGACTGTCATGCCAAGTTCAGCTGAAAACTTACCGAGCATACGTTTTTATGTTTTTTTCTTTGACATTTCGAAGAATTACAGAGCTACAAACATTTATTTTGTATTTCTGCCCATGCAATATTTTATTCTTTTCAGGTTGATTTAAGAAATAAAAGCGACAGTTTAAAAAAAACCAAGCAGGTAACTAGCTTCAGTTTCTGATGGGAAAAGAGAGCTGAAGGGAGAGAAGCCCTGGGTACATGTTCATAAATGATTCACTGGAATTTTGGCTGACAGAACAGTTTCATAATAACTTTATTTTTCTTATCAGTGAAATCAAATGTTAAATAGCTCTACTGGAAAGTGCTGTAAGGTGACTAACAATTACACCTCTGTCACCTCTGCTGTCTTTGTCCTTTTCAAGATAATCAGCCTACATTTATTTTATTGGTTATTTCTTCCCCCTCCCCCCCCAGTAAAATAGAAACGGTTTTCATTAGATGCAAGCAAGTCACATTTTGTGGTATTTTTGTCTATGAGGAGGATGTGTAGCCTCTTGCTTAAAGCCAAAGGAGCCCCAAAGTTGTCCCTACTGCTGATCTATGTCACTCTGAGACCTGTTGTGGTACATGACTGGACGTGCAGTGCCCCAGGGAGGTGGGGATGGAGCCCATCCTGGTGTGTGGTGGCCTTGTTCCTCTGACCTGTGTTAGAGCTCAGTGCTGTCCATGTGTGTTATTTGTAGGGGCACAGCTGCAGTAGGAAGGCCCTTTGGGGGTTTTAGCACTGTTTCCTAAGGAGAAGGGCAATGTGTGGCCAAGGTGCCTGTGTGCAAGTCTGTGCTGAGTGGTGTGCTCTGCTTCTAACCAGCACTGAATCTGCAGGTCGGTTTTGAGCAAATGCAGCAAGAGGTGGAGCTTTCAAACAATTTAAATTCCTAAAGCTTTTCATGAACCTAAATGTCTAGGATTTCTGTGCTGAAGAAAATAATTTGAATGGTATGGTGCAGTGGTAGGAACATTTTGATTAAAAATGCAGGAATATAAAGCTTTTTGTGAACCTATATGTCTAGGATGTCTGTGCTCTTTTTCCACATGTGCTCCTAATCAGGAAGAAACCTAAAACACAGGCTCAGGCTATTAGACAACAGATACCATACAGTTGAAGGTGATGCCATAGATGTTACAGATGTTGCAATCCAGAGGAAAAACCCAAACCAGAACACATAACCTGCAAGGTCATAAAGCATCCAATGCAGCATTGCAAACCCACAAGGCTTTGCTTGTTCTGTGTTTCATGCACCTACTTTTTAATATTGGTTCAGTGGAGGAGCAGCTGACTCCAAGGTGATGGATTGCCTCATCTGTCTTGGCAAGACCTTCTGAAGTTGTGGAAAGACTTAATGAATAGGTTGCCTCTTCTCTGCTACTTTGGAAAACTTGTCAAATACCAGAAATGGAAAGAGTATTTTCCTTCTTTTATTCCTGTGAACGTGCATCTTTCAATGGTGAGAACAAAAACATGTAATTTTTAATTAGCTGCAGTTAAATATGTCTCCTAGGATGTCCTAATGTGAATACTGTTCAGTTAGAGGTTTGAAGCTTTTGTGACAAATGGTGTCGAGCTGTTCTGTTGCACCAAATGAAGAGTCAGGCAGGAGGGGCTTGAATAGAGGTAACTGCCATTCTGTAGAGTCATTTATGGCTCTAGTAATAATTGAGTATTATTATTATTTTAGCTTTTCTGCTCTGTGTGCAGAACTGAAGCAGCAGAATAAGAAGTACTTAAGAATCCAGTGCAGATTATTTGAAGTGGTAGTACCTATGCCTTTGTCTCATACTATTTACAAACTATGAGCTTGTCTTATTAATCAAATGGGAGCAATCAAAATTTTATGAGAGTCATTACCTTTCAACTAGATATTCCAAGCGTAGAAGGATAACATTGGCACTTACAGGGTATTAACTGGCAGATATCATTTGAAACTTCACTGTGATAAATGTTCCCACTTGTGAAATTACAGCAAATCTACATTCAATTCCAGCTGTTCAACTCCATGAAAATAGTTTGGTAAGCTGGGTGGTTACTTGCAATAACTCATCAAGCTGATAAGACTGTTTCTTGCACCATATGTTATCAATTAAGTCTTGACCTAAAACTTTTACAATTTCATTGAAGGGGACCTAGGTTAATATTAAAATCAGAAGAGTTTGCCTTCTCTTTCCTTTATTTTAGAAACTTGAACTTGCTTCTTGGAGCCTGCAAAAATGTAAAAGGAATAGGAAAATTCCAATCGGCTCCTTTTTGTACCAACTTGGGCTGATGTCACATGGTTGTTTTGTAGAGAAAGGACAGGAGCTAATAAATAAAGCTTTGCTCATAGTTTGGAGCTCTGAGAGAAGAGCTGGCTAAATTAGATTCTGAGCTCTATCAGCTCTTAGTCCATGAAGAACCTCACAGAGGAAGCAGGTAGAATCTGCCTTGGCATTTTAGAATGGTTTCACCTGAATATTTAGGTTGTAATCAGTAGTTTTGTGGCATGATTATGCTTAGGAGCATCATTTCTGGCAAAGATTTTTTTGTACAAAAAGCTATTAAAAATCATGATTTAAAAAGTAGGCTCTGCCCCAAAGCTTTTCTAGCATAAGCAGTTTAAGATTCAGAGCGCTTGATCTGCCATAACACCATTCTGTTCTCCTTTGTTACGTTATGTAAAAGCTGGGCCTCTGGGTTCACTTCTGAGCATTTATTTTGAAAAGGTTTTCTACAAAAAGGAGCACCCAAATGGTTTTCCTCTGTCAGTTTTTCATCAGGCACTTTCCACACAGGACGTTCCCTTTCCTCATGTGAAACATTGCAAGCAACTTAATCCCAAGGGGAAAAGAGTGCTAATATTCAGTGGCGGAAGAAAATAATTTGAATGGTATGGTGCAGTGGTAGGAACATTTTGATTAAAAATGCAGGAATATTCAATCATTCTATCTGGCAAACCATATGTACATGAAAAGCCTGTCTTCATTCTTATCATTCTGGATGCTCATATTCAACGGGATGATTGATTGGCGAGATTCCTATTTCTGCACCTTTCATCTATCTTCAGTACTTTCATAAATGTTGAATTAAGCAATATTTATGAAACTTATCATAAACTGGAGTGTTCATTGAAAGTGACTGTGACAAAGTGGATTCCCCTACTCTTGAACTTCAACGGCAATATTGCACAATACATTTATTTCTGCCTGGTTAAAAGCGAAGACATTTTTTTTCTTATACATTTTTCACTCTCAGAAAAATTACAGAGAGGGGAAGATTGAAGGGCTTTTGAGAACAGGAAAGGAGAAGGTCTTGCACTGAAAATTTTGCTCCTTGTTATCAGCTTTGGAAAGCGAGACTGTTGTCTTTGTGAAGTTGCCTTCTTTCTTTTGTTCTTCATGTCATTTTGGTTTTGCCTATTACTGTCTATCTTAGATTCTTCCATGTCTCTGGAGCTAGTACAGTGTTAGGGTTTGTGCAGGTTATTTTGGGGTGAAAGTGAATTATATTAACTCATGTTGCAGATATCTCATATTAACACAAAATCATTGGTGAAAAAATCAAGTTGTTAATTCTTATTTGTTGGCTGTGACTGATGTTGGGCTGTAGGAAGTGAAGATGATCTCTGTGCAGATCTGTGGCTGGACAGAACCAGTGACAGCTTGTTGCAGCTGATAGATTTCCTCTTGCGTGAACCTCATGAATCTTCCTATATTAGAACTGGATAGGGCTCTCTTTTCCACTTACCCCACAATGATGTGAATCCACAGGCATGTTCAGATGCTCAGTGTCATCAGGCAGTTGGTTTGCTCTGGAGATGTGGGAGCCACATTACATCACACCTGCTGGTGCTTCTGCTGCTCTGATATTCCATTAAGTATCTTCCAAATTGAGTTTATGTTTTCCTGGGGAAAAAAAAGACATATAAATGCTTGATTTATGGAAACACATGGAACTTGCAGATGGATCTGTGTCACCGCTTTCCCCAATAACTGAATTGAATAGCTGGAAAAGGACAATCAAGGTGGCTGTCACATGCCATTGCATGGAAGTTAGTACAACATCTGCTTTGCCTGCTGCTTCAGAAATCACTGGTGCATGTTATAATTGGGAATAGGATCTCTAGTACTTTTTTCTTTTTACTGGTGAAGGCTGTGCATGGGAAATGTTTAAGTTCTGCCTTTTGTAAGTTATGGTAGCAGGTTGATATTTCTACCCTGTTCAGCATTTAAGTTACAGGAAGCTCAGAAAAAGTGCATTCTCTTTTTCTGTAGTCACTCTGACTTTTATCTTTTCATTGTTTGTCCAAACACCTTATGCTCTTCAGTGTTTGCTCTTGGGACTGCCCCACATTCATTGCCTGATAAGTATTTCTGATACATAGAGCGAGTTAATTGCAGCAATAATCACTGCAAGCGGTTGGTGTTTTGCTGTTTTAATTTGGTATTTTCTCACAGAGCCATTAGGAGCGGATGCGACATAAACCGCTAGTTAAAAGCGGTATGATGCATGGGCTTTCTGAAGGCATGAGGGAAAACTAGCTATTGGTAGCAGAACTTCCAGTTAGAAGCATTTATGTTGCTTCCCTTAGGGAGTGTGATGGGAGGGTAAAACTTTTATGCTATCAGGCACTTGTAAGCAATTCTCCATCTGGGATTTTAAATTGGAATAGCTCTATTATTCATTTGTACCTCAGAACTCCTTGGATAATAATCTGCATCTTTTTCTAGCTGTGAGTGGCCATAGTCACATGTGCTGCTGGTGAAAGCACAAATTAAACGGTGCTTCCTGGGCTTGGAAACCACAAGCTGTATTTCTTGCACTACCAGATGCTTCCTGTACCATCTTGGGCAATCTCTTGCTAATAAAATGAATTTTAGATGCAATTAACTCACTGCACACAGCAGCAGTACTTAAAGTGACTTGTTATAGAGCTGATTTCTATACTAGAGTCTGCAGCCATGATTTCAGACATGACACCAGGTGTGTGAGAAAGGTGGAGGGAAGATGCTGAACCTCTGTCATCCCTGCCCTGGAAGAACAGTTCAGCAACTGAATGGCTGGGTAAAAACAAGAGCACAATCTCCATCTCCTTTTTGCATGCTTATGTATGCATTGGTTTACGTATGCGTTTGGTGTATGCATTTTCCAGCAGTCTAGCATGTCCTCCTTTCAGGTAGGCTTATAACAACAGGAGAGGATGCTCACTGGTAGCTCTAGGGCCCAACCATACTCTATTCAGTTGTCTGCATGAGTAGAGACTAGGGATAAACTCTTTTTAAAGTGTGCCTTTTCATCATGTTGTGTTTCATTGTTTGGGTAGTAATGCACTGAATAAATTAGTCAGTACTGACTGTTTTTGATTCAAGGAGCAGGAGAAATCCTCCTATTAGGGACTGCATCTATTTAATACTATAGCTGGGCACTGGGAGGGGAGGCGTCACTCACTATTTAGGTGTTAGTTTTGACCTACTGCAGGCTGTCTTGGTATTTTCTCATTATCCGAAATGGGATTGGTAGATCGATGATCAGCAACTGAAAAAGAAGCAGAATTCACTGTGCACTGGATTTGGCTGCCCTGATTACTGTGGGGCTGCTGACAGCCGGGAGTACTGGCAGCGTGAGCTTAAATTATGAACAAGGTCCCTGAATTGGCATTTCAGTCAGCTGTAAGGTCAAAGAGGCAAATTCAGTCTTAGTATGGAAGTGCTGTTGACTACAGTAGCCCAACGACTGCTAACATCATGGTTTTGCAGCAAAAGTAGTTTTAGGAGAATGAGGTTGTGCTCAGCTTATTGGTACCACAATTTCTTGTAGAGTACCGCCGGTGGCTGCATATATTGTCTCTCACAGCAAGTGCCTTTGAATTATTTATACCTGACTCGATTTGCAGTCCTGGAATATGAGTGTTTTCCCACCTAAAATTAAGATAAGCAGTTTCTCTCGAAGGCCCTTGTTGGTTATTAGAAGTCATTGCTGATCACCACTCTCGATGTGTTATAGTGGTTTGCTACCAGTTTCTCATAAACTCACTCAGAAACAGGACATTTTGCTGCAGCCTCCTAGTCAGGCTCTTAAATTGTGTAAAATGAGTATTTCAACATGTGTGGTGGTTGTGTCTGTGTAGAACCCTTCACCAGATTCCTTGGTGTGCCTGTGAGCAGAGTTACTTCCCTGACAGAGCCAGCCTGGTCCCCAAAAGCTTGCTTTGGTGACTGGGAATGTCTGTGGTGACCCTGAGGATTTTGAGTCTTTTTTTGAGGACATTGGTGTCATGGTCTGAGTCTGTAAATGAGTTACAAATACCCTCAGAAGTACTTAGCCCTGTGTTGGACTGCACTGGGCAGAAACTGTGGCTGGAAGGGGTTCTTGGCTTCACCCAAATAAAAAGGTAATGAGATGCTGAGCGCTGTGTCTCGGCCTCCTGCTTTGAAGGGATGAGTGCCTGATGCTTGTTGAACGGTTGGTTTCCTTCGTGAATACTGACTCAATTCATGCTTTTTCTTACCTTGTGGGTAAGGATGCATTTGTGAGCCTGTTAGCTTATGAGCTGAAATTAATTTGTGAGTTTGTCTTTTCCTGCATTTAGCACTGCAACATCAAATCATTTTTCTCACAATTTAGCTGAGCACTGATTCCTCATTTAGTTAAAAATTCTGAATCTTACAGGCTACACAAGAAATTAGGTTCTTAATGGCTGTTTTATTCAATTATTATGGCGATACTCGTCCCATTGTAGTTAATGTTCCATTTTGAAATTGCCTTGAGCGGGAGTGTAAAACATTACTGTTCTCTCCAAGTCTCCACTATCCTCACATGCCATCTTAATGCAATTTTTAACCATGCTAGATTTTTTTTGTACAGTTTTATTTTGTTTAGAATTTGAACCAATAAATTATTAAAATGCAGTTTAAATTTGATCCTTTCTTTTTGCAAAGATTTTTTTCTTAAAGTTTTAAGTACTTTTTCCAAAAATTCATTTTAGCAAAACTTCAGTGCTGCTTGTCTTAGGGGAAAAAAAAAAAAATCAGTCTTCAAATTCTTTGTTATTTCTCAAGCAGCACTAACAGCAACATTATTGTTATTGCAGTCCTTTTTGTTGATGGATAACATTCTTTAAGAGTTGATTTACAGGGAGCTGGTAGATAAATCTGACAAGAGGTAGAATTCAGCAAAGAATTTACAGGCAGGGGGTGGGAGGAGAAGGATTTTAGGCTAATTTTTTGCCATTAGTCATCATGACTGAAGGCTCGTGGTCAGTCCTTAGATGAAGAGGCAACAACTCCAGACTTCCCAATTTTCTTACACCAGATGACTAACACAGTTTTTTGACAAAAGGGGAAGATTTGATCACGTAATGAGAGGCGGTATTGCTGAGGAGAGGGCCTTAAGAAAATGGAAACATGCCATGAGATAAAATTGAAATGCATTTCAGAGAACTGTGTTGGCCTCTCCAAGAAGTGACTTTAGTTTAAATAGCGAAACAGCACAATGGGATCTAATTCAAATAAATAGTGAGTATTAAAGTGACAGCTCAAGTACATTGTATTTGGTTATAGTGGGCACTGTTAAGAATAGTTTCATTTAAACAGTATTAAAGTGTGCTATTAAAATAGTAAAGTGTTGTAGCAAAAAATTGAAATCTTTGCAATGCAATAAATAAACTGCTCTGCAGAGTGATACCTGAGGGAAGACCCTTTCACACCCACGGTGTCACTCCTGTATTGGCACCTGTAGATGGAGAAACAGGCAAATTATCCATGTAAAGGTGGTGAGAAGGGAAGAGGTGGGTCCAGAGACCAAGGCACATTGTGGTGTATTTTGGACGGTTTCCAGGCAGCACTAAAAATACCATGTTGTGTGTTACTTTGGACAAAATGAGTAAGCAATGTCTTGGATATGCCAGTCACAGGGGTGTAAAAGGGCAGGTAGGAGCCTAAATAGAAGGCTGGGGAGATGATTGCAGCTAAACAGCTCCTTGCATTTGCATTCTTTTTTCTGAGTCACCGTTAATTGGTGATAAATCACTGCAATACAGCAGTGGTCATCTCCCTGGTGCATTCCAGTCCAGCATACGGGTCAGGTTTATTCCTCCTGTAACTGTACAGGAAATATTTTGTCATTTGACTCTCTGTAGTTGCAGGGCTTTTTGTCCTTTTTTGAATGGGGAGGAAATATGGGTATGGGGGCTTTGGGGTGTTTTTGTGTGCCTTTTGTTTCTTTCTCCCCCCTTCCTGTAAAACATACTGTGCCATACAGTGCACTCTGGAGTAGTCTCTGTTCTGTTTGCCAAGAGCCTCCTGGTGTGCTGAACACCTGGAGAGCTGTGTCCTGTGGGTTTGTACCCAGCTGACAGCTTTAGCACAAAGAGAGAGTCTGCAATTAAAAATTCACAGGACTGCCGATGGCAAATGAGGGTCAGCTGCATGACACAAAATTACAGACATCTTCCTACCTGATCAAGTGCTTTGAAACAGTCATTTGTCTGCTGAATCAAAAGTCGTTTGTCCATTGTAATTACCACCCATCAGAGTGATTTCTGCAAAGAGGTGCTGGGTATGGGCAAGAGCTTGTGGAACAAGCTGCGAGGGGAACAGGAAAATGGAGCTGCAAGCAGAGTGCCTGGGAAATGCAGTTCCACATGTGCAAAGTGCTTGTTGTAATACTTGTTTGTGTATCTGAGAATAATGTAAAGGTTACGTGAAGGTGGGTCCTTCTGACCTTCACATTTTCCTTCTTGTGCCTAAAAAGTGTATCTGTTGCTAAAGAGACTATTCGTTTATTTCAATGTAATTAGGACAAACCCCGACCTTTTATACTTTTCTCATGTACAAAGGCTCTGTAGGTTGTCCATTCCATCTACTGAATTCTGGCTCCAATTACATCTGTGCTATCTAATGGAGTGCTATTGAGAGAGAGAATTACTAAGATAGTGTTGTAGCTAGTACCAATTAAGATAAAAACTAAAGACAGTCATAAATGTGTATCCTGAGAACTTCTGAGTGAAATCTTAAGAGCTTTATGTTCTAGACTGGCCAAGCATCTTATGGGAAGTTATATTTTGACATATATGCCTTAATCTGTGGTGCTATCCCACAGTTTTTAAAAGCTCCTTCAATTGCAGGTAGCAATGTTTGTTCATTGTATTCAGATCACATACAATAAACAAGGCTTTTTAAATAGAGAGCTTACTGCTGGCCTGTTGATTTAATGGCTTTTTTACTGTGGAGTGTTACCTTGGCCACCATGGTGGCTTCGACTGAGCTTACTTGTGTGGGAGTTGTGAGATATCAAACCTTTTTATAACAGCTTACGTTGCAATTAATAGTAAAGACTGCATGTAATTGTCCTATCCTTGTTTCAGAAGAAATTAATACATGTTGTTGAAAGGCATTAGGAATAGGAAGGTAAAAAATACCTTCCCTCCCTGTCCCCCCATACCACTTGCAGAGCTTTGTGCATGGACAGCTATTTTTGCTACCTGTTTTTGTTTTAGATGGAAGTTGAATGGTTTTGTTCATCTCTTCATGTATTATTTCTCTGATGTGCGTCATATGTATCCCTTTGATGGAAAGATAATGCAGAAGTTGGCTATTGCCTAGAAATACCCAGCAGAAATGCACATACATATTTGATTATGTATTTCTTTCTACCTATACAGGGGAAAATAACAGCAGTAAATGGCAGGGCTACAACAAAGCAGTGTTCTGTTATTTAAGAGTAGATGTTGGATAGCTTATCTGAATGAAACATGGTTGCAGGGAAAAGGTGGAGAAGTGGTGGGAATAACTGTAGAACTGAAAAGAGTGTCTAATGCAAGCAAAAATTGAACATCTGATGGTACTGATATGAGCATCATCAGTGGAAAGTTATCTCTCTTTTAGTAACAATGGTTCTAATGTGTTTTATCTTAATTTCCCAAGTTGTACTTACAGAAATAATAATGCCTGCATCTTCTAAATGTTGGGGTTGGTCCATAGACCTATTCCTTTTGAGTTCATTACAGTTTACTTTGAGGGATCAGTCAGAATGCTGGCAAGGTTAACTTGTTTGTTTAGGTCAGTGTAGTATCTCTGCTTCTCTGGGTAAATCAGCTTATTGTGAAATTCCCTCTTGTATACCCAGAGCTCTCAGTTTGGAAGAAGAATTTAAATATGAAGCCTGAAATTTATCTGAGTGCTCTTTTCTGTATCCTGTGAAGAGTAATAATGTGCTTAAATATTTACCACACAAAACATGGACCACAATAATATGTACTGTAGGAATACCAACTCTTCAATTTACTGCATTTTATACCAAATAGGATAACAGTCTACTTTGTCTTCTACTTTGCTTTAGTACAGTAACCTTTAAACCCTGGCTTATTTGTTCAAACTAAATCCAAATCTCCTTTTTTTTTTTTTTTTGTGTTAGTAACCTGCTTTATTTAACATACACTTCCTATTTCCCTATTTCTAGCCTCTTTGCTGGCATTATCTGCTTGCAAATGGATTTATTATCAAGTAATCCTAGTTTTGAACAAAATGTCTTTTGCTATCTCAAAACCCCAGGCTCTTCTGTGTTTGCTCTTCTACCAATTAAATGGAGTGAGTCAATGAAAGCCTTTTCAGAGCATCATGAAAGTAGGTTGTGCAGAATGAAATCCTGATGTCTACTCTGTGGCTAAAGCAGGTGGTGTGTAATGGCTCATTTGAACATAGGGATTGGGAGAAGCAAGGAGGATGGGTATTTCTTGCAGTAGATTCCTTTATTCTTTGCCTCTTTTCCAGTGAGCTATTCCATCCCATACATGTCTTGTACGCTGCAGCAAAATACTTCTACAAATAAGAGGGAAATTTAATAGCCTGTTGAAGCAGACCTAAGATCAACATGATGCCAGTGAAGGCATCATGCTGCATCCTCTGTGCTAGGGACTGTGACCACACAATGTTACTGTGTACCCATTCAGGAAGAGTTGATGGTTTAAATACAGTAATAAAACAACCGTGAAAAAGTGGTTGTCTTTTTTTTTTTTGCTGGCTTAGTTTGCTACTAGGTCAAGTATTGTATAAAGCTATGGGGTAAGCATACTCTTGACAAAGGAGAGATGAGAGGGAGTGGGGAGTGTGAAGTGTGACAGAACAGCCCTCTTTAGCAGCAATGTTATCTTAGTTTAGCTTAATTCAAGGAAATTCTTAGGATGAATTTGCGTCTTTGTTAACAACTTTACTATTCCTTGTCTCTCCAGTGCACTCACTCTGTGTTTTATCTGCAAACTCTACCTTGTCTTTCTGTACTGGAAGGTGTGTTAGGTCCCTGTGAAAGAGAGAGGGGGAGAGGATTTGGATCTGCTCCCTAGCCCATTGGAAAGAAATTCTGCTGACTTCACTGGATGATGTATCAAGCAAATAGAAGATTGTGGGTACTTTTATTCATTATGCCTTTCATATTTAACTGTGACCTTCTTCAGCCTTGGGATTCATCACTCTTCACAGAGATGAAAAAGTGTCTCACTTTCCATAACATCACCCCTCCCCATATATGGGTTGATGGTGTTTACATGCAGTTATAACAACTGAATAATTGTAAGCAGATAAGAAAACTACCAGCCATTTATTCATAAACTGGTCAAAGGAGCTTTAGCTTTTATCCTAGGATAAATATAAAAGTAATCCCAACCTGACAGGTTGGATACTGCGGATTTTTGTCAGAAGGTAGGAGTGAGGGATACAAGATAAACTGAAATATAATCTTAAATTTTAACAGCAGGGAACAAACACCACTCCCAGGAGGATCTCTACTTACTTTTAACTTTCAGCAGACCTGGGCTGATACTTCTCTTTCTCTTGCATACACAGGGAGTACTCCATATATTCGCTTTACTTCAGCTAATATTTTGTGTATGCAAACACTATGTGTTTAGGTGCATGAGACTGTTATGAAGTCTCTGAGGGAGGTGGATTGAATTCCTGGCAAATGCTTCGGCATGCAGCTAACTTATTTAGCTGTACTGCCTGACTTGATTTAGCATTCAGAGAGGTAACAAGCATTTAGGACTCTGAAAGATGCAGTAGAAATTGCTCAGTCTTCCTTTTAATGCTGTCTTGACTAGGGGGTGATAGGAATTTCACCAAATGAAAGCCTACTACAGATAAATTTGAAACCAATGAAAGAAAAAGCTAAGGCCAGTAGTTACAAGATCACAACAGGTTAAAGGGAAAGCCATACAGATGTGAATTATAGGCATCTGAATTTGGGCCTGTTCATTGGGAATGAAGGCTGGGGTGTACCCTGGAATACTTACATACTGGTGCCTGGGTGCATCTGTTTCCTGACATACATATTTCACATAGAATAGGAAGCCCTCTGTCATGTAAAGGGGTGCAAGCAAGGCATGGGAAAGGGTAGAGCAAGGCCGGGATGTTTGGGATCCCCAGTGGCTGTTGCCAAACATGTCTGGACTTCTTATGCCTCATGCCAGGGGCTGCTGTGACTTTAACAGATGTTGAGCCAAGGCTCCAGCCTCCAGACCATGCAGTCCCTGCAGGTGATTTCAGATTGTGTTTTTATTAATTGGGGGTGAGACTGGTTTGAGGAGGTTTTTGGGGTTTGGGTTTTTTTTTTCATGGGATTTTTAGCTCTAGAACTCTGGGATTGACCAAAACCATCAGTGACATGCAGTGCTCAGCAGCAAGGAGTTTTCTGGCTCTGGTCCTTGAAAGCATGCACAATTACAGCTATTTCAGAAAGCAGTTGACAACCTAAATGTGTTATGCTATTGTACATCTGCATTTTCATAGCTAACAGTCTTCTGTGTCAGTTCACGCCTGTTGCTTCTTGCCTAAGTTGTTTTGTGTGCACCTGCAATGCACAAGATCCTTCCAAGCTTTTGAATAGTGTCGGCTTCAGCAAATTAAAGGGTGATGGTGCCTCATCAGCCCTGCACAAGTTGTTCACTTCTGCTCTTTGTATTCATGTTGAAAACATAACTGAAATATTCCTCTTCAGCCTCTGTCAGAGCGAACAGGATGCTATCTTACAATAAGCCCTTACATGATTGTGTATCATTACAGCATCTTACTTCTGAAAGAACAGTAAAGATATATAGGATGTGCCTTTGTAATTGAGGACAGTCAAAAATCCTAAATGAATCCCAACCTATATAGGTCCTGTCATGAACTGTGCGTAAGATACGATGACTTGGTTGACATTGTGCTCCCAGGGGAAGTCAGATGAGGGATGGGAAAGAGTAGATGCTTCTGGCATCGTCTCAGAGAAGCCAGACCCAAAACAGCAGTACTTAAATACTTCTGAAAAATCTCGCTTGCCTGGAGTGCAGGAGAAGTCAGATGAGGGAATGGCATGCTGGAAGGATCTGCCAATAAAGGGCAGGTGGACCAATAAAGAAGAGGGAATGATGCTCACAGTGTGCTGGTCCTGGGCTTGGAGAATTACCTGATGAGGAGGAGAGAAATTAATATTTTATAGCTATTCATCACCATTCCGGCTGCATGAAAAGGCAAAGAAAGAAGTGGAGAGCGGTAGGCTGGGAACACATAATGTGCCTTTGGTGGTGCTGTGGGTTTGCTCTGATGAATCTGTCTTGCATCTCACCCAAAGAAAAGAAATTGGCTGATGATGTGCTTTGCAGATATATCAGTGCTGGCACTTAAACAACTCTATATGTGGTACACAGGTGTTTGATTTTGTTTTTGTTAACGAGCCAATAGCAGGCAGGTTTAGGGAAAATGGACCACAGTTACTGTAGAGACAGTAGAGACAGAGTTTCTCTCAGTGCTTGTAATCTAACTCCACCATATGTTCAGTGTATGAGCTCAAGCCATGACACATCTTCCAGTCAGTGAGCCAAACCCACATCTGGTGAAAGATAAGTGTGGAACTACATCTACCAGTGTTACCCAACCTCATACATCGTTCCGTAGTCCTGTCTTGCTTTGTTGAGTTAAGCAGATGCCTCTGACAATTCTCCCTGATTATTCCTCCTGTCACAAACTCCTGTCCCTTTTGTTGCTGCTTGTATGCTTTCCAGAAAACACTCTTCACAGCAGATGTTTGCTAATGCAGAAAGCATTAGAGAAATAATTGTGAACTATTTCAGTGTGTTTGGGGGTTTTTTTATACCAGTTGCAGTTTTTGAATATGAGGATTAAGCAAAAAAGTGGCTAGATTTGGGAAAGTCTTCAGGTCTAATTAAAATGAAATGCTGCTCAGGTATTAACTGTAATATTTCTGTGGGAATGGATCAATGCAATGTGTGCCAGAAAACCTAACACAGGTGCTAATGCAATGTAATCTTTTGAGGGACAGCAGAGGGGATAACAAATTGAGGCAATGTGTAGGTACTCTACTGGATTAAGAATATATAAACTAAGATTTCTTTGCTGAAACTATGAATGACATTGGGAGGGGGGGAATATTAGTAAAAACTTAGGTGCATTTTGAGATCAAGTTGTAAAAAGCAAGCATGGGAAAACCAATTGAAAGCATAACATTAAATGAGTGGCAGGCTGGCTGCTCTTTCCCATATCTGCTGATGCTTGCAGGTAGGCTTTGTTAAAATAATTGTAGGGAGCTAAATAGCACGGAGTTTTTCCAGATGTAATAGCTCCAGGAAGTTCTCAGCAGCATGTTCTCTTTACAGGAGCTGTTTTCTTGTAGCAGCTTATTTAGAGCTGGAGAGAAGACAGCAATTCCTGCGTGTTATTCACCTTGTTCTCCTCAGGTTGTCTTTTTTAAATAAACCTTTATTTCCTCTCTTTTTTTTCCTATTTCTTTGCCCTTTTGTAGGAAGGGTTCTTTCTCAGTCAGTGTGTGGAAAAGAAATAATGGAAATACCCTGCATCTGCAGTGTATCTTAACATTGCTGGGGACCAGAAGCCATTTCAGTGTCTGTAGTAGTCATTGCTTGCTGCTCTTATCTCCTATCCAAGACTGATTTACAGTGCAGTTAATGCCACTCTCCAGCCTGCTGAGCCACTATTAAAGTACACGCAAAAAACCACACATGCAGTTTGAGTCACAAGGGAGTATACTGTAAGAAAATAGTGCATTGATTCTTTTCTTTGGTGTAAACAGAGGGAGGGGGAAATACAGCTCGGTACTTTGAACTCACAGGGTGCTCCACGGAGAATGGAAAGGGGATGCAGTAACAAGTGTGGGCATTTTTCCATTTAAGAATGGAAAAAAACCCACCCCATGTTCTAAGAAAGTCCTAATTCATCAATTCTTTGTCTCCAAGAATTTCACTTGCTTCTGCAAGTGTCATTTTGTCTTGAATCGTAGTAGCTTCCTGGGAAGGTGTTGTAGCGTAGGAGTTAAGGGATGTGCAGTCTGTGTTAAAGTCGTATTTATGATTATACTCTGAACTAATCTCTTAAGTTTTTGTGAGACAAAGTGGCATTTATGAGTAATTTATTCATGACGTGGTAAGCAGAACTATAGCTATTTCTTCCCAAGAGTTATTTGGAAGAGCTATTGGCAATATGAAAATTAACGTTAGCAAGAGGACATCAGTAGAGAGCGGCTGGAGAGAGAAAGGAAGTCTGCATATAGCCTCTTGGGAATATCTTGGGATTTATAGTTTTTCATACTTTCATTAATTTGAATACTGCCCAGAATATGAAATGTACTTTATATTCCTCCAAAACTCCCCACCCCTTAACTCCATTCTAAAGTCTGAATGCAGTACTGTATCCCAGGTGTGCCAACTTCACAGCTGGTTGCCTGTAGCAGACTCACAAAATGACTGAGTTGCTAAAGTGAGAATTATTTGGAACCTCTTTGTCTAAATACAAAATTAGCACTTGGGAGCAAGATTTGGTAATGGAACTAGTTCCCCAGACAATCAATTCAATGGCAGCAACAATCAAACTGTAGAAATTATTAGGACAGAATTAACAACAAAAGAGATTTTACTCAGTTGCATAATAATAATTTGGTGTCTTTTCTGCATGTTGAATGCTGAATGAAAAGCTGGTCCTTTGTTACGAAATATGGAATTTGAAAGGTTCAGGGAAGGATAGTGAAGATCACTATAGGTACAAAATGGCTTTTGTGTACAGAACTAGTAGGACATGCATTACACGTTTGCTGTTGCACCTCGGCTGAAGTCACATGGCTAACTTTGAGGTGCTTTGACTCTGTTTTAATTAAATTCCCCTTTCCTTTTGTGTCACTGCGTAAGCAATTGGGTGTTAGTGGATACTGAGACACTGCTTGACTCCTTTTCTTAATAACATGGTGCCAAAGCAAACTGGAGAGTGAACAAGAGTCAGGATTCAGTATCAATGTAAATTCACTTTGTTCAAATGCACTTTTCTAAGTCAGTGTTTACAGCTTTTGCTGGAGTCCTGCTGTTTCATGACTGGGTTTCAGGTCCAGCTTTTGTCTTCTACATTACTACAGGTGACCAGAGAGGGAGTCCGTCACGATGCCCCTACATAGACAGTAAGGGAAACAGACTCTTGAAAGCTTTGGAAGTGTTGGGATGAAGTGGGTGGATGTGCAGCCTGTGCTGAGGCTAACTTGGCATCAGGAGAGGTGCCTGTGGGATGCTGCTGGTTGGGGGCAGTTCAGTGAGTTTGCAGTGGGTGTAATAGTGTGGCATCGTAGAGCTACTTCCACTGAGGAAAGGGCTTTCCCAGACCTACCTTGGTGCAGCATAGTCCCTGTCTGCTATCCCAGTGCAAATTTACATTCTCTTTAGGAAGCCTGCTGCTGGCTGGCCGGAGCCTGCTTTGCCCATGTTCTGCACTGTCTGGCTGCAAATCAGCTTTAAAGCAAGAGCATGATGAGCTGGTGGGGGGAAGCACTGCTGGGAAGCTCTGCATTTCCCTGCGCTACCTGTGTATCTCTGCAGGTCCACACAGCTCGGCGCAGGAGTGGAGCAAACCTCTGTCACTAGACAGCCCTGTAAATAAACCCAAGCCGGCAGAGCACTGACTGTCACCCTATGTTTACCCAAGTCACAGGTCTAGATGTTGCCTCCCAGCAAACTCACATGCACTGCAAGATCCATTTAGCCAATGCTAAACACGTTCCAAATCCTGCCGTAGTATTTTCCTTATATTTGACAGTTGTTTCCTTTATTATGTGGCCACTCATGAGGGAGCTATTTCATAGGGATTTCAAATGCCTTCTTTGTAAAAACTGCAACTCTTCCTATTTGCAGGAGAAAGTCTGTTTTATTCCTCTTGTTCTGTTTCATTTTTCCTAAACTAAGCACTTTGCTTCAAAAGGGTGTCCTTGTAAATCTTTGTCCTTTTAAATTCAAGGGTCAATGATACTTTCTATATGCAAATTCAGTTGTTAAATGTATTGCGCATTACTACTCCTGGCAGATGGGAAGAAACTGCAAATTTATCATGGTGATGGCTTCAGGAACAAAGTAAGTAATTATAGACACAGTATGACAACTAACCACAGTCTCTTTTATTCTCTAGTGTTCTCAGTAGCCTTTCGTATGAAAGAAGTAGAAGGTTACCTTAGCTGTGTGTCTGTTTCTAAGCCAGTATTACCAGGGACTACAGTGTATAGCTTTTATTATTACCCATTAGAATGCAATTTAACTTCTGGCCCCCTAATAAAACTCTTCCCAGAGATGCATTCATAAATACAAGTTTATTTTGTGTTAAACTTTATGTTTGTTTCTTGTACCCTATAAGGAATCATAGGCAGTTGGAAGGGGAATATTATGCCTTTTTTTTCTAGTCATATTTCATATACTGCATAATCCAGGCTAATATTCAGAATGTATTTTACAAACTAACTGGTTTGTGTTTATGATGATGGTGGTGGCCATGAATTCTGCATGGTCACAGCTCCACTGTCACAGTAAGTACAGCAGATCACAATCCAAATATGTAGGTTGCTAAAGAGGAAGAGAAATGGAGGTTTGCAATCCTCTTGGAACAGGTGGAGACTTCCGTGGAGCTGCTTACCATTTTTGGAGGGAACAGAAAGCGGCAGCAGGTCCAAGTTGCTCCATGAAGCCATGTAGTTTCTGCTTGGCGAGGCTCGGCAGCATCACCTAACATCACCCGGCCTTCCTGCTGCTGGGCTTGACTGGTTGCTTCACTTAGAGGCATCAACAGCAGATGCCTGGGGGCAGATTGTGTTCCTGTGTCTCCTGTCTGCAGCCTCTCAGTTTAGATTTGAGCTTCAGTTATCCTTACATACTCAACCATATTTTCTTACCAGCTTGCAGTCAGTTACTATATATTGATCCTTAGTGAATGTAGTGATCTGCACTCCAAATGACTAATTAAATATGCCATAAATCTGCAAGTGAATGAGTACTTCATGTGAAAGAATTCCTTTTTTTATGTAATAAAATATCATGTTCTAACCACAGGTGATTGAAGCATAGTTGGAAGTGATCTTACCACCGGCAAACTGTATAAACTGCAGTGCAGTGATGTACGAAGAGCCCCGGAGATTGTACGGACATTAAGAGGTCAAAAGTCCAGTGGATAATACTCATAAACAGCCAAAGGAAAATACGTGATTGGGCTGTTACACTGTGCACCTTGGATATCACTTTTCTAATGTTTTGGGAAAAGCAAAGTAATTCCATTGGTGTTAATGTTACTAGAGAAGACATCAGGTCATGCTTTCCTGCATGTAGCATAACAACCCATTTTTGGACACAGGCAGAGAGGTTAAATGCAGAAGAGCCATGCACTGGCAAGCCATTTGCCTGGCCAGCTCACTTTGCAGTGATAACTGAGCAGAGGCAGCAAAATAGCAGAACATGGCCAGAGGGGCTTGCCAGTGCTGAGCAGAGGAGCAGATACCTCCTTGGTGTTAGAGACAGCCTAAAGTCAAGCTTATATTTGGCTTGTTTGAGCTAGTGCCCCTGGAGTCTGTGCAGATCATCGGTTTTACAACATCCAAATCCTCCTGACGATATAAAACTGGAGCTTTTCTGGTAGTGCTTATCAGGCCACCTCACTGACTTCAGGGATGTGACTCCTCTTAGACCAGCTAAGAATTTAACCTGGCCTAGACTTTTCTGCCATAAAAGCCTGAGAGCGCAGTCTTGCCTCATGATGACAAGTGCAATCTTCACAGGAAAATAACAATGCGCAGTTGCCCATTCTGCTTTTCCTTGCACACTTAATTCGGGTGGGCGGGTATTTTGCTTCCTCCCCTGGAAAGTGGTGCTGATAACAGAAGAGTAACCCTGCTCCATTTAAAATATAGCTGGCAAGCAGAATGCCTTATCCCTCCCTAGACAGAGAAGGATCTCCAGGGGAGTAAACTGTCTGATATTTAATGGCTGCAAGTTGTCAGGACTATACTCTGGTAGGCCAGAGACTCTAATACTGATCTAGTACTGATTTATTACTGAGGTAAGGTATGTGGTCTATGGATCTTGTGCCTGCAATGAGGCTTTTCTTAAATGTCTGAGAACAAAATACTGCTCTCATCCCACAGTGCCAACTCAGGCACTCCTCCTCCTACTCCTCCTCCTCACCTCCATCAGCAGAACAACAACTTCTATGACATACTGAAACGAAAGTCAATTCCTAAACTCCTAAACCTGTTAGCAGGTTTAAACTCCCTGTATCTTCCATTTTCATACCTGCATGTAAATATTGTACTTGGTGTTATTCTAAAACTCACTGAACAATGATTTAGTAACCTTTATACAGCTTTATTGAGAAGCACATGAAATAAGAATGCTTAGGCTGTTTCTCAGCAAATCCCTGTGACATTATCTGTATAGTACTGAAAAATACCTGTGTTCAGTGACCCTCAAACTCACGCTGTCACCTATAAGAGGAGAAACTTGTGATCTCTTGGCAGATCCAGCAGGAAAACAGCAGGTGTAGGCACACTGCCGTGCAGACCTCACTAATTCTTTTTGTGAGGTGGCATAACCTCAGTAACGAGAGGAATCGGATGCCTCATTCCTAGGAATGTGACTTGTCTGAAGTGGAATCACTCCAGGCATATGCTGTTAGATAATGTTCTCCAGCACAGTAAACTCCTTTAGAGTACCTCATCTGAAGAATGCCTTTATATTGCTATTCTAGATGCTGTCTAATTTTTTTCCAGTATTCATCTTAGAATACTTTTCCACTCAGGTGTGTGGGAAATGAGTGCAATCTGTCTTTCACATAGTTTTTCTGCAGTTAATCATTTGTCTTGAGCAACTGGTGCTGCAATATTATGAGACTTAGGATAAAATCTCAAAGGCTGATTTACAGATGGTAAGCTTCCTATCAAATCTGAATTTGATCATTGGAGAGTTTCAGTAAGTGTCTTGTATCCAAAGGTGCGAGTTGCCTTTTTTTAACTGTATGATACAGGTGCTCAAGAACAGATAATAATCCCACCCTCTCAAATGATATGATAATAGGTGAAAGCTATCAGCTGTTGGCAAGCTATCTCTGAGCTGCTTATGCTCTGGTTGTATTCTCCATTTTCAGAACCTCTCACAAGGCAGGTTAGGTGCTAACTGAAACATATATGTGATCTTGCATAACATGTGTTCGAATACACAGTCACCAATCACAGAATAAGCTCACTCTGACTTCCAGGTCTGCAATGTCTTGTTTAACAGCCAGGTTTATAGAGCAGTACATACAAGAATATGTAAATAATTTTCCAGGACCTGGAATAACATTAAAGTTTCTGAGTTATGTAGAAAAATCTCAGAGAGCTCTTAAAATGAAACTGTTTCCCATAGTAATTTGTGGTTAAAATGGTGACATTCTAAACTTCAGAATATGGTAATGCAGGCCTGAAAGAACTTGTATGTAGAAAGACTTAAAGTGTCCTTTTCATCACAGGAATGTAATGAGAACTGCTACAGAATCTTAGTTAATGTCAGTTGTCTTCAGTGTTCAGTGGGTTTTGTTTTGGGCTGTGCATACAATTGAGAAGTATCTTTAATCCAAGTAAATCAATTATAACAAATATAATAAACGTATTATGCTATGAATTATGCATAAATATGCATTTATGAGTATGTGACAAGCATAGATTTAACCATATAAATAAGTAAACCAGTTGTGAATAGGTATTTGTTATTTTTGTGAATATTCAAAAAACCTTCCTGATACTCTAATGAAGTCTGTTCCATTCACTTCATTAGATTGTGGTGATTTAATCCAGTTTAGGAGGCTGTAGATTCAAGACCAAATATTTCTGCTTTGCTATCAGTTGTTATAATCTACTATCTTTTTGCTCTCATTTGCCTTGGGTGATTTCTGTCTTTTCAGTGACATTTCAGGGCCCATTGTAGTCAATGTGTAAACCTAGAACTCCCAGTGATTGATGCATTTTTGTTACAAAATACCATGGCTTCAGTGGGAGTTTTAGCTGAGTGTAGATTACAGGATCAAGCTCTCTGAAGCCAAACAGCATTTCCAGAAGCACTTACTAAATAATAGAGAATTCTGGAAGGTAGCCAAGCCCTACATGTGGGTGTCAGCGCTGCCCCATGCCTGAATACAAACTGCTCCTTCGTTTCTGTGTCACCTCCTTTATGTTGTATAATACCACATGCCCAACCAACACATTAAGTCTTTGCTGTTTGCGGGGGTTAAAGGTTGAAGAGCTGTTAACAGGTGCTAGCTTTGTCTTTGGAATTTCTTTGGTAAGTGAAATAATGAGGGAAGGAAGTGTCAGGTTTTCCAAAGTCGAATTCAGATGCTGCGCAGCAGCGGTGGCTTTGATTTTAATCACAAAGATTCTGAAATGAAAACAGAGCTTTGAAGTTTGGGGAAAATATTAAAATTTGCTCTCCTGTTTGTTCACCAGCATGACTTTGGACGTTCAGACTTAAAAGCTGTTACTGGCACACAGATCTCCTTTAAAGTGGATGATGATAATGGTGACTCTGCTCTTATGCTAAGCAGGTTGGAATATAGCTTTTAAAAAATGACCGTACATGAAAGGCAGTTCCCCCCTCCTCCTTAAAAACCATTTTGAACAAAGTGAATGCTGTTCCATCTCATAAAGACAGATGATTGACATTATATAGTGCATGAAATTTTTCTTTTCAGAATCATGACATTTTATAATAAAAGTAGAGATAATGCTGGGAGCTGGTAATTACACTATATACTCCCCCAACAAAGAAGATCCATCGGGGAAAGAAATGAAACAATATGTCTTTACAAAGAATGCAATTAAGTAAAGCTAGATTAGAGAAACCACTGAGGATAAGCGACATGCATTATTATCTCAAATGTGTAAATTCAATTTTCTTTTTTTCCTAATAATTCTTATTTCACCAGCATTTTTTCCTCACTCCCTGGAGATCAACTTGCAACAGCTTCATTTTCCTATTGATCTATTTAATATTTTTCTATTGTGTGTAATAAAACACTAAACAGAATTTGCTCTCAATGCACAAACAGCCTTTCTGTCTCAAAAGAGAAAGAGATAATATTGTTACAAAAATCGTCTCCCTGGGGTGGGTGATGACATTAATATTTTTGTTAGGGGAGATGGGGCTCAAAATCCAATCTTGAAATTACCAGTATTTACCAGAGCCACTCACAGAAGTAGAGGGGAAAGGTGAGATGGCTGAGTAAATATCGTCATCTCTGCATCTTTAAAGGCAGTGCTAAAAAGGCATTAAAATAAGGATGGAAAGACTCCCCTTTGGAATATTTATCAGAGGTGCTTCATCCTAGTGGCAAATCAAGACAAGACTTGCATGGTAATATCTGTTGATGTGAAGAGTTTCTTAGTAACAAGTTAGGTTTTCTCAAAGTGATATTTTACCCCTAAGACAAAGAATATCTGTTTTTGTAAATGAAAGGATGTGTTGTAGATCCGTTCTGCACAACTGGACAAGGAAAGGAACATCACTGCCTGCTAAATAAGTTGCTTTTAGGTTAGAATTCTGTTAATGCCCTTTTGTTGGTAAAAAGAAATTTGTATGTTTCTGGAAAAACATACGAGGGGGAATGCTTAAGTAATTATGCTCTAATCAGTAATGTTCATAGCAAACTCAGGTTGTAGAGAGGTTTGAAGATTGTGTCCCAATTGTATTCAAAGACCTACATGTGTATGCAGCAACACTGATACCTTTATTCATGATCTGTGATTCTAGGAGTTGCACAAGGTACAGTTCCCTGTTCTTTTTTTATCTGGGAATTGCTTTGGTGCATGGATTTCTGCTAATTATGAATGCTGCACATTCAGGCATGTCATCGAAAGCATAAGAGAAGACTTTACAAATGAGATTTGTTTAGGCAGCATGTCATCAAATGACCCGATAAGTAGGGACTCATCAGGATAATGATTAGGTTTTATGTACTGTTACAAGGACTGATTTACTAGAAAGGCAATGAGAAAAATCCCATATCTACAGAAGAATCTTTCTGGCTGAGCAAATTACCTGACAAGAGATGCAGGTCCAAACCAGACTTTAAGTT
Organism: Neopsephotus bourkii; assembly: GCF_033783945.1. Taxonomy (NCBI): domain Eukaryota; kingdom Metazoa; phylum Chordata; class Aves; order Psittaciformes; family Psittacidae; genus Neopsephotus; species Neopsephotus bourkii. Next base: position 2,324,417 of record NW_026901568.1, read on the forward strand.
ATCTGGACGGGCAAGATTTTGACTCCTTAACCAACATGACATGTATTTTGTGTTGTGAATGGCACACAGTTATTTTGATCAAGTTACTTGAAGAGGAAAATAATATTAGTTTCTACATAAGTTATCTGACTACTTTCAGTGGACGTCTTCATTCAGGGACATCCTATGTATTGGGAGGTTCTCAGTAGCCACATTTCTGGTCTCATTACTTCAGTAGTTTATTTTGGAATGTGATCATATACTCATGAAAGTCAAAGGCAATTTTTGTTCTGGTTATAATTGTTTATGACGTGGGCCTTAATTTACAACCTTAGGAAATCTTCCATTTAGGTAAGCAGTTGGTATTATCATAATGCATATATTTTGCAGGTGGAAGTTTATTTCGGTGTAGGTGACTAGCTAATTCATTACTGATCAGCTTTCGCTTTCTTCAACTTCATAACAGAGTGAGCATAAATATCTGTGGTTTGTGTATTCTGGAGTTGTGGGTTATTTGTTGGGTTTTTCTGTGTTCCAGGGTCATAAAGAAAAATGACATTATTTCTTTTAACTTGGCTTTGGCAAAGTTTTATTTATTTAGTCCTGCATGTTTGTCCTTCATTTTCCAAAAACATGCAATGTAAAGAAGAGCTGAGTGAGAATTAACTGGTCTCTGCACTTTGAATTTGCAAAGGTAACAGAGAACAGCCACTGCTTTTGATGCAAACACAATTATAGCAGCGTGCCACATCTTTCAGATTACGCTCTGTTAAGGGTGCTGATGGCATGCTAGGAAGGCTGCACCTTAGACTTTTTGTCTTCAGAAATCCTGCAAATCCAAAACTGCCAACTTCAGTCTGATTCCAAATCTCTTGGAAGTAATTTGGCTTATATTGTTATAATAGTGTATGTAATTTGAAACTTATTTCATTGTTATAATAGTGTATGTAATTTGAAACTTATTTCACTTACTTTATGGACTGATCTAATATAACATCCATTAGTGAAGTTCCATTAGCAAACACTGGTTCTATATTAAAATGACAGTACATACTATGTTTATATGCACTGTTGTGATATGCAGGAGTTCTAGAAATCAAAGTTGTCTCATTTTTCTTGCACCCTGATTAATGAGACTTTCCTTGGAAATCATGAATATGAATGTGAATCTCATGGAGGAAAATAGGTATCAAAAACCCCACAGATACTCAACTGGTTGCTGCATGACTCTACTCTGTTCCAAAAAGAAGGGGTATTTTATTGAACCAGCTCCTAAAAGTCCACAGTTTCCTTTTATCGTACTTTATTTCTGAAGATATGCATACATGAGCTTTTCAGCTTACAGATTTATGATTGTGCTTGCCAGAATTATACAAGGAATCATTTCGGTAGTGTGTATGTTGTGATCAATCATATTCATGCAAACTTCCTCTTTAAAACAAAAGCCAGATCTGAGGTGGAGCCATGTGTCTTTCAATGCATTAATGTCAATAAGTATTTGAGAAATTAAATCTTACTCCTGAATTATTTATATAGGATGGTGCTGCTGCTGCTGCTGCCCTTCTTTTTCTCCCCTCTTTAATTTTCCTGGGTTTCTACCTAAATTTGCCCTGTGCTAGCAGGGTGATTGCCTTCACATTTCCCACATCATGTTGCTACCTGTGTATTTCGCGTTTATCGCAACCATCTGAGCTGTATGACACATTCTGGGGTACTGAGCAACCAACCCTGGAGGGAGAGGGCTTTCCCATCACACTCATGCATTTTTAAGCAGTTTTGTAAGATTTTTCTGACTCACAAGTCCATAGTATGTGCTAACATCTGAGAGAACTCCTGTTGCGTGTCCTGTTTCCCTCAGCTATGTGTTGACATTAATGCTAAAGGCAGGAAGGAAACCCTGAGAGATGAAAATAGGATTATTGCAGGATTGTGCTACCTGGGCACTATTGGCTGGGGAGAGCTTCAGCTCACTCTGACTGGGGCTGGAGGGAGAGGTGAGGCAAATGTTCATGCTTGAAAGGCTTGAAACTCAGTGGTTTTCCAAGTCTTTTTTGTTTGGACCTGATTCAAACTCTTTTGTGGTAATGAAGACCATTGCTATTAACTTGAGTAAGATCTGTATCGCATTAAAAAGCCTTAATTCAATAAATGCTAATTGAAACAGTTGATAATTAAGTTTTTCAAAGGCTGTAGAATATGAGCTTAGTCCCCAAATTGCACTTTGTATTGGATTCAGTATTGCCTTTGCCATCTCATTTGCTTCAGTTCAGTTCTTTTTACTGTGTAGAGTTCTGGAAAATCCGCGTTGTGTTATGATAGTGTTCTTTTGATTCCTACTTGCAAAAAGCTGAAACAAGCATGATTAATTTGAAAGGATGAGATTTGTCTCAACTTAGCAGATGTATTTGCAACCACTTGTAAAACTGCTGGAGGCCTTGAATGTAAATGGCTGTTGCAAAGATTCTTTGTATTTAAAATATAAGCCTAGACAGATATTAATAATGAAAAAGGCCAATAAATGACCTTTTCTTCACTTTTATAAAGTAAATGCAGCATCAAATTTTTCATCTGTTGTTTTCTTTTGAAATGTGAAAGATCACACCAATGAAAGCAGGTGAATTAGATTATATTCTCTACAGACACATCCTTGATGCTGTAACAGTGTTTGGATAGATGAGAATTATTTGTTCATTTATTCTATATATTTTCTTGATCTTCACACAGTATTACTGCTTCCCATTTTCAGGAGTAATATTTTAATGCCATCTACATTTATTATTTTTTTACAATTGTAATAACATTTTTGTTTGTTTTTCTCTAAGATTTCTTTGCTGTTGTGCCTGTACTCTGCAGTTCATTTGTCATGTGGTCAATGGGGCATGATTCTCCAGACATCCTGATATAAACCAGAAGCAACCCTGAGCAGCCTTAGAAAAGAAATAAGTTTGGGGGTAGCTAAAATGGCTTCTATCGTGTTATTGCCTTATAATTACAAAACATAGATCCATGCATTAAGAGTGGTTCCCAGGTTAAATTTCAGCACTGGGGAGATGCGGAGTGGGATCCTGAGCAGGACGAGAGCAAGTGAGCAAAAGGAAAGGGACAAGGATTGGGCTGGTGCAAATCATAGTCATGGAATGGTTTGGGTTGGAATGGACTTTTAAAGGCTGTTTAGTCCTATCCTGTGCCGTGAGCAGGGGCATCTTGAACTAGATCAGGTTGCTCAAAGCCTCGTCCAACCTGACACTTGATATTTCCAGAGACGGGACATCTGCAATTTCTCTGGGCAGCTGGCTCCAGTGTTTCACCACTCTCATCATAAAATCTGTCTTCCTTATATCGAGTGTGAATCTATCCTCTTTCAGAAATCCACCAGGCTCCTTTTGGTCAGACCAGTTTCACACTTCCCTGAATTGTTAGCCTTAGAGATTTATTTCTGAAATGTGTATTATTTGTAACGCTCCCAGCAAACTGCTAAGTGATAATGTTGTACAGTCAGGGGCACTGCACCCGCCTTAACTAATTCATCTTTTTCTCTTCTCAGTGGGGTGCTGCAGCTAACAAAGGAAGAGTAGCAAAATCCATGGTGCTTTGGCTAATGAAATGATTTACAGTCCTCTGGAATAAGTTGCAGTAAGAAATAGAGGTTGAAGGGAGCTAACCCTTGTCTGGTGATGGGACTTATAGCCCCACACTGTCCAGAGTGCTGTGGGCTGGGGACCAGAGCCCTGTCTGCCATGTGCCCACATCTTGGCTTTACTATGGCATTCAGCCTGTTCTGTGCTGCGTGTGGCATGACCCTGGGAGCTGGTGGGATCTGTATCCATCAGGGAAAGAAATGGAGCATTTTAAGTAACTGTTTCCTACAGAAACAGGCTGGGTTGGCCAAGGTCTAAATCAGCTCTGCCTGGTGCAGTGGACTGAGTTGTCTTAAAAAAGGCCCTGACCCCCACCCTGAAATAACCCACACTGCTGGTGAGGCAGCCTTGAGGTGCTGGCCTGTGACCTGAGCACAGTCTGTTTTGCTTTCCAGGGTTGCGAGGCTCATGTGTGAGAGGTTAATGGACCTTGTGTTTCCCTCAGTATAGGGCAGGGTATTTTGCCCTGCTCTAACTAATTATATAAGAATTTGCTTAGCTTTTAGCTCTTTTATTGCTTTGTTATTTCCAAGACATTAAAATGCTCATTAGCATTGCTTTCCTTTACTGACACGCCTGAGTGTGGCAATTCCTGTGGGCATCTCGCCAGCCCCACTGACAGAGACAGAACCCTCTGGGGGAAGGAGCAGGTGGGTGTGAAGTCTCTTTCCATGCTTGTCATAGCTTTTCTGCAGTGCCCGTGTCACGGTTCCTCAGGGCTGTGCATGCAGCATGTGATTTGCTGACAAGTGCCGGTCAATAGGTGAGGAGCTTCGATGCCCTTGCTGAGAGGTGTTGAAGAGAAGCGGACACCCAGCGAGTGACTGTGCATGAAACCTAGTGCTTGCCAAGGAAAAAAGCCTAGAGAAAGGACATGCAGAGTCTGCCTGTGCTACCTGTCTTGAAGGCTGAAGTCTTCTGCAGGGCAAGGTATTAACCACAAGTTGGAAGCCTGCACCCTGAGGTGCACTGAAAAGCTGTATCAGGAGCTGATGCTAATCTCAGTGCCCACCCTGCAAACCAACAATACAGATCCCCATGATTTTTATTTATTGCCTTTTTATTTATTTTTATTTTCTTTTAAAGCTTCAGTTTCTGAACTATGGGAGCATCGTGGTTCATATTTAGAAATAAAACACAATGCTGCACAATAATTCTTTGCTGGCAGCAGGAGACAGAAGTCAGCCTTGTGAGCTGTGCTTGAGCAGAGCATTGAGTAAATGCAGGGGAATTGTTGTCACTGCAGAAGCATGAAACAGCGTGAGGGGCCAGTTTCTTCATTTCTTTTAATTTAGATCTTGTGTCATTAATGCTGTTCTACCTGGGGAAGTGGAACAAGGCAGAGAAATTTAACATAACAAGCGCCAGAGAGTTGCAACAGAGCCTTCAGGTGTATTCGTCATCTTAGCATCTTGTAGGACCTGGGCTTGGCAGGTGAGAGGGATGTATTCTGCAATCAAAGGAAAAAACAGTTCCAAGTATTCCCTCTAGTAATGGCTGAGAAAAGCTTTATCAAGGTATATGAACTAAGTAACAAAATGAAAAGTGCTTATTGCAGTTGAGTTTGTGTGCACAAGAATCCAAACCCAAATGAAGCCAATGAAATGACTCCCTGAGCTTCTTGTTTTTCCCACACCCAGCACAACATAATAACTTCCCAAGTTTCAGTGAATGAATTCCAGTATCTTTGTTTACACCAGCTGATCGAATTCCCTGCTGTAAGCTCCAGTGTCAGTGATAAGTCTGCAGGGACCAGTATTTGCCAATTTATCACCTCCGTATTTATTTGTAGGTAAAATATTCTCTGATTCATGCCATCACTATAGAATGCTTTTCCAAATAAATTGAATTTTACTTCCAAAAAATACAGTTCCTTATTTCATATTCTTATTGTCTGCTTAGTTTATGTCCTTTATGCAATGGCTTTCTGCAGATTTCTTATAACCTTCATGTCCTCCATTATAACTCATGCATTCTGTCATTGCAAAGAGAGTGTGCTTTGCATCTCTTGTGCCCTCTCTGCTGGTTGAAGCCAAAGGAAAGGATTCCATCTTCTGTCATACCTGTTATCAGAAAATCAAAACTTGAGCTTTATAAGTGCCACTGATAGATAGCAGAATGGATATAACTTCTTGTGATGTAAATCGCACCACCAGCAGAATATTCATTTGCTCAGAATCAGCTGTTTCAGCTTATTTCCAGTGTCTAGAAGATGCTTGAAAACAAGAGGTTTACTTCAGCAGTGAGACAGTTCAGACAAAGTGTTTTTATTTGTATTAGTGTTGTATTTTGAGTTGCACTCACAGACGTTACATCCTAAGGAGCTTCAGAGATAAAGCAGAGAAGGAGCTCTTGCTTCAGGAAGTTTAAAGTTTTATCAGAAGACAAGAGAGAGTACACATTATAATGCACCACAGAAACCATAAAGTAACATCAGTCAGAGTGATCTCTGCAGTTTCACAGCTGTGAAGTATTTTAAAGAAAGCTTTGTATGGACACAGACATTCTTTGCTTAGAGATAATGGCTCATGTTTCTTTGAAACTTAAAACAGACTATTTTCCTTGGAAAGGAGGTAGATAAAAAAAAAAGCTGCATTAGTTTTTGGGGGTATCTTAAGTTGACATAAAAGCTCATTTGTTATGGTTGTGCTTAAAATTTCTCTAGTTGTCAAAAGATAACTGTCTCTATATTATGCTTTATCAAATATCTATTTTATGTGATAACAAATGCTGCTTGCAGTTTTGGATATCAGCACATTATTTTTATGATACTTACCTCATCTTGGCATAGCAGCCCAAGCCTGCTGCTGAAGTGTAACTAAAAGGTGATGGAGGCTGCAGTCCTGCAGCTGCGTGCTCGCGTGGCACTTGTCGTAACTCCAGAGAGCTGGCTGCATGCTTGGGTGACGTTCTCCTCCCTCTGCCATTAGAAATAAATTGCTAGAATGCCACATAACATTTCTAACACCTTGTTGAAAAACAAAGCTCTATATTCTCAGTTAGTTCTTATTGCTTTGAACTTTAAAGAAGACGTAAGCAGCTACATTCCTGTGATAAATAGCCTTGTACCTAGTTTTATGATGACTGAATTATTGAAGAAGAACAGAAGTGGTGGGAGGATTCCAGCAGACCTTGTCCAAATGACTGCCCTTCCGTGTGTTTATAGCTGCTTGGTGTGGGTGGGAACTGGAAACCCTTTGAGTGGTAACAATGGAAAACTTGGGAAACAATGCATTTGATTTCTTTCTTTTCCCACACAAGCTGTCCCATTTAAAGTTATGCATAGAAATGCTGCTGCTGTTTCAGAATATGGGAAGTGTGTTCTTCATGAAGCCATGTCCTCCTTTTAATGGAGGGACTGTACGATCTTACGTGAAAATCTTCAGGAACTCATTGTGAATGTATTGCCCAGGTCTCATGTAAATGTCAATGCAGAGAAAACGCATTAATGCTCCATGCGCTTATTTGTCTTTCTGTGTTAGGATTAGTCCCATTAGCTCTGGTGAGGTAAGTGGGGAAGCATATGGAGAATTGGCTGCTTAGCTGGAATCAAATGAATTTATGAATGTTCATAGTCTCAGCAATGGGACTTGACTTTAATTTTTACTGTGGCTTACTTATCCCATCTGTAAGAAGAAAAGCAAAAGAAAAAAGGGAGCCTTCGACTGTATGTACCATGGTATGGCTGCTGTGAGCAATCAGTACTCCCTGGTGCTGTACTCTGGACACTACAGTTAAGTCTGAATTGTCTGTTATGAATGTTTGAGGTGAGTTACAAACATCAGACTGACCAAAAGAAAAGAAAAAAGGAATCTTTCCTAATCTCACGGCAGCCAGTTCTGTCATTCTTTCCTCCATTCACTTAAGGCTGCAAGATAAAAGTGTGCTCTTAACATCAGCATTAGCATACTCCTACGTGTTCTTTCATCTCATACATAATCAATCTACTTAGCCACCAACAGCAGCAGTGAAAAAGGAAAAGCTTTAACTTAGCTGAATGATAGCAACACACCAGCACTAGCTATAATCAGATCATTGTGGTGATTTGTGCAAATAATGATATTCTCCACCTTGCCCAGAGCAAACCCCTTTAACTTGGAATCATGTTCTTCGTACTACACGAGAAGTAATTGAATGTCCAAATGTTTTGTCAGCGGTAGCTGTACAACTATAAAGAGACCAATTGTAAAGCGTTGTAAATGCTTCCACTTCTGATGAATGCTTCCACCAAGCCTATAACCAAAATGAACCCAATGTAGAGAACAGAAAAATAAATATACATCTCTCTTGTACATGCTGCAGGCACTGTCTCTGCAGCTGCTGTTTTCACAGGAAACTTGAGTGAAGTTATACTTGTTGGCAGTATAACATAACATGGAAGTGATGCTTCTGGGAGGACAGAACTGTTTTGAGACACTAGCCAACATTGTGACATTTCCTTTTATTGAGAGCATCTGCTATCGAGGTGGTACCCAGCCTACATTTGTTGATTTCAGTAGGATTTGTAGTTGCTCAGCAGATTCTTAGGATCAAAGCCAAATTGTTCAAAGTTTAGATCAAATAAGTTAAGACTCCAAAGCTAAATTGTTGACATTAATTTCTCCAGCAACACATTTGATGTAATTATGCTCATTGAAGTATGTAATGGCAGTGGAAAAAAAAAAAGACTGTCTATATATTCATTGTTACTGCATTTAAACTAAAGAGAGGGGGTCCAAAGTTTCTTTTTCTGGATGATTTCAAGGAAGAAAAAACTTAAATGAACAAAAAATGGTAGCTGTAAAAAAAAGTTTTACAGCTTTCCATCTTAGCCTTGTCATTTTGGTTCCTAAGAAAATTGTGATGTTATTTATTCACATCATTTATCTTCAAGCATTCATGTTTTTTGATGAGATATCCCACTGGGGAACTAATGCTCTTATGAGGACCAATTTAAAACCCTGAGAATAACTACAAAGCTGAACCCACAGTACAGATGCGATGCTATACTTGAATGAAAATAGGAAATAGCTCCAAAGATCTTTATTATGTATGTAGCTGGAAGCCTGCACTTAGCTGGCTCATTTCCTGGGTAATCAAACATGCCAGTCACAGCACCCAGAGCAGGATGGGCACCCTGCCCACCCTGAATGCAGGTTCTCTGGTCTCAGTAGAGTACAAAAAGTTCTGTATTCTGAAGAGCTTCTGAGGTAATGAAGTCCTTACCTATGCATATTGGCTTGTAGATCATCTTTCTCTAGGGAAATACATTTCTGCAAGGCCAGAGTATAAGCATAGATGCTCCATGGTGTGTTGAGGAGAAAAAGATGCTGAGATGTCTGTGATTCCAGGTGCAGAAGCTCTTTGCAGTATAACAAGTAGCTAGGAAAAGGGGAAAACAGAAGGATGATGATAGCACCCTGCTATTCATTCATTATGTGAATCTTGTGAGACTGTCTCCAAGGAGGATATAAGAACCACAGGAAGGCCAAAGGACTGATTTGTTATTGTCCTCCTCACACTGCCATCTGTTGCTTTCTTTTCAGATGATGAAAGGGAAGAATTCAGAGTTATTTTTCACTCTAAAAGCTGTACTACACCTACCATGAGCATGATAATTCAAGTATCTGAACGTGCTACTCATATGTTTCAGTGTTGGATCCCTGTACAGATAAAGTAGGCAGTACTCTGATTAAGATGCAAGGTGATAGCGATAGCGGTGTTTGTAATAGAATGAAAATGTAGATAAGAACTAACAGATAGTTACTGAAACTTGTAATTCTTGAAAATTTCTCAAGCTGCAATAATATATTGTGGAGAGAGCCACAGGGCATGTAGCATTTTATGTACAGAAAAATTTAGCCTGTGCCTGAAGAATTGCACCTACTGTCATGTGTGCTATGTTTCCAGTTGCTTTCTGGCACAGTGGACCATCAGAGTCCTTGTAATGCTCCTATTTACCCTGGCACAGAAGTCATTCGGTGGTGTTGCTATCTCACTTGGACAAGTGTCGTGAGTCATAACAGCAAATGGCCCTCTGTGGCATAAACATTTCTATACTGGCCTCATTTGCAAGTATAGCTTCTAATTGCAGGGAAGTCCTCAGGAGTGATTTGATTTCAGTTATACTTGCCCTGGCCCTTCTTAATTTTTCAAGGCAAATAGGCTGATACTTTACATCTATTCTTTACACTTCTGTTTATTTAAATGTCATTAGAAGTGCCTTATCTGATATTGTTCTCCTTCTGGTAGAAGCAGCTAGCATGTGTGCTTTTGGCAGGCAAAGCTGCTCCAACTATCAGCATAAACTGCAGGTGCTATCAGAGAATGTTTTTCTACAACTGATGATGGGTATCAGGAGATTTAATGTGGAGAATCCTTCCCTGTGCACCATATGGCTGTGGCTCTGATGAGGAGAGTACTGTTGGGGCTAAGAGGCTGAAGGGAGAAGGTCCTGCATTTATTGTACACCCTCCTCCTCATTTCAAAGAGTTAAATGGGGCTAAAGATGGGGTAAAAGTCTTCAGGGTATTAATTACATAGCGAGTTAGATGCTCTCTTCAGCCTGCACCTTTCTACTTCATAGCAGCAGTCTTTTCCATAGCACAGGATCCACTTTTCTCCTTGTGTGCTTTTTGCATTGAGAATGAACAGTATTTCCATGGAACAGCACAACCATGTATAGGATGGAATAACAACACTGGCAAATAACTGCTGAATGTATTCAGCTCCTGAATAAAGCCTCACATGTTATCAAAGGGATAGAAAATTGGAAGGGAGCTCTTTGGCTAGAACAGGCACCGATGCTGGGCAGCCACATGCTGTTTCTTTGTCCTTACTAAGCAGAATGCTTTCTTGTACAGTGGGAGCTTTGCCTATGTAGGGCCTGCAGCATCCAGATACCTTGGGCACAAGGGGAAATCTGTAAAAGCTGCAGATGCTGTTAGTCCCAGCACCCAAAGGCACAACAGTAGCCCGTGAATGTTTTAATTTTGTTGATTAATAATTGAATAAGCTTTTATGGTAGCTCCAGGACATCGGAGCACTTCAAATCTCCTCGTCATATGCAGTGCCCAGGTTCCCCAATCTGGGATTGAAACGGTGGCATGGGGAGAGCACAGCTGTATTTGGAAGAGGCTGTCCTAGTAGAGTCCAGTTGCATGCACTTGGAAAGTCTGTTTTGAGGCTTCTCAGGACTATCTATGGCTCTGAGACAGCTCAACATTTGCAAAACAGGATATGCCGCAGGCAGCCAGCATGTCCGTGCTGTTTGTGTATTTGCTCCTGGCAAAGAGAAGGCAAAGCCTGTCTCTGTGAGCAGGGCTTGGGAGGTTGTGAGAGATCCTTGTTCTGGGACCTGCTTGTTCCTGGTGCATTTGGCAGAGGGGGACATTTTCCGAGTGATTTTACACTGCGTTTGTACTGATCTGTGATGAACAGATATAAGAACAGAGACACAGATACGGCAGGAGAAGGTGCCAGAAAGGGAGTATTTCATATAGACTGACCCATGCTTTGCTGGTGTGAACCACTGTCTTAAACTGTCATCAATGGAGATTAGGGGACTAAAGCGTCTTATGTTCAACACTGGTGTGATGACAGCTCCTACAGCAGCTCTGCAGACAAGTAATTATCAGCTGATCTACTCATAACATCTTAACAACCCTTATACCCTGGGTTTTGCATCATTTTCTGGAACCAGGTGATGAACTGCACCCTGCAGAGTGCATTCTGACCTGCCCGAAAGGTTTAGCAGTGTGTGATTTCATACAGCATTAAACCATAGAAAGAAATTGGTGCTTAATGTAGATTTTGGCTTTATTCACTTCCTTCCACACTTCAGGAAGCAAGTGTATTGTCTAACGTAAATCAGGGGTTTGAGACTGAAATGTATCTTTTCTCCAGCCTCCCCTATGGAAGGGAAGAGGACAACTTCTTGAAAAATATAGCTAGTAGAAGATGGTGGAAAAAATGTGATTTTCTTAAATCTGAGGGAAAGATTCACAGCATTAATTATGAGGTCGTTTGGTTGTTCCTCCTGAAGACACCCTGTGGGTATCCCCTCTCCTCCTTCACAATCTCCACAGCAGTTGTTAAGTGTTGTGTGTGTTCTCCATCAAAGTATTTTCAGGGGTGGAGCTTTCTGTACCAGTGATAACATCATTAATCTGCCTGATTTGAGGAAAAGTCAAGCAAAAAAACCCTTTGTGCAGCAGCCCAAAACAGGTATCATTAATCAGTGATCATTTCAAGGTATTAATTAGAGCACTGGGCTTTTTGCCTAGAAAGCATACTTCAAGGCATTTTTTACACCAATAAACTAAGTAGTTTTCATTAAAGGGCAATTAGCAGAGAGACAAAAGCAGGGAAGTGCTCAGTCTGTTTCATCAACCCCATAAACAAGGTGCTGCCACCATTTCTTCAGCCTTAGATGACAAAGGCTTATGAATCCCTCTATAACCTGTATTATCTGTTATGGAAATTTGGAGATGAACCTGTTGAAATTTAGGTATTTTGGGAGTTTGTCCTGTACATGCAGTAAAAAAGTCCTTTATGTTGTTTATACAGAGTTTCTAAGAAACATTTTAATGATGTGAATACAGAGAGGATTTTAGGGAAAAATGCAGAGTTCAGAGTCAAGAAATCCTACCGAAGCCTCTTACATACTATTACAGAAGGACTGCTGTGTGTTTTAATTGTGTTCACCATACTAACAAACCTGAATTTCTTTTAAAGTGAGCAGTGCAGCAGTTATTTTGTCAGCCAAGCCTCCACAGGCCATTAGAAATCCTTTGAATTCAATTTTTTAATTCTTTTTTTTCTGGATTGGGAAGAACTGGAATCTGATAGCTCAGGGTTGTTTCAAAAAGATTTGTGTGTGTGTGTCTGTTCAGTCCTCCTGGATATAACGTATGTGCTCCAGCTTAAAAAAGGCAGAAAATTGAGATGGGGAAAAGCAGGACTGATGCTGGCATTTCTCTTCTACAGCTGCTCTGAACAGCATTGCTCCTTCTCTGTTCCACTGACACTGCTGAGGGTGCATCCGCATCCTCATGGGATCCTCTGCACGAAGTGAGGCTGTGTCCTGCACTTTGCACAGCTCTGGCTTGCAAAAGCATTTTCTCCAGTCTGTTTTATCAGTGTTGCAAGCAATGGGAAGGTATTAATTTGAGCTTAGTGTTTCTCTGCTTCTCAGGTGACTTCACTCTTGAGACTGAATGTGTTACTGGTAGACCCTGCAGTTGCACTTGGCAAAAAAAGTTAGAAGGGAAGGGTTAGTGTTTGTTGGTTTTACCTTTGGGAACCTCTGTGCATAAACTACTTCATGATAGCATATATTAAAAAGGCAAAATAGCTTTGCTGAGAAGTGAACAGTATTCTCAGCCTAGGTTTGAACTCAGTAGACTTCCCCCCAAGAAGACAGGAGGCCAGGGCCGGGCAGTGAGTGGAAGAGAGACTTCTGTATCAGCAGTGGGATTTATCTAGTAAACTTTGTACACCAGCCTTCTGTGCATAGGAGCAGCCAAATTTCACAGGTACCCTGCTTTTGATCTTTAAACTCCTGTACTTCTTCTTGAAGACTGGCTTCTTTGCATGTATTGGAAGTTTACATCTAGACAGGGCTGAAGTGGTCAGTGTTGAGGACGCAGCTCCGTGACATTCTTAATTGGGTCTAAATTAGCATTGCTGTGATTTTGCACTCTGCTCCCTCTCAGTGGTTGCATATTGATTTACTGGGTTTTATTCTGCAGCTCCTAATTCAGACCTTTGCAGCGGGTGAGGAGCCTGGCTGTTGAACTCAACACTGGGAATCGCCACCTGAAACCCAGCAGGACCATACCCCGCTGTGTCCAAGGGGTACTTTTTTTGTTGCTGAAGTTTTGATCTAGTCCAAAAGGGAACAGGAATGCACTCTTGATCTTTGAATAGTCCCCATTTACTGTGCTTTGTCTCACAGTGCACAGCTGTTTCCAAGTGCAAAAGCTCCATGTTCCTTTTGAATGAGACCAAAGCCAGAAGAACTTTAGCTTCTAACAGGCATTTAGGCCATGGAATTACAATAGAAAGTAAAATCCCTGAAACAGGTACCAAACGGGTGCTGGGATGGCCCATGCCACCAGTGTGTTGCTCTGTAGATCTACTCCTGTTGTGCTGCGCTGCTTGCCAAGATAGATACAGCCCCTGAGACTCTCTGAAGAGCCTTTTGGTTTTGGGAGGGGATATGGCTGTGCTGGGTGTACTGGGTAATTTCTGGACAAGAAATTGTCTTCTTCCCTTCCATAGAGGTGGCTGGAGAAGAGATACATTTTAAAGTCTCAAACCCCTGATTTATGTTAGTCAATACACTTGCCTCTTGAAGTGTGGAGGGAAGCTAATAAAACCAAAATCTACATTAAACACCAATTTTTCTTTTCTATGGTTTAATGCTGTAGGAAAACACACTGCTAAACCCTTCAGGTAGGTGAGAATCCACTCTGTAGAGCACAATTCGTCTGTGTCCCAGTACATGAGTACTAGGTGTCCCTCAAGGCAGTGGAAACAGAGTAGCTTAGGATGTTGTAAGAATGATTTTAATTCTGTCCTAAATCACCAAACATGAAGAGTGTGTGTGTGGTAGGTGATATCTGCAAAGTGGACTCAAATCCTTAACTTGGTGGCACATCCATAAGGTATGTACGATAGCAACACTTTGGCTTCGCATCCTGGAGACAGAGCAGTGGCACACAATAACAACACCTTACATCTCTCTGCAGCTCTTCAGTGAGTCGAAACAATAGGAAAGGTTCATGGTGCGTGTTCTTCAGGGATCATTTTTCTTCTAGCAGAAAGATTTACTTCACACAAAATGAATCTGGATATTTCCTGTTATCGGAAAATGAATATAATGTTCAGAATGAGTAAACTTGGCTGTTATCTGGCAGATGCCAATCATTTATTTGTCCTCATTCAAAGTGAAGTAGAAAGGAAGCTAATGCAGTGATTACTTTCCTCTAAAGGAGGAAATATCTGCCTGAACCTTGTTTCACTCAGACTAGGTGATGGCAATCATCCAAATGAGACCAGTGGGGCGTTTGAGTCTGGCCTTCCCAAACATATGCACATGTACCCCCCAGCTCTCTCAGCTCTCATCCACTTTGCTTGATTGACATGTTCAAGTCTCAACACTTGACACTGAGAGAGGGAAAGGCAGATTACTGGTGTGACAGAACTGCTTTGAACGCTCATTTGTTTGTATCATCCCTTGTCCTTCGCTGTCATCTTGCCCGTCTCTGTGTATATTATGTTGTCTACGTATCTGCATGAACTCTTGTAAACCAAAGAAATAGCATTTCATAGTACTCTAGCTGATGAGCAAAACACCTTCACTTGTCACTATGTCGTTTTGACAAAACATTGGAAGTCGCGTAAATGGCACTTGTAGAGCTGTGTCTGGCTCTGCAGTGCACCTAAGTTCTTTGTAACCTCGTGACATTTTCCTGTAAAAGACTTGCTAAAATTAAAGCATGAAGGTTCATTAGCATTTTAGAGGATTTTTCTTACTGTATCGTGGTTACCCTCGTTATATTTGCTTACTGCAGTTAAGGTTGTGATTATTCAGACAGTCCCACTGCAGTTTTCTTTCTCTGCAGAATAAAATTGATGGAGGACTTTCCTGTCTTCAGGAAAAAAAGAGTGGTTGGATACAGCATGTCATAGTGATTCCATAATGCGTGATTTGTCTCATAATCATTTTTTTTCCCTCCTGGTCCCCAGTATGTACTGCAAAGATCTAGTATCATTAAGATTGGTTGTCTGTCATACAAGAGTTATTAAGGGGAAAAAAAACCAAACAGTCATTTCCTGATAATAGCATTAAATTTGGATGGAGAAAACAAAGTCGTGGGTAACAACATAGGATCTTTTATAAAAAAAAATGCTATTCAGAAATATTTAATAATAAATAATATTATAAATAAATGTATAGGCTATTTCTCATACAGAGAAAATTCACTGACATTGTGCTTGGCAGTAGGGAAGGGGGATTGCACAGCCAGAAACTCACCTGAACTGGAGTATCTCACAGTGAATCGACTCCTATCCTATATTCCATTATGTTGACATTTATAGAACTGCACTTCAAATATATAGTGAGGTTTTATTCAGCAGTAAGTCTCCAGGTATTTAATGGGAGAAAAACCATAGTTGTAAGTTTTGTAACAGGAGTCAGAGGTTTGACAAACATCAGCTTTATTTATAAATAGTCTTCTAGGACAAAAATGATGGCCCCTACTTAGAAAAGTGTCTTACATTACCGCGATGTATAGTGGAGAGCAATGCATAGTGCAGCATTTTCTGCAAGATTGTTCTCTAGATAAAGCTGTAGCAGACAATGTATCACCAGACAGGCTGCCCTGCTTCCCTGAAGAGTCAGGGACTTGCCCTCTAATCTCTTCCTGCAGGACTATTTTCTAGAGGCTTTTAATTTACAAAATAGATTAATAAGAACACAGTAGAGCTGCCTGTTGTACATGTCCTGTATTCAAAACACATGAATGGAAGGTGTTTTTCTGGGGTTAGAGAGAAAATTGAAGTTATATCATCCCTGTGTGACCATTAAGATTACTGCTGCATTTTGAGCATCTTAAAAACATGCCTCTTGTTCTTCCCTTTCCATCCCTCCTGGAAGGTTGCTGTTTTTTTAAGCTAAGATTTTGATATCTGTCTCAGGGCTTTAGAAAGCTGTAGATTACTTGCTGCCTGGCTGTGAAGGCTACAAGTACAGAAGGAATTGATTTTTAGGCTAACACAAATACTGACCCTGTTTTATGTTCTTTGTGATAATTGTGTACAATAGATAGGAGCACGGAGAGGAGCTCTGTGTGTCAGGAAGGTGATGTGCCAAACCGTAAAGGCAGCTGAAATGTAAATCAGTGGGAAGTGGTGGAAGTGAGATGCCATAGCAGACTATGGAAATCACATTGACAGATCAGAAAGAGACTGAACCAGGATGAGAGGGTGCAATTTAGCTGAAGAACAAACATACCGATTGATAACAAGGAATTGCTGAGAAACACAAAGAAGAAAACACAGTGAAGAGCAGAGACTCCAGATTCAATGGGAGGCTGTTAAAGGTTTCCTCTTGCATGAATGAGAGGGGAAGTTGTACAGTGGTTGTGTGGGTGGTGTTAGCAGTGGTGTGAAACAATCCCCCTGTTAGATGGAGCAGAGGTATGAAATTATTCATGTTGTTAGTGCTCTATAGAGCTGGTAGAAATTCTTTTCCCTGAGAGATGTGCCTTTGCCAACTGAAAGGTGACCTGTTTAAAGCAGCGTATTGTGTGTTTTGTGGTGTGAATCGAAGGACTGACTTTACATGAGGGTCATGTAAATACAGAATCCAGGTGAAATTCAGGCATCTGTCTATTCAGCTCCACATAGTGCAGTGAGTCCCTGAAACCAACAAGAATTCAAACACATTCCTAACGTGCATGTGCAAGTCCTTAGCTCGGATAAGAGATGCCTAGTTGTTGTGTTGGGTAAGATGTACCTGTTGCTGAAATTTGGAATTGAAACTTTTTTTTACCTCTTCCCACTAACACTTAAAAAAAAAATCACAATCCAGCAACCAGGTGTTTGTTGGCATGTGTGTGAGTATGGATACTGGTGGACAGAGAGCCTTGTGTTTGAAAAGTATACTGCAGTTTGCACCTAGTGAAAAGACTTGGGTGGGCAGTTAATATCTTTGATCAGTGGCTTGGAGTTGTTTGACTCTTCTTTTGTTGGATGAGGTAAAGTTTTACCCAACCTGTCCTTTCAGCTTCTTGCCTGTGAGCTCTTCCAAAGATGCTATAAGGAGTACAAAATGAAGTAAATTTGAGGCAAACAGAAGAATAAAGTACCATGTTACTGTTACCCGCCCCATGTTACTGTTCACTGTTACTGCTCAGGAACCAGAGGAGGTTGGAGAATGATGTGCAAGTAGGTAATTAAAAAACAAAAAAAAAAGTGAGAAAGTCCTGAGGGAGAAAAGGGGAGGATAACTCCTGCCCTTTAAAGAAGGAGCTGAGCTGCATACTCATTCTCTGAATGTAGGTCCCTCTTTATAGTCTTGCTTACTGTGATTTTTTCCTTCTGAAGAATGTCTTTGGGCTAAAAAGAGACTTTGCTTCAGGCCCATGCTACTTCCTTCTGAGGGTTCTAAAGGCTTTTATAGTTTTCTTGAGCATACACTATCAGTTTTTATTAATAGAAATATTACTTGGGAGTATCCAGCAAGTAGAGATGTTTTAAAACAGCTTTTAAAATAGTATCTTTAATATTTCTACATCTGGTAATGAAATTCCAAATGGACTGAACCACTTCAAAGCTTGCAGCTCACCTCACCAGACAGCCTGCCAATTTTGCTTCTAAATGTTTCTGAATCCAATAGCTTCCACAGTGCTTTTGGTTCCTTGGTGATTAGCTCCAGTAATAGAAAACTTCTACAGAAAATCTCTGAAGCAGTTTGCTTCTGTGCAGGTCTTCAGTGCATCAGCTTTTCGCATATCAGCCTTTAAATGGCTCAAAGTTCTTGATCATTCTGAAAGGACAGAATGACCTGCTTTGCTTCACTGCAGTGCTCGTTACTTGTATAACTCTGTCAGTCCTGCCAGAAATATTTACAAACCAAGTCACGTCTGCTTTGGCTGCTGTCAGTCAGTGGATGAAAGAAGGATCTTTGCATCTGTTCACCAAAACCTAAATAGCAGGGCAATTAGAAGTTGTCTTGGAGTTTTCACCTACGTTTGTGCTTTCATTTCACAGTTTTAATAATATCCTCTGGCCCTTTTAATTTTTAACAAGCAGGACAAGTAAAGTCTCAGGGAAAAGATATGATCAGCCTATGGGACTTTCTGGTACATTTTGGTTTCTATTTAGCTACATTATATTTGTGTTATCACACTACTCGTTTTACTGTAATGGGTGGTGTACAAACCAAAGTTATTGTCCTGTTCCAAAGAAAATGCCATCTAAACAGACAAAGGGGGCAATGGCTAAAAAGCTAGGACATGATTGTCTCCATCTCAAGGGTATTGTGTAAAGAATACGGATGTAATTAATCCGTATAGTGGGACATTGTGCAGGTTTCTCAGCTAATACTGTGATCCAAACAAGTCCTGATCTAGATCAACCCATCAGGTCCATGTGTGGACCTGGGCAAATAAATTCAGATCCCTAAAAACAGCTTGAAGCTTTCTCAGTTACGGTGTTCCTTCTCAGTCTTCCAGGTGTTTACTTACTAAAGCTTGTGCAAGGCAGAGTAGTTTACGCAGCCTTTGGGTTTTGTGCTTTCATCTGTTCCAGCTGTGGAGTCTGGTGGGTGTACTGCCTGTTTTAAGGTCATGCTTTTTTGTCTCATCTGTACATAGCAGATGCTTAACTCTGATCAGATGTAGGGAAGCACATCAGCCTGACCCATTTAAAACTGAGACAAACTCCAACTCCCTGCCAGTGCAAATTGAACTACTGCTTTGAAAATCGCAGAGGGGCGTGCATTTACACCAGAAGAAACTGCCTTCTTGGCCTATGGTAGTTTAGCTAAAGGGAGAAGTAAACAGTTTGGTAGCTGAACTTAACTCTTTGTTGCTAGGTAAATGTTTAAAATTGCCCTTTAACGTGTTTGATGAGTGCATTCATGCAATAAACAGCTACAAGGATTCTGGTTGCTCACCATGGGCTTGACTTACACTGGTGCTGTTTCAGTTAGTGTCAGCTGCCTCTGGATCACCCACAAACTGCCTTTTTTCCAGGTATTTCCAGCATTACAGGTTGACATTCAGGCTGTGTGATTCACCACCTAAATTGCATGCTATTTTTTCCTGTTTCATAATCGGATTACTGTAATATTAACAAATAAAAGCAGAAGCTGAACAACAGTAAAGCTTTAATGTGAAATGAGCAGAGAGGAAAGAGAGCAGCAGCAGGCAAGAGATTTTAAAATATAAAAATGCTAAACTGATTTGTTTCTTCCCTCCAGCTGGAGCACTGTGTTAATTCACTTTCACAGATCGCAAGTCTCATGGTGGAGCTTCCATTTTGAACAAGGAAGGCAGGCTGAAACTCATAAACCAGGGAAAGTCAGACTTGCTGGATTTCTATTTCAAATTCCATATGCAAAGGTGGAAGCTTTTTTCTTGCCTTTTTTTCCTTTCTTTTCCCTTGATTTATTGACATTTTTGCATGAACAAGTGCTTGATTTCTAGAGAAAATATTCTCTTTTAGAAGTCTCACCGATTAATATGCTCTGTGCCTGGCTGAGATGACAAGTATTGAGCTTCCATCTTGCAGTCCAGAAAGCCAACCGTATCCTGGGCTGCATCAAAAGGAGTGTGACCAGCAGGTCAAAGGAGGTGATCCTGCCCCTCTACTGTGCTCTTGTGAAACCTCACCTGGAGTATTGTGTGCAGTTCTGGTGTCCTCAACATAAAAAGGACATGGAACTGTTGGAACAAGTCCAGAGGAGGCCACGAGGATGATCAGGGGACTGGAGCACCTCCCCTATGAAGATAGGCTGAGAAAGTTGGGGCTGTTCAGCCTGGAGAAGAGAAGGCTGCGTGGAGACCTCATAGCAGCCTTCCAGTATCTGAAGGGGGCCTATAGGGATGCTGGGGAGGGACTCTTCATTAGGGACTGTAGTGATAGGACAAGGGGTAATGGGTTAAAACTTAAACAGGGGAAGTTTAGATTGGATATAAGGAGGAAATTCTTTCCTGTTAGGGTGGTGAGGCACTGGAATGGGTTGCCCAAGGAGGTTGTGAATGCTTCATCCCTGGCAGTGTTCAAGGCCAGGTTGGACGAGGCCTTGGGTGATATGGTTTAGAGCGAGGTGTCCCTGCCCATGGCAGGGGGGTTGGGACTTGATGATCTTAGGGTCCTTTCCAACCCTAACTATTCTATGATTCTATGCTTCATGAATGTCCTTTAATGTGGACAGAAGTATCCTTGAAAATGAATGAAAGTACCTTATGAAAACAAGCAAGTTATGAAATGGGGTTTAATATGGCTACTCTTCCCTTCTGTGTAATTGGAATTGGCAAGGAGGCTGGACAGACAGCAAAATGATCACTCTTGGCCCAAAACCTTGCAGTCTCGTGTGAACTAGACACTTACTAAAGTATGGATGACAATTTACTGCTCATAAATTGACAGTCTTGGAGCAGAGGTGCTGAGATGGTGGTTTTGGTGCGATTTTTATTGCCTCCCAAGGAATATGCTCTTTCCACCATGGGAATGAATGATGGTGCTGGCAAATTACTCCCATTTTTCATGGGTAAGCAGACACTTCCCTATTCAGCAATTCCTGAATTAACTGTGAGGAGATTCACAGTCTTTAAACCAATAAGCATATACCCAGAAAGAGAAAAACTGTCCATGTCCAGGTTAAGTACTGATCTGTGCATGTGTGCAGGCTGAGGATGCTGTGTACTACCTGTTTTCTAGTGATCACAGTAATTATGTTTGAAATACAGGATGTTTGTGTAGCTCAGGCAAAGGTGTAGGGAAGGGGGAGCAATAGGGCTCTGGTCTCCCAGGGCACCAGTGGATGCTGAAGCATTGTCTGAGCAGGATGAGGCGTGAAGGAACTCTCCTAGGAGTGAACACCTCTACAAACTTCCTGGCCTTCTGCACTATATGAAAAGTGTTTTGTTTGTTTGCCACCTGTGCTGTAAACCCATAGGCATGTTCCTGCAGAAGCTCCAAGTGTTACAAATTTTCCACTTACCCAATTCTCTACTGTTGCGAAGGTCAGAGCAACAGCATCACCTTGCTTGCAGTGGCACGTAACAGTCTTCATAGTATAGGCTGCACTGGAGAATATGTTGTGCCCTACTATGGGGAATGCAGGGAGAGGTGTTTTGTACACTCTTTTGCATTAAAGTTTTATGATGCTGTTGGCCTGCAGAGAACAGGGACTGGCATTCAGTAAGATGGGCATGAGTTATGTCAGGAGGGCTCAAAGCAAGAAATACAGAATGGACGTTGATGTCAGTTCTCACCACGGTTTGCAAGAGATTGCTAGTGAATTATGGATTTGAGTTCCCTCCCATTGGCATGAGTGAAGTTCCTCCATCTTTTTCTTAGGAAGAATGGTTAATGTGCATTGCTGAGTATTGATCATGTTAAAATAACAGTATGCCAAATGTGCCTTATGCCAGAATTTCTCATGGATTGGACATATGTTTTTTGGTTGGTTTTGTTTGTTTGTTTTAATAAACAATCCACAAAAACTGCTTTCATGTTCCTGCTAAACAAAACCTCAACATAACTGTACGGGGTTGAGAATCAAAGAAGGCTGATGAATTATCAGAGATGCAGCAGGAGGAGATGGCAGGAGAAAAGCTAAACTGTTTGACATAGACCTGCCATGTAGATCAGTGCAGCTGCAGGAACTGAGGTTTCTGTTAACTTAATGAGCATTGTATTGGTCTATGTTTGTTATAAATTATTTTTTCCACAGTCCTTTGCCGTAGTTATTGAAATCTCCTCTCTACAGCAAGTCGGTTTTATGTTGGTTTGGTGCCTATTTAGTAGAGATTGCTTTTCAGAAGCACAAGAAGGTAACAGACCACTTAGGCTGGATCTTGTATTATAATCTCTTAAATGAGATAATTTAACAGAATATTGATCCCACATTGTTCACTTATTGTGGCCTATTGAATATGAAGCACTGAAAAGCTGCAATTTAGTTGGAGAATTATTCAAGTAGACTACCATTCCTTATCTGCTCTTGCTGGAAAAATGAGCTCAATAGAAATGTTTCTAACCTGGAGTATGTAGACTGCTGGCTGATAGGTCATTAGTCCTAGTTTTATCTTAAATTTATAGATGATTAAATGTAAGACTTGTAATATCTTCAACTTTACAGCAGTAGTTGCAGTTCTGTTTTCTTACTAAGATCTTCTGATACTTAAATTTGAGGATGTTTCAAACCCTTCAGAAACATTTGAAGGTGGTGTCATGAATGCTGAGCTACTGTTTGTAACTACACTAAAACCACTGCTTAGGTAGTTTATTTAAAATTAATTTTTAGAGAGCTCATTTTACTAATCTTGCTTTTCAATCTAATGTGATTTTATAGACTAAGAGATAATCTATGGCCACTGCTGCCGATTTCTGCTTTTTATCTCCCAGGAATTAATTTAATTTTGATTTAAAACATTAAAACATTTTCTCAATTCCCCCTCCCCACTCACAGAAGACCAATTTCTATTTTTGTCACCAGAGGACAGTATTGGCAGGTGGCAGAACTATTATGAAATTAAGGAATATTTTCACTATCAGTATGTAAACCAGAAGGAATTAGGAGGTAACAAGTTATGAAGCTTGATGTGCTTTGCAGAAAAAGGGGGAATTTATTCTGGGTTTTCTTCTTGATATACAAAATAACTTGATTTTTAATAAGTATTAGTATTTTGTCCAGAAAAATGTCTTTTCTTTCCTTAGAGGACAGAAGTTACAGTATTGTGACTACAAATGGATCTTAATCCTAAACAAATAAGAGAGGAAAAGATATTTTGTGCTTTTATAAATAGCTGGTTTGGATAAATAAGAATTTGTTCTCTCTGAAAGATTCAGCAATTTGTTTTCTGTTTATTGAGAGAAGGAAAAAAATTCCTTGTAGTAATTTTTCTCTAGTTTTCCAACAAGTCCTGTAGGAAAAGTAGCAAAGATGAAATTTGAAAGTCTTAATGCTGTTTGAAGATTAAAACCACCAAATCATACATTCTGTAATGATATTTTAATACATTACAGGGAAGCAAAGAAGTAAGCTTCATTTTTTGTTTGTAAAAAAAGTGATCTTTTATTCCTAGTAGTACCTTGAACATCTAATTAGGATTTGTCAGTTGTCAGACAAGTTGTTTAGTTATGTAAAATTAAATACAGCTGTCTACTAACAGCGAAACTTAACTGTAGGTGGATTCAGTCTTGTTTTGAGATGCCCTGAGTCCTATATCATAGTGACTCTTCAACCTTTTTACTTGCCAATGTCTTATTGTATTTAAGGGGAATTGCTCCTAATTTAAAAAACCCAGCGATGCTCTGGCATTTCAGAGGGCCGTGTATCAGCACAATACAATGGTGTGTTGCAGTTGCTAGAAAATGATTATGGACAAGGAAATGATATGTATTAATGACTTCATTGAAGAAAAGAGTGCAGCAGTCCTAGGCAGGAAGCAGCAAACACTCTGGAGATCTTTAATACCTCTTGGCCTTCTTTAATGAAATCCAGTCATGTTAATAGCAGATAAACGTTTCACACAGAGCAGGGGATAATGCTGAGGAGATGGGTCTTTAAAGCCAGCACGACACTGGAGACAGCTACTCTGCATTTGTGGTATTATTGGTAAATGTTTAAGAAAGTGTATTATCTGTGTTAATGTTATTTCATTTCTCTTACATGGTAGTTTCTTGTAAGAAGAGTGAGTTTCTGTCTTTCTGATGCCCATAGTCTCATGCAATGCTAAAGACATCTGGCTGTTCAGCTAGGGGAGGGTTGCTAGCAGGAGTTTCATCCATCCACCAGCACTAAGCAAGACATATGACAAGAATTAAATACCTGAATAATATATATTTGTAATAATTAGCATGTCCTTATTTTGACTTGATGTAGGAATAAATGCCGAACTCAAGATTTCCTACAAAGAACACTTTACTTTTTCCCAGTAAATCAGGTGCTTTAGCTGAAGTGTCTTAGTTAATCACAACATCTCTGTTAGTTCATGGGCAGACAAAAGCAAGAATATAGCCTCCATATAACAAGTACTTTGTAATGAAAATTGAGTTTGTGCATCAAGCTTGCTGAAAGCTAATAGTTACCTTTGTAATTGTTGCTTTGATTTAATTGTTAATCTTAACAAAAAAACCCTGAAACCCAACACTCTTTCATTTGTGCCGTGAGTATATTCTCAAGATATGTATTCTTATGTCTATTCACAATGGACTGGATTGTCCCTGGTGTTAATCCTGTGGAAGCCACCTGCATTACAAAATGACTGAATGGGGCTCAAATAGTCTAATCTTTCTTATAACTTTTCTGTATCAGGGACAGGAGAATCTGTAAAGATATCGATCCAGCAGAATGGTACGTTATTAACTTGCAGTGATGGCCTTTGTGACTGACAAGAAAGTTGTAATAAGCAAATACTTATCAGTGATCAGCAGGATGAAGGAAAGAGATGTCAGGACCAATGGCCATGCTCTAGCCAGGAAATCGGATTTCAGTCCCTATTCCCGTAAGGTCCATTATGTGACGGGTCACATATTACGTGCTGTGAACTCTGTAGCTTGAGCACAGTTAGTTACTTTCTGTTCCAGAATACCTCTATACTGTGATAAATGTATATGGATAGGACATTATTATCTACAGCTGCTTTACTTTGGTAACTGCGCCTATGCTGCTTATAGGTTCTCCTTTTTTCTAGTTCATGTGGCCGTTTCTAATTCCTGGCTCTCTTCTTGATTTCTATCCCCTAATTTTTTTCTGAGAACACAAAAGAGTGGTTACCCCTTGACTCTGAGAACTGATTGCATCCAGTTTCATGTTTCCTCAGGGTGTTCTGTACCTTTGTTCATTGCAAAATGAGGAAAGAAAACACAACAAAATCCTATTCGGAACAGCATAAGAAAAATTGTCCACATGACCCCGGTAAAGATGGCAGTGTTTCAATCTGAAATGTATTGCAGACTATAAAAATTATGAACAGGTGAACTATGCCTGTAGTACTGTGTGCTTTCTGTGCATGCGATAGTAAATACTGACCTCCTTACGCTATAAAAATCAGAATTTCAGCAGTATTCATGTGTGGTGAGGAATGATATTCTTGGAACTGTCTCCCTGTAATAGGGAGCACATAGTTCATATTGAGCTGACTGCTGCAGATACCTCTATCTTGGAGCTCTCAGATGCTATCAGAGCACAAGCCACACTATTACACATGTGGGCTGTGCAGGTGCTACAGAAATGGAAGTTAGGCTTTGTGGGAACTGGGAATGAAAGGCAAATACAGCCAAGATGGTAGTTAAACATCCATTTATTCAACTTGGATAATTCCAGTAGCTGAAGATGAGACCTACAGATGGTATGATTTAAGAAACCCCATTGTATTTGGAGACTGTTTACACTAACTGTGGAGTTACTTGTGGAAATTTAACTCTTACCTTTGCTAGCAAGCATAAATCAGCTCTGTTGTTGGTTGCTGTCATGTAGCCTTATCTTAAAAAACCACGTGTTTGTTTTAGTCTAAATGGAGGCTTCTCTGTGAGGAAACTTGGCTAAATGGCACTCAGGGTGTTCCACAAAGCCTCAAAAAGCTGAACAGTCTCATGAAAGAATGTAGCCCTTCTGTTAGGAATTTATGTAGATGATGGTAGGTTTAATGGTATCAAAGTATACAGGTCACCAGTAGCAAGGGTCTTGTAAAATGGATGCTGGTAGTCAGAATGTTTGGAGAAAATGAAGATTTGGCAAGAGCTTACTAAATTAATAAATACTTCTAGTTTGCTTTTAGCACTGGTTTTCCTTTTCCTGGTTATGAATATGCAGATAATAATTTTCTGCAACTGAGGATGTGATAATTAGTAGCCTGAAAGCAGCTTTCAGGGCTCAGAATGATGGGACCTGGCTCCCAGGCCAGAACAGCCAACTGCCAGCATGGAAATGATTTGTTTCTGCAAAGTAAATCTCTTTCCTCCAGCTTGCTCTGTTTGCAGAGGGAATGATACAACGACTGTACCCAGTCTCACCCCAAATCCTTCACACGCTATCTCCCTTTTCTCTAGTGTGCCCTGTGTGATGGGTCTCCTAAACAGTTCCAAGTTACACTTAGAGGTGAGAATTGTATGTGTTTAGCAATAAGATTACATATATACTATTAATCTTTTTTTTTTTTTGGTATATTAGGACACTAAGAGATAATATTTCAAGCTAACTGAAAAATAGTAAGTTCTAGGCAAGGAGCAAGAGTGGGAGTACCATAACTGTCATTTTCTCTGGTCTCTGGCATTTTGTCCATTGCTATATATCATCACCATGACTACGGTGGTAATGTCTAAGAGAACTCCAATGTAAATCTGACAGCACCTCCTTAGCGGTACTTAAAATCATGTAATTAAGTAAGAAAATGCTGCTGATTGAGGAGGTTAGAGCTGCTTTGCAGAAGATTACAGCACATGTCATGATTAACAATCAGAACATTCTTTTCCAAACCTCTACCTAATTTAGCAGACTAAGGTTTCAGCTGAGAATAAGACTGCTCGTAATGCTGCAAAAAGGAGGGAGAATGGTAATTTCCCACCATTTTCACTGCTTTCCTGGTGTTTACTCCAGTGTCAGTCTGCATTCTAATTTTGCTCTCTGGGTTAACTGACTTAGCAGAAGTACTGAAAAGGCAGAAAGGTCAGTGTTGTTGATCACAGCACTTTAATTCACTTCAGTCTCATGGCATCTTATAATTAGAATGGAGAAATAGCATAAAACCCCATCTCATTTTAGTGACAAAAACTGCACTCATCAGTTAATGTGCAAAAATAAATCTTTTTCTCCTTGCATCCCTAAAATTATAGGTTGGTTTCAGAGATAAACTTGTGTTTACTTATGGGCAAATACACTTCTGTGAAACTATAGAGTTAAGATGTTTGCAAGGAAGAAAACTAATTAATATATAACATATAGGCATATTATTTAGATTTTTAAATAGAATATACTAATATTGTATAGGAATCACTTACGGCTGGTCATAGCAGTGAAAGGGGTCCTGGTAGACAATTCCTATGTTACACTGTCCATGGGGTGATGGAATTTTCTTGTGAAATTGCTGGGTTTGAGACCTTTCTCAGTGAGAGGATAATGATGCTGGTAAAGCAATTCAATTTCTCTTCCCCCTCCATACCTGCATAGACATTTAGAGATGGGATCATCTAGGGAAATCTGTAGTTTGTAGACAAAGGAAGGTCATCTTGAGAGATGTCTGATGTGACTGTGGCTGGGGTAAGTAAGGTCCTTATCAATTACATAGTTTTGTGTCAGATATCTTTCTTCCTGTCAGTTTCTGATATATTATTGTTTGTGTTGTCCTGGCTGCATTTGCTAGGCTTTATTATATCACAGTATCACAGTATGTTAGAGATTGGAAGGGACCTCAAAAGATCATCTAGTCCAATCCCCCTGCCGGAGCAGGAACACCTAGATAAGGTTACACAGGAATGTGTCCAGGCGGGTCTTGAATGTCTCCAAAGAAGGAGATTCCACAACCTCCCTGGGCAGCCTGTTCCAGTGTTCCGTCACCCTCACTGAGAAGAAGTTTCTTCTCAGGTTTAAGTGGAACCTCTTGTGTTCCAATTTGTACCCATTTCCCCTTGTCCTTTCATTGTTTGCCACTGAGAAGAGCCTGGCTCCATCCTCGTGACACTCCCCCTTTATATATTTATATACACTAATAAGGTCACCCCTCAATCTCCTCTTCTCCAAACTATAGAGACCCAGCTCCCTCAGTCTTTCCTCATAAGGGAGATGCTCCACTCCCTTAATCATCTTAGTTGCCCTGCGCTGGACTCTCTCCAGCAGGTCCCTGTCCTTCTTAAACTGAGGGGCCCAGAACTGGACACAATATTCCAGATGAGGTCTCACCAGGGCCGAGTAGAGGGGAAGGAGGACCTCTCTCGACCTACTAACCACCCCCCTTCTAATACACCCCAGGATGCCATTGGCCTTCTTGGCCACAAGGGCACAGTGTCGGCTCATGGTCACCCTGTCGTCCACCAGGACCCCCAGGTCCCTCTCCCCTACACTGCTCTCTAACAGGTCGTTCCCCAATCTATACTGGAACCTGGGGTTGTTCCTGCCCAGATGCAGGACTCTACACTTTCCCTTGTTATATTTCATCAAGTTATTCCCCGCCCAACCCTCCAGCCTGTCCAGGTCTCTCTGGATGGCAGCACAGCCTTCTGGCGTGTCAGCCACCCCTCCCAGCTTAGTGTCATCAGCAAACTTGCTGATAGTACACTCAGTTCCCTCATCTAAATCGTTGATGAATATATTAAATAATACTGGTCCCAGTACCGACCCTTGAGGCACTCCACTGGATACAGGCCTCCAACTAGACTCTGCCCCATAGACTACAACTCTCTGGCTTCTCTCCTTCAGCCAGTTCACAGTCCACCTCACTACCCGATCATCCAGACCACACTTCCTCAATTTAGCCGCAAGGATGCTGTGGGAGACCGTGTCAAACGCTTTGCTGAAGTCAAGGTAGACCACATCCACCGCTCTGCCATCATCCATCCACCGTGTTATTTCCTCATAAAAGGCTACGAGATTGGTCAAGCATGACTTCCCCTTGGTGAAGCCATGTTGACTGCCCCTCATAACCCTCTTATCCTTGATATGCCTTAAGATGGCACCAAGGATAAGGTGTTCCATCACTTTCCCAGGAATGGAGGTGAGGCTAACCGGTCTATAGTTACCCGGGTCCTCCTTCTTGCCCTTTTTGAAGACAGGAGTGACATTTGCTTTCCTCCAGTCCTCAGGCACCTCTCCCGTTTCCCAAGACTTGGTAAAGATGATGGAGAGCGGTCTAGCAATGACCTCAGCCAGTTCCCTCAGCACCCGCGGGTGCATCCCATCTGGACCCATGGATTTATGGATGTCCAGATTGCTCAACTGGTCTTTAACCCATTCCTCATCGACTAAGGCAGACCGCTCCGTTGACCTATCTTCATCCGAGGTCTCAGCGGTACAGGGCTCTTCAGGACTGCCTCCGGCAGAGTAGACAGAGACAAAGAAGGCATTCAGTAACTCTGCCATCTCTGTATCTTCTGTCACCAGGGCACCCGTCCCATTCATCAGCGGGCCTACATTGCCTCTGGTGTTAGTTTTACCTGCCATGTATTTGAAAAAGCTCTTTCTGCTGTCCTTGACCCCTCTCATCAGCTTTAATTCCAAGGAGGCCTTAGTCATCCTAGCAGCTTTCCTACATCCTCTAGCAGCAGCCTTGTATTCTTCCCAAGTGGCCAGCCCTTCCTTCCATGACCTGTATATTGTATTTCATTTCTTTATATATATATATATATGTACATAAATATATAAGAAAATAAATATATAAATTGCCTGCCTATTTTTTTGGCAGCCTTCAAGAAAAGCTTAGCTATTTCTTGACTCACGTTGCCTTCCATGTTGAGTCCGTATCAACATGCAGATTTCTTTGGGGAGTATTTAGCTTTCCCTCCATCACTTGGCAAAGTGCCCATATGCCTGGAGTTACAGAAGCAGAAAATACTCCTGTTGCCTAATTCCTTTCTGTAGGCCATTCACCCCCACTAAAAATGTTGTGGGTTTTTTGGCTATACATATTATGTAGAAGTGTGATGAGGATTAGAGAGGAAGTGAGTATGCTGCATGTAAAGTTAAAGAAAAAAACAAACAACCAAAACTCAGAAAATTTTGTCTTTTCTAAAAACAGTGTTTCACAGAATAAATACCCACTGCATATAAGAGCAAAAGCCCTGGAAAAAGGGGAGTCAACATGTTGATCCATGGAATTGGGACTTCTTGCTCCCAGACCCTTTGAGTGAACATGTTACTGATGTTGTCTTACATTTGTAATGAATACTCATTTCACTT
Source organism: Neopsephotus bourkii (assembly GCF_033783945.1). Taxonomy (NCBI): domain Eukaryota; kingdom Metazoa; phylum Chordata; class Aves; order Psittaciformes; family Psittacidae; genus Neopsephotus; species Neopsephotus bourkii. Next base: position 2,354,651 of record NW_026901568.1, read on the forward strand.
CCTCCTTCTTTTGGCTGTACCATGCAGAGGTTTTGCAATATCTTGAAGATTTTTGTTGCTTTCACATGCCAGTTAATATTGTGAATGGTCATGGAGAAACCCAGGAAGTTTTCCTACCACAGGCTGTGCAGGCATTTCCATCTCCTTTAAAACATGGGAAATGCCCGGTATTAACATCTTTGTTCTTCTATTTCCAAATTCAGCATGCTTGGTCGAGAAAATTACAATTGAAAAATAGATTCCTGAATCCTAGAGGCTTAGTTTGAGTGTAAATATTGTTGAAAAAGTCCTGTATCTGTGTCTGCATATCCTACTTGTGGAAAAGATGCTGATGAATCTGCCTTTTTCTTACAAACTCTTGGGGATGTGCTGGCGTAGTTATCATTAATAGCATATGTTAAACCACAGCAAAAAATAGGCTTTATTTATGCAGCTACTGCTGGAGTGATCGAATATCTCCATTGCTGCAGGTTAGAATGTGCAAATTAACACAAATATTCAAGTGTTAAATTACTCCCAGTGAAAGGGAGGAGGGTTTACAGAAAATGCAGGCCCTGTCATGTATCTATCCACCAGCCCAGCTAAATGACAAGATGATACAGAGTCCAAAGGAATTATTGACTCAAAAGATAAGAACGTGAAGCAGGCATTTGAAATTCAAGTCTGCAATTAACTTACCTCAGAATGATGTTATGGGATTTATACTACCAGACAGTTGCTGGGATGAAAACCTGTAATTTTACTACCGAGCAGGCATCATTCAGGTACGTAGTTAATCAGAAGACCAAAACACTTCAGTGTTTAGAATTCAGATGCTTGTAATAAAATAAAGGAAAAGCTGCAAAACACAGTATGTAATACACAGTATCTGACTCTGTGTGTGTTGAAGGAGAGAAGGACCTTGTGAATTGTCAAGTTAAAGCAAGAAAATTAAAACTTTGCAGAAAGTTCTTTACTATGAAGAAGCCCATATTTTAAAGACAAAAATAGATAGATACAGATGGAACTCCAAATTATGCAAGTCCCTTTAGTGAAAGGGTTTCAGTCCTTTTTGGAGCAGAAAAACTTGATGCTTGTATCTGCTCTTTGGGTTACTGTATGCAACCATAATTCTGTTCCCTCATATGACACAATCCTTAACTTCAACATATGCTGTTTCATCCTTTTCTCTCTGGTGTATTGCATTTCTTGGCACCATTTGCTGCTTGTCCTTTATCTTACTCAGAGAGCTGAATGTCAGGGAATCGGAAAGTAGCCCCCCCCTACAAGGGTGGAGTTGAACCCTTGTGCCTCTGCTGCTTCAATCTCTGTCTAGGACGAGGATGGGCAGCAAATTAGAGCTGGGTTGCATACAAAGGCGAAGCAAATGAGATGTGGGCTTCAGGATGCAGGAGCTTGTGTTGAGTTCCCTTGGCTTAACAACCCAAATGGGGTGCACAAGGCGTTAAATGAGCTCTGCTGTTGAGTGCACCTTTCTCAGTAGTGCAGCCATGTACATAGTTTAATGACCTATGGTGGGGCTGGGAGGCTCTCGCAGCACCTTCACCTACCCAGCTGGGCATTATTTTGCCATTAAGACAAATGCTTGTGTGGTCAGACCTTTCAGCAGAGTGTTCTGCAGGCTGTGCAGGCACAGTCTGGGCTGCTTGTGATTTGATTACTGCATTTCCAGCAGGGTTTCCTTCAAAGTGGTATTTGTAGCTGTAGCAAAGACTATATTGGAATGGCTACAGTTGGTTTTGTAAAGCAAATTGAGTTTAGGTTCCAGCCAGGAAATCGTTTGAAGGCATGCAAATGGTTTAGTAGTGGATGATGGTTTTGCATGTTAGTTACACTCATGCAAAAAATGCTTTGCTTACCCAAGGCTTTAATGTAAGTAAGGTCAGGAAAACCAATTCTAGCAACATGTTGTGTTTTTGCTCATGGCATCTACTTCCTCTGTATATTTGCAGCCCCACCTGTACCTGAGAAGTAATAGATGGAAATTGGACTTCCCAGAATATGGAAAAAGCTATAAGATTGCATGGTTTTCTCATACAATGACCCTATTTGCCTCCTGAAAAACAACTTCTATTCAAACTCTAGCTTTATTTCAGGCCACTGCAGCTGTACCAACCTGTGACATTTTTTTCTCCAGTGTTGCCTTTTTAGTTTCATAATCTTGATAATGTATTTTCAGAACTGAATATTGCAGCATTCTGTTTCAGATGTGTTGAAATGTTTCATTACAACACTAGTAAATAGCTCTCTGCAGTTTTTAAACAAGATGCGAATTCTGATGTTTCTGTGGTACTTCTGTTTTGATTAGTCAGAATTACCCAACAAAAAATACTCTGCCAGGAAGTTTTTGGTCACCCTGTTCGCAGTTCTTTGAGTATGATTTTTCATTCATCTGACTCCTGCAGGGTTTGTGCATCTCATGCAACTCATGCAAGAGTGGCTGACTTTGAAATATTTCTGTTTCCAGATGGACTGTCAGCCTGGCTATACTCCAGTCCCTAGGTCAATTGGCGAGAAATACAATTTCTGACCTATAGGTGCATCTCTCTGAAGAATAGTCCAGGGACCATGGAGGGAGGGAATGTGATTTTGAGCTATTTTTAGGACTCCAGGGCTATTTCCCCTGAGTGAAAGTTAGACTAACCCTGAATACGATGGCTCCGGTCCCTGGTATGCTTCCTGTTTCCTCTGTTTCTGTCAAGAGGTTCATGAGGGGATGGTCATGGTCATTTCACCAGCTCTGTCCCACTGTGGGATATCTTTTATAGCTAAGTGAATCCTGAGAACAAATCAAGCCCTCATTATAGCCAGTGTATTGAAATTTTGGTAGAAGCACGATCCCCAAATCACCTTCTCCATTCAAGCGAGTCTAATCTGATCTGATATTTCCAAGGTTTGTATCTTGGTTACATTCTGAATTGTTTCTCTGGGTACTTTCTTACTCAGTATTGCTACAGATAGTTAGTTCTGAAATGTGAATGAAATAACTCTTCTGGAATAGATGTGTAACTTTAAATATGATGTGCCCATTTGAGTCACATTTGAATGTAGAACAGCTCGTGGCATTCTTTTGGGGTTTTTTAATTATCCCAGCCAGTTTCCAGTGTGCTTAAAATGTGTTTTTAAATGTGTGCTTCTGTAAGGAATATATTGAATAGCGTGTTCCAGACAGTGCATGGGCTTGGACACATGCACAAACAAAAGCTCTGAAAATTTACAAAAACCCATGTATCTTGAAAGCCAGGGTCAGAACTGAGAATGGGGCAACAGTGAGGTTGAGGGACTGTAAAGGATGCTCGGATTTTGTTTATAGCTGAGAATTTTTGACACATACTAAAATTTATATGAAATACGTCACATTTACAGTTGGAAGCTTTGTTGATCTTGGTACAGCCTTCACTTCTGTTTGCAGTTCCGCTCCTGCAGTAGTGCTAAGCAGCTGAATAGTCAATAATGAGGAAAAGCAACTTCAACACTTAGTATTATTGTCACGATCAGGTGAGGGTCAGTAACTTCAGCACTCCTTCCTGTTTTCCAGAACCTGAAAGTGACAGGTTTATCTTCCTATCCTTTTTTCTAATATTATTTATCTCCCAAGCAGACAGGCTGAGAGAGTTGGGCTTCCTCAGCTTGGAGAAAGCTCAGGGGAGACCTTACAACAATCTTCCAATACCTAAAGGGGGACTACACAAAATCTGGAGAAGGGCTTTTTACAAGGGTATGTAGGGACTAGGTAAGGTGCAATGGCTTTAACCTGACAGAGGGGAGATTTAGGTTGGACATTGGGAAGAAATTCTTCCCTATGAGGGTGGTGAGACATTGGCACAGGTTGCTCAGAGAAGCTCTGGATGCCTCATCTGTAGCAGCGTTCAGTGCCAGGCGGGATGGTGCTTTTAATAACCTGGTCTAGTGTGAGGTATCCCTGAACATGGCAGGGGGCTTGGAACTGAATGATCTTCAGGTCCTTTCTAACCCAAACCATTCTGTGATCTTGAAATAGTGATGTTCTGTAGCTTTTTATTCATCCAGAAATGGCTCAAGTGGCATTTAGGGCTAGAAATTTTTGTCATCTGAATGCTTATGGACAGTCTCTCCTTCTTTGAAAGTTTGACAGCTGACTTGATGTACAGCTTCCAAGCAAACATAATATGTGTATTTTTTTCTAGTATAGGAATAGGAAGTCTCCTTTACATACACTTGCTAGGGAAAAAGAGAAAAATGCCTTTTAGGCTGTGACTGTGGAGAGTGGGCCCACGAACAGACAAACAAGTTCTTGCCCACCAGCTGACTTGCTGTAACTCTGGTCAGTCTGCACCACTCCCTTATCCATTCAGAAGTCTGGTACATTACAGTTAAAATGGCACGCATGAAGTAAAGAAGGAAGCTTTGCATTTTGTAGTTCATTTGATGATCCCACTGATGGAGGGGTGGGGTTGTATGTGCCATCTCCCCAACATAAGATCCCATGGAGCCCTCTCTTCTCCAGACTGGACAACTCAGCTCTCTCAAACTGTCTCCATAGCAGAGGTGCTCCAGCTCTTGGAGCATTTCATGACCTTTTCTGGACTTGCTCCAACAGCTCCACATCCTGATGATGCTGAGGGTTCCAGAGCTGGATGCAGAACTGCAGGTGGGGTCTCATGAGAGCAGGGCAGAGGGGCAGAATCCCCTCCCTTGACTTGCTGGTCATGCTCCTTTCAATGCAGCCCAGCACATGGGTAGCTTTCTGGGCTGCAAGTGTGCATTGTGGGGTCCCATTAAGCTTCTTGTCAATCAATCTGCCATCTTTGGACTCACAAAACTGTGGGCAGACAGTGATTTATATTGAGAAAGCAGGAATTTTGTGGCTTCCTGCTTCAGCTAATGTCTTCTTATGTAGGGGCTCTCCAGAATGATCTTAAAAACATGTAAATTAATTGTTAGTGCATTAAAATGACGCTGAGAGGGAACTCAACTGCATGAAGACATTTTGCACCCCTTCACCTGGCTTCTGCTGAAGGGAAAAGTGCTGCAGACTTTTTTTGAGGACCAGGTATATACAGAGACTTGAAAAATCTTGGCAATAGTGGAACAGGAAGCCACAGTTCTCTTACGAATGGCCTTTCATTACACTCTCCATGTAGCCTCAGTGTGGCCCTATCCACAATGCTATTTTAGCCAGGTGTCAGCAAGAGAAACTATTGCTTATTTCTAAGTGGCTATTTCCAGCCACAGCCATCAAGTAAAGGTGGTGGGTGGGTTTCTTCATGAGTTTTTTTTGAGAGCTATAAGCCAGTGAAACTGTTCAGGAACAAAACTAAACATAAAACCCCAGCAGCTGTCTGGGTATCTTTTTATCATCCTTTCCTGGTACTTCTTAGTAACAATCAGAAAAAACTTGTTGAAGGGTTGGAAATATTGGGTTAAAGAAGTAATACTGTAGTAGGTTGTTGATTACATTCTAGCACAGAAGTGAAAGGAGTATTGTGTGAAATTATTGTCATGATTTTGATTCTTGTTACCCAAAATGTCTCATTAAAGACAGGCACATCTTTTCCCTCGAGTCCCAGCCTCTTGTGAATGTGCCTGTGGGGATGTGATTGCAGAGCCATGGCCTAGGTTCCATCTTGTGGAGGCAGGACTTGGTACTGCTCTGGGAGGGTTACACAGTAATGGCAAATCATCTGCCTGTGTGAAGGATGCTGTCTACACCCTTTGTACCACTGTCACAAGATGAAGATTTAATATTCTTTCAGAGGTGGTTGGTAATAATTCACATAATTCTGTGAAGGCTTTTAGGAAGATGGAGTTGCAGATCTATTTTAGTCCTGCATCTCTGTATGTTAATGTGTCAGGGTGGGAGTTGCAGGAAGCCTCATGTCAAGGTATGGTCTAGAACTAGCTGAAAGCTGCAACCACCCAAAGTCCTACAAGGGAGTGGAGAGTAGTTACGTTGTGCATGCTGAAAAGGTTGGGGGAAGCATCAGAATCATAGGGATTGCTGAGTAAACTGAAATGTCAACAACGTAATACTTGTCAATAGAAAAGCGGTTTCTGCTTGTACATAGTGATTTTTCATATCAGCTTGATACAATACATAACCCCAAAAGTGTTGCTCATGGGAAAAAAAAGCAAACAAAAACTAAAACATCAAACTAAAAAGGTGTGCAAACAACAGAGGAGTGCTGTTCCCCAAAGTGCCTTGTATCTTTCTCCAAGAGAGTGCATCTGGTTGTCAGTTTGATACAGCTTCATAGCAATATCTAAGTTCCTAAATTGCTTACAGAGTCTTTGCTATGATAGAAGTGTAAAGATGAGAGATGAGTTAATCAGTGAGTTACTAATTTACATTTAATCAATAACATCCTTAATAAGTACACATTGTCAATAGGAAAACCATAAATCCCTGTGCTATATCCTTTCACTATGCACAGCAATCAGCGTTCGCCCTGTTAATAAAATAGATTGAAATTTTATTACCACGTCTTGAAGTAAACTTGTACTCACCTCTTGCTTGAGTTATTTCTGTTGTCTTCAACTAATATAACAACGGGGACTCTTTTCAAGGCCTTTGCATCAAGCTTTTATTTCAGGCTGGAAGGTGAATTTAATTGACACTTCCTGATGCTCAGACTTGCCTCATCCACGTGGCTTACGCATGAAGTTTGAATTGAATTTCAACCTCAAATGGGAAGAGCCACAAATACAAATACCTTGCTGAAGCTGCACAAAATGAATTATGTGGATAACAATTCATCAGGCTTGGAACTTGGCTGTGTTTTGTCCAAAGCAATGAAAATGTATAAATGAATTGCTAAGTTACTGTAATATTAATGGATTCTCATCCATTAAAATCAGGATGACAAGGGGACAGAGGAGAGGATTGCCTCTCACATTGGTGGAATGTTTATTTAAGCCTAGAAACAACTACTAAATAATTCTTCTTCAGATTAAGTAATTTCAAGTCTTTTCCATCAAAGATTTTTGTAAAATATGAGAGAGCAGTAGGATTTGCGGAACAGCCTCTGCACTCTGGGATCTGTCTCCTTCCTTACTGTAAGACACTTTTGGATTGGCTTGCTGATGGAGCCAGGTGAGGCTCAGATGTGGCAGCAAACAAAGACCTCTTGAGCTAAACTCACTGCCATTTGCCTGTTGGACTAGAACCTGCAAAAAAGCAAACTGGAATAACCAGACCGTTCCCAATATGGGAGTCACCACGACTGCTGGAGCCAGAAGATAGCTCAGAATGGGATAATTTCTTCTTCCAAATAACTTTTGTTTGGTTGGGGCAGGGGTGTGACAAGAGTTGGACTTGAGGAGTGGAGCCTCAGCTGGGCTTCTAAAAATCTACTGGTTTGGCTCTGGTGCCTATGTGGCAAGATACCTTTGGTTCTCTGGAGCAAGGTCTGTCTTGTGGTGACTAGTTCTGAATTGCAGAGAGGCAGGAAGGAGGAGCTGCACTGGAAGAAAAGCAAGAGTTGAATAAAGTGCCCAGCCTTGCTCGCCCAGTACTCCTGGCTCTGCAGGCACCCAGGTTTTGGGTGGGAAGCACTCCCGTTTCCATGGCAGTGGGGACAGCTCTTGTGGAAAGGAGGAGCAGGAGGCCATGCCCTTCTTGCTCTGTACACTGAAGTGAGAAAAGCAAAGTGAAGAGCCTGTCAAGCTGAGTTCATGAGTCCTTTGGCAGAGGAGCCTCTGGTGAGAGCTAGTTCCCTCTGCCTCTTGGCTCCCTGGATTTTCTGTTCTTTGTGAGCTTTATACCCTGTGATTACTCCTGGCTGTGGTGTGCTTTGGGTCATTGTTCAGGGTCTCATGCAACCTTTGCATTCAGCCAGCAGCTTCTGTCAGCTCTGCCATGATCAGCTGTCCCGGCTATGACTTTTTCTGTATTTATTGTCCTTAAGTTTCTCCTGCTCCATCCAGCTGGCCCCATTCACTCTCATTAGCACAACAGTCGTTCCCTACTTCAAGCAGTTTTGAAGGATAAGCTCCAGAAACAAGCCAACTACAAAAATAAAAAGGAAAAAGAAAAGCAAAACCCACCCCTCCTGATATTTTGAAGCATTTTGGCCTTGTTTTTCATTAACTGTGTTTCAGGTTATTGTAGCAAACTAATCTGAAATACCTGCATGTAGGCTGCAAGACTCGGAAACTCTCTGCTTTAGCTTTCATTTGCTTCTTCCTGTGTTAACAGCAGAGAAATGTTAGCATTGGTTTGGGGTGGGGGGACAGGGCTGAGTCCAGATTCTGAGCTTTTGAAATCTATAGCATTAAAACCCTCTGTGGGGCATACACACTAGCTTATAGCAGGCTGCCTTGTTGTAGTCAGCTCAGTCAATTAGCAGCTTGATGTCTGTTTTGTGAAGCGATTAGCATGCTATAATAAATAGGAATAAGATTGGTGATACACTTTCCTTGAAAGGTTTCAAAACCTTGTATCATCAATAATAATCTTTTCCTGCTTTTTCTGATCAGTCCTAAATTCAATAAGGCTTCTGCAGGAGCCAGCGTGACCAGTATGTGATTCTACGTCAGACACGCTTCAGTTGTCATCTGCCCATCCCTTTTCCAGATGATTTCCTGAATTGACTGAAATTATTTGGGTTGAGGTTCACAGAACACAGCTTCATGTATTTTTTAGATATGCTTATCAATGTTTTCTTGATACCTCCTCAAAGTATTTCATCACTAGATTCCCAGCCTGTGTTTCTAAGGACTGTGTGCAATGAGAGCTGTGATGTAGCAGCAACATATGGCTTTGAATGTATGATGCAGACTCTGGGCTTATAGTGGAAAAAAGTGAAGTTACTCATAAATGTTATACACCAAGTATTTTCAGTTCTCGTGTTACAAATTTACATTGGCAGCCAAATGGATTGCAGTTGTGTAAATGAAGATGTATTCAACCCAGTTTTGTTTCTGTCAGCCAACTTATCACACAACCTTAGGGCACAGATGAGGGTATTCAAATGTGATGTAGGGGATGTCATTCTAAATCTGGAATTTGCGGTGGGAATCCTGCTGCCACCTGCTGTCAAACAAGAAATTGGCTGTGTCTCTGTGGCACAAGCAAAATTGTGGTTCTGACCTATCCTTAAAAAGCATAAACTTTGGATTTCCAAATGCAAACCATCATGCTTCAAGCTCTTTGCGTTTTCTCCCTTAAAAAGACATTAGTTTCCTAACTTGTATTTCTAATTTGTTTTCTTATCATAACAGGTCTGTAGAACATCTGTTTGGCATTTCATTTTTAATATTTCCATAAAATGTGAGTGTGGGTAAATTGCGGGGTTATCTGCAAGTTATGCTGATGGCTTGCATTTATTGTAGGCAGGATTTGGGGAAGTAGAAACCTCATCAGCAAGTGAATTAGAGTATATGATTTTGCATCCCAAAGCATTTGAACATGGACTTTAAACCACATAGATGTTGATATAGATGGAGCATGACCAGAAATGTTTGTCTACAGTTACGTTCTGGGCTGGAACATCAGCAGCGTGAGTGTGGGAGCCTCTGGGATAGAGGTCTGAGCTGTTGCTACAATAAGTGGTGTGTAGTGTCAGGTTTTCAGAAGCACGTGGTTGATGTATAGGCCAAAGGGTAACTACTACCTTTTATTTAAAGTATGAAGAGGAATCTGTACGCGAGTTGCCCAACTGCAGAGGGTGCTAATGTAACTTTAAGTTCCACTTTCAAACATCATTCTGATGACTTTACCTGTTTATAGAGGCCTTGCTGAGTGACCTTTCGAAACACTTATGCTTTGACCAGTTATGCTGCTATGAAGGTTTGTCCTAGAGGTGCAGGTTCTCTGAACAGGCACAAGCTATAACAGGGAGAGTGCTTTTATGTAGTTGGAAGTTCATGCTAGAGGTCTACTATAGCTTCACTTCTATGTGATTACAAGCCACACCTTTCTAATCAAAACTGATAGATGTTACTGGTTATAAACCTAGACCAAGTCTAGCTGTATCAGAGTTAAGACTCCTGGATCCTGCTTCACTTATTTTTGAAAATAGAAGCTATGTTCCTCAGGCACATAAATAACTTTGAAATTATATGCAGAAAAGCACAGCCCTGGGTTTTCTTACGGTCCAGCACTACTGGGGCACAGTCCGTTGGAGCTGGGCAGAATTTGTTTCTCTGACCGCTGTTACAGAAAAGTAGTGCTGTCCAAATCCTATGCCAGGGCTGTTGGAAGTCTCATGGATGTGAGTCACATTTGGTCCACTGCAAGTTGTCTTCTTGGTGTCTGTTTGGAAATGTTTCCATCAACCTGTGAGGCCCCTTGCTGGAGTTGAAGGCTGCTTCATCTCTCAAGCTGAAGGTTCTCCTTCCCTGGCAGCAGCTGGTGCTCCTGGCTGCCCAGCGGAGAGCTGTGCTGGTGGGTCATCATCCATCAGCAGTGCCCATGAGACTGCTTTTCTTGTTAAGCTTCTTGTCAGCAGCCAGCAGCTGCCTGCTGGGTGGGGAGGGTTTTTCTTTGCTTTGTTATGATGCATTAGCAGCGTTTGGTCAAATTTCTTCTGTCTAATGCTGTTGTTAATCATTGTTTTCAGAATGACATTGCAGCTGTCCTCCCGTGCTGCTGTGGGTGCTGTGCTCCTGCTAATGGCACCGATCGCACTGCTGCCAGCACTGTGTTTGCTACCAATTACACCAGGGGGCTTTTTCTTACTACAGGAAAGTGGGTCTTCATGGAGAGATACAAATGTAGCTGTGAATGTATGCAAATTGTGTCCTTGGAACTCCTGTTTGCGTGTTTGCACTCTGAAAAATCTTGACCTGCCTGTAGGATTGACTCTGGTTCTTACACAGAGGAGCAAAACTGCTTCTCGGTACCAGTGATCCAGGGAGTAGCAGGAGTCAAGGCTATTAATTTAATGTGTGCAATAGTTATCTTTTATTCAATACAGATGTCTCTTGCCACAGTCCTCGCTGCATTCAGATTTAGGCTTCCCTGCCCTTTGCCACAGCCTCGCATTGAGTAGCAGTGGGAGTGCAGGTTCTGTACCAGCTCATGCACAGGAACACCCCGTCTTCATGTACTGCTTAGAAGTAGCTCATTTACCAGGAATGATACGTGCTGCTGTTGGGGTGCTACTGAAGATAGTGCTAGTTACAATTCATCAACATATTTAGCCATATGTTTTTCATGTGACAGGGTATCTAAAGGTGGAAATGGCATATCTAAAGTAAGCTAGGACTTAGCTGAGTGTGGTAACTTGCAGTGGGTATGTAATTGGTGCAGATCCGCACTGCATAGAGAGGAGAAGTCTGAGTACAAGCAGTATTTAAGTTTAATACAGCATTACTGCTAATGAGCAATCATCACTGTTAAATGTTCAGGAATTATGCACCTGTAGTTAACTGGCAGTTTGCTTAAGCTGCTTCAGGTTTACATCTCAGTGAAAGCAGTATATGGTTTCTAGTGTCTTCCACATTTTCAACAGTAACAGTGGACTCCTGAACCAGAGCCTGGCACTCTTCTAGTGCTAAGTAGGTTGAGTACATCAGTCACATGCATATACTGTGTTAAGGCTGTTAATGTATGTTTTAGTATTCATGTGTCTCTGGTCAGACAGATCTTAAAGCCTGTCATTTAAAGCTTGGCTTGCTTTTGTCTTTTAGCACTAATGCTCAACATTAAGGAGCACTTATTCTATATTTTAAGCAAAGAAGTGGTACCTGAAGCCAGGAGATGAAAAGAGCATGTGTCAGTAGGTGAGCTTCAGCATTGGCTTTATCCACAAGACTGATGAATGTGTGTATATGTGTCCCGCTCTGCTCATAGCATTGGTCACTGTTCTGAGCAGGACATCAGCATATATGTATAGTGGGGATTTTAAGCTAACATGAACTGTGAAGTCCTGCAAATCTGTACTGAATTCATCTTTGAGGCAGTGTAGGCCTGATCTAGAGCTCCTTGAAGCCATTGAAAAACTACCTTTTGACTTCAGAAAATTTGGATGAGACTCTGAAATCTGGAAGAGCTAAGTTCTTTTGTATAGTTATCCTAACAAGTAAAGCTGAAACAGAAGAATAATGCCAGTTATAGATGTAAGGTACTATTTAAACAGAGAAAGGATCTTCTTTCTCTTTGCCTTTTTTGCTCTGATTTCTGATGGTCACTATAGCAACAGGAGCCAAAGAGATGAAGAACTGGAAAACATGCACTTCACTATGACAAGTTCAATTTACAGCCAGCTCAGCAGTGTAACAAATCTGTGTCATACTTAATGAGTGTCTGTGCAGCACGTAATGGATCAGTGTAAGATTGAGATGTGCTACAAGGTAGGGAAACCTGAGTTTGACTGTATATATGAGTATGACTATATATATAATGAGTCCTCCTCATTAAAGAGACATGGGTCAACTGAAACATTGTAATTTAGCCTGAACTTTTGTCAAAGCAGCTCCAGTCTGTCATGGATAACATGAATTTTACATTTAATTTCTTTTAACTCACCTGGTTTTGACACTTCGGGGTGTTTCTGGGTATTACAGCAATGGGAGTGCGGGGCACTGGGCTGCAGTGCAGCCTTGGGCACAAACCTGAACTTGGGCTCAGACAAAGCTCCATGTGACTGGATCCATTTCCGTTTTCATTTGTACAAGCAGCTAAACTGGAAAAACATAGCTTATAGGCATTGTTTGCTTTGAGGATGAAGGCAGTTAACAATGCACACGCTCATGCTGGGGCAGCTGCGAACTCCTGGTGCTGGGAACATGGCAGGACTGTCCACCCAGCAGTGTTAACAGCTTAACCACACTTGGAAAACTTAGCTTGCGTTGTAGTTTTTTGTTGTGTTGGGGTTTTTTTTGTTTGTTTGTTGTTTTTTTTTTTTCTTTGTCACACTTTTATTGTACAAATTTAAATGGAGAGCTCTTCAGTGTAGGAGCTGTCTCACTTCAGTAGACACACTCTCATTTTGATACTCAGCCTCCAGCAGGCCTGTGGTTCTCAACTAGTTTGTGAGCATTTAGGTGCTTTCTCATGTTAAGACGATATCATGTGACTGCCAGAAGGGCTGTGGTGGTATTAGGGCTGCTGATTTACAGCAGCTACAGGAATGTGCAAACTGTCATCAGAGTGTAGCTCTAGGAACATGCTGCACCCTCATCCTTTCACTTTCTTGAAGTGACAGTGACAGGACACACAGGGAGTTTCAAGCATCTCCTGCTCTGGGCTGAGCCTGGAGCTCTCCTTGCACAGGACCTGCATGGACATGTCTTTCAACTGTCAGTTGTATGAATATTTCTGTATGCACGTAATGGGAAGGTCAGCCTGAGCAAGTCTATGGAAATACTTGATAGGGGAAAGAAAAAGCAAACCCCAAACCTACTTGTTTTGAGTGAGAACTGCTTGGTCTCATGTAGTGAGGCACTGGAATAGGTTGTCCAGGGAGGTTGTGAATGCTTCATCCCTGGCAGTGTTCAAGGCTAGGTTGGACGAGGCCTTGGGTAATATGGTTTAGGGTGAGGTGTCCCTGCCCATGGCAGGGGGGTTGGAACTTGATGATCTTAAGGTCCTTTCCAACCCTAACTATTCTGTGATTCTATGATTCACATGCATGATGCCGTTGGGAGGGTGCTTGTGTGTGATGGTCTTTACAGGGCCACTTAGATGTGTTACAAAGGTGGACTAATGCATAAAAATGCCAACAGAATTTTTGGCTTGTGGTAGAGAACAGCACCCTTAGAGAGCAAGATTGTCAGAGCTGTTTAGTTACATGATATATAAGGTTTAATTTCATACTGGTTTTGTATCAGAAGGGTCTCACCCAATAATCATCTTTTTTTTCTTTCTCCTTCCTGCAAACACCCTGATTTTCACTCTGCTGATTAGGCCATTCTGTACGTTTTTTTACTGTTCTCTCTAACATGTCTCTCCTGTCTGTCCAACCCCCTCTTCCTTTTTCTTTCTCCGTGTACTCCCTGTTGCGCATGTGAGCACTACAGATCAAGAGGACAATCAGCTGGAGAACAATATGACAGCAGGAGGGTATTATTCTGTTCCCTCAGCTGTGACTCAAATATGTGTCAGTCCCCAAACAAGAACCTGTTTCAGCTTAGAAGGGAAAATAGACTGGTACATGGGTAAATCTGCAACAATAGATTTATTTTCCTCCCTCCTTCACAAATCTGCATTTTTTTTCTCTAACGCTGCTTTTATGCTTCTGACTTTTAGCAGCTGTAACTTCTGTTCCTGGTGAATGTACGTAGATTTTGTTCAACCAGATCAAGCACTATTGTTGTAGCAATTACTGTGATGGAGCAGTTCAATACTGTATATTATTATGTATAATATTACGCCTTACTAGTAGGACTGTACTTGTGCAGAGTCTTTCTGGGGTAAGAAGTATAATTAGAAGATAGGAGAAGGGGATTCTGTCAGAATTAGACAAAAAGAGGTTTTAAAATGGTTTACCAGGAAAGCAAGCTTGCCTTCAAAACATCAGTCTGTCAGGTGTGAGGACCTGGATAAACTGGATCAGCCTAATCCCATCTATAGGCTCTCGTTTGCTATCTTAACACTATCATAAAATTAACATTTAACTGTTTCTGAAGCTGTTCTGGATCAGAAGATACACACTGGTGTCACTTTCCATTTTGGGCTTGACGCTGGATGAGGGAAGAGGTGATAGCATCGCACCATCCCACTGCAGTGTCCAGAGCGTCAGGGAATGTCTCCTTTGTCTGTGCTTTGTAACTTTGTGTTCTTTCTGTTTCCATTTTGTGTTTGTCTATGCAAATGATACTGTTTTCCAGAAATTCTGGTCTTTTTTCTGCCCATATCTCTGCATCCTGCTCTTCCCTTATGTTTGGATGACAGCGACCCTTTCTCAGAAACACACAGTATGTCAACCTCCCTGTCCTGCTCGGTGGAGCTGCCAAGGGGCTTTTCACTCCAGTTCACCTTATCACGTTGTCTCTACTTGTATTTTCCACTCCAACACACTCATACTCCTTATTCTTCCTTTTATTTATCTTCAAAACTCTTTCCTATTTGAATCTTAGAATCTATCACATCTCTTGCCTCTCCTTTCTTCCTCTTCATCAGTGCTGCTGCTTTTTCTTCCCTAGAAGACTTCATACTTTGCTCAGAAATCCTCCTCTTGCCCATTGAATTAATAGTTTGATTTCCTTACTCCTCTCTAGTCCATCCCCTGGTGAATATTTATTGATTTTACCTTGTCTAATGAGGTTTGATGTGCTTAAGTAATGACTGAAGCATGGATTGGGACCCCATGGTTTCCCTTTCCTGGCTGAATGCTCTGAAGAGGGGCCAGATGATGATGATAAATTCTCTCTGAATGGCACAACAAATCTTTAGTTATCCTGTACAAAGTGGAATAGCTTCAGCACAGCCTACAGGCTGGCAGCTAGGGCTGTCTTTTGGGAAATGAAAGGTATTTGAGTCCAACAGTGGAGAAGAGAAAATGGAACCCAAATTGATGAGCTATTAGATGAAGGCAGATCTGCTGTCCTCTCTCTCCTCTGCTGTAACACACCACTGATCCTTCTCCTCATGTCTTAAAGAATTGTGTTTGCTCCATTATACAAGAAGTTGGCTCAGATCTGCATATCCTGAATGAAGCAGTTGGCTCCATGTGCTCCACAAATGCCTGAATCCTTTTTCCTGCTCGATATTCCCTCCTGGCTAAGCAGGCAGCTCCTGCAGGTCATGTTTTTGGTTCTTAGCTGCCCCTGTACATGGCCTGTGTATCCTCCTAGCGAGTAACTGATGGCTGCAAAGCCCCAGGGAGTACTCAGGTGGCTGAAATGTGTGTTGTGCAATGCCTTGCTGTCCATCTGAGTGCTGTGCCAAGTTCATGTTCTGGATTCAGGGGAGGCTTAATAAATACTATGTGGGTCTCAATGGTGCAAATTACGTTGTTTCTTCCATTACACTGATGTTGGTCAAGCCAACTGGCTGGGTGGGTATTAGCTTCTGGCTCTTAATCCCAAGGAACCAGTGTAGGGCTGGACACCCAGAGGCTTTTTTGTTGTCTACAGCTGTATCGTCTGCTCAGCGCCAGCAATACTACCTCTCCCCACAAACCCAGCCTCATGTCTGTGGCTGTGGGATCTTTGCCTAGTGTCCATTTTCCCTCCTGGGATCAAAGCTGGTTACTACTTTACATATGCAAGGGGATAAGGAAGGTTTCAGCTGTGGGGTTTGGCCAGTAAGGTTGGTGCCACACACAGCATTTTGAAAATCCACTTCTGCCATCCTGTGCTTTTCTTTCTGCTTAATGTTTTCCCTTTCCCCGCATTCTTATCCTCAGCCTAAAATAACTGTGAAGCAATATAAACTGTCTTACGTGTCTTAGTCCAAGAGTAACAGCTCCTTGTGCCCTTTAATTCTCTGAGGACTTGAGGGCAAATTTTCTCACAATACTCCATTTTTTGGGTGAGCAGTATAAAGTTTTCTAACGTATCTAAAACTTCTGATTGCTTTCTGTACTCTCCAAACAGGCGCTCATGCAGCCCTCCAATCTTCCACTTCTTTATGGGATATTATCTTTGTGTCTCTTCTATTTTAAGGATCTTTAAAAGCAAGTGCTCCTTCTCTGCTGTACTTTCATCTTGCCAAAAGCTCGCTGCATCTTCTGTCTGCCTCAGGCTCAGGACTTGGCATGCCTTGGTTTTGTGCAATACCTTTTTGAATCAAAGTAACTTTGCATTTAAAAATGCAGTAGGTATTGAAATTGTTTTATTTCTATTGAGAGAATTTAGAAATAATAATCGAAGAAATAATGGAGATGGAATATTGCAGTGAGTTATGCTGAATGTCAAGATTATGATTATTTTTTGTCCCGTTTCAGGAAGACAGAATCCAAAATGTGAAATTCTCATGGAATGAGAAAAGCTTTTGGATATTTGTTTCTGAAAAATGCTTTACTAATTACATGTATGCTTTACTTTCCTTGATCTTTTGTTTCTAGCAACAATACGTCAGCAAAAACCCATGACTTTTTGTTTGTTCTTGAACCTTGTCTTCTAGTTGAATTGAGTTTTAGCAAGATACTTTAAATCATATATGGTAATATATATATGTCTTAGGATATTTGGTGCTCCATAGTAACAACTTTACAGTATTTACCAAAGTAAATTGCCTCCGTACTAAAAATGAAACCAACAATTTTGTATGTGATACCTCAAGGATGGTTTGGTTTGTGGTTTGTTTCTTCATTTGCCCCTGGCTTATACTGCACAAAAATACACAACTCCAGACTGATAAGGGATGAAGCTGGAGCAGTGGTTACTGTCCCCATCCCTTCTCAGTCTGATGGAAAAAGGGTCTGTCAGAGCCTACATCTTCAACTCCTAAAAGTGTGTGCACAGTTTGATGTCTTACGGATTGCTACTTTTTTCTTCTTTTCTTTTGGCTTTTTATTTAGAGATGGCTAAGCAGGATCTTTGCTCCCTAAAGAACATGTAAAAAAGAGAAGCTTAAAATGAGCCCGGGAGCTGTGAAGTGGAATAGCAAAATGGTGAGGTTTGTTAATCACAAATGAAAGTACTTAGGAGTGCAGGAAAAAGACAACTGTGTAAAATCAATCATTCAATCAACCAAACTACCATGTGCTTTAATGGCATTCATTCAGAGTCACTTAGTAAAACTGCAAAATTAACAACTCAAATAATAAGTAAGTCACCTCGAACAAGTGAGTTTTCAGCAGGAATGTGGATAGCTAAAATAAGCTCAATAAAGCAGCGTATTGCAGCTATGAAAAATCCAGCCTAAGAGCAGCAGTGCCTCTAACCCTTGAATTGCTGGGAACTGACAATTACACTCATCTGCACAGAGCCTTATGGATTGAAATGGTTTCTGTGCTGAGGAGAGGAAGCTGCTGTGAAAATGGTGTGAGATGTAAGGAAAAGACCAAGGGAAGGGCTGGTCTCTGGACACATCAAAAGTGCAGCCAAGAGGTACAGAACTATGTCTTTGCTTCACATTGCATGGTGTGATCCCAGTCCTATGTGGAAGTGGGATGAGGAACAAAGATGGGAGAGTACTTGGTGTGTTATTGAGCAGCAGTAGGCACATAGGATCTACCACATCAGCAGGCTTCTCTGTGCTACATGTTGTGAAGGCAGTTTAAAACTGGCTGAAAAAGGGGCTGAAATTCAGAAGAATGGCAGGTATTTTGGCTACTCTGCTTGGCATATGCTTCTGCAAAGGGAGATGAAAAACCTGGAGGTTTGACAGAAAGAGCAAGAGTTTAAAAAGAGAAGAGAGAATTAAGGATCGTTTTTGGCAGAAAATCAGTGCATTTGGTACTGGTGGAAGGGAGCAGAGGGGAGGTGGTGATAGCCTTTGGTGACTTTCCTTCAGTGCTGGGACCCTGTGAAACAGTTGTGCTGTCATGTGTGAGTTTGAGCCATACAATACCTTACCCTTTCTTAATGCCTATGTTCTCTGACTCATGGGATTGGGTGAGGGACTTGGTATTATTTTTAAGCATGTTTCCAACTCTTCATAACTGGCAAAAACCTGAAGAAGGTAGTCTAAAGGCAAGTTTAAAGAACTGGAAAAGCATTTAACTAAAATCCTCATAATTTGGGGGCTTAATTCTTTATTTGCTTTTTTATACTTGTCTCAAGTATTTAATTTCACCCCTTGGTCTTTTTGCAGCCATACTGCTTTACCCATGCAACATCCATTTGCTGTAATTATAGTCGTGTCGTTCAGCTTTCATACACCCCCATGCATTCTTTTGGCAAGGGGGATTTTAAATATAAAGTGAGAGTTAATCAGCAGCCAGATTGAAGTATTGCAGAAAGATACTGAAACTGCTTGATATTCGTAAGAACTCTGGTGGCTGCTTTATGTGCGTTTTAAAACATGCTGTGCTTGATGACCTTGTAATGATGGAGTCTGAAGGGAAACAGAGACTGAATCATCACTTCTGAGATGGATGGTTTCAGCACAGGCTGCTGCTCTAAGCACGGTCACGAAAAAACAGCTGTTGTTCAAAGGTCAGTATGTGGATTTGGCCCAGGGCCCAGATGCCTAAAAACATCTGCAAAGCTGCTGTTATCTTTGCTGATCAGCAGGATGCAGGAAGAGGTGGAGATCTGGAGCCAGAGGAGTGTGACCAGCATGTCGAAGGAGGTGATCCTGCCCCTTTATTCTGCTTGTGTGAGACCTCATTTGGAGCACTGTGTACAGTTCTGGTGTCCTCAACATAAAAAAGACACAGAACTGTTGGAACAAGTCCAGAGGAGGGCCATGAGAATGATCAGGGGACTGGAGCACCTCCCATATGAAGATCGGCTGAGAAAGTTGGGGCTGTTCAGCCTGGAGAAGAGAAGGCTGTGTGGAGACCTCATAGCAGCCTTCCACTATCTGAAGGGGGCCTATAGGGATGCTGAGGAGGGACTCTTCATTAGGGACTGTAGTGACAGGACAAGGGGTAATGGGTTAAAACTTAAACAGGGGAAGTTTAGATTTAATATAAGGAGGAAATTCTTTTTAGGGTAGTGAGGCACTGGAATAGGTTGCCCAGGGAGGTTGTGAATGCTTCATCCCTGGCAGTGTTCAAGGCTAGGTTGGACGAGGCCTTGGTTAATATGGTTTAGAGCGAGGTGTCCCTGCCCATGGCAGGGGGGTTGGAACTTGATGATCTTAAGGTCCTTTCCAACCCTAACTCTTCTGTGATTCTATGATTCTATGTGCTCGTTACCAGCATCTTTGCCCCTGAGTGCCTGTGTTTGAGAGCCCCACTGTTCCTACCCATGGCTCTGAGCGTGTCCAAGGAGTGACGTTAAGACAAAACCCATGTCATTAGCTGATTGGTTTGAGATTACTACAGAAATCGAAATAAGAGGCAGTGTATGTGTGTTGTGTTACAGTAGGAAGTTGAGGAACTGAGTCCCAAATCCTTGCTGAGGTTCAGGCACCTAACCCCATGTGATTTACAGGTAGGTCTCAGCTCCGTTTTGAGAGCAGAGCATCACCCTAGATGCTCTGCCTGCAGTTTTCTCATGAGCACATGGCACTTAGTTTTAGCCATGTGTCAGGGTAATGAGACGCAAAGGTACCAGATGAAGCTGAACCTCAAGCCAGCCCTTGATTCTGATATCTTTGGGAGCTTTTATGTTGCTGAGTACCACACTCCCCTGCATCAAGAGAAATGGCTGCTTTATCCTGGACCACAGGCGGCAGCCTCGACCTTTCCTGGCAACTAACATCTTCCTGGCATCTTTAAATCTCTCCCTTGAGCTGCTAAAATTGCATGATGACATGATGCCGCCTCCAAGCTCTTTGCCAAGCAGATGAGTTGCCAGCCTCCCAGGTGCCTGCCTAAAGGCTGTATTGTGGTGCCAACAACTCCATCCTGTGCCCCTGAAGTCCAAACCCTCGTTGCTTCATCAAGCCCTGTGCTGGGGAAGCTTTGTGCGTGCTGAGCACTCAGTATCTGAACGTAGACCCAACATGAGTGGTGGGGTGGGAATTTGGGCAGGGAAAGGAATTGCTGGTGTGGAGGGACAGACCTGGCAGTATCCCAAGGAGAAAGGGAGGGCAGGGAACTGGGAGCAGAGCCCTCACAGCTGACAGCAATGTGCCTGGAGGGAGACCAGCTGCTCTGATGGGCAGTGGCCTGCCAGGATCTCTGGGGAACAAGTCCAAATCCCAGACAGCCACTGGGAAAGGCAGAGATGCATGATCCCAAAGGCTTGTCTTTAGAGGTGCTGGCTACTTCTGTTCTTGAAATGAAACAGCCTGGTTTTTCTCCTTGTCAAAAGATAACAAATATTTTGGATGCTTAGTTATATAATTAGCTTTTAGCTTCTCTGGTTGCTGTGGCTTAATTATTCTCGATTCCACTGCTAAATAATTAGAGCTGTCTTGTTTACTAGCAAATTTTCTGTTTCTTACTCTGGGGTGATTTGTTTTATATTAAATTAAGTACCACAGGGAAGTAGCATCAAAGTGTCCCAAATGCCAGCAAAGAATTGGTTTTGTTTTGTCTCTGGGCAGTTTTGGATGTTTCCACTATGGACGCTGTCTGCCTCTTGGTTTAAAATTCTTCTCTTTCCCCAAACAAGAACTTTCTTATGTTGTTTTTTGTTGTTGTCATTGCTTTTTGCTTGTTTAGTTGGTTTTTATGTTTTCTCTTTAATTCTGTGTTGCCTGGACTGTACTTGGAGTTACTTCCAAGATGAAGTTTGACATAAAATCTTTGGTTTTGCCTCTGCACCACTTGAATAACACGCGGTGGGATTTGCTTCCCCTTTGGGATGTGTGTTGTTGGCTCTTCTACCAGTGCATTGAGTTGACTGTTTCTCTTGTCTTTTGGAATTACTATTGCAGCTACATCTTCTTGAAAGCATTTTGGGACTTGTAGGGAAAAGAGGGAGGTAAAAGGAGGTCCAGGGGTTCAAATGGCCAAGAAAGTTAATGGCATCCTGGCCTATATCAACAATAGTGTGGCCAGCTGGGCCTGGCAAGTGATTGTACCCCTGTCCAGGCCAGAATGCTGTTGACCTTCTTGGCCACCGGGGCACGAGCTGGCTCATGTTCAACTGCTGTCAGCCAACATCGCCAGGTCCTTTTTCACTGGACAACCACTTTTCCCCAAGCCTGTAGCATTGCATGGGGTTGTTGTGACCCAAGTGTAGGACTGAATTCTGAATCCATGCCCTGTTAGGGGAAATGGTTTTGTGGAGCTCTGTATGTGCCTCCTTTTCAGGCTGGGGACACACATGTAACCTTCCTCACCCTGATGGACACTGGGCTCCTTCAGCCTCTTCCCATCCTCATGCAGAATCAGAGCGGTCATTAAAATATGAGTAGTTTTTGAGGAACCCATTTTTTTTGTCACTCAGCCAGTTCTAGCTACAGCTCTCTGTTGACAAAAGCTACATTTTGTCAAGAACATCTTTTGTTTTAGATGAGGGGAAAAACAAAGCAAGACAGGGAATTGTCTCCAGAAAGGCTTCTGTCCCTCATTTCTAAAGGTCTGTGCAGAAAACAATGTGAGAATAATGTGACCACCCTTTTCTGCTGAGGTCAGAAGCTAGGCTGTTATACAAACTTCAATAAATGGATCAAAGACGTAATATTGACATAGTGGATGAAGAACAAAAACATTACAATGCTATGTAAGACCTTCTTTCCCTCATAGGGGCCAGCACTAGCTACTTCTGAGAAAACCAGGGAAATATGTAGGGCTATTTTTTTTTCCCTCCCACAAGGAAATTTATCTTGCATATTATTTATTTCTTTTAAGTCATCAGCAGTATCTATTTAGATGCCTGGGAAAGGGAGGAATGTGCATCCTACTCCGGTAAGACTTTGCAAGGACTTCAGCTTTTCATAAGCAATATGCTTACTCAGTTTTTTTTAAGCACATCATTACCAGGCTGCTTTGGTTTATTTAATGTGTGATATTGACTCCTTCCCTATCCAGCTGTGAAGCTGCTCCCACTGACTGCCATGCAGGCTGGGTTTGAGGGGCTTTGATGGGAAGTAGCTGCCTGCTCTGAGCTGCTGCCAAATGGCAAGAGCATCACCGATCTCTGCCCTTCGCCACTAGGCACCAGTGGTGACTTTTCCTTGATCTCCTGGAAGAGTTTTCCCACTCTCAGGTATAGATTTCTGGTTTCTGGACCCTACTGATGTAGTTGTCAGAGCTCTCAAGTAAAGTCCTGGAGAGTTACTGTGGCTCTGCTGAGCCACAATAACTGATTGCTTGTGTCCTCTGCCTGTGACAAATACACATCTGTACCCCAGTGCAATAGGTTTATGCTAACATATTTTTCTTAATTTGCATTGAGCTGAAAGCGTTGGTGCAGTCAGTTTAGTGAAATGCAGTTGCTTGTTAATCCATGGCAACTTAATCATGCGTCTGGGTTACCCTGTAACCAACCCGCTGTTCTGGATGGGTAATTTACCGTGGCAGGTAGTTATTGTGTTTATGGTTTTCAGACAACTGATACTGCTCAGCTGGATGATAAACATTTCAAAACCACACAGTGATTTAGGAGCTGTGGACAAAATGTATGGGAGTTGGGTATCTAAACTCATTTAAAGATCTCGCTGCATATTCCTGTTTCTAAAATGTGGCAGTGGGCCAGTTTTCATCAATATTTAAATACTGACAGATGCACTCAGAATAAAAATCTGACCAAGTGACTATTTACATCCTTCAACTTCTACTTTCATGTATCTAGCATTTAAATGCTTAATTTTCCAGTCCCGTTTACTTGAAATAATTTAATGAATCTGTATTTCTTTTGACAGCTAAAGATCTTGGTTAATACAGGCAATTCTGAAAAAAGGTTGTTTCATAATCATTCAGAAAAGGCTCTGGAATGGAATATATTTGAATGGGCTGTTGGAAAACAGTTCCCTTTTCTGCAGCAGGGAAGTTTTTAAAATTACAGCTTCATGGAGTGATGCTGATAAAAAAAGAACTTTTCCACCAGCTATGTTGCAGAATGAACGAGGTCTGCTTTTCCCCTAGAGCTAAAGTGCTTGGACAGAGACGCAGGAGCTAGAACGCTGTCTTAGGACTCTCCAGTTCCAGTGGATCCATCCCTGGAAAGTTGCCATGGACAGAACTAGGATGAAGGTGATTCACCCCAAGAGATGTTTATGGCGAAGGAGCATCGCTGAACCCTGGCACAGCTCAGAGCTGCTGAAATTGCCAAGGCTTGACCCAGTGTTGCAGGAAGTTTTCTTTGCGTTTGGTGCCAAGAGGAGAATTTACCCCAGAGAGCAGGGAAAAAAGATTAAGTTGAAGAAAATGAAGTGTTTTGGTCTGGGTGGTTTTACGTGTTTCTTCTGATCCATGGGGTTGGGAAAGAGCTCTCTTTAATGGCATGCTATAAACTTCTGCAGAGTTGTGTCTGTGAATTGCAATAGATTGCTCCTAACGCTAAGTAGAGAGAAATGTGGCTTTTTTATTGTTGTTTATTTTTTAATCAACCCTGTGTTAAGCCTGTGCATACATCTGTCATCAGAGATCCTCTTCCTTTTGCACTTAACGGCATTTCTCTTGCCAACCCGAAGATTGACTGCACAGGGCTGGCAATTTTCCAGTGTCAGTTTTTCTTGTTGTCAGCTTTTCTCTTCTTTCTTTTTCCCCCCTCTTTGTTGACAGTATTTCTTTGTTTAGCTTCTTCCCGTGCTAGACTTTTCCACTGTGTAGGGACTTCGCTCTGCATGCTAGGGAGAGATAGCAAAGCATGCTTGAAAGTTGCTTTAAATACTCAAACACATGGGAGACATTAACTAGCAAAGGAAATGTTTTACTGTAAAATAATCTGCAGTTCAATGAATTTATGGAAAGAAATTTAACCACAAGCTGGGCCTGAAAGGTATGAAATCATGCTGGAAGGAGAGGTTCGCTAAAATCATGCTGGAAGGAGAGGTTCGCTAGAGAAAAACTGCATAAAATTACTACTCCAGAGAAGGAAGAGGGCAAGTTAGCAGGGCATGAAGATATGTGACATGGATTTTGTGGTCTATTTCATTATGCATTTGTACATTGGGCGCTATTCATTCATACATCAGGGTCTGGGCTTCCCCCCACCCTCTCCCCTGCTTTGTATCAGCCATAGCTGTATTTGCCGTTGGACTGGTAGCCCAGGCAGCTCAGCTCTTCACAGCTCCTGATGTCTGTACCAGTAGGCTGAAGTATGTTTGCATGTCCTGTGGACCTACTGCCTTCCTGCTGTGTTGTTTATGTGGCAAGCCTGGGACCAGGACACGATGCTGACAGAGGATCTGTCTCCTTTGTAGGTCCTGGATGCAGGAGGTTTTTAGGATCTGTTGATTCCGCAGGGCTGGAGTGTGTATATATGGCTTTTTTGCTGCCCAAGTCTGTGCTGCCATGTCAAGGCACAGAGCATGGGGTTTTGCAGCCTCCACATCATCAGCTGGAACAGAAACCTGATGTCATCACCATGTGGAGACCACCTATCGTGAGGACAGTAGCTAGAAATGATAACAAGGCATCTAGGGGAAATGGAAAGTGAGAGCACCTTTCAGGTTTTAAAGATGAAAGGTCCAAATAGTGCTTGTACCCAAGCTTTACTACTAGCTTTAGAAAAGGCAGTGAGCAGGCTGACAGCGTGAGCTCCGAAGGCCCTGTGAGCTGTCAGCATGTTAATTCACTCAGACAAAAAAACTTCCTGGCTTGGATATTTGCCTCAGACCTTTCTGACTTCGCTCTATTCCGCAGGGCTGCCTGTCTGGAGCTGCATGGATCCAGCACTGCCTGTGCTGGTTCAGGCTCAGCATGAGCAGCTGCAGCTCTATTGCCTTGACAGAGTTTAAGTTTTCCTATGATCAGATTTGACCCCATCTCCCCCAGCTCTGTGCTGTATGAAAGCTACAGGCAGGAGACGTGCAGTTTAGATGACACCCAATTGTTTTCTAGGAAGGGTGCTGTAGTAAGTGCTAGCAGCTGTATTGGTGAAATTAAATGTGTATCATCCTAAATGATGCTGGTTTGTAGATCTTTACTTTGGCACATTATGGAATTTATGGGGTGTAAAACAATTTCAGAATCGATGGTGCAGAGATCAGAAAACACTTGTGCGTTTGGAAATGCAAAGCAATGTGTGTGTTGCACTGGGAGAGGTGCTATTGGCTTCTACCCCAGCTGTAAGGGAAAGCAGAGCTGTTGTAGCAAACAGTGATAGTCCTGGTGCTCTGTCAGCTCCAAGTGGAGCAGCTTGGTCAATGCCTGTGGATTATCCAGTGAATGATTCGGCTTGGGTGCAAGTGCTTAACAGGTCAATACAGTTATGTAAATATCATGAAAACAGAAACTCCAGTAATCAAAGTCAGTACAACTGATTGCCTGAGCTCTGGATTAGTGAGTTCATACCCGGCTTGGGGGGTTTGCACATCTGATGGGTTACCGTACTAGCAGCTATGCTGGTCAATGGAAGTTGTGTCTGCTCCCAGGTTGTCCTCCTCCGTCAACTTCTTCTTGTGAAGCCAGTGTTGAGGTTAGTGTTCCTCCCTTAGACACATGTGGACCTGTTCTGGAGGCAAATGCTGGACCAATGGAGTTTGCAGCCCTTGGAGAGCCTGGTTGTGTCCTCCATGCTGCTGCTCATTTGGGTGATAGGGATGGGGGATGCCCTTGGGAAACTGAGGGATCCTGGGAGCAAGGTATGCTGGTGGGGCTGAGGCTAGGACACCAACATGCCACGTGTCAGGGTCAAATCCTTGTTGCCAGGTCTGGTTGTAACTCCCATTCTGTCACCTTGTGCCTTTTCAGATTGCTTCCTGTTCCTGTCCTTGTAACTTGGAGGTAAAAGAAGGCTTGCAGAATAACTTGGTGGAGTCCTTCCTGCACCTCAGACCCCAGCAGATGGGAATGGGTCCTGGTGGGGCAAGGAGAAAGGGTGAAACCAGTGGTGCGTACATGGAAGAATGGAAAAGATTTAAAGAACTACTGATTTGGGAATGTCTGTGGGTTTATGATGTGAACGTTTTGGTATTAGTGGAGAATTCAAAGACAGTTGGTGGCAGAAAGAAACTTAAAATAGCCCAAACTGGTAAAATTAGCAACAGTAGAGGAAGCAGCAGAGATTTTAAAAGCAGGCACTTGGGAAACAGGGGCGATAAAACTCAGTAAACAAAATGCAAGCTGTTTGGAAGGTGGTTAGGCTCTTGAGAGGTGTTTCCACTGTGTAAAGACTCATTCTGCATCTGTTTGCATATCTAAAATGGCCCAGAGCAAGATTCAGAGGAGAATTTTAAGTGTTGCAGCTTAGCTGAATGTAACAGAATTGAAGCCTTTGTAGAAATCACATCCGTATTTTGAGCCTGTAACTGCCTGCTGTATGTGGTGGGTGAGTTTTCCTGAGATTTATTACATTTGATTGTAATTAAAGGGATGAAAATACCTCAAGTTCTCCATGGCTGTGCTATAGGCCACCTCCAGTCTTCCACTCTCAGTAGAAGAGAGTCTGGAAACATGGAAGTACTGCATTTATTGTTCAGCTTTATCTCCCTTTCAACATAGCACCTGTAGGTGACAGCCAGCCTGGCAGGAGTTTTTCCTGAGTGAAATCTCAGCTCAGAGTTTTCTTTTCTCAGAGTGCTCCATTACTCCAAGGATTTATGTTTTAGAAGAAGCTGAAGAACAGCTTCTTTCAACTTCTGGCAGTAAATAGGTTCCCATGTGGAGATTTTTGAATGGGAATAAATTATTCTAGTAAAAAAATCTACAAGAAATGAAGTTGGTGTTAAATGTGGATGAACTGTTGTTCAAGGGGTGTTTTTTTTAACTCCTGTTTACATTACATAAGGAAGAAGGTACCTCCTGAATGTGAAAATTAAAATGCTTTTCATGTGTATATTTCATGGTGGGCTTTAGTTGCTTTTTTAGATGAATGTTTTCACCTCTTCTTTATCCTAGTATCTTTGTATCTGATTTTTCAGGGCCAGTTGCCCAAGCCATATCCCAGACCTTGCTACCCTCTGTCATGCAGAGCAGAATCTGAATTCCTGAACTGTCCCATCCATTCCACTGAGGCAGTTTGTAAAGGAATTGCTGCACAAAAAGTCTGTATTTTCCTTGTCCATCCATTTGCCTTTGTGGAGAAATGGTTTTGTTTTTTTTTTTTTCCCTGAAGTTTTGGAAATGAATTAGGTAATACTTTGGTTGGGTTTTGATTGTTTTAAAGCTGTCAGCTCTAAGATTTATAAAGAAACCTAGAGCTTATTCTTTCCCAACAAATTGTCCCAGGGACAAGCTAGCAGTTACAGCCCATAATGAATTATTCTTCAAGTAATTGTGGAAACAGTCTCACTGCCTGGCTGTATATGGTAAATACAGTGTTTAATGTCTCAGTCGTTTAAAATTATTTGCATGGATGCACAACCATATGTATATTGCAGTCACATCGGGGGAGACCTTATGAGGGTTTGCCATGCACTTCTGTAGGTGCTTGCAGCATGAGCTGACTGCTCTTGGGTGTTGGGCAAGCAAGGCTGATTCTCTTTTGCCTCATCCACTTCTGCATTAACATGTTTACTTGTGGTTGACAATGTATTACAGAACATTAGCTCTGTATCCAGCCCTTCCTCTGAATTCCAGCTACTGCCTGGATTCTCTTTCAAGGCTCCTCAAGCCTCACCCTCAACATGTCCAAACACCAGCATGCTTAAAGAGGATCTCTACGAGTGCACTGCATGAGCCCCTGAGCATGTGGTGAGAAGGTTAATTATTGTATCCTTGCCTTTGGTTCAAGGTGCGTTTCTGTAAGGTCATGGCTGTGGTTATCACTGTGGCCTCCAACCAGCACATCACGTATCTGAGAATTTCCTTAAGAGCATTCTTCACCTACAAACAGGTACAAAAGTCTTTGCTTTCAAGAGGAAGAGACCTCACTTCACTGAGTGCCTAGCTGGAAGTCGAAGGGGTTTTGATCCCTACATTGAAAGCGATTGAAGCAGTCTAGGTTACAGATGAGTCCAGAAAACTTCACAGTGATTCTGCTGTTGTAAATGTTATATTGCCTACACTAAAACCCCCATAGTTGCTCACATTTACAACTTAATTACTTGTTACATTAAAAATTAGTTACGTTGCTTGAGAATAATGTACTTAAATCGCATTACAAGCATTGTTTTGGCACTGATTTTGAGGTTTTTTTGGGTTTTTTTACATAGCCAAGTAGTTTGCTTGAATTTAATCAACTGTTTGCTTGAGCACAAACTTGAGTTTTGAAGAATCAAACCCCATATTTTTGTTGTAGGCTCCGAAACTGAGACATTGCTGTATGTGTTGCATGACAGCTGTCATTTTTATATTAATAGTATAATCTATTGAGAACTTTGATATAAACACTGTAGTTGACGTGTTTATGACAAAGAATTGTATGTAGCATTTAGTGCCGGAGGCTTTAGCACTGTGTCTGAGCAGCAGTTCTCTAACATGCCCATTTATTTCTCCCACACTCATGTTTACCTTGTTTTCCCACATCCTGAAATGTCAGGAGCTGCACACCTCAGCTCAGGCCACTGTGCCTAACAAGATGAGATTTAGCTAATACAACAAAAAGCAAATTCCTGGGTAGAAGTGAGGTCTGTGCTGATGCTACTGCTTTTCTTTTGAATCAGATGGTTTTACGACTGATTTATCTGATGGTGTGTCAAAGGATATTTCAGTATGACTTTGAGTAAGGTGTAGCTGGCTGGTGTCTCAGTGTAGACCCTGGAGTAACTTAGTGTGGCAGAGCTGTGAAGCTGCAGTGTCCCAGTGAATTGTTGGTGGTTTGGTAGAATGGCAGGAAGTTGAGATCTGGATAGGACACAACATACTGATCCCCCTTTTGAGTGCTGTTGAGAGTGGCTGTGTAGGAAGAGTGGGGTCAGGAAGGAAAATGTTGCATTGGCTGCAGTTACTACTCATGTCTGACCTGGATCTAGGCTCAGGCTTGCTCACAACTCCTCACTTGCCATGTCCAGGCAGGTCTGTAGGGCACCTCTCTAGAGCCTCCAGGTCCCAGCAGTGGAAGGCAAGCCAGCCTGATGGGCAGCAGGAGCAGAATGGCAACTGTGAGATGATTTAGGAAGCTGCTTCTGATGAGCCTTTAGTAGAGCTGCCACTCTGGGGATGGGGCAATGGTCTAACTTCTGGAGAGATGTGGTAGCAGCAGCAGCCAGCAGCTTTTGTGGCAGAGCCAAGGAAGGCACTGAGACAAAGTGCTTCTAACAGTTCATCTGAATTCTTCATACACAGTGGCAGTTCAAAAGCAATTAGCGTCCCTGCCAGAGCTTGGCTCCAGTGCTGTGGAGGGCACTGCTGGGGAGGTGACAGGTCTGCTCTCCAACCATGTTCCACCAAGTGATCACCAGGCTCATGGGGAGGAGCCATGGCACACTGTCCCCAGCTAACCAGAACCCAGTTATGGAGTGCTGCTGCTGTGCTTGATCCCAGCATTATAGCATGGGCAGGTAGCAGGGATGTCCCCCTCTCCCTTGCCAGGAATGGGAAAGTGGCCAAGAGGAGCAGAGAGATATGCAGACATTTGACAGTATGCGACATCCCAACTGCACTGGACAATGTAACTGTGCTCAGTTCTCCCATCATGTGTATTGTTTCTGGCACTCCCTCCAAAAAAGTGTGTCGCAAAACAGGGGCTCGCAGTCAGTTGTACCATCTGTTGGAAAGGTCATTAGCTTCATTTGCATGCCTTCATGCCTAATTTGCACATGCAGAATAATGACCCAGTTGCACACAGGTGAGACTCTGCCTTTGACATTTTCCAAATGAAGCTCCAAATGGCCACAGATTTTGATGGTTCTCCAAAAGATGTGCTCTGTTTGTACCATCTCAGTGCTGGGACTGGGAGAGATCATTGGTTCAAAGGGGGAGTTGCTGCTACTGCTTGGAGTTACACAGCATCCTGACCCCAAATGTGTGATTCTTATTGACAGCAACGTCAATCAGAATTGCTAGTTTCTGCAGTACTGTGACACCTGCAGTTCTGTTTGGAAATAATCTACTGACATGCAAGTATAAGTTTCTAATTCAGAAGGGAGCAAAAGAAGGAATGGAAAATTGTCTTTGTGTTGGATTTAATATTTACATCTCAGACTTTGCCAAATAGGTTTGTTATTTATAGCAGTAGCAGCAGTAATATTCATCAGTTGCCATGGGCATACTAAGCTTACCAAGTACAACAGTGAACCACAGTCTGCATGGGAATAATTTTAAAATGCTTTCATGCTGAGTGAAATAGTTTGTATTAAATGTAAGAGCTAAATGCTAGGCTTCTCTAGTGTCATTTCTGGGATTTCAGATATAAAAATGGACATAATTTATTGGAACTGTGATGGGAAGGGCAGTGCTATATGCAAGAACCCTGAAGAACTTA
This sequence comes from Neopsephotus bourkii, assembly GCF_033783945.1. NCBI lineage: Eukaryota > Metazoa > Chordata > Aves > Psittaciformes > Psittacidae > Neopsephotus > Neopsephotus bourkii. Next base: position 2,385,500 of record NW_026901568.1, read on the forward strand.
AAGAACCAGGTACCATTTAGGATCACCATTTACTGTGCTTAAAAAGCAGCATATATAATGAGAACATCTAGAATTCCATTAATAAAGATATATTTTGGATGAGCTGAAGAACTAGATGGAAAATAACGTTTTGTATGTTACCTCTTAATGGAAGCACATTTAGGGAGCCAGTTACTGCCTTCTGGTTGCTGGCATCTTTCTTTGAAGCACTTGATCGGTGTGTCAGGCGTGTGAGATTAATCAGGCATGCAGACCACTGCTATATTTGAATCCTCCTGTTCTATATTTGGGGAAGCAATCCTAATTTCTGAAATGCCAGAACTCCAAAATATTGCAAGAGATGCAAATTTGTTTTTCTTGGGAAAATCTGGGGTAAGAAAAGAGAGCCATTATCCAAGACTTTCTAGACAGAGCCTGTGAAAAGGGTTGAATCTGGGCAGGGAGGTCTCAGTTGATATTTACTGGTTATCCAACTGAACCTGGCCTTCCCCTTCCCCAGCCCAAAGAACAAATCCAGCAGTAAAAAAACAGCTGAAAGCTGTCAGGTTTCATACCTGTAGATAAGGTCATTCCTTACGGGAGACCTGCTCAAATGCATAACCAGGAATGGTAGAAGGCACTGAGATATATTAGAAGATAAAATAGAGCAGACTGAAGTTCAAACACAGGAAAATCTAAGCTTTATATGGTGAAAGGTAAAATCTTTTGACAGATAATTGGAGGTTTTTGAGTGAGGAACTGCTTGAAAGACCTGGGAGGCTGGTTAAATCTTTGGGGATGAGAGTTTGAAGACTTAGATAATACAGATAATGGAAGAGGCAGTTGTGAGAAGAGGCCCATTGGAGGTGAAAAATCAGCTGCAGGAGCAGGTCTGAAGCCATACCACCCTGCTGCAGTGGTTGTGGGTCTGAAATGGCAGGAGGGACCAAACTATTGCGTGGCCAAGTGGAGGAGCTGCAGCTAATTGGGGAGCTCTCCAAGAGTAACCCTAAAAAAATTGGTTGAACCCAGGACAAAGCCTTCTGTTAAAGCGGAGATTTGATCATGGTGTGGCACTGATGGATGAGGCTGGCTCTGGGATTTTTTCCAATAGTTTGCAATATTTTGTGCTAAAATTGCGGAAATCTGAACTGGACTGTGGGTAAAAGCATCTATTTTAAAGGGATTCCTCTATTGCATCTTTTTGCATTAATATTACTTATTGTTGCTTTTTGTCTTTAACTTGCCCTTTTTCTTAATGCAGCATCACGTTGCAAACTCCTTCAGTGGGACTATATTTTGGTGTGAGCCTGATCTGAAAGCTACTACATCTGAGGCCAGCACATGGTTTGATAACGAGTCAATGCATCCATCTCCATTGGGAAATGAGCCTCACGCTTACCAGGTTTAGCTGGCAGGCTGAGTTAAAGCCCTTCACCATGGTGTGTATTTGAAGCTAGCGCTGGATTTTCGTACCTTCGTAGTGGGTTTATCCTCTCTAGTGGTTCGGATCAGGTCACATTAGTACTCAGCTTGAGTTTTGCAAGGCTGTGTTCTCGAATGCATTGAGCAACCTTTTACATTTAACCTGGTATTTTTGCAAAGACCAAGGAATTACAACCTGTAGTGACAGGAATGGGGCTCACCATCGCTGGAGGGATAGGGAGCATTTGCTTGTGGGCAGTGGGTAGCAGTGCCAGCAGGTTGTAGTCAGGACATAAGTACTGATTTGGAGGGAAATCTGATTTCTGAGAGAGCTGAAGGCTGCCAGGACCTCTCGGCACTGGGATTTGGGTGGGTTATGCTTTGGGAATGTACTAAAGGAAGAATCCAAAGGTGAGTGTTGCCAAAGAAATACTTATGCTTAGTCTAATGTTGCATGGTTCAAGACACAAAAGTGATTATGAGCCGGGCTTAGTGAAAATGAGCTTCTTAAAAGTAATATTGCAAATGCAATAGCAGTGTTACAGCCTGTAAGAAAACTTTTGGTGCTGACTGACTGGTGCGGTGGCTTTGTAGGTTGCAGATTGCTCATACTCCTATCCAAGCTCTTTCCTGCTGCCAAAACAGCACGGGAGCCCGTCCTTCTGTAATATTTTTCTCTTTTCTTCTTTACATGAATAGAGGATTGACATATCTCAAATAGATGTACTGCAGATATTTTATAGTTTTAGCATGTATTCCGCACAATGTGTAATTGTATTTACTCGCTGGCAATAAGGAAGTTGTAAGAATGAAAAAAGCTCACATTACTGCTGTATTCTCTCCCTTTTCATACAATGTGGTGTGGGAGAGATTACTTTCCTGAGATAAAATTGCAACATATGAAATCCCACACTGAGCACTTCAATGCATTTTTTGTACAAGGAAAACAAATATGAAAAAGAATGGGAACAAAATTCACTGTTGCTTTTGTTCAGTTTTGTTTTTTTTCTTAGTGTGTTTTTCATGTACAAACTTTGCCAAGCAAAAAGAATGTGTGAAGTGAAAATGGAGGGAGAACTCTAAAAATCCAGTATGTTAGTCTATCAAACACCGTTCCTCCTCCCTGAAGTGCAGGGCAATATGGCTAAATAAATTTTCCAGATTATTTATAATCATCAGAGCCATGGCATTAGCGAAACAAGGAGAAAACACAGTGCAAATGATCCCTCCTCTGCTGTGCTGATTGCTTCTCATGAAAACATCATACTTCATTCCAGGGTGTTTTCATGCAGCTGAGGACTCCAGTAGGACAAGTTTCCCACCTTTGGTTCTGTCTTTAGCTATTCTTTCCAAATACACTTTGTTGAGGTAAAGCACACTTCTGACTCCAATTTGAGAGCTCACCTATTTTTAACTGTCCTCTGATATTTAGCAGAGCTTTCTGAATGCAAGGAAACCCCAGCTGTGTGGAATTGGTAAAAATGGGTCCTGTATAAACAGAGATGCTTTGAACTTAGAAACAAAAAAAAGATTTATTTTAAACCTCTCTGGAAATAGAGGAGTCATCAATGAGGTCCATGTATGTGCCATAGCTTAGCACAATAGCAATGTTTTGTATGCAGAAACTTTAGCTCCAGCTATTGCAGAAAAGTTGGGGAATTATTATTCATAGATAAATCTTGTGTCTAAATTGTACTTTGTGGTTGGTAGTTTTACTAATTAAAATATCTATCATCCACACACGGCCTTGGACTGATTTAGAATAGGAAGATGACTGTCCTTAATTTAATGAGGAGTTGTACATGAACCACAGATTCTTATCCGAATGGCTGTGCTGTAATTTGTCACTGTGTTATGGCCAGGACATTCCCAGTGCTCGAGAGATGCTAAATGTGTACTGAGTGAATTTGGACAATACCACACGTACTGACAGCATTACCTCTGGTTTGGTAATTCTGTCACTGAGTCACTGGGTGCTATTCTACATTGGAGGAACCTATTTCAAAAGGGCTAGGGGTAATGGTTGCTTATTGAAAAAAGGTAGATTCAGACTGGCTATAAGAAAGAGATTTATTTTTTTTTATGATAAAGGTGCTGAGGCGCTGGCACAGGGTGCCCAGAGAAGCTGTGGCTGCCCCATCCCTGGCAGTGTCCAAGGCCAGGTTGGACACAGGGGCTTGTAGCAACCTGGTCTAGTGGAAGGTGTCCCTGCCTGTGGCAGGGTTTGGAGCAAGGTGATCTCTTAAATTCCCTTCCAACTCAAACCAGTCTGTGATTCTAATTCATGCATTTGCTTTGGAGCTTCAGACAGTGAGACCATAAAGTGTACCAAGAATAAGATGCCATTCAACTCAGGAGCAGGACATGGTTGGTACTGTGAGGGTGAGGCCATGCCATTTCTCAGTGGGGATTTCCACACAGGATGCTCCCTTTTGCACTCTTGCTGGCATTAGGCACTGGGAAATCAGTGTTTTCTGCTCTGTCTCTGCATTGGAATGGGAAACAGTATTCCCTGTTCACTAATGTGCATCATCAGTCTTTCAAAGATGCTTGATTTCTGTTTGATTCTTAATTATTATAATAGTTAAGGCACTTAACATGCTTTAGTGATTTACTTCATTTAATTGGATATAGTGATTAGAATATCTTTTATATTATCCTCACTGCGGTTTTAATTTAAGATTATAATCTCACAGCTCTTTTCAGCTCCTCCAGCTTCCATTGAGATACTGCTTTTTCTTTTCCGATTTCATTTTGTTTATTCACTTTTCCTGCTGATTCAGTAAACATGCTGCTAGGATGATTTCTCAGGAAACCTGAGTGTGGCTATAAATTCCTTCATTCAGTGCAGACACTAATGAATTAAAACAAATGAAAATGATGCATGAGGCCATTCTCAGCCTCTGGAGCTGTCTGTTGATTTTTGCAGTCATTTATTGGAATTAAAATAAAAAAAGAATTATTTTCTTAATGGTGCCTAAAGGGGACATATAGGAGATGGAAAAGTCTTCATGTGTGTCATGTCCTGCCTTAGTAGATGGGTGATGTACAGGTTAAGATTAGAGTATTTTGATGCAGTGTGTCATGTTACCCAGCGTAGGAATTGCTCTGGTGAAGGGAACTGAAGTCCAAGGTCCAGTCCTGACTGCCCTGTGCTGGAGGGCACCAGCATGGGTATGAGGGAAGAGGATGGAGAGAAGAGGGTGCTGGAAGCCAAGCTGAAAAACCTAATTCCCTATAATCTTAGAAACGAGGAAGCACTTCTCCAGGCTGACAGTGGTGGATTTTCTAAATTAGTTTGAAATGTAGAATAGCATGCTCCTTTTTCATCTTGGTGATGGAGTCACACAGATTATCTGGCTGGCTTGTCACTGTAGAAGTACATAGCATCTGTATTTTGTCTCTGCTATAGTGCTAAATCCTGAGTGTCCTCCATGACTATCAGTGTTCCTTTCACGGGGAAAGGGCCAATGCGAAAACAGGCACGCACAGGAACTCAGAGAGTTTACAGGTCCATTAGGAGAGAAGCAGCTGCTTTGTGAAATTCCTATTTGTGATTAGGCTCAGAAAGCTCAGAGGTCCAAGGTAAAAGGCTTCTCCATACTTGGAGGTTTGGCCAGCTGAAATACATGGAAGTAGTAAAGCATTTAATCTGCTTTCTCTTCACCAGCACAGATGCTGTTACTGCAGCACCAGGACTGTGGCTTGCTTGAATTCTGACAACAAACTGCTATTGCAAGAAGAAAAATAATATCTTTATCATTAAAACATGCCAGTGATCCTGTTCAAAAAGAATAAAGGGTGAGGTCCCCAGTGCAGTGCTCCTGATTCTGCCCCAAAGTGGCCACTTGGAGAAGAGAAATGGGGCTCATCACCCACCATGCCCTTCCAGCCCCTGTGCTGGTGGTGTTCATGGCTAGAGACCAGATCGGACCAAAAGGCCTATTCCTTTTTCTGTCCAACACAACTAATTAGGTGAAAGCCATGGGTTCTTGTAGGGCTTCAGAAACAGTCTTTGATGAATTAGTTATTTAGCCTGTGCATTTGTGTGCCACTGTGCTGTATCACCTTCCCAGATCATGTGAATGCACCTTCCAAGCCAGATCCTGGTGCCTTTAATCACAGTGAACTTCATTCTGGGTTGTATCCCAGTGAAATCAATTAAGTTTTGTGCAGAGGAAGGTGCTGCTGAGCAGGACTATGAGTACCAGAACTTGGCTCTGGGTGACTGCTGCATCTGCTTCGACCATACTGGAGCATCACAGCGCTCAGCAAGGAAAGCAGGGACTGTCGCTACATTAGCATGAATTATTAACATGGCTCCAGTGTTTGGAGCTGCCGAGTATCAGGCCTATAACACATATCCTAAAGCAGTCAAACTGTTGTTATGAATGCAAAAATACTAACAAATCATTGGTTATTTAAATGGAATCATTTAGGGCTCATCTGGCTAATGAGGAATTAAAAACTGAACACTTCAGTTTTAGAGACACGCGAGATCAGCTGTTCACTGAAAGCTATCAGTGTACATACCTCGTTAGCTCCCTTGTGTAAAATTCCTTATCTGTGTCTTATTAGTCTTTCATTAATTAAAGCTACAGAATTCTGTAGTTTTTGTTAGCTGTTCTCTCAGCATGAAATTTGGCTAATTCTTCTGCTGGAAACAAAGCTCAAAGATTGAAGTTTATTCTTACTGTGTTCTTTGAGTTATTTATTTCATATTGCTGTCATGCACAGTTGAATTTATATGATGCTCTGACGACCTTTAGAAATTCCTCTGATTAAATGCTGTTCTACTTCATTACAACATTTCTGTACTTGTACTACCAGATTTGATGTGTACAGCTTAATAACACAACCAGATATGAATGCTAATAACTTTACAATTCATTGCATTGCTTTTTTTAAATGTGGATGAATTTTAAAACAAGTTTCTCTTGCTGCAGGCTTATATGAATCATATAAATTAGAAGGTAACAAAAGAACATATTAGCATTTGTTAGCCTGGATGCACAAATTTTGTAGTAACGGATTTAATATGTACTACAACTTTTCCAGCCTCAAGTTTAATATGTACTACAACTTTTCACCCTCGATTTTTCAACCGACATCATAATTGAATTGATTCCCTTCTTGCCTAAGGATAATGATTTTACACTGATGGAATCATTATTAAATTCTAAGGATTATACTGATGTTGCCTGGTTTACATAGAGCTAAAAAACCCTCAAAGTTATTCAACTGTAAAATACTTTTACACAAAGGCTACTGTAAGTCTGAGATAGATGAACTAATTATTATGTTTGGAGTTGTTAGTATCCAGCATCCATAACTGGAGAAAACTTCTTTAGGTAGTGGACATAGAGTGCTTTTGGAGATACTGCCCCATCGCATGTCCTTGAAGACTGGCAGGTGGTAACTTGCTGTTGCTGTCATGAAGGTGATGCTGTGAAAGCATGTGTTCATCAAGGCAGGAGATAGCTCTGTACAGATGTTCACAGAAATTACTCTGAAACCTCCTAATCTACAGACACATCTTCTGGTAGCGGGACAAGAAGCAGAGAAAAGGTGGAAGAGGGGAAAAAGGAAGGCATTGTGGAGGAGATAAACGTCTTCAGTAGTAGGGATCCGGATATCATTTCAGTTTGTATCTGCAAGAGCTGCCCGTGTTCCATCACACCTTCCTAGGTGTTAAAACTGATCCAGAGTAGTGAGAACCAGCTCACCTGCATCTGCCATTTTCTGTCTGCACATCCAAGCACTACTTCTTGGATGTGCAGAGGGAAAAGATAGTCCAGGTTAAACATAATTGATGAATTCCTGCTCTCCTGAAAAACATCTTGTGAGTAATTACACTTCAGAATGTAGAAATAGCTGTTGAATTAATTGATTTTACAGTTACTTCCTCGTGCTAAGTGGGTGTTGGTCTGAGTGGATGTGTCAAAAGTCTCAGGATGAAAGACATTAACCCATATCTGTTGAGTAATCAACAATTAGAATACAAAATAAATATCTGCAACCTTTAGTCAGACAAAAGAGGAAGAAAAAACTTTATTCCCCTTAAGTATATTAAACATATTTTCAATTTTTACTTGTCAAATATAGGAAACGTGACTGCTTGCTTGTTATGCTTCAGTCAGTTTTACTCACTACAGAAGACAAGAGTAAGGAGCAGCACCAATTGTTAACTTGCACATACTCAACTAATTGCATAAAGTGATCAATATGTGAAATCAAATGCCATATCCATGCTGCATTAAGATGTTACCAAACTACTGTTTTTCTTGGCTACTTTAATATGGTTAGAGATATAACACACCAGTTCTGTGTGGTTCAGTAGTTTCTATAAGATGAGATGTAAATGTCTTTAAAAAAAGGAAAAAGGAAAAACAAAAAATAGGTGATCTAACACTAATAGAGCTGTATGAAACTCATCTCAAATACATGTTAAATTTTCTTGACACTATTACTCTTTTCCTTGGGCTTTTTTTCTTGGCTCATCCGTTTTCAACCTTCTGCTCTTTGTCCTGGGTGTTCTCATCAGACACAAAATTCTCATTAAGCTTTTTTTAAGTATTGCACAGGCCTTTATACTATTTCCTATGCTCAATTTTTTTGCCTGTAACAACAAAACAAAATAATTAAGGTGGTTCTAGCAAAGTTAAGACAATAACATGAGATGAGATCTCTGGATTCCAACCCAGGCTCTGTGACTGATTTATTGAACAACCTGTGCTAAATTGTTGAGCGTATTTGCTGCTGATTGCCTGTCTTTAAAGTGAAGACATACTAAGTCTTGCCTTTGTATAGCATCAGACACGGTACTTGTTGACTTGTATTTGTGGGATGTTTTTAAAACACAATGCTCTATAATGTTGCAATGAAGTATATGGATCTGCTGAGACATGACAGCACACAGCGGGGAATTAGTCCTGGTGTGGCTTTGCAGATCTTAGTGGCAAACCCCTCTTCTCAGCCTATCATGAGGACAAGGGATTTGGGTGCCCCATTGGTGTGTGCCTGCGGTCACATGGTGTGGTGTGAGCTGCCGTATTCCTCAGCGAGGCAACGGCCCTGTGTGAGCATCTCCTATCATCTTGGCTGAAGTTAATGTCCTTGGGTAACCCAAGGGAAAATATCTCTTTGTGAGACGGACAGAAACATCCCTAGCAAATCCTGGGACTATTTCCAGCTGCTTGATGGTGTTGGTATGGACGTGGCTTATGCTCTATGAGGATAGAGTGATACCGCAGTGCCAAGTCCATGATGAAGCATCAGCAAACTTCAGCAGGATGAGAATTCACCCACTGATTTTTAGTTCAAGGTCAAAATCCCTGTCTGCATGGTTGCTGGATGCAGAGCAGGCAAGAGGGCATGGTCCCACAGCCCTGATGTCTCTGCTGCTTTTGTCATTTTCATGACTGGTGTCAACTTGGGTGGTTTTTTACTCCCCAAAGCTTGAAATCTGAAAATTGACCAGATTTCTGTAGATCTCTGGAGGAAGAGCAAAATCTGTTGCTGTTGCAATAAAACCTCATTATAGACTTGGTGTTACATTTCATAAGGGATCAGTTTGTGAAGCATCTGTTATTGCTCTGTCGGAGAAGGTGGAGAGCAGAACGGCAGAGAGGCTTTAAGTTGAGTTTGGGGGATCAGACATAATTAACAAGTTGCTGAAGACTTGCCATGTGCTGTAATTAAAGGGCTGCTGTCAAAGGCTAAGCAGGCATAAAAATGTACCTTCCTCTGCTGCTGTCCCCTCTGGTGAGTTCATCTTAATTTTCAGCATTTGATGGAGAATTGAATTTTGAGATGGAAAAGGGAATATCTTATTTTAGCAATACTTTGGTATCTCTTCGTGCTCTTGTGTGGGCATCCCGTCTGCACAGGCATGGGAAGAAAGGAGCTGGGTCCTTCTACATTGTTATGAGCTCTCTAGGGGATGTGCTGACAGCAGGCTGGGTAAGTGACTGTACCCTCAGTAGCTGGACTTGAACAACCAAATATGATGTACCACTAAAGGAAACTTGGACCACAAGCTCAGATATGACCTTGTCCTTGGCACAGGTTATCCCAGTGAGAAGTTTTTTCAAGTATGTCTAATGGATGGAGGTGTTCCTAATGTCATGTGTCAACATTTGGCAGATCCAAACTCTGATGGTGTTGCTGTGATTGTAGTTTAGGTATGCGTTAGCTTTGCAGTAGCTGGCTGGGATCCTGGAGCAGTTCAGCTGCAGCAGGGCTGATCTTGGTGCACTTGCGAAGTCCATCTGAGAACCTGAGGGGAACGGCGATGTTTTGGCTATTTCTTCATCCTACAGCTCTATGCTCAGGCAGAGAGTGTGCTGTCACTAGCCAAAACTAACTTAAAACTGTGTGGAGCTGACAGAGATTGCTGTCGGGGGAGTGATTACAAGATAGATACATCCCTGTAGCTCTCTACCCACCAGGTCAGACCATGCTTTGAATAATTAGGATGCATTCTGGTGGACTCGGTGGTCTGTCTTTCCAAAGAATAGGCATAGGGGTCAGCAGTTACAAAAAGATAGCTAGAAGACAAGGTTTATATTTTCTGTTGTTTTCTTTCTAAACAACATCTCATTTGGTGCAAGCATTAATATTGACAAGTGTATTTTATAATTTGCAAAAGCACATTAGGCTGAGATGGTGCATTGGTTTTTAATGTTTAATGCACATAGTTTAGATTGGATGCATTAATCATATTCCTATTGTCTTTGTTATGTTAATGGGAGAAATAAGCTTTCTTTTTTATATAAAAAAAAGAAAATGGGTTACACTTTTTTCGAAGATGCATTGTATATCAGCAGCTAATGAAGAGGAAATAATGATGACTCTGCACTGTAATATGTATTAGAACACTAATTAGACTATAGCAGAACTGCTTACGGATGTCTTTTAAACACCTGCTTGGTAATTTTCAGCCCCATGCGTTACTCCATTTAGCAGTGTATGCATGATGAGAAGACAGAGTTAAGACCAAAATATGAAGCACAGTACATACCAGTCCTCGTTTCTGTGATGCAAAAGGGAACGTCTTATTTCAGCAATACCTTGGTATCTCTCTCATGTGCAGGTATGCAGTCTGCACAGGCGTGGGAAGAAAGGAGCTGGGTCCTTCCAAATTGTCATACAGCCTCTCTAGGGGGGAGCTCTACATATGTTTTGAGAAAAAGATAACATGGAAGGTCATTTCATGGTCTGGGCTTTGTGTTGCCCATTGCAGGTATAGGGAAAAGAGTCAAGATACGTTGTTTCCTAACTTTTTTTGTAACTTGACAAAGGCAGCATGTTTTCAAGGCAGGAGTTCCAATTTGGGCTGTGGTCTTGCATGTATGTTAGTCCAGAATGTTATGTGTTGTATCTCCATTTGTTTATCATTAGTTTTGAGTGTGTCTTTTCAAATACTGTTAAAAGCTGTGCATCTAGAAATAATATTGGCCTTCGTTTTGAAAGCTATGCTTTGAAGTAGTCTTCTTTTACTGTAATAAGAAACCACAAATATTTCTACTCTATACCCTATTTGCTTTTACATTTCTGCCCATTATGTAAATAATTGAATTATAAACATGAATTATAAATGCAGAGCCTCAGCCTAATAGTCTATAATGAGAATAATAAAAAATACCAATTAGAAAAGCAGTTCCCATGTTTCTGTGATGGGAAAAGGCTTCATTTGCGGGCTTTGAACTTGCGCTAAAGGAACTAGATATTATCAGTAACTTGTTCATAAGTATCTAAGGATAGAAAATCAGGAAATGTTACATGGGACATCTTTATTTGTTTAGGCTGGAGCATGTTGGCTGAGGTTTGGATGATCCCTACCTTTCACACAGGAGGACAGCATATATGCAGCTGATTTCAACCTAAGGCCGAGCCTTTGTTAAAGACTATTAAATTTTGGTGGCTTTATTCCAAATGACAAATGATGCTTTGAACTGATGATATAAAAATTGCCATAGAAAATCAAGGATGTGCAGATATTTTGGTGGTTTCAGGCTGATGTGTAAAAGCACTGTTTCAATTTGTGATTATATTTATTTTTTTTAAGTTTCTGTAACAGATTAATGACTCCTGGTGAAGTTTGGTTTGCTGGGTATCCAGCATTCAGCACTGCTGCAGTGCTTAGCAATATCTGGTATTGCTCTACCAATAGATAGAAGCATGTTTGTTCCATGGGGACCAGATTACCAGGGGTAAAGCAACAACATAGGCAGCAAAAAGAATGCCAGACTGAAAGGAAAAATGGTTTGGTAGCAGTACCTGTTATCCCCCTGCAAAATGTTAAATCAAACTTTTTCTTTTTTTAAACGAAAAATAACAGGTGTGGGGTAGGAACTTAATTACAGGTTTTCCATAGTGAAAATCAGAATGAAACATTTTTGTCAGTTCTCTCTCATCCTCTTGTAACCCAGGAGCACTTTTGCTTCTAAAAAATTCTATTTTAATTAATTTGCATCTTTCTGTGGAAATCGATAAATTGATAAATTCCTGTTTGTGTAGTCCCACTGATGACTTTTCTGCTTCTTTGTGAATGCAAGAGATCATTCAGAACTGCACGCCACTCATGTGAGACTACATGGAAAGGGATTAACAGTAAGGTTGAATCTGCAGGGTGCCATTAAAAATACTACGATCCACTTTGCAGTAGTCCATGAGGATAAAGCAGGGTAATATTTGCTGGGAAACATGAAGGAGAAGAGGACTTGCTCTAGATTATATATCCAGCTGACAGCAGGCTTCTTTACTCCATGTCTCCTCACTTAGGCTTCATTGAAGCTGACCATAAATTGTAAAAAAATCACTTATATTTTATGTGAAGGTGCAAGCATTGGCTACATACTTTGCAGCCTTTGTACCTGCTTGTGTTGCCCACCTTGGAGCCTGCCTTAGGCAGTGACTCCTCAGTATTCCCCAGGCACTACTGAGTCTCTGCAGTGATTCAGCTTCTTTTCTCTTAACTCTTCCCAAAGGCAATCTTCCCTGACCGCGCTGTTCACATGTTGAAAGGTGTGGAGCTGTTTGTGCCGAGAGCCTGAACAGACCCCATATGAGCATGCTGAAGGTGATCAACTCTGATTCAGAGCTTCTTAATTTTTATTTTTTTATCTTGACCATGAAAGTTTTTAAGTGATGCACTAAATCCTGCGATACTTACACACTGAAATGCAGAATGACCACATTTCTTACAGGGTAATGTATTTAAAATTAATAGGCAATATTTCCATTTCATAGGTCTGTCAGAATTCCTTCTCTATTTTGAAATTTTTTGGTACTATCTGCAATTTTATATAACCCTATTTCAGGTGGCCATTGTGAGCTACGAATGTTTCCATCCTGTACATAAGATCAGTTTTGCCTTACAGGGATGCTACTGTGCTATGTAACTCCTGCTTTGTACCCTAAGTGTATCAGTGAAGCTTGGGGTAACTTAATGCAACATGAACAAAGAGGGTATAGTTGAAAAGGAAAAGAGTGATGGGGAAGTTCAGTGGCATGCTGGTATGAGTTGAGTCCCAGAAATGGTAACAGGTTTATAACATACCCAAGGACCAGATCAAGTAGGAGGTGAATGCAAAGGGTGCAAAGTAGCATCAGATGCCATAAGCCAGCGTGATTGACCAGGTGTGGGTTTGTTGAAGGAAGAGAGTGAAAAGGAAAATCTTTTCAGACAGAGCAAACCACCAAGACCTCACAGAGTCTAATATTATCGTGAACAGATGCTCCAGGGACTGCAGTAATGGAAGAAGATGCCTTTGGCTAGGAGGTTTGCAGGCAGAAAGTAGCAGGAAGAATACTCCAAGTGTAAGACAAGGGACTTGCCTAGATACAGCAAACAGCTATAAACCGTTGAAAACCCGAAGCAGTTTTGTCATGTGCGTCATTAGGGTAAGTAGTGGTCTCAGCATAGCAGGTACTTCAGCACCGTCAGTGCTTGTGGAGGCACCAGAGCAAAGCGTAAATGCATTCGTGCAAAGGAACTAGAGGGCCAGAAAGTGAGTGTTCCATAACCCCAGGGGGGTGTTCCGCCTTGCTAAGCAAACTTCCTTGCTTGCTGACGCCAGCTGTACCTACCACCGCCCCTCTAACACTGGTGGTACACCTGAGAGTAGCTGCTGTCAGCAGCTCTCTGAACTCACCCTTCAGTGAAGTGCTGAACAAGTCCATCGAGGATTTCTGAGTAACGCATGCTCATCTTTACAATTACATTCTTCTGAGGTTAGGTGCTTTCAGCCAGTTACGTGAGAAATTGCCTCTCAGTACCATAAGAGGAAGATGTAGGAGGGGAAGCAAGGCATCTTAAAACAGGTCTTTTTAAGTCCTTCCACATGCAGTTGTGTTGGGAAGTCTCAGGAGGCTTTGACACAGGTTTCGGGCTGTGTGTCACTGATATGACTGTGTGTCACTGATGTGACTGTGTGAGATGAGCGGTCCCCACCTCCCTACCTTGTGGTTTCAGAAGTTGTGCTCCACCTCCAAAGGAGATGGGACCAGTGTGTGTGAGATAAATGATAGTCTAGAAGAACTGAAATAATAACCCTCTGGAGGGTATCCGCTCCTTTCTGGGGTTAAAGCAGTCTCTCCATGGCTCCTTCCCTACTGGGTCCCCAGTGCATTTCAGGTGAGTCCAGAGATCTTAGCTTCTAGTGCTATTTAATTGCTCATCTATATGAGCAGTATACTTAGGCATAAACCATATCAATCTAATCACAAACCTGAACAAACCAACAATTAATCAAGTCCTTTATTTGTTAGCAGGCAAAAGCAAGCTCTCACCTATTATCCATTCTGCATACATACAGTTTTTCTGCAACCTTCATCAGCACCAGGAATTCAGTAACTGAGGACAATTTTTGTATCAGTAAATCCAGTATGTATGCCTACCCCTTTCCTGAATATTCAAATACGTGGCTGTATCAGTGCTTCTCATTTGGAAGTTGATGACAAGGGTCATAATTTTAGTCTTTATGTCCTATTTCCCCTGTTCCTGAATGCTGAAGGAAGGGCAGAAACTGTGCTGGGGAGATGGGTGGTGTTGATGACAACCTTGCAATCCTCAGCTGTTTGTTAGGGCATGATGCAAGGATGAGGAGGAGCAAGGAGCTCAGCTGAGCATCCATGCCCTGGTGAGGTGGTACCGCTCATGGTGCTGGGAGGGAGATGGTAGGTGTTAGCCCTGCTTTGCCCCTCCAGCCTCATGGCACAAAGCTGAGAAGCAGAATTGCCACATCGGGTAGGAAACCTACAGCCTAATAAAAAATTAATTTGATTTCTGAAGATGTTGCATGTCTTGAACTGCCATTAGGGCTGTGTTTAGTGAAAAGGACATGGGGTTTCATGTGGTTGCTTTCTGCTCGCACTGCATTTACATGCCTAAAAAGGTTTAGCTGTCATAGCCCTGACAAGTGCTACAAAGGTCTTGTTAAGGTCACTGATATCAGAGAAGTGTCTCTCATACAACATCCCAGTATCGGGGCCATCGTCACTGGGAACGGGGGCTGATGTCAGACACTGTTGGCTACAGACGGGATTGTGACCCTGACATTCTGGCATGGGTAAGCCGGCGCTTCCCTTGCTGCTCTTCCTATGGAGAGCTGTGTAATGTTGCTCCAGCTAAGTGCAGAAAAAGCTCTAAACATGCATGACCTTTAAATTCCGGCGGAGGCTGAAAGATCTGATGTGAACTAAAATCTGGGGTTGCTTTCATGTGTCTGAGCATTCAGGGAATAGATGTAGCTTAACATGCAAATGCAGGGCTTCCTGTGGAACGGCGCTGCTTTTCAGGATCTCTCATTTCACGCTGTTACAGCTCCATGCCCTGCTGTTTCTGTGAAAAGAGGCTCTCTGAGGAAAAGTTTCCCACAGAAATCCAAATGATGTGGTAAAACTCCCATCCCTACAACTTAGAATGTAATTTCTAAAATGCATGGTGTCCATCTGCAACCTGGCAGTCAGTATCTTCTCTGCTGCTAGTGTTTAGAAAACAGCCCCCTGCTTCCTCAGTTTTCTGTGTCTATACTTTATTTATTTGTCCTCATCTATTTAAGTGAGTAGATCTTGAAGTCAGGAGCCAGAGCTCCTGTCCTGCCATAGGTGTGCAGATGAAGATTTTCACTCTGTGAACAGTGATGCTCTAGTGACCTTTGAAACATAGAATCATAGAATAATTAGAGTTGGAGAGGACCTTAAGATCACCTAGTTCCAACATTCACTTTTCTTCTCTGCATATAAGTTACGGTGCTCACATAACTTAAGTGTTCTGCACACAGAGAGAAATAGATGTCTAACACTTTGTTTTCTTATTGCTAATGCAAAATGCTGGTGAAGCCCGTATACAGCAGCCATCAGGCAGGTCCTTTCCCTAGAGGTTCCAGGTGTGGCATACCACCAGTGGCGTCTGCTTGCTGCTGTAATGCCTATTTGGCACTTCAAATGTCTTCCCTGAGCCACCTCAACATCATCATCTTCTGTCTTTAGAGCAATGTTTGATGCACTATTGATCTGTGAAATGCAGCCAGTGTTCGACACTTCTCTAATCCCTTACATTTTTATTCTCTTCCGTTTTTGAGTATTTCCCATTCTATGCCACTACCATATAATTCAACATTTTAGGTGTATTGTTCCTCACTGTGTCTACTTATATTTTTTAAGCTTGTCTGGTTATTTTGGCAACAAGAGACACCGTAAATTATGTAAGCAAGCTCTCCCCTTACAAGCTGGTCCTAGCCCTGTGCTGCCCCGATAAGAGCAGTGAGACAGAAGCAGCTTTAGTAACGGCAGGACTTGTTCAACCGCATTTCAGCTGTGCTGTGAACAGAGAATAGAGCACACGACATGCTGGAAATGAATTGAAACTACACAGAATAGGGGTTAAAAACAGATCCAAGCCTGGCTGTGGTCTGAGACTCCTCTGCAATTTGGGAAGTGCAGTTCGTGGCAATTTAGTCTTGAAGCTGTGGCTGTGACCATGCTATGGGCTGTATGTAACAGAACCCAATTACCACATTATCTGGGTCTAGAAATCATGGTACCTTTATTTCTAAAAGCTGGGCTTTTATCCCAGTTGTTCAGCTGGGAGTTCGGGTAGGTGTAAGGGAGGGTTCTCATCCATAAGGCTGATACTGGGTGAAAACCCCTTGAACAGGGGAGGGACCTGAACCTATTGCACACTTTTTAGCACATACTGCAATGAAATAGGAAAACGGCCACAAGCAGCAGCATCTCAGTTCTTGAATTCAAGGAAGAGCAAGAGTCCTGCTATTTCCCTAAAGGAGATGCTGGGAAGTGATGAGCTGTTCCTTGTCTCAGTACCTCAGGTTTTATTAGATTCTCCCATGATGTTCCTATTCAGGGGTCAGCCTTCTGATACTTTTTTCTTCTAAGCAATCATTACGGACTAATTGATAATCCTGAGGACTGGCAGCAGTTATCAGGGACAGATGGCCTCTGCTGGGAAACCTCTGCCTGTGAAAGCTCCAAAACATGACGTAAGGCTCATCTTTTCAAGAAAGTCTTTACCAGATGGGTCCAATTTAAAACATGGCCTTTCTCATTTCTTCCTGAAGGATAGCTAATTAACAGCAGGAGAGATAGCTCTGCTCCTCTGAGGGCAGGGGGCAGGCAAAAGTGGGTGTTTGATATTGAAACGTTGATGGGTTTGGTTCTTGTGCATCAGTGAGATGATGAACTTGTTAGAATAAATATTGATAAGTGTATTGAACTTCCTATTATTCTGAATTTACTGGAGCTGGCCCCAAAGAGGCCAGTTCTTGAGAAATATGTTATAAAAAAAGGTCTCTGATCTCATTTTTATTATTGCTGTGCAATGACTAACCCTAAGTTCATTTGTGTTCTCTCTCATCAGTCCTATTAGTAGACTGCTGCCAAAATTTGTGGCCACAGCTGTGGAGCTCAGAGAGCAGCTCAGAAGAGGATGTTGAAATGAAGCTCTTGTCTTGCTTTCTGAGGGCTGCCTGCTCGAATCCAATTGTTTCTGGCAGTCATTTCCCAGTTGATAGTCAGCTTTATCATTTGATATTTGAACCTTTGGCTTATTTATCCAGGCTCCTTGTGGTCCTTGGTTTGCTGCTCGGAGAGCGTGTCAGCCCCAGCCTGCAGTGAGATGCTTTATTCTCTTTTCCTCTTGAACATCAAAATGGCTCCAAGAGATTCTTCTCCTTCAGGCAGGAAACCCTGAAAACTCTGTATCGTTTCAGTTAGATGCATTACAAACTGTGCTAATTGCTAGTCTTGTCTCTTTTCTCTTAAATGAGCTATAACATACCTCTTTTCCTCCCCTCCCCAACTGCACTAAAAATGCTCTATTTTTGTATGCTTTCTACAAGCATGTCTGTGGGGTAGAAATGAGGAGTTCTAACTTACCTTGTGTTATGTAAATATTTCTGTGCTTCTAGAATGAAATACTTCTTTTCCTTTGATCCAGCTTTCTTGCAGTCAGTTTAACCTTAAGAAAGAGTCAAAAGAGATTTATGGAGATTGCTGGTGGCAGTATTCTTGAGGAAATTGGAGAGAGAAAAGAAAACTCAGAATTACCAATATAGCCCATTTAGAAATGGATGGCTAACTGAAGGAAAATGTCTTGTGGAGACTTTACAAGCAGTTTTTTTGCTTAAAATAGCTGCAGCCAAATGTAAAAATAACATTTTCCACATTTGCATAGAGTTAAATGATGAAAATGGTGCTTTTCCAGCAGCCTGGCACATGGCTGTGCCCCATCCCTGTGCTGTGGGCAGGACCTCCAGATTCTGTCCACTGGGCTGTGGTGGAGGTACAGGGTATGGCCAGATGTGGGATGTCTGCAGGGCTGGACCTGCAGCTTTCCCCAGCACACACACACACACACACACACTGACCTGTGGGGACCATGGCCAGTGTCCCATATGATCCCTTTCGGCTGTAGCTGTTGAACAGTATCAGCAGAGGAAAGGGACAGTCTGAGTCTGGTTGTAGATGATTTTCTCAGCAAGCGGGTGTTCCTGGTGGGTAACTTTGCTTAAAATGTTAATTATGCTTCTTCAGAAGTATGCAGTGAAGCAGCTCAAGAGGGGAAGAAGCTGCAAGAGACTTGGGAGAAGTCACAGCCTCCAGTGTGTTTTGCTCATTAAGCTCCAAAGTGGAGGAAGCAGTTTGAAATGCTGCTGGCACATTTTGCCTACCAGCACTGAAATTGGGCTTCCACTTCATATATATCTAAATGCCAATGCTCGTGGGGCAGAGGACCTTACAGAGACGATTCGGGGGTGGACGTGACAGTGCTTTAGTGGTGGACTTGGCAGTGTTAGGTTGACAGACGGACTCAGTAATCTGAAAGGTCTTTCCTAACCTTAATGATTCTGTGGTTCTATGAGAGCTTGTATGTATGATGGAAAAGCTGTAGGTATGGCTGGAATTAGATGAGTCAGATGCCTGGGGTTAAGAGGTGAAGTCATCTTTGGGTTTCTGGCTGAACTGTGCCCTTTTTAGTGCCAGCTGATGTGAAGGTGAGGCTGGAGCTAGGCCATGCCTGTGGAGGCAAGGAGGGTTTGGTGTGGTTGAGTGTGCCCATCACAGAGCAGCAGGGAGCTGTGTGCTGATACTGCTTCACTATGCCCCCTGCTAGACCTCAAAGGAGCAGTCAGCAGTGCTGCAAGGTCCCACATCCTTGCACTTGTTCAGGCTATGCTGCGTGCTCCTTCTCTGCCCATTGCACATGCAGCCATTCCACCCAGCTGCAAATAATGGAGCCTCTGGCTCTGCTGTTTCTCCATGTGGGTGCCCATCTTTGAATGGGATTTCAGCATCTATTTGATGAAATACATGTAGCGGTGTCAGGTACTGCTGCGCTAAACCCGGCCCAAATCTGAAAGCAGATAATCAAAGTGCTTTAGCAAAGATGGTCAACCTTGTGAATGTGAATGAGTGGAGAATACTCTAAAATTGGATTCTCCAATTAGAATTACTCTATTAGAATTAAATTAGAATACTCTAATGCTTGGGTTGGTAGACAAAGATTAGTATTCGCTGGAAATGAAAGAGAAGGGACACTTTGCATAATTCATAACTGAGAAGGATTCCTGTTAAAAATTAAGAAGATTTTACTGGAATTACTTTTATCTGTCCTTACGTTTGTGGCTGGAGTTCCAGCTGACGGCTGTGGGCTGTGCTGGCAGGGCAGTGAACAGTCTTTCCAAAAGAAAATTTTAGGATAACTTCAAACTCCCTCGAGAAGAGGTTGATTCTAGTCTTCACCTGTTTGTAGAGATGGGAGGAAAAGAAGCAAGCAGTGTGTAGTTAAAAACATTTAAATAACAGTAAAAATGATTATACAGAAGATATAATAGTAGCGACTTTGTTATTTGGCAGTACTTTGAGCAGAGAGAACTATATAGCAGAAGTTCTGCCTTGGTCCTCCTTTTGTTTCGAAGGGCTGATCGATCAAAGCTTGCTGAAACTGGGGTAAGGGTTTCATTAGCCTTGGATCAGGTCCTCAGCACTGGATACTCTGGTTGCGTGAAAATAGGTAATTAATATTGCTTTATTTTTCATGTTTCCAAGGCAACACAGAACCCCCAGACACTGTTTTCCAGTACATGAGCAGAAGCTTTTGGCTGCAGCAGAAGAGTTCCCCTCTGTCTTGTATGAAGCTGCTGTAAAGGTACCAAAGCCATATTTTCTGTTATAGTCAATTTACATCCTACATCCAAAAAGTAATGTCAGTCAGATGCAGCTGATGAACTGATCTGTTCTCACTGCAGAACAGCTCATTCAATCAGCTGAGAGCTCTGCTGTTCAAATAGATAATTGATGTTGTGACAAGTGTAACTTTAACTGCCTCAGTTTGGTGGCAATGTTAGGAATTGTGACTACAATTAAATTATTTGCCTGCTTTAACCATGACCCTCCTCAGATTGATAATGAGAGCAGCTCTTGTTAAACACATGTCCCTTTTGATAGACTCCTTTTACAGGTCTTCAGTTGGGAAAAGTAATTTATTATTTGTATCATAGAGGGAATGAAAGAGAGGGATTTCCCTTATTTTCTCTGTTTTCCTTTTATGTCTTTAGCTGATGGAACAGGTCATTGCTTGTGTTCCAGCATAAAACTGAAAGATCCTCTAAAAACGAAGTCCCCCAGGAGACTAATCCCAATGAATGAGTTTCCTGCCTGTCAATACTCCTTCTAAATTAATGGGCATGGATAATGTATTTATATGCCCAAATCTCAGGAGCACTCACAGTACCTTCCCTGAGGTGACAAAAGAAATCAATTTGCCCTTCTATTTTGGGCTTCAGAGCAGTGAGTTCAGAATGCCTACAAGCAGTTCCCTACGTGTGCTCTGAAGTGCCCTGATGTACTGTAACTCTGTGTCCAAGACCCCTGAGTCTCAGAGCAGGAGGATGCTGCACGCAGTCACTCCGAGCACAGCTGCCAGTTGCTTTCATTCATAAGGCAGTGTTTTTATGTTTGCATTTTCATGGTTTGGTGGCTGGTTTCCAGTCCCACCTCTGACTAAGGGCATGTGAACCCTCCCTGGGTGCAGCTGGAGGATTCCCATCCTGCACCCTCAGCTGGTAATGGAGCACGGGAAGCAATTCAGTGTTCCTTCTCCACTTGCAGCTAAGTCATTCTGAATCCTGAGGGGAATGGGGTTTGGGAGGCTGGAAGCTATGTGGGCAGCCAGGAGCTGGAATGTTTCAGCAGTTGCTCTTTCCTGATGGATGGTTCTGGGATGTCTCTCTGCCCTAGGAGATGCTTTGAGTTTAAATTATCATGAACTGATTTAATGAACATCTTGGAAGTTACATCCTTTCTGTTGGTGCCTAATGGGATGCTTTTGGTTCTTCCTTTTTCAGCATTTGCCGATGCCTCAATGTTCTCCTGCCCAAGGGGAATTAATTGCCAAGATGGAATGAAGAGCACAGCACAGAGAACAGCATGGTCCAGGTCTCACAGGACTTATGCTTTTGAAGGGTAAGAACATAATCTTAGGTACATTGGGAAGAAAGTGTCTTAGTAACACTACATAGGGTTACTGGCATGTCTCATGTATTTGTGCATTAAGAGACTTTCAAAGATACTTCCTGATCTCAAGAAGATCAGCAAGCAGTTCAGAAAAAGAAATTTAATACCAAATGAGTTTATCAAGTTTTCTTGACCCCTAAGGGTGGGAAAAAGACAAAAGAAACGTGCACATGAGGTCTTGTGAAATTCTATTATGAAAACTCATTCACAAACTGAGAAGTCTCAAACCAGAGTGTTCAAAACCAAAGCAGATGAAAAGCGTGGTGTGTATTACGGCAGATATCACTGCAGACACTGCAACGTGGCAGTTAAAGCTGGTGTAGAGGACCTATGAGGAAAGGCGAGTGTCTGTCTATCAAAATGCCAACTCTTGAGGAGGAGAGCTTTTTGATGCACCTAACAAGGGGCAGGACAGAGTCAGTGGTCTGACAACATAGAACCACTGTCAGCAAGAGAAAAATATGAAAATAGACTAAAAATTGGTGACAGCCTGGGGCTGGTTTTTACTGCCAGTCTGTTTTTGTGGCAGGTGTATGCCCAGACAGACACATCTACTCTGAGACTGTCTCCTGGAGATACATGTGTTCCTCTTGGAAAGATGAGATGCTACCTGCTGGTCAGACCCACTGTGAGTGTCAGAAGAAGTGAGCAGTAGAGGCAAGACAGCGGCTGTGTGGGAGGAATGAAGGAGAGGATGCCACCAAGGAAGTGATGGCAGCAGCTCTGCATCCTGCAGCCAGCTGGTGCAGCAGTGACCAGTCCCACTGGCACTGTGGAGGTGTCCACATCCTTAGCTGACCTTGGGAAACACTTCCAAGCCAAAGATGAGACATTACTAGCACCTCTGAGAAACAGCTCCTACATGCACAGGGTGCAGGCAGGCTTTGCTTGCTGAAGCAGTTGAAATAGCTGTTAAATTTAGAAAAAGATAAATATCTATCCCTTTCTGTAGGGTTCACATCTTGCTTCCTGGTGAGATCCAGGCTGTATGCACACCAGGGAGGCAGCTATGAACTCTGAGAAGTCTTTGCAGAAAAGCTCTTCTCTGAGAGGGTAAGACTGGTATCTAGAGATACACTGAAGTGGTGTACTTTCCCCCCCATCATGTTGCAGCTTGCATATGTATGCATCAGATTGAAAGCAGTGCCTCTTATGAAACAGAATTAACACACATTCAGTTATATCTCTGCTAAATGTATCCTTTTTTATTGGTTTTCAGGAGTTCAAAGCATTAGCATAAAACAATCGAGGAGGTTGTTTTTCCTAAGAGAGTAAGTGCCTGTTTACAAACTCATTTTATTTTCACAATATTCCATTGTTACTTATTTCAGACAGAAGGCTGTCAGATTAATGCACTCCCTCATAACATATATAACCTGACAGGCACTGCCCATGTCTGCATTCCACCAGTGGAAGGCAAATTAAGTAGAAAATGTAAATCTCCAATATTTCTTAGGGCTAAAGTGATATTAGTTTTTAACTCATTTTGTATTCATAGAGGATCCTGTATGTTCACAACACATCTGATAAACTGTCCAAATAAAAAGTGTGGGTGTTTTAATTCTTATACCAGCTACCTCTGAGAAAGTCAGACTTTGGAAGCACCAGGAGGTGTCATTGAGACCCCTCTTATGAACAGTTGTCAGGTAAGAATGGAAAAATCACATTTTAAGCACAATAAACCCTTTAGAAAGCAAATCTTGGGAGAATAGAGGTGCAGGGTGAGAAACTTTGAACTTAAAATAACCTCACAAACAGCCCTTGCCCTCCAGACCTGTGCCAGCACAGCACACGTATTGCCTCTGGTACTGGCTTCCCACAGAAGCCATTCTGGCTTCCAGAGGAGGCATGCACAGTTGCAAGCATAGGTATTTTTTTAAGCTGTTTCAGTTCCTTTTTCTTTGGAGCATGTATCCAGCTGGTGGCACGACTCTTGTGTCTTTTCTCCTTTCCACAAGGACAGTTCGAGTTATTGTCCAAGAAACACCCAGCGGGTTGCCCAGTGTTGTGTTGCGCTTAGCTTGCAGAGGAATCCTGTGGATGCCTCTGTGGTGATGCTGCTGTAGGGGTGCAGCATGCACCTCTCACCCTACAGGAGCCAATGAAAGACTTGGCTCATCTGTCCTTGGGTTTGCCTGTCCCACTCCCCCCAGCTTCTGGCTTCGTGCTTTTGGAACCTCCAGTGTTACTGCCCAGCGTGGAGGAATACAGCTCCACTTCTAGGTATTGAAAAGAATATACTTTACAATAGTGTTTGTTTCCCTAAAATCTCTGACTCAGTCCAACTGTTCTTTCATACTGGATTTCGCATAATAGCAATTGTGATAAAATGTTGGCTATTTTTGGTGCAAGTACAAGAATGGCAGAAATACCCTCCCACCATCCACAGTTCCAGTCACACAAGTGATTGATGTGACTCACGTTTTTCATTAGTGTTGATTCTTTTTCTTTCTCCTCCTCAGGACTGAATTGCAAACCTTGGTTATTTACAGAAGCTGCTCTGGAAAAGCTTGCACATGGTATGCTCAGAAACGTCTCCCCTCATCCTTTACCAGCTCTTCACCTTTTCCTCTATCCTTTCCCAATGACAACTTACTTTGACTTACAGAATCAAGTCTGTGCTATTACCACAAATAAACATTGACCAAATTAACATAAGGTGATGGAACAGAGAGAGGTCAGCTTAATGGAAGACTAATCTAAACATAGGGCAAGGCTGGTGTCTACCAACAACCATCTGAAAGGTAAAACCCTCTTTACTTGGGAAAAGTTACTTCAGTCTTGCATATACACTTGTAAACGTGTTGAGATTGCCATTAACCCTTACTGCAGCATTTGGATCAGCTCCCTATTAGGTAGGTAGAAGCAATGCTCTAAAAGCTTGACGTATATATTCAGATTTGCCTGTGTTCCCAGTGAGAAGGTTTTAGTGCTAGGAAGCCTGGGGCTTTAAAATGGGAAGCTGCAGTATGTACAGAATGGGCAATTTGCAGGGGAAAACAGGCCATACAATTTAATACTAGAGAGTGAGGCACTAAATAAATTATTATAAAGGACTAACTCTTCAATATAATTACATACATTTTTTTTCGTTGTAAACAGTCTAATTGGATAGATGGGAAAGAAGTGGCTTTTTGTCCAGTGCTGCAAGCCTGCAGGCAGAGGAAAACCTTAGAAATTCACACACAGACTTTGGTCTCTGCCATGTGTCTGCCTCTGGGACAAGACTGGGATGTATTAACATCCTTACTTTTCCCTTCTCCCTCCTGCCCTGCTTTCTGTACAGGTAAGCCTGAGTATATGGGTTGGGATTTTAGTCTCTTTGCAGTAAAACTACCACAACAGAAGATCCTATGCTGCCAAGAAGCACCAGTTAGCAGAAATATCATGAAGATGCTGTAAGTATCATTTTTAGATGCAGTAAAGCCCATGTGTGGAAACACAGAATCCAAACAAGCAATAATACTTTGAAATATTTGAGTATCCCTCAATGTAATAAATATTTTATTAGAGTAATAGAAAAAAATGCATACAGATAACCATAGGATACACACACAACCAGAAGTTTAAGGATAAATTTCAAGCTTTTCAATATGAAACAAGGTACTTGGTACATATCTCATGGAGATATATAACTAGAAATTAACTAATACAATGTAAACTGTGTGAAAATGGTAATACAGGAACTTGGACTAGAATTTTGTGAAACAAGAATAGAAAGAGTCACCCTTTGTTGCATGAAACATAACTGTATACTTACTAGTAACACCTGTTTTTCCATCTCCCACCCACTCCCCCCCACCCCATTTGCAAGTGTCTGAAAACATCACTGGTTAGCCACATTGAAAAGCAACTATCCGTTTATAACTATGTATGTACAGTATATACAGATCTTGCTTACTTCAACAGTTAGCACGTATTTCCATCTGGATGTGATACTAATAAGGTAATTTGCTATTTGAATGCATATCAGGTATTTTTCTTTTCTACAGTGATACTGTAATTTCATTAATCCTGGTTCTCTCCCCTTATAGTTCTGTGTGTTGTAATAATACTGTGAGACTTTCTTTAAAAGGATATGGTTTTATGTCATATGAACACTTGTGCTCTGCCATGTATGTAGGCAGCTCTCTAAAAGGTGTCTCAAAGGCTGATTTGACTAAATTCACAACTATGGAAGTCAAATGGACCAGGTTTAATGTATCATTAATGTATTGCTATGAAAGAAAGCATAGATTTCTCCATAACAGCAAGCCTGAAGTGTCCTTGTGTGTTATTTTTTTATTATAACCTACAGTATTGCCACAAACTTACTATAATTGTATGACATTAATGGGGTGCATCAGAGTGCCAGACCAGGTGAAATATTCTGTATTAGTTAAAAAGCATCAGGAAGGGGAGTTATGAATGAGACACTGAATTTACAGTGTGGTGCAATACAGAAAAGAGCAAAATAATTCAGGGCTGCATATATTTGGAAGCACCACATGACAAAGTAGGGAGGTGGTAGTAATTCCTTTTTGTAAGGCCATGGTGCAACTGCATTTTAAGTAACGCTTACAACTGGGCACTTTTGTTAGTGAAATGCACTGGCAGGAGTTCAGAAAAGGGCAATAAAAATTATTCTGAAGTTGGGGGAATTTGGTTATGAATAAAGAACCTGGTTAAGAAATACAAGGTGGGGATATAAGTAACTAACTTCAAAATCTATTGATGGAGAGGAAGGTTAGGTGTTTGAAAAGGTACATAAATATATGCTGTGATAAAGCAGAGAGCTGTGAAACCATTTCGTAAGAGCAGTAGTGAAAGCCCTACCTCTCAAACATCCCAAAGTGGACTGTGCAGAACTAACAGCCATACTGTGATTTTTCTCTATCTATCTTCCAGCTTTGATTTCTTGCAGTATTTAGAATTACTTATAGAATGGGCAGTAGGAAAACTGATCCAAACCTTCTGGATTCTGACACTGGCTTAAGAACAGCTGCTTGGTGGATGTGTTTGTTACTATCTGATTGAAGTGCTGCCTCTGATTTCGTCTTTTGTATGTAGGATGATGTTATCCTAACAATGCAGATCCTACCCAAAACATTGTCACTGCAGAAATGGAGTTTCTCACTGAGCTAAGCTCTCCCCTGAAACTCTGACCACAGTGCCATTGCTCTCCCTCCCATTGTATCTGAAGTATGTAATATGTAAACTGCTTTGGTTCAAGTATTAAGGCATTTTAGATTCCTCTTTAAAGGATTTGCAAAACTTTACATGGTATTTTTACTTCAACCTACAGTGAAATACAAAGAATTTAAAAACACGTCAGGATAGAAGAAAAACATGCATTAAACACTGCAGGTTTCTTTTAAAAAAAAGCACTTTTCTGTAGTAACCAATTCCTTTTTTTTTTTCCCCCCAGCAAATGAAAATGTATCATCACAACACTGAATTAAGGGTCAAGGAAAATAGCACTGGAAAGAAGCTGGATACACTGAAGATACTCAAGACGGATGGACCGCAACCTCTTGCATCCATACCTGTGTCAAAGGAAAAAGGTATGAGTTAAATGGAAGCATGAGTTTTGTCTTTGCCAAACCAGTATTCTTTCTAGACACTAAGCAAAAAATTTTATTGTACATTTTTATTTCTGACAAGCAATGAAAATTTAGAATAGATTTACCAAAACTACAGTAAATATTGTAAAACTATAGAAATGCCTTGCAAAACACTGAAACTGTACAAATGATCCTTACTTTCAAGGTAATACTAAAAAAAAGGGTAAAAAAATCTAATGCTTTTAATACCAATCTACATTATAATTTACCAGTTCAATAAAAGGAAGTTTGCCATGCGTAAGTGCATGGAAAACCGTTAACTGCTTTTTTTTTTTTTATTACCTTATTGCCATACAACATCCAAGTATTCTTTTTTCTCCCCATCAATAAGTACTGAATTCATGCAAAGACAAGCTGTGACAGCTGCTGGGTGTCAACTGCACATTTAGTAATGATTCACTACACTAAGGCAGAGATGCATTTGTACTATGGCCAGTATAGAGAGGATTCTGTCATTGACTGGGGAGCCTATATAAGCAGCAACAAAATAATAAGAGATTCAGTTTTAACCTACTAGCTAGCCTGGGAATCAGGATCTGATCACTGCTAGTGCCATCTCCACCCTCCGTTGTTGCTTTTACTTCTATAATGTAATCTTCATTAAACTGGAGCACAAGTTCAGCTGTTGTCTTGTCTGTGTTCAGCACGTTCATATTGCTCTGACTGATGGTCCTGTACAAAACCTGCAATACAAGCAAAGAGCTGTAGTGTGACGTATCTTCCAGTAGGACCTGCCCTGCAATTTATATTTGTTTCTTAGAAACAAGGTTTCAGTCTTTAAAAAGATGGGGTAAGAGAAAAGATCTGATTTTTGGTTAACGTATATACTAGGGCAGAATTGCATTTAAAGAAAGAAGCTAACATCAATCAAGTACTTTTATTCTAACTTTAATAAAAAATAGCACAATGTATAATGACAACATATTATATTATTTCATTATATATTTTATATAATTTGTTGGGTTTTTAATTATAATTATTATTGTTATTATTAAATAATGTAACATAACAGGTGGTTGAGTCACTGGCCCAGGTTGCTCAGAGAAGCAGTGGCTGCCCCATCCTTGATAGTGCTCAAGGCCAGGCTGGATGGGGCTTAGAGCAGCCTGGTTTAGTGGAAGGTGTCCCTGCTTATAGCAGAGGAGTTGGAAATGGATGACCTTTAAGGTCTCTTCAAACCCAAACCATTCTATGATTCTGCTGACTACAAATAATATATTCTGTTAGAATACCTTGATGTATTGTTCTATAAATTATCCCACTGTTTGCAGTCTGTCATTATCTAGATCAGCTTCGTATCACCACTATGTAGTTTGGGAAGGAGGGAACTAATCAGTGTTACAGACTACTTTGGGTGATGCTCCCCAACTGCTTAATGACTACTCTGTCATGAAATTTCACTGCATTCAATGTCCTATGTAACTGGACTATGTAAATTCATTCAGTAAAATTAACCAGCTTTATAAAAATTCTGCTTATCCTTGTGTACTTAGCAATGTTTGTTATGCATACGGAACCTGAAATTGTTTTGGGAGGCAGAGTATGCAGTTTGAGACTCTTCATAGTGTGTTTTTTGGGTCAGCTACCATCTATGAAAGTAGATGGCTCATCTGAGCTGTAAACATGTTGTTCTTGCCCATACTACTCAGAACACTGTATTCAGATCTTCAGCATAACTCTTTTATGCAGGAATGTATCATGTAGGCTCCAACTGTATGCAGCTCTTGAAGAACATCCTTGCTATTCTCTTATATATGGCATTTAATTACTTGTATGTTTGTGCACCAGTCAGATCTAGAATAGATGGAGCAATGTATTAAGACGATGAGAATGTCCCACAGTAGGTATGAAGAGTTTAGAGTATCAGTTTGTTAAATGTGGTGCTAACATACTTGGCCAGCAGTGAGAATTATACCTATCACCTAAATTTTGGATTTACTTGGTTTCTTTGAAAATATTATACACTTGGATACATACATGTTACATGTGATAAGTACTGTTATATATGTTGTGCCAGTCAAGTGTTATATATCTGGTTAAGTGGAATCTCAAGAGCTGGCAACTATACCTGCAGCTCCCAGTTTTGTTTGTGTAAGGAGAAGCTATTAAGTGTACCACTAATGGTAAAAGAGCCACAGCCTGCGAGACATTGTTAGAACATGATGTAAAATCTATAAAAAGGAGACGGTACTGAAGTGGTTTAGATGTGGTATTGTGCATCCGCTGAACTTGCTGCCTTGAAAAGAGGCAAGAGTAAGCAAATTGTGGGTTGCTTTCATGCAGTTTTTGGGTCTGTTTTCACTTACCTTATACCCAGTCACTTCAGACTCATTCTCCATGGCTCTTACTTCTTCCCAGCTGAGGATTACTCTGGAGTCGGTGACATTCCACACAACATTCCCTGGTGGTTGACTGGGTGCTTCAAATAAACAGAGAATAAAAGCATGACTTTAATTTAATTGGTATCAGTGATTTATTAGCAAACAATAGTTGAGGTAATTTATTGTTACTTCATGTCGGATGCAAAAGCAACTCAAAGGCAGCCTTTGTAAACTTCCTGATTCAGAGACTACACTGAAAAAAAAACCCAGAAGGAAAGAAAACCAGAACGGCACATAGATGTTATTTCTGAAGTTGCATTATCCATTGATGATCCTTCATTAAATAGAGCCAATTATAAATTATTTGTTAGACAAATGTAGTCTTAGTGAGTATTCAAATCTACACAGGGCTGATTTACTGTAACATCTCTAATGTAAAAAACATCTGACAGATTTTTTTTGTTGTTTTAACTTGAGACATGATTTGAAATGCAGTTTGTACCATTTCTGTATCTGCAGTTTGAACAACAGTGGGCTTCGTCCAAGTACATCTATTTGGGTGTTTTGTTCATTAACAATCTATCTGAGACTGTAATTTTCAAGGGAAGCAGCATGCCTTTGGCTGTACAGTTTAAATACCTTGAAGTTACCTTTGCCTTCCCTGAGAGCTTGGCTAATATGAACCTCTTAAGATGCCTCAAGTTGGTTTCCCAGAAAACAGGTCATTTCAGTGACCCAATCAATGATTAAAATCTTTTCTAAATGCATTAAGGAAAACAATTTACTGTTGCTGTCACCTAGTGGAGGCAACCTGCTGCTTAGGTGGACTGTGCTACACTTTGATGCTGAAGGTTGCAGCATTTAACACTGACTGGTTTTAAACACCCTGTGCGTGTTCTTATGTTGTTTTTTTATTTTCCCTCTCTCTTCCCCCCCACCATGCTCCCCTCTTAAACTCTTTCCCACAGGTAGTTCCCTGCCTTCTTTCCTTGAGTAGTCAGATCAAAACCCACCTGATTGTATTTTATAAGACACACAACTTTTAAGAGTGAGACTCAATAGAACTATTCTAAAGTCAAATGACCACTCACAGGTATTTTTTTCTTGCAGCATTTTTGTTCTATATATGAAATAGGATTTAACTTGATGCACTAATAGCCACTTTCTGTAAATGTAAGTTTTTTTTTACATCTGAGCATTAAGTATTACAGCATATATGAATAGTTTTCACACTGAGATATTAAAGCTGAATTTCAAAAGAAGTGAGTCATTCTTTTAAATCCCCAAAATATTAATATGGTAACACAGTGCCTGTGATCTGTACAGAATGATAAACAAGTACCATTCTGTCACTAAGGACTAAACCAACTCAGATTAACTTACATTATTTAGAATATAGATAGATATGTATATCTAGAGTTTATATATATACATATGTAAACTCCAGATTTAACTCAGCTTAACTTACATTACCTAGAGTTTATATATGTATAAACTCTACATATATCTAGATTTCTGTATCTATATAAACTAGATATATATAGATACATGTGTATAAACTCTAGATAATACAACTTAATCTGAGTTAAATCTAGAGTTTATATATGTGTGTGTGCATATATATATGTATGTAAAAATTCTAGATAATGTTAAGTTAATCTGAGTTGGTTTAGTCCTTAGTGACAGAACGATACTTATATATAAGCATATATATGTTATCACATATAAACTCTAGAATGCATATATCTAGAGATACATATCTACATATAAACTCTAGCTTTAACTCTGATTAATTTACATGATCTAGGATTTATATATATATCTATATAAACTCTAGATATCTGTATATATCCATATCTATCTATGTATATAGATATAAAGCTATATATCTAGATATCTAGAGTTTATATATATATAAGAACTCTAGATATATCCAGATATCTAGAGATAGCTTTATATCTATATACATAGATAGATATGGATATTTAGATAGATATCTAGAGTTTATAGATCTAAGTTTAAATATATATAGATATATATAAACATATATAAACCCTAGATCATGTAAATTAATCTGAGTTAAATCTAGAGTTTATATATAAATATACATGGAACATATCTATATCTAGATATATAGATATATATGAGCATATATAAACTGTAGAAAATTGAAAATAATCTGTTGGTTTACTCCTTAGTGACAGAATTATACTTGTTATCATACATGAACTCTAAAGTTTATATATATATTTTTATAAACTATATATCTATATATATCTGTACCTATTTATATCTACATATATCTAGATATGAGTTTTTAAATATAAACTCTAGATTAATCTGAGTTCATAGTCCTTAGTGACAGAATACTTATCATATATAAACATGTTACCATATATAAAATCTATATATATGTCTAGAGTTTATATATAAAAACTCTATATATAAAAGAAGTCTAGATTTAACTCAGATTAATTTACGTTACCTAGACTTTATATATATAGATATATTTAAACTCTAGATATAGATATCTAGAGATACAGTCTATATCTATATATAGATGTATATAGGTATAGAGATCTATATACAGATATAAGTTTATATATAGATACAAATATAGATATCTAAAAATCTATATATCTCTATATATTTTATATATATAATAACTCTAGATAAGTTAATCTGAGTTCGTTTAGTCCTTTGTGACAGAATGATACTTGGTTTTGCATATTATATCTGATCAAATAGCTTATTTCATAAATACTGAGGATGTAACTACTTTGGTAGAAGGATTTTAATGACTATTCCAAGGAATTTGACCTTTCAGACAGATTTAATTGTAGGCTCTTCTGAGCCTGACAGAAATACTTCAAGATTGATGACCCTGATTCTGAGCTGTATTACAATACAACAGCATACTGAAAATATTTCCATTTGTAGAAAATTAGTGTAGCCTTTGACAATCTGTTCTTTAGCTGAATTTCTCCTTAATAGTAAAAGTTTTGATTCTTCAAGAGGAAACAATGGACATAAAGGATTGCATTTCAATGGCCATGTGCTAGAGAAAACCCTGAAAAATTCAGGAAGTCTCTGTTGTTGTTTTTTTTCCTTCCATATAACATAAATTTTTCTTTTAAAATTATTTTAGTCACTACAAGAACAATAAAGGGTCAATGCAGAAATTCTGGATCTTCAGCTCCCAGCTCAACTGGCACTGTTGAGTTTTACTTACTCATCCTGCTTAAGTCACAGAAAGTAGAAAATAGAAGACCTGCACTTGACTGAATTTTGTAACTACCTCCTCTTGTCTGTATGAAAATTTAGGTGACTTACACATGTTGTGATTCATATTATTTTTCATTTCCAGCAAGTGCTAACACTTTTATGTCTCTCTGCACTTGAAATTCAAGATACTTACGTGTCTTTTTTGTGGTAGCATTTACTGTGGCACTGAAAGGACCTGCTCCAGCACTGTTGTAAGCACGGACAGCTGTGTAGTATACTAAGTTGCTCTTCAAACCTGTTATTCTTACTGATGTCTCATTCCCTGCAGCTTTTACTCTGTTTGAAGATTCTTCTTTTTCACCATTATTCCAGTACCTAACCTAGTAGATATAAACCAAAACCATGTAAAATCTTGCATCGAATGGACCATTCATCCACAGCACTGCATTTGACTCTTTAAGTGCCTTTTTTTCTCAGCTGAAAAAGGCAGAAATACATTCAAAGTTCAGAAATGCTTACTGAGTAAAAAAATAAATTCTTATCCATCTGCTTCTAACACTTGCTGTTCTTTCAGTGTGACGGCAGGAAAAAGGAAACTGATCTATTACATGCTGCTTGAATTAAACAGTGACAGGAGGAAAACCATTACTTTATCTTAAAAAGTAAACACGTTAAAACTGTTTTGAAACAGAAACCTGTACCTGAAAACATAGTTTCTCTGGAAGTAATTCTGAAAGAATGTCAATTTGAAAATACTGTCAGACAGATGTATGGCTATCGGCACAGAAAGCAAAACCCAGTTTCATTCTGTGTTCTTTGGTTTCAAAGATACTTGGAAGAAAATATCTTCATTCTGGGTGTAGGGGGAGCAGTAAGGAAGCACAGCATCTGTTAATGTATTGTACATTTGTGCTGCTGTCCTTCAGCCCGCATGACCCTTCTGGCTCCTTTAGAAATGGGATTGTGTTTTAAACGAGCTTACCTCATAGCCAAGTAACCTTCCACTACTCATCTTCCAAGGAATGGCTGTCCAGGAAACCTCAATGACTGAGGATGACAGACTGGTCGCAGATACACCGGAGGGTGCTACGCTAGGCTCTGTATTCAGAAATCAATAAATGAGAGGTGACCAGCAGCACCAGTGACTGTAGAAATAAACATATCTGTATTCAAACTGATCTAATTTCTATTAACTGTTGCTGGATTCTCTGATGAAACATCTCAGATTAAATATCTGGAAGTAACTCAGTCTGGAGATAACTCAATCCACATACCTTCTTCAGCTGAAAAAACAGTGGTCACTGAACTAAACGGCCCTTCTCCTTTATTGTTATAGACACCAACTTTGACTTCATACGGTGAAAAGGGCAGGATGCTTTCATTCCTAAAGACGTATCTTGGTGTGTCAGGAGAGGTGACCACAGTCTGTATCCAAGTTGTGGTGCCAAACGGGCGGAAGGCAACAACATAGCCAAATCCTTCTCCATTTTGTAACTCTTCAGGGATGGGCTGTGAGAAAAGCAGCAGATGACATTAAATTTGTGATAGAACATCCACCACTGAACATGTTTGGCAGAAAGAAAGTACTGACAAACATACATGATAGTAACCAGGTTCTGGTACTGCATTTGGGATCTTGCCCATCAGCAAATTAGCTCTGATACTGCAGAGCAAAACGTGTTCCTTTAAACCTAGTTTAAGGTTTGCATTCCAGTAAGAGAACGACTTTCAGGTATATTCCTTGTTTTCACTAAGCAGCCTGGTTTAAGACGCTCTTCAATAACTACAGTTTGGGTTTTTTTTCAATTTCACAATCCATACTTCTTAAAAAATGAATAATTAATTACTGAGTCAACTCTTACAGAATCCTTTATATAGTGGCATATAATATCCTCTAATGTGATAAAGACTAGATAGATAGATAGCCACACAGAGTAGTCAATGTTAGTAACAGAATGCTAACATTTTTAACGCATTAAGGCAGGGTTACATAATATAAAGTACTATCTGATTGTACTGGCTAACACATCCAGAGTTAATGGTAGGAAAGCAAGAACTGCACATTTGCACTGAAAAGCATAAATTCTTTAGCGCAGCCTTTGAGCAATGCCCCTTCTTCTTCCCACCCTCCTGCCCCCTTTTAGCATTAACATTTGTTTGAGAACATAAACAATCTCAAACTACCTGAATTTCCTACTGATTGCCACCTAGGACACTATCACATGACAAAGGGAAGGCAAACGCACACAGCTCACAGTATGAATGTTACTGAGCACGTATACATCCTAGCTGGGAAGCTGCTGGAGCCAGGGAAATTCATCATTTAAGAGTTCAAATGAAAACAGTTATTCTCTGAAGGAACTTGCTTGCCAGAAAACTTACATCCCATGTTATGACCAGTTCAGACCTGCTGCCTCCTCCCCCACTGACTTCCGAGGGGGGAATTTCAGGAACTGTGAAAAGGAAACATACAGCTGTCTACACAGTGTCAGTATAAGATATGACATGATACGATATCATATAATGTTAACCTGGTGGTACTCGTATTGCTTCTGCAAATTAAGGCAGGGTGGGCAGTCGTGTAGCACTCCAGCCCTGTCCTGCATTCCCCTTGGTGCTCTCCACCACCAGGC
Organism: Neopsephotus bourkii; assembly: GCF_033783945.1. Taxonomy (NCBI): domain Eukaryota; kingdom Metazoa; phylum Chordata; class Aves; order Psittaciformes; family Psittacidae; genus Neopsephotus; species Neopsephotus bourkii. The sequence continues at coordinate 2,420,726 of NW_026901568.1, forward strand.
AGGCCACTGCTTTACTGAGCACTCAAAGAACCCTCACTAGCTCACAGACTATTCCACTAATGCTTATGAACTTCTAGAAACTGCAGGCCTGCTTCATTTTTTATAATAGAGTTAACTTATGCAGAGGTATTGGGCAATGGCCTTATTCCAAGTAAACTCCTGGGGCTTTAATTGCTGTGTTCTTTTGAGCCACCTGCTTATTACAGGGAAGGTGTACACTGATCAAACACTAGGATTGAAAAAACCCTATCAATCAAAATTAACCTCTTTCCAACTATTTATACCCTCAGACTCTGCAGCTCTGCCTGAACTGACAGGCTTTGGCATACTAAATACAGTTTAAATGTATTTAGATGTTATGCTTCTGTGATGTTCAGTAATGCAACACAAACTGTCCCACAGCTAAATGGAAAAATCATGAACAAGCTAGTTACAGGCTTTTATATTCAATGTCATTTCCAAGCTTGTCTGCAAAGAGCCAAGGATATGAATGCTTTATTTTGTTAATATTCAAGATTCTTAAATTAAAAGCAAATAAAAGAACCCACTAACCTGCCTCTTCAGTTCTTACTTTTTCTGATGGTAAACTAGGTTCTCCACCGCCTATTTTGTTACTGGCAACTACACGAAATTCATATTCAACCCAAGGATTTAAATCCACTACTGTGGTTGTGAATGTTTTCCCATCGATCACATCTGGAACTATTAAAAACAAAAAGAAGGAAGAAAAAGGAAACTAAGCATATAGTGTCCTTGGTCAAAAACATTGCAACAGAGCCTGTGACAAGGATTGTGTTTTACCTGTTGTAACTCGCTGCCAGCCAACTGAAAAGGGCGTCCTTGCTTGTATGGTGTAAGTGGTTACTGGACTGTGATTATCTGTGCCTTCTTGCCAGGAGATCTGAGCTGTGGTATCAGTTATTTCATCCACTTTCACATGTTCAGGGGGCCCAGGTAAGCCTAGAATCAGATTGAAAAACACACGGTCTTTTGTAAAGCCGGTACCCTGGAAATCACTAATAGAGCAGTATGGATTGCCATTTTATCAGCACCGTGGGGGGAAGAAAACAATTCAGCTTGGAATAAGAACACTTGTAATTATTGTTTTACATTCACTAAACTTAACTCTGCTAATCTAATTCTGAAATACTCTGAACTGCAGCACAGGCGGCAGAGCTTTGTTTTTTACAAGAACCTTTGTTCAGCATGATCCCTCTATGTTCCCTTTAATCTACTAATACATCTCTGCAGTCTGCCATTTGTTATCTACGGCTGCTTTACTGTACAATGCACTGGAGCAATTTTTCAGCACAACATCTGATCAGCACCCTGAGCAGCAATTCTGTCAGGCAAGCTTTCTACTGCCTTCTGGAAAATGCCACTTCTGGGTGTCCTGGCAAAAATGTCTCCAGCAAAGACTGAAATAACTAACAGTACATCAGCAATTAAAAATATCTGGCATATTTTAAAATATACTAAGTAAGTGTCAATCATACAATGTGCTTTTTCAAAGACCAAAGCTCTTCTCTTGCAATGCAGCTGTATCATCAGCAAAGAAATCTACAGTTCTGGTTTAACTCTGAGCATATCAGCTCTGAATGACAAGGAATAAGCCTGTGTTATAAGCTTTAAACTACAGCGGGTCCCTAGGACAAAGCCTCTCCAAGGCTGTGGCAGCCGTTGCCCAATTCTGGGCAGGATTCTGGAGTCACCAACCCCAATGGTTCAGTCTGCAGAGGCTCACAGCTGCCAGCACAGAGTTCCCTCCTGTCAGTGATCTGTGGGACTGTCAGTGAGGAAGGATGTGTACTCAAAATTATATCCTCCAGCTCTTAGTTTCTCTAGGAAAAATTAGGCTTCCAATTAAAAACTGAGCTACAATTCTCCCTAACTGCAAGGCAGAATGACATAATTCACAGTCATTCATCAGTAATCCGTGAATTTGGTTTGCAATCTGCATCAGTTGTTTCTGTAATCTACAGTATAAAAAAAGTTAGAAAATATGATTCATGGTAACTGAAGCTGAAATTTACCTCGTACGATAAGGTCCGCTGCAGATGCTACACTATCCACTTCTGTCTTCACCATACAAACATATTTTCCACTATGTTTCAGCTGGATGTTTCTAATCATTAAATCTCCCGACGCACTCTGTTGAAAACCACAGTTCTGATTAACGTAAATGTACTACCTTGTAATTTAATATTAACATTGTGTTTGTAAACAGAAAAGAAATCAACCAAAAATGTGGAAGATAGAGTTGCTCCAAAATTGCACTGGCAGGGAGCCTGCAGGATAGCAGGTTATTATCAGCTGCTCCATGGTAGTTGTCTGTAAGCATTTTCCTCCCTCTTTTAGGGGAGAAGCAAGCTACATCACAGTTAGCTCATACTGGGAATGCACCTCCTGAACCATGAAGAAAGTTAGTGCCCTGGGACCAACCATTTCCCTCAAAACCCCAAGGAAGAGAAAAACCTGGTTTCTGTGACCATTAACCAGTTTTTACTTCTAGACAAAATTTGCATGTCTGGTTATCACAGATTTTTAAGGAGTTCAAATAGGTAAAAGGCGAAGCTGAATTTGGTGCATTCCCACAGATTATTTATTGCAAGCACATCTTCATTTACAGGTTGTACATTTTAGGCTAAATTCCCCATTTTATAAATGTAAAGTTCTGTTCTTTGTTCTTCATGAACAGTTAATCTTTGGTCATTTTCTCCCATTGACTTACATATGTCATGGCACATGGTTGATCTCCTGAATCAAGGGAAACATCCATAAAACTCGAGTGATAACTGCAACTTCATATCATGTTAAGACTACTGTATACTATTTGTTTCCTTTCAGAGGAAAATCTCTCAGGTCTGAATGTTAAAAAGTGTGGTGGCTTTGTTGGTTTTGGTGGGGTTTTTTTGGTTTTTTTTTAGTTTTCTGGAGAAGCAGCATTTCACCTGAGGACAGAACCCTGGTTTGTGGTATTTTCAGCTACTCCAGCCACATGACAGATTCCGGGATGCAGAGTACGCTGCGAGAAAGGGGAAGACACGAATCTGGAGTTTATTTTAATCTTGGGAAAAAAAAAAAATAACCACCTTTCCAACCATTTGATTATTTTCCTTTGTTTAACACCCATTATTTCAACAGTGCAATGCCTCACTCTGATCAACACAAGCTGAAACCAATGCTGCCTGATCCCCTTCCATGTTTGTATAAACACAATGGCTGGTCTGTGAAAGCACAGATGTAAGCATTTGCAGGACAATTGAGCAGTGATTGTGTACAACACATTAGAAGTTGTGTTGAAGGCAATCTAAAATCCATCTAAGTGGATATTCAGGCAATGACCAACAGCAGCAATGCATACTCACAAGCAAATCATGTTCCACACAAACTTACTTTAGGAAACCAAGTCTAAAACATTTTGACAAAGGTGACTGTAAAATAGAGTAATTTTACTGGAAATAAACCCCACCAAAATATTATCACTGCATTTAAATAATTTGTGGATATTTGGGGGAAGAATCCCAAAGTATTGGGGAAAACACAGAGACCTGCAGCAGCAAAAACCTCCAGTGTAGCCAGCACCCTCCCCTCCCATGGCTCTGCAGATCATCAGTGATATCTGCACTCCTGCCTAGCCAGACTGAATATGTCAGCATGGACAAGTCCAAGTGACAGTAAGATCACCTTCCTTTCTCCACACTACACAGAATACAAATACAGAGAAGCCCAAGCAGTATGAACAGCTGCTGAAACTGCTTTTCCTCCTCCTGACTGCGTAACCACCTCAGCCATTGCTGGGCTCCATGTGCAGGTGATAACCTGAAACAGTTTAGAGGCAGTCTGTTCAAAATTTGGCATCTGCTTGGCTTGCCATACTCTGTGTGTAAATCACGTGTCTGACAAAACAAGAAACAACCCGAAAAAGAGCAGTAAGACAGTGTTACATCCTATATTTTTCTGACCATCTGTAAGACCAGGTGGTGGTCCCATAACATTCCTGCTAACTACTACATGTCGGAGACCTCAGGCATGCGTGACAGAGACTTCCAAGACATCACTACACAGAAATCTATCCACTGAAAAACTGTTTTCCTTTAGCCATGTTTACAACCAAGAAAGCTGGAGTTACTTTTGCAGAGAGATTCTCATTTAACAAATACACACAGCAACTATTGGAAGAGTTAGAACATATTTATACGTATTTACTTACCATGACCCACATGTAACTCCAGATGAAATTATTCCACTGACCCCAGTGTGATACAAAGCCCATAAAATGTTTTTGTGGCTCTCTTGGTAACGTACTAACAAGCTTCAATCCCTCTTTACACAAATAAAGGTTAAGAAAAAAACCAAACCTATAATGTCTATATTCCATTTCTATATGTCCCTAAAGACAAACTTCCAAGTAACATGTTGTAGATTCAGAGTTCTGAGTCAGGCAATACTCACCCTGGATTTTAATTCAGCACTGACTGAGGATTTTGTGTGTGTATGTGGGGGAAATGTGAAAAAACCCCACACCTAAACAAGACTTTGATTTGGAATTATGTCTGTGTTTGTTTTTAGGAAAAAGGCGGAACTTGTAGTGAGAAAAAGCACTGCATTTTCCAGTCAGCTTTTGAAGCCTTAATTGAGCCAGTAGAGCTGTCACAGCCAGGTTTTGGTACGTTTTTAACCTTCCCTATCCAATATTACTGTTTGTGTACACAATCAGAGTACAGTGGGGGGAAATATTACTAAATAAATAAAGCCCATGCAGCAATACTGGGAGGTAACGGGCTATGAAATCGGAGCATTCCCATTACAGCATGACAGATGGTCAGTTCCTAATTCCCAGAACATTTCTGTGAGAATGTACATGATATATGAATATCTCATGGCTCCTACAAGGAAATCTCATCATCTCCACATGCACTTATATATAATCAATTGCAAACTGCAGACCGCTCTGTGCTTTTGGTGCCTGCTGATTAAATGCTAAATATTTGAGGTTTTACAGGCAAAAAGAGTTAGGTGCTGAAATGTCAGTTTCAATGGCAGTAGTGTCTAACCCGCTGCTCTTCCTCTGTAGCAGGAGAGGTCGGGCAAGAATATGTGAAAGGAAACTTTATGAAGGCTTATAATGGCCAGTTTCATGCTTGTTTTGTTTTCACTTGGCCATGGCTTTTGCTGGGCAAGATCTTTTGTTGTAATTAATTTCATTCTCTTGATACATCCTTCATCTGTCTTAATGGCTTACTTTTCATGTTTTGGTTAGAAGGCTAAATTCTAAAAACTATCCATGTCACCCTACCCGTCACAGCATCTCTGCACTGGAAATATTTAATGAGATATGTGGCTTCTCACCTGAGGAGGCTCAGGCAGAATATTGAGGGATACAAAGTGATGCAAGTGCAGGAAAAATAAGGAAAGATGAGATGGTTTTGTTCAGGTTTAGGCTGAAGTTCACAAAGTCTGTGTCAAGTTCCTTAATTTCTCAGTGCTGTGTTTTATGTGATCTTAAGTAAAATCATGTGGGGTCAGATGGAGAAACAGAGGAAGGAACTTACAATACATCAGGTCTATAATACCAGGTTTCTGAACAATGGGTTACGGGCAGCAAGCTAGCTCAGTGAATGATTTCCCTCCGATACAAAAGAAAATTCTACAGGCCCACGAGAGGAGAAACATCATAGAGTCATAGAATAGTTAGGGTTGGAAAGGACCTTAAGATCATCAAGTTCCAACCCCCCTGCCATGGGCAGGGATATCTCACACTAAACCATGTCACCCAAAGCTCTGTCCAGCCTGGCCTTGAACACCGCCAGGGATGGAGCATTCACAACCTCCCTGGGCAACCCATTCCAGTGTCTCACCACCCTAACAGTAAAGAACTACTTCCTTATACCCAATCTAAACTTCCCCTGTTTAAGTTTGAACCCATTACCCCTTGTCCTATCACTACAGTCCCTAGTGAAGACCCTTTCCAGCACCCATGTAGGCCCCCTTCAGATACTGGAAGGCTGCTATGAGGTCTCCATGCAGCCTTCTGCAGGCTGAACTGCCCCAACTTTCTCAGCCTATCTTCATATGGGAGGTGCTCCAGTCCCCTGATCATCCTCGTGGCCCTCCTCTGGACTTGTTCCAACAGTTCCATGTCCTTTTTATGTTGAGGACACCAGAACTGCACACAATGCTCCAAGTCCTATTTCTACTGTGTTGAAAAAAGAAAAGAATCGAGCCTTGCTATGCTGAATACATCCATAAGGCAAATGAGAAGGTGTTGGCAACTCACCCCTCCAACCTTCTCAAAATGGGAAGCGTCCTTCTTGAAATCAGTGAGTGTTCCATTGAAATACCAGGTGAAGCTGATGTCCAGTATAGGATCGTGCTGAACCTGGCAAGGCAAGACGACGCTTTCTCCGACAGTGACATCCATGTTGGAAGGTGCCAGAATAATCCTTGTTGGCTCTGTTGAGAGCAGAAGTATCAGTTACTGGATTCCTGTACTGCTGAGCTTTGATTGCTACTAATATCCTACCAAGTACTTCAAATCTGATTAATGACAGGCAGTTCAAATTATGCAGCTGGGATATAAATGCTGCTGCCTGACCCCTCTTGTTGGGGCATTGTGTCCTTGCACATTTACCAGCAGGAGCTACTTGACATTGAAAAGGCAAATTTTGACCTGCTATGTACAGGCCAATATACTTTACACTTTACAAAGCTAAATGCACTGTAACCCACAGCAATGAAACTGCTGTTCAAGAGCATGTGTGGTTCTCAGCAGTAACACCCACATTTTAGGGCAGGAAGCTGTAGCAGCAGCCACTGGGAAGATTAAGAAGTAGGAGTGAGAGAAGGAGTTAATAAAATCCGGAAACTAGAGGCAATCCACATAGGGTACAACACATTAGATATCTGGGTCTATATATTGCATAGAACATAAGTACAGTCATTAAGAAAAGCTGCTTGTTATTCCAGAATCACATTAATGAGGAAAAATGCCAAGGACTGTAAATACTATAAATAAAATTTAATTCTAGAGCTCCTTTGTACATAATTCTATTATTTGTATAAAATGGGACATGAATCATTTAGGAGCACAGTCTGAAAATGTGAAGCTGTTAATTCACTGAACAAAATAACTCTGTTTGGATCTATGAGATAAATAGGATATGTAATGCAGTAGGATATTAGATTATTCAGAGTTTGGAAGATCTTTCAGATACTCCAGTCTTTAAGAAGAAGATAATGAGAAAAAAAAATCTTCAGATAAACTTCATAGTCTACTGGTCCTTTCAGTCCAGTATCTGACAGCAGCAAGTAATGGATGATTTATAGGAAGGGACAAGAACCCCTTTGGAAATTATGTATACAATTTGCTTTTGAAAGACTTTCTATTTTACTGCCAATGGAGTCTCTGAATGCTCCTTGCAGATGGAGTTTCTACCACATCTGTTTCCATAAGCACACAGCATACAGTTCCTTTGGCCTAAACAGATTTTGGACTGGAATACAGAATTACCTCAAATATTTTTTTATATTCCCGTATTTCTTTTCCCCAACAAACTAAAAATCCCCCAAACTTAAAAAGCACAATTGCACTATTTAGTACTTAGATAAGGGAGAGAAGGGAGAAAAAGCCTTCAGAACTCCCTCACATCTGAGACGTACTTCTCAACAAAAATCCCCCAGTCTCTTTCCTCTCAACTAATAAAAGATTTCTAACAAAGATCTTTTTATCTTTTTATATCGTTAAATTCGCAACTTCTCAGTCTTTACTTTCCACCACATTTAGTATTATTTTTCCAATAGGGAAACGCAGACTCTACACACACAATTCTGCTGCCGAATTTGCAGTTCAGTTTACAACACCTCGCAGATGACCCTCCATCCCAGCTCACCTACCAGTAACTATTAAGTTTGTTGAGCCACTGGCTGTTCCAAACTGGTTTGTTGCCAGGCATGTGTAGCTTCCAGCATCAGCTTTGGTCACGTTGGCTATTCTTAGTCCTCCATCCTTTAATAACTTGATTCTACAAAATTATGAAGAGATTTTAAAAGATTCAGCATTGGTTTGTAGACAAAATACTTTATTCCTCACACAGCTACAGAGGTATGTACAACTGTATCATTCACTAGCCTGATGGTTGGCAATCTAAAATGCATCTGACTAGATTGGACCACGCGCCTTGCCCAGTAACTTTGAAATAACCATTTGCCATTAGTAATGTGATACAGTAGAACTGTTCATAAACAATCCACATTTTCACTTCTCAGGATTCATGGATGAAGCCTAGCTCTGACTGCACTGATGTCAATAGCTCACTTGCACAACTGACTCTCTACACTAGGGTTCTTCCCAAGCAAGTACAAACTTCATATGTGTTTAGAAAGCAAACCGAGACTTCACACTGCTGCAGACTTCTGTCTCAGTTTACCAGCGATGCTGAGCAGGAGTGGCCTGCAGACATCACAGAGGTATGCTTTGTGGAAGGACTGGGAGGCCACCCCGCATAGACTCTGCCAGTGAGAGTCATGCCTAACAGACAGCACGGAACAAACCAGAGAGATGTTTAAAATGTGGGCAAAATAAGACCCACAGTACTGACACAGAAGAGCATGACATCCCAACAGCAGAGATGACATCCTAGACAACAGCACTGAAGGAATGCAAAGGTAAGGCTAATGTGACTCCCTCTTTCCCTATTTCCAGACCTCCCATCTGTCATATCCTTAGATGCAGAGCCTTCTACCAAGTGTTCCCTAGGATAACCTGGAGCAGCTATATAATTAACTGTATATAAAAACATCCAGATTAATTAACCAAAAAAAGTAAACTTTTTCCTGATACACCTAAGTCAAAAAACCTTCAGAGCTTCTCTCTCAGAACCCATCACTCCATTTCAAAGGCACCAAATGAATCACAGTGAGGCTGTTATGTCAGTTCCGTAAGCATCTTAGCTAAAAGGTATTTTGGAAATGCCCCAGACACCCACACACACAATCAGCAGAACAGCAAACAACATTAACATTCCAGGCAAACCTCTAACCACATTAGTTGCAGTCTTACACAGGTGTCAAACTAGCAGCTGAGAAGGCAGCAAATGCCACAGAACTTAACATTGCTATCGTCCATTTCTCAGAAGAGTCAGGAAGATTTCACCTTCTCACTTACAGGTACTTCATTGTTAACCTGCAAAATTAATTAAATACACACCCCTGCTGCTTTTTGTAACATACTTGAGGCAGATGAGTATTAATGGAGCTCCATCATTTGTCCCAACTGAGATTCAGTTCTCTATAGTTAAATGTGTACTACAAAAAGTAGGTGGGGAAGCCTGCTGTGTTAGGTGGAAGCTCGGATCACTGCCTTTCTTCTCAAGGCTTGTGTCAAGCCTGGGAAAAGCAGAAAGCTCACTTGAAAACAACAGATTCCTTCTGATCTTCATGCACTGTAGCTAACAGTCCAGCATAAGCAATTCTTCATGTGAAGCTCCATATGTGCTGTGGTAGCTGATGAAGGGTAACACAGCTCAAAACTGCTGCAGGGCAAGCCTGTGAAGATGTGCAAGTAGCACGGCTAGGACAGCCCTGGTGAATGCGCCATCTTAAAAGTTAATTGCATTCCCAAAATAAAAGTTGGCCCATAAAAGGTATATGCTTCAGTAAGCTGCATTGCCATTAATTATTTATACTGGTGTATTATAAATAATACAGTGTTGCAAGGGTTTGGTTTTTTTGAAATAGCAATACAGCTGAATCTGTATTTCAGACAATGATTAAGCTGGTAAACAAGGGCAGCAGCACATGACTCAAGTTTGATGGGTTCAGTGATCTCATCTTTCACCCTTAACTTCTCCGATCCTCAAAAACCATGTTCACTAACTGCAGACCACAGCAGTGGGAGTCTATCATGGCTCTGTAGTTATGGTGCTCCCTGCCCTAACAGCAAGTTCACCTAACCCTTACAGCCACATGGAGAGTGCATTTTACATGGATTCCTTCCAGAGCTGCACTGCTCTTTACAATTAAACATCTAGGTATAAATGCAACTTTTAGTTGCTTTTCTTAACTATTTTGAATTGAATTTTGTATTCTCTTATAAAAAAGGTGTTTCAACACTTCATGCTGTAGCTGAGATCCACTTCCTCTGGGCAAAGGTGATGCAATAATGACATTAACAGATGCAAATTACAAGATATAACAAGTCACCTGTTAGAGCAACAGACAAAAGCATCTTATCTGGGGGAGAAAGACTTACAAATACATGGTTTCATCGTTAGCATTTGAAAGCAACCATCTTTGAGTCTTCCAGAGTACTGAGGTACCTGAGCCAACATGGTGGTGCTGGAAGCGTATTTGTGATGTGCTTCACCAATCTCAGCACAGCCGACCTCTCTCAGGCTCATTAACTTTAGAAAATATGTAATATTTGGCTGCACTTTATATTAGATGGAGCATTTTAAATTAATTAAATCTTACCATATGGTTTATGACTATTTTAAATGTGTTAGAGACATGATTAATACACTGTACAGGTAATTATAATGACATCCATAAAAGGTGTTAAAATATATCAGTTACTGCTGCAAGCAAGCTACTGAGTTGTTGGACCTTCTAGCTATCTGTATGCTTTGGAAAGCCTTGTATTGCAACATCGACTTTGAAGCAGTTTCCAGTGGGAAAAATGCAAAACCAAATAAAACCCCAACAGTGTTGAGAAAGCCCAAGATCAAACAAAGCAAACACCAGCATCAGGGTACAGACCAGCAAATGTCTATGTCTATTGTTTAATTAAACCAAATCACATTTACAGTGCTCTCAGCTATCTGCAAGTGTAGCTTGCCTAAAATAATTAAGCAACAGGCTTATTAAAACCAAAATATAGTCAAGATTCAAGTTTTCCCCAAATTAACCAACAAAAAAGAACCCAAACAAACACACGCTCCCCCCCCCCCCCCCAACCACGAAACCAATCCTAGAAAAAAATATGGTCAAAATAAAATCTTCGCTGCTAAATTCCAAAGAGAAATGCTTCACTTTTTCAATTACAAAACAGTAAATGCAGCACACAGCCTATGAAAACACTAAACCCAGAAACTGCTCTACCCCTCCTGCTCAAACATTACGCAAACTGAGGCTTTTAGTATACTTAAAATTATTAGATATTCACACACTGTGATAAAACAGATGTACTGTGGCTGGCCGCTGCCAGGAAGTGATCTACATCTCTTAAAGAAACTAACACATCCTTCGGTGTTCCCCGTATCTGCAGTCGTTTTTCCAATACACTTGCTGAAGGCCAGCAATTCTCAAACTGAATTCCATTTCCAAAACCTGCACATTTTTGATGCACTGGCAAATGGCAGAAACTTTCAGCCCTGTAAACCAGAGATAACTGATGGAGTAATGCTTGGGCACATACCCATTTGCACCACTGGAGACTGACTTAGGACCTGTTCAGCCATCAGCTCAAACTATTAACAAAATCATCTCTCCCTAACTCTGGTGCAAAATAATCTTTGAGAAGATTTTCTCCATAGTCAAAGGGATGGCATAAACCCAACCTCCCCCCTCCCCCAGCTAAAGCCTACAAGCGCCAAATGTCTCAACTCATGCCCATGCTCTTTGAGAACGGGAAGAGGGATTAACCAACTTCAGGGTTCCTGACATGAGAGGCCCATATTGGTGTAATTATCAAAGTCTTCCTTTCCCACCCAAACTGGGAGAACATATTTTGTATTATGGATCTTCCAGACAGATGAGGGACTTCCATAGGGTTGGTTACACTCTCCATTAATTTTGCACAGTCTGTCAGGTTTTATTCGTGACACTGTAATTTGTTATTAGTTACCTTATTCATAACTGACCATGGAGAAATCCAACTGTGATATGAGTGCATGTACTTCTCATACTGATAAATTTGTACTATTGTCACAACCTGCCCCAAATTTTCATATTTGCAGCTATCGAAGCAAGTATTATCTCATACTAGACAGCAAGTGGTGCTCCAGAATGCCAGTCCAAGATTTATCAACTTTAGTATCTGTAATGTGTGAGTATTCAAGCTATTCTGCATTCGCTCTCCCATATCCACTGGTTTACAGAGCAGAGACCTATCTAGGTTTATATAGTACTACCTTACCAAAATCCTGTTAAATTGTATTGTTAGTGCAGTGCAACCACACACACCGCTAAGGACAAGAATATGTCTCAGGATCCAAGGCCACAAGACTGTCACTTGAAACTTGGTGTCATTAATTAAACTGTTAATGAATGAAAAGGCATTGTCAATGGGAAAAAGTTATTACTAAAATAAATAATCAAACTAAGTAATCACTGCCTTTTTTATTTGACAGATTATTCAGCAGAAAAGCCAAATATTTTAGATCCTTATTGATATGATAATAAGGATAAACATATTGCTTTCTAGTGCGTAGCACTTCAGTACAAAGGAGCAGTGGAAAAGTGGGGCGAAGCTGCCTTTTATGTATCAATCAAATTCAAACTAAATTAAATGAGATTAAGTAACAAGAAAGTCAGGGGACGGTGGGGAGGGGGGAGCTCCCATTGAAGTACTGGTAAGTAAATGCATTAAATCCCACAATACAGCATTTCAAACTTCAACACGAAATGAAAATACTTAATTGAAACTGTAGGGAAGATAAATCCAGTAACTGATACTTCTGAGAATCATGCAGGATTTTATGAATTATTTCTCCTCTCCCCCCCCAGTTTGACATCGCCCCAAATAAAGATACTAAAATGGTTTGCTTTTGTTTAAGAGAATTACACTGGAATGCCTTTCAGAGAAGTTAAAATTTTCAGCATCTTTTTGTCTTTTTCTAGTCTTGGTAAATCTAGAAACATCTGGGAATAAAGGTGGATTTGTTTACAGCTGAATCACTGCTCCTCCACCTGATCTCAAAATCCCTTGTATTAATCTGTGTCCAGACAGGTATTAGAGCCAGGAGCACAGGACCCACTACAGCCAACACACAGCAACTGTCCAGTATTACAGATCAGTTAACAATCATATACACATATAAAACAAATCTTTTAGGGGGTTATCTAGGTTGGAGCACATTTTGATATGTCTTCTGGTTTTGATGAGTTAAATGAGCATCAAGTGCATTTTGTCTAATCCTCCTTTTCTGGAGGATAAAAGAAAAACAGAAGTTCACCCATCAAGAGATATACATGTCTTAGGCCAGCTTTTCATCACAGAGGAACATACAGGAAGGCAACTATGGTTTGGATCCTTTGTCCTCTCTACCTGGACATCTGGGGGACTATGGTCTGCTTCGAATAGAAGCTACTCCAGATTAATTTGTAATGAACAAAGTCTAGTTGTGGCGTAATGACTGCAGATAAGAGGTACCTCAGAGAAAACTTTTAAAGGTTTTATAATATAAGATGCTTGGCAATGAACAGCCTCCGTAAGTGCAAGATGCTTCAAGTATACACACTATAACCATAATATGGGGTAATAATTGACCTCTGCCAGGTAAGAGGAGAGAATTCTTGCTAATTCTTATTATGCTCATTACATCACCCAAAATTATTTATTTCAGAGGTGGAAAGCTGCATCCTGGTGGGAAGCATTTCTTCTTTCAGTAGGCAATTAATTTAATTCCCATTTTCTGTCTTTCCTTCTGCATGTTCTACAGTGACTTCTATGCTCTCACTTCTCCCTGCATTCCACTGCTCTTCGCTGTCCAGTTCTCTTTATTCATTATATTCTAAAAAACACCCTGAAAATAAAACCTATCCTATACCGTAAAGAAAGCAATATGCACACACTCAGTGCTCACGTACAATGACAATTAAAAACCAACCGAACAACTCCACCAGCTAGACAGTCTCCAGAAAGACTTTACAACTATTTCAATCTACAGACAATGCTACTGCACGAAAAGACAGAAACAAGCTTTTTGTAAAATTAAAACAAATAAACCAATGTAACTTGATACCTTTCATTTTCGTGTAGCTGCTCACCTCCCTTCTTCCAGGAACTTTTGGCCTTAGGGAAAGCTCTGGGTTTGCATTCAAAATCAACTGTGCTGCCTATTTGAACCTGAATCAGTTTCTTCATTGGATTCTTGGAAAAATCTGGAGCAGAAGCTAAAAAGAGAAGGTACAGTAACAGTGAAATAAAGCATCTTTAATAATATTAATGCTACTACTATTCAGAGCTTACCTGACACTTCTCAGATTCCAAACATAATTAAAAACTTGAATTCGTCAGTTCAAACAGACCTTTCTATTAGAGAATTATGCATTTCTCCTCTTCATACTGGTACTAAATGAAGGTCTCAGTTATGCAAAGTACGTCACCTAATGAAGCCTGCACAGAAGATCACAGAACCTCAGCTGAGGTGAAGCTCAGTGAACCCAACAAGTGTTAATTATGTGCCTAACATTGTGCTTTGCTGAACATGAGCATACATGAATTGTGTAAGCTCAGGGAGGGCAGTCAACACCAGCAGTCCCATCAAACCTCAGGGTACTGCTTAGCTTCTAGTTTTGTGTCAAAGTGCATGTCAGACTGGGTAGGTTAAATGACATAAAATGACAGCACAGCGCATTCTGAGTGTGTATAGTTTTCATTAACTGACAGTTAGGAAAAGGCACATGGCTTCTACCTGTACTAACAATGAACTTCTAAAAGAAGTTCAGTATTCTAAAGGAACAAGGCTGAGGGAGCAGTCTGCTGATTGACTGTAACCGTAATGATGGGAAAGAAATAACTCATGACCCCAAAACATGCTGCTCTTACAGGCTTTGTTTTGAAATCAGTCTACATTGGAGGTAGAAATTGCATGAGCGTATGAGCATGTAAGGCAGTCCCAAATTCAGTGTTTCCCTCAAATGACTGTCACTCTTTTAGACTGAAGCACACACTCTTTGAATGACGGAGCAACAACCCCTTGTCCCCTGGACTGAGAAAGGATGCACAAAAGAGCAACCTATTGCTTTTAAAATGATGTGGCTGCCCTGGGAGCGAGCACTGGAACTGCAGTGCAGGAGGCGAGTGCAGCTGAGTGATGTGTGGAGTCAGGGCTGCCTCCAGACCATGCAAGCGGTTTTAATCTTCAGGCCTGTGTCCAAGCTCCCATCTCTGCTCTTCCCCTAATGAATAATTTAGCAGTGTTCTGTTTTAAAGCAATGAATGATTGGACTGCAAATCCTCTGGAAGCAGATGAGACAATTCCTTGGCACTGCAGATAAAGATATTAGGTTGACAAAAATGTTTATTTCAGTGATAACAGCTGAGCGAGTTAAATTTGAGATCATGATGCGGTGGAACATGAGGCAGGCGGAGGGGGTGTGGAGTGGGAGGATGAAGCTTGTGTGTTAGTGAAAAAGGAAAATCTTACCTACAACCCTGAGCTCTGCACTTGAATAGATGAGACCATGTTTATTTTCAGCTATGCACTGGTATCTGCCAGAATCTGTCAGATTTAGATTTGATATTGTAAGTGCACCATTTTCAATTTGGATCCTTCCCTGAATATTAAGAAAAATATCTTTATTGATGATATATTCCCTGTGAAAAATTTAAAATAAGTAAGAAATAGGCCAGCATAAACACAAAAAATGGGGTAAATGTAACAGCCTAATCATAACAACAGTTCCAAAGTAAGCGACATGACTGCACCATGGTATGGCGATGGTGATCAAATATGGAGACTTGGCAACACAGTATGAAATAGATTCTTCGAACTTGCTCAGGCTTTGCAATTGCAAATAGCCTTGTATTTCCCCAGAAATACGGACAAAAATTAGACGAGGCTCCTCATGACAGACCAGAGCATCCAAACTATACAGATGGCACTGGCATTTTGTACTATTTAGAGATTTCACACATGCCATTTGCTAATGAGCTCTCTGTAATACTATGCAGAAAAAATTCCAAGTCATTAAACACATATTTGAGTGCTTTAGAGCCGACAAAGCAACTGAAGAACAGGGAACTTCTCACCTTGTTTATTCTTGGGAAGCTTTATGAATTATGGTAAGAAGTGACTAATTTGAGGATGGAGTGAAAGGAAATGGTGAGAAAAAGAACCAATGACAAAGACAAAACCAAAGGAGCTTGTCCTCTGAGGAAAACCAGAGAAACAATAACTGACAAAAGAACAAATTTGCTCAAAAAAACATTTTCCCATTATTGCTTCTTTTTTTGTGATCTGGACATGGCTTACCAGGCCTAATGCAATGGTACTCACTTTCTGCCTTTTCCTAAGGGCATGTACCTAGAGCTGGCTCCACAGCTGGGTAGACAGAACAGCTTATCTCGGCTCCTTCCCTGACAGGTTCCCTCCCAGTTTAGTGCAAGGTGCTCAGCCAGTTAAACCCCATAAAAAACAATCCCAAAGAGGAACAAGTCTGAGTCTCCATGTCCTGATCCTCTCTCTAGCATCCCACGCTGCTCCTCTTTTTCTTCCTTACCAAAGATGGAGAAGGGGAGCTACGAAGAACAACCTCAGCAGATTTTGGTGGTGGAAACCCAGCATGAAGAATTATTGCACTCGAGGAGCTGAAGAAAACTGATCACTTTACACAGAGTACTCCTCTCTGACGTCTCCTCAATGCCAGCATTCAAAGGCTTAGTTCTACAGTTGACAGTCTTTAAATATTTCCAGAGTAAGCCACGCTAATGCCCTGACATCATGTCAGAAAAGCTGAACAGCAATACTCAAAACTGGAAAAATGGGAAAACTGAACAAGAGAAGATATGTTTGTACTTACCAAGGTAAAAAAGCACATTACCTAAGTGATACCGTAACAATGCACTTAATACTCATCACTGAGATGAGATTTTGTATTTAACCTGTTCACAGAACACTACCATTCCTTTGAGTGAGCATCTAAGTATAACATTCTGACAGGAAATGTTTTTCAGTGCTTAGATCAAATGTCATAACCATCCACTAAATTTACTGGAACAGTCGCTCTTCCTTCTTCACCTCTGAGTGTCAATATTCAGGACAATGCACTGGCCAAAGGCAAAATGCCTTCCTATGATGGGCTACTACTCATAGTTTATATTCCTGATAACCTGAACTGGGCAGATTTAAAATCAATATGGGTATCAGATGCTTTTCTGCATTTCTGATTTGGGAGACCAAGTACCTTATCTTCCGAGTAGAACATCTTCTGTTACCAAATGCATTACTCTCCATTAATTTATTTTAACAATTGTATTTAAAAAAAAAAAATCTGTGTCACACGGAAATTTAGGTTTCATTCTTTGATTGTGACCTTGTGAATTTTTAGGATATTTGCCTTTTTTTTAATCAGGAAGTTTGAACATGTTTTCTCATTACCTTTAGCGAAACACCAACAGCAAGTATAATAAAATAAGTTCTCTATTGATTATTCATGGTTCTTAAGGTATAAATTCAGTTAAACTTCCCTCTCCAATCTTTCCCTACATACTTATTCTGATGCTTCTATCATTGCTTTTGGATCTGCTTTTAGTGGGGATATTTTTGTCCAACATCATTTGTCTTTGTGCATCTGGTACTGCAATTTTTGATGTTTCAATCTGGATGCTCTTAACAAACATACAAAAACCAGTAATTCGACTAATTATGTGGACCTCTGCAAATTCTCACATAAAGTATTGTTAATTTTATATAGCATCATGCTTTCAAAACACAATGTTACCTCTATTGACAGTTGTTCTCCATTCTTCAGCCACCTATATGATGGTTTGGGCTTCCCGCTTGCTCTGCAGTCCCAGTATAAGGTGTCTTCTACAGCAACTTCAGTATCTTTTATTGTCTGGACCCAGTGAGGTTTTGCTGCAGATGAAATATACATACTCATCAACAAAGACCCTAAAAAGCTGTTGTTCCATATGAAAATCAAAGGGTTAATCTGCATGACATTCATCATTTTGCTGTGTAGACTGGTTTATACCAACAGACATTCTCACTTGTTCTGCTTCAAGTCACCTAAAGAAACAAATTGCTCCCTGTTCCTTTTATACATTTTTATTACAAGCAATAAACCAAAAGAAAACTGAGACTACAGATCACTGAAGCTGAACTAGTGAAACCAGTACTGAAATCGCTCATGATTAAACAAAACAACTTTGAAATTGAGGTAAATGTAAGATAAAGAAATGAGTGGTGATACTTGAATTAAAAAATTGATGTAGCTAAATCATCAAATTAATGCTGAAGAGAATCCTTTAAGCCCTAAAAAAAAATAAAAAAATTAATGGCATGTCAGCCTTAGGTCTAAATACCATTTAAATTGTTTTGTAATTCTAGTCAGTGCTTAACTGGATGAATACGTGGATATATGAGACTATTCTAGAAAGCATTAGTTTTATCACAGCATTTCAGTGATGCAAACCAGAATATGACCTTTAAAAAGTCCTTTAAACCAGCTAATTTTTATACAAAATCTTGATCTATTAATAGCATACAGCCTTCAGAACTACCTAAAATACAATTACAACTATAAAGTTTAAAACACCTATTACAGCTTTCATAGGGTAGGGGAAAAAAAAAGTCATTTGGCCAATAAACATCACTGCATGAAAGACAAGAGTATTCCTTTAGTGCTATTTCATACAACAGCACAATATTGTTTTACAGCTAAGTCATGTGAATTTCCTTTGAACTTACTCAATTTACCAAGAATTATATATATCATATAGATATATAATACCTATGTATACTACTTCTCCAAGAAAATGGGCGTTGCATATAGAGAAAATAGATAACAAGTACAATGAAACATGGTTGAAAATATATAGCTAAAGGCAGAAGAATTTTCCAGAGTCGATCTGATTACCTTAAAGATTTTCCTAAGCTGGTAATTTAAGAGAATCTCCTAACACTCATATCTATGCATATAACACATATACATCTATATAATGTATATATCTATATATAACACTCATCAACATATATGTGTGTGTGTACACATATGTGTGTGTGTACGTGAGGAATAACTGGTGATACATTAGGAAAAACATTATTTTATAGGTGAGTTTTGGAAGCACAGAAGGTCAGATCAATTCCTGTTGAACTTCCTACTACAATGGAGTTTCACCAGCAATTATTTCAGACCAGGGAAATTAATGACTTGCCTATAGACACAAGGGATGTCTGCAGTAGAGTTGAGAGCTGAACCTGTTCCACTGCCATAGGTACAAAACCAGCAGACCAACAGCTGGATGGTGGTTGGTATTAACTTCATAAAAAAAGATTCATTCTTGTCTAGTATATGAATTCTCTCTCTGTTATATATTCTGCAATGCAGGGATAGAATCTCAACATCATCATGTACAGTATCATACTTTTATAGTATCAAGGATTAATGCTATTTGTGATTTATGTACACATACTTAGGATTATCTTCTCATAAAAGAACTTACTGAAATATATTCATTGAGTTATCAATTTAGGAGGTTTTGGAACTCAGTCAGGATTTGCTGATAGTGAAACCTTCTGTTCTTTTGCTCTGTACGCCTCTTATACCCCAATGTGGGTTAATGCACTTCACTGATTTTGGGGATGATCTTTATCTCTTTATCAAGGTCAGGTCTAAAAGACTGGATAACCTGACCTTTGTCAGACAAATGTAGTATCTTACTGATGTTAATCCTCATTCAGTCTTGAAAGTTACTGTTACAACACTGGAGTTCAAGAAAGAGCCATTGCTTTCTTACGTCATTTGCTCCACATGTGTCAAGGTGAGATAAGCTCAGGACTCCATGTCAGCATGCTTCCTGCATTTTGCATACCTAAATATTATGCAACAAGCAACAGTGCTTGAATTATTGATGAATCCATACATGTGCAGTATTTCACATCTGCTGCCTGTCTTCACTTGGAAGTGGGTTAAGCATAATCTATTTTCAAGTTCCAGATCTTGCATTCGACTCCATTAATAAGAAAAACATTGCCTACACCGTAAATCTTCATCTTAGAAGTCTTCATGTCAGTCTCTATAGGAGGGTTTCTGAAGTCTCCATGGTACATATGATAAATGGAAGGAATGGGAAAGTCAACCGCCCAAAGCAGAAATGAACAGAACAGAGCTATCTAAGCCACAGTGTGAGAAATTTATGGTGCTTGTTTATTGGCAAGAGTGTTGATGTAGACTTCAGTGATTTTCTTGAGGAAGGCTCTTTTTCTCTTCAAATTACTGATGAAGGAATTCAGCAGAATGAAAAATACACTTTTCAATCTGCCACATCTCAAAAGTCTTTAAAAAAGGTTGTGAAAGTATTAGAAACTCTTTGAAAAAGAACAATTCAACTAACCAGTTCAAAATTGAAAAGGCAGCTAAACAGGGCCAATTCCAGCTGGGAATATTGCACTGAATGCTCTGAATCTTGGCCAAAATAAAGATGGTCCACATTGCAGCAGCCGAGAAGTGCAGACAGGTCTTCTATCAGTAGACCTGCCCACCCTCTCAAAGCATAAGCATGACATTCCATGCCCAGCAATGTTCTTTCTCTTGAGCTCTGTCTGACTGCACCTAAATGATTCTGAATATAAAGCTTTAATCCTCTTGAGGTCTAGTCACTGTTAGTCACATTTGCTTAGAACATCTGGTTCCACCACCACTGCCACATCTGTGCTCCTGAAGGGAGACTAATGACTTGGTAACAAGGCCTCATTCTCTCATTGAGCTACTGTGTTGGCTTGTAAGTTAGATCTTGAGGAGACACCATTCTTTCTCCTTAAGCAAGCAATATGCAAGCAGGTAACATATTTTCATTGAGATGAAAAAAAGATGCTATCCTGTAAGTCAAGAGGTTGGAAGTTAATGTTAATGGAGTTTGTAGTGCAGGATCTAAGACTGTGACAGAAATCCATATTGTATGATAATATTAAGAATTCTTAGGAACCTGCTGTATGATCTTCATAAAAGATTCATACAGAGTTCCCTCAGGATGAAACACTTGTAGGTAACTGATTTTCTAAAGGAGGTTATCTGTCATCCTCATGGTCAGTCACCTGGAAAAGCACCAACCTGTATTTTGCTTCAGTTGCTTTTGCCTAATATATTCCTTGCAATACTCGTGGTCCCACTGGCAAGAAGTGATACAGGTACGTAACTTCGTACAATTTATCCCAGTGAGAAGATTCAGTCATCTTGTTTTTGGTGGCTATGATGACCCTTTTCTTCCAGCTAATTAGACCTGGCAGGTCTTCCTGAAGACAACAAATGTGGTTTCATTATGCTCTAGGACATCCCTGTAGGCCATAAGGATGCACCATTTCTTCATACTTTTTAGAAACCCGTTGCAATGACTGTTCGAGGGGGTTGATGTGAACGAAGACCAACTGCAATAAGTGACTGCGATGAAGCTCTTGGAAGTAGCTGAAGGAGCTGATGTCAAGATTTAATTTGCAAATAGCTTGTGGGGTACCACGCACAGTGCATGTTGACACGTGATTTTATACAGGATTTTATTCAGAGTAGGAAAGTCCAATAAAAATCTCCTTTTAATTCTGTAAGCCACAGAACAGCATGAAGAAAAGACAGAGCTTCAGGCCCCCGACTTTAGTCTAGGCATTGTGCTTTCCTAGGGAGTACTGAGGTCTGCCATGTCTTTGCTTGGAGACAGAGGACTACGGGAAGCCGTTCCAGAACAGTCCCTAATTGGGGCTTGCACATAAGGTGCAGTCTGCTTATGCGCATACCTTTACTTTGAAATATACAGTATGAAAACTGGACTGGAAATCTCCTTTGAAAATACCTTTGGACAGCTCAGCAGTTGGGCAATAAATCAGAGTCAAAACGAACTTTCCATAGTTCAAGAGAAAGCAGCTATGAAGCATACTGGGGAAAAAAACCCAAAACAACCAGAAAATTTAACCTTCCTTTTTCTGTGCAGCATATCTGAAAGTCAGGCTATGACACTCATACCAATGCCTACAACAGTGATGAAATTTATCTTCAAACTCTGAATGATTTTAAGCATGAATTACACTTTTCTAATAAAACTGTGCCTAGAGAAGGATCTAAAACATCCCTGAAGATGTCCATTAATGTGTACTCAAGTCAAAAATAAGAAGGTCTCAAGTTACAGGTAATTGCTACATCGAGGAAAGTTTTAGTATGTAAAAAGAGATGTAAGATTTGTCTCTGTAGCAAGGCAATTAAATTATTAGAATCAACAATTAAAATCTATATTGATGAACACAGCAATTCCTTAATATTATTTAGCCATTCATACCCTTGTAGTTAATGGTTTGAGAACATCTCCATGAACAACAAAAATTACATATTACTGGGGGGGTCTGCCTCTGCTATCACAGACCACAGCAGCAGAACTTTTTTCTCCCTGTTAAACATTTTGCCTTGGCAGTGTCAAGAATGAGTTCCATTAAAACAGCACATACTAATTAAGAATGTCTTCAATTATACTTTAAATTAATTGCCTCACATATCTCTAGCACGTTACATGTTTAACTGCATCTTAAAATTACAAAAATGTAATTGTTTTATCTCTTCTCATTCTTCCATGCCATGAAACATGCCCATGGAGTCTTTCTTCTTCTGTTATCTCTTTATGGAAAGGGCTAATAGCAATAATAATGGAATATACTAATAAAGTGAAAGCAAATAATTTATATATTCAGGTTTTATATTAAATCAAAGTTAGATAATTTGTCCAATTTTTAGCACATTCTGAACTCCCTGGAGGGGAAAACTGGCATTAAACAAATGCTGGAACTGTACAAAGGACAAAAACCTGAACATTTGATGCTGGGCTTTTCTTGTTAAAATGTTTCATAAGAAATAATGAAAGATTAATAGCCTGTTGGTTATGGTATGAAAGAACTCAGAATGTCTGTTTTAGAGTATCTGTTTTAATGATAGCCTTTAACTACGGGTTGAGAGTTATATTTAAACCCCACAATAAATTAAAACAAAAACCAACCCCACAACTCATTTTATTTTGATGACGAGAGTTACAGATGTGCACAGAACTTATAAACCAAACGTATTTATACGTACTCTTGAGAAAATTACTATGGTCATGAATAAAGTTGAGCCTACATTCAAGTGATTTGTGGCTTCAAGACCGTAATTCATGACTGGAAGAAGTGGCAGGACAGCATGGCAAACATAAGTGGGTTGGTTTTGTGGGGGCTTTTTAAATAAAAAAATTTATAGCCTGAAAAACCCAATTTTCAGATTTCAAATTTTACAGTTTCAGCTCATGAAACTAACCAGGAAAATAAGAATGCTTTGCTTCACAGCAAAGCAATGAAATGTTTCAAGCTTTGGTTTAGGATTAGCTTGTATTTCCCTTACAAAGAATCTTTCAAATCTGTAAAGAAGGAAAAAACACTCTATTTTTCAGTCACATGGAAAATTGTCTTTTTCTTCTCCCCCTAATTTACTTTCCACATTATTTCACTACAACAACATGGAAAACGTTAACCCCAATTCTTGACTCTTTTTTGGGTAAGCCAGAAATGTGCTTTGTTCTACTGAGGACAAGAAAATAAATGATGTCACTGTTGAACTAAAAAGGCATTTGTCCATTTGCAATGCTTGTATTTTTCTGTGTATGATTAGCAGACATTAGTCTTGCACTTCTACCAATGAAGTCTTTTAACAGCAGCCAACAACCACTAACATTACCACACAGATTTGTGTCATCTTTGCCAGTACTGGTACCCACTTTCTGGCAGATGGGATATTTTTTAGTCTGAGTCTTCAGTATATTGCATTAGTTTCCCCAAATCCTCATCTGCTTTTAGAACAACTTCCTTAAATATTGATCTTTTATTGGAAGACTGAGTGGCATATGGTTAAATTTCTTTACCAGACAGATTTCTGAGGTTTGATAAGAGGCGCAGTGACAAGCCATCAGAAAATACTAACTTCAGCTATACATTATTAATCTATAGACAGAATTAAAATCCTCCAAATCAAAAAGTGCTAGAATGATCCTATCCTGAATACTGACTTATTCACATTTTATCTGCAACAACAAAGCAAGTAACAAAATAAGAAAGATTACTTAAATCTACTTAATTCTGCAGAATGGGTTTCATTAAGCAGAACAAATGAAATGAAACAGTTGGAGTGCCATTAATGCCATTACAGGTCTCATTATTCTTTTCAGTATAAACATCCATATAAGGGATGAATCTAATATGGGTAGACATTTATACTGGAATATGAACTCTATTCAAGGGTTCAAATCTCTTTCTGGATTTGTAATGAAAATGTTCACATTGTCACAAAACTGCAACTTGCTGCTTTTAGTGATTAGCAACATCCTTTATTTCAGCTCCTTTATTGAGCAAACAGAACTTGGGAAGCAGACCAAATATATCAAGCTTGTGCACTATTGTAATTATACCCCAAGGACTAATGAACAAACCTACTCAATTTTGCATGTAGTTAACACTATGTCTTACAACTGCCCTGATTTAAATCTTGGGTAGAAAAACTGAGCCACATATAAACCCTAACTTGTTCGAAACTTTCAAGTAGTTAATAAAAGTCATTTTATACAATCAAAAGCATAGTGCCAAGTTTGGAATGACAGATGACAGTGGCAGATGAAGCATCTTCAGTCTTTTGCTCTGTGTTATTAATAGGATTTCTCAAAAAGCAGTAATTGCAATTAGTATATTAAAAATTCAGGCTACTCAAAGTCCCCTGGTCCAACTTCATGATGGAGCATCGATTGAGTCTAAATATTAATTGAGAAGCTGGGAAGTCTTATAACCTTATAAACCTTATAAAACCTGCTGTGCCTTAAACTAAAACCTTCATTGATAATATCTACATTGCAGCAGTCTCTGTGTTCTAGGAAATGCAGCTTCCCATATACAAGTAGTAAACAGCACATTTGCTCAAAGCTACACAGTAGATACGCTCTGTGCTTTTTTACACAACATAAAAACCATCTCTTTCCTCACATATTCCTACATGAGGGTAACATTTCAAAGCACAGTCTGAAACACTCTTAAAATTACCATTTACCTAAAGAAAATTGTATTTGCTGAGATCTGGCTTTAACAAAACTTGTCAATTACCACTTTGCTGCAAATCACTCTAGCTGTAAAACCCTACCAGTGTGCTTTGCTGATACTCATTCCACTTTATAGCCTTAAATGCATAACAGACCCTGTCTTCTTCCCAGTTATTAGATCTCTTACTATTTAATTTTCTATGCTGGATTGTATTATCTCTTTATTTACTAATTTTAAAATAAAATTGGCATTTTGAAAGCAAAGAATTGAGAATATCTATCAGTAACCTTTTCCTAAAGCAAGAAAAATTTGCATTTCCTGTAAATGTAAGGCCTAAACGATCCCTCAAATAAATACAATAGAGTGAAAATCTAAGGGTTCACCAATGGACCAATAGCCTTTAAAGTAAAGCCTTTCCATCACAGAAAAATAAACAGAAGCACTTCCTGCACTACACTTGGCAACCCTGTTGAGCCTGGGCATTTATTAGAAATGTTATAAAAAACCTGGTCCAGAAGTTTTCATTCTTTGCGAGTAGTTAAGATGCCATGGACTTTTAAGCACAAATGCGTGGTAGTATTGCAGAAGCTGTAAATCCTAAAGTACCCCAGGGTAGTTTGTATTTCATGTGCAAAGAGGAGTGGGAGACAGGGAGAAAGAAAGTTTCCTACCATAGTAAGTGAGACGCCCTCTTGCAATATTTTTTCCTCTTGAGTTTTCAGTAATACATTCATATAGTCCCGCATCCTCCTGCTGGAAATTAGGAATTTCGATCATGCCATTGGATTTCCTCAGCTTTATTTTACTTGGAAATGGCAGACCATCAGTTCTTCTCCAGTTAATCTGAGGCACAGGGCTAAAGGGAGAATAATGGGATTTTAAACAGCTTTGCATAAAGTATGCGATTGTCAAAATTTAGATACTTAAATGCAACTCAGAAGTGACTAAAAGCTCGTGTTAAAAGTGGTAGTTGTACTTTATATGACAGATGGGCAGACACTATGGCAACAGATTTGCATACACCGGTTCTGTTTCATGTGCTGTCATTTGTGATACTGAATTTTTCATGAATATCTGTGTGAATGTCCAGCAATTTCTTGTAACTCTGCACTGCCCCCCCCAAGACAGGTCAGATTTACCAGTGACTGCCATGGAAGGAGAATCAAGGCAAGTCTTTTGACCTTCCTATCCTACAACAGTCATTCATTCTCCAATTTTAAAACCTTCACTCACCTAGCTGGGGAACCAAAGCAATAGCATGTGATCAAGTTATCAATCTGGCACTTACAATTATGAACATCTGACAAAGCTGTCTTCAAATAAACCACAAAGTGGTAAGTAAATACATTTACCGTAACATAAATGTGTTCTCAGATCATTTGTGAAGTAGAAAAGATATCAACTGTGTGTGAAATCTCATTCAGAAGTGAAATGCATTTTAATCTTTACTTCAGCTATAAAGGAAGAACAATATTATGACAGCATCAAGTACGTTTAACAGTAAAACAGAGACTTCTCACAGACTTCACTTCCTTCTACACAGAGAAAGCTGAGTTAGGTCAAAGGAGACATGCAAAACTGCTCTGATATTAACTCAAAATAATTTGAAATTTAATGTAAATTACTGCATTGGCAACATACGCATTTTAGTTTTAAACAAAATCAAGAATTACTTCAAAAATCTGCCCTCTTATTCCAAGGCAATAATTATGATGACCAAAATATTATCTTCAGACCATATATGACTGCCAGAACTTCGTATGTCTTGTGCAGGTTAACCCTTTTGTGCTTCAGCTTTCAGTATGGATGAAGTTGAAAACTTACTTTCCTAGTGCAAAGCATTCTAGCTTCACAGTTGAGCCTTTAGCTGCAGGAAGTGTCTCAGGAAACTGAACTTCTATTTTGGGTTCGTATTCCCCCATCACACCTATAGAAGACAATTGAAAAAGGTATTTTTTAGTTTTAAAAGCCTTTTTTCTCACTTTAGTATTGCATCACATTAAAAATCAAGTTTACTTCTCTCACACTCCATTTACAGAGAGAATCATAGGTACCTGCAAGCAAACTCACTGCCAGGCTTCACAGAGAAAGAGAAGCATGCAACACAAAATACTTTATCTTATTATAAGCAATCAGTATTCTGAGAATGCTTGAAAAGTTACACTGTAAGAGACAAAAACATTCACAGATGACAACTAGATGTGTTACTTAGTCACAGTGCAGAAAGGAAGTCGTACCATCAGTGCGTAGCACTAGAGGCGTTGGTGACCCCAGAACTTGGCTGTTGGTCACAGTGCTGGTTACAACACAGGTGTAATTTCCCACATCTGATGGCTCGACTTTGGCTATGTAGAGGTGACCGGTCTCTTGAGATACAAATCGCCGACTATCCTCTTGTACAAATGATGGATATTCATTGAAGATCCAAGCAAATGACAGTTCTAGTTGGAAACAAAAAAATAAGTAAAGATATTTGGTAAGGATTTTCACTTTTTTTTCCTTCAAAAGATTACATTTTTCATTACCGTATTTTACAATACTGTTCTGTGCAACAAACATGACCAGACAGCTAATGACTGTCAAATCTGTATCTCCTTTGGCAGAAGAAAAAGGCAAAAGGAATTCAGTGATTTATGCACAGATAATTTTTTTTACCTACTATTTGATACACATGGAAATAAAAGCAGGCAGCAACAATGAGACCACACTTGGCTAAAATGAAAGCATCATTCATTTGAGGGTTGAAACTAGATGATCTTAAGGTCCTTTCCAACCCTAACTATTCTATGATTCAGTACCTACTTAACAATTTAGCTACATGCTTAGCAGATAGAACAGTGTAGGTGTATGCAAGTGAACAGAATATCAGAAGCAGCATAAATTTCCAGTAGGGCTCAACACACAACAAGTCTGTATTTTTAACACAAAAATCCATTAAAGTTGCATTTGAGAAATGTCTGTATATCATGGCAAAGCAGCCCTCACTACCCTTCATTATGGTCATTAGAAAGGAAAAACCACACTTCAAAAAGATAAACCAACATTTGACAAAAACTGTGTTAGAAATCTGAGCTCTGTGTGTCCAATTTTAATTGGCAAAAGTTCCTTCCTGTGTGAGGCCATGTGTTTGTCTCATTCCTATCCTACATAATCAAAGGAAATTAATTTTTAATGGTTTTCCAGGCAAGACATAATCTTTCACCCAAGTTTATAAAAAGATCACAGCTTCTGCAAGTGCTAATTGGAGACTGTTATAGCTTATCGACCTGCTGTCATGTTAAAATATCCTGTAGCATTTACACTGCCCCTACAAAATGGAGATCATCACTTTTTGCACAGGTTTAATTTGAAAGCGCATAAATTTGGGTGCAGCCATGAAATGGAGAACAGGCATCGCCCTAACTCTCAGTGTTAAGTACGAATGCAACACTCACGAAAGTGCTAACTGGGCAATTTAACACAAGGTAAGATTGTGTGGATGAAAAAAACATACAATAAATGAAATTATTAAAATATTTATGGACTGGCTAATGCAAAAGGGGCAGTAAATAAAGTGGCTTATCATAATTGAATTTAATGCTATCAATATTTAAAGTCTTTCCATTAACACAGTTTCACAGGGGCAGTGTGTAGGAACAATTAACAGGGTCAGGACTTGTCTCAAGAGTTTAACTTCTGTTATGTTGTGAACTATTTACTGTTAAAAACCAGCTATCTACCCTTCCAGACTTGAAACTATGGCTTTTACTGAAAGTTCCTTCCTACATGACAAGAGAAGTATAATTAATTTATGGTAAGGAAGGCTAACAAGGATCTGCCAAGTAAGGAAAAGGTAAGTAGCACAGTGGACAGTAAACCCTTAGGATCTAGTTTGACTTCAGTCAGACTTTTGATATGTGCCACAAGAGTCCCATAACAAGTCAAAAAATATCCATACAGTCACCACCACCAAGAAAAATTGTACATCTGTTCTCCCATCCTACAACACAAACACCAAGATGTAGTCCTCAATGGTTTGCTGTTGAATGGAGAGGGCATGTTGAGTTAGTGCTATGCAGCGGGGAGGTGGCATCTGGGCATTGTTCTGGCTGTGGTCTGGCATTATCCTATATAGGCCAGTTCAAGTTAATAATAAATTATACATAATAGTAATAATAATAGTAATAGAGTACACATGAAGAGTTTGAAGGGGACTGTGACCTCTTGGACAACAAAGATTATATGGTCTTGCTAAATGGGAAAGACCAGAAAACAAAGCATAACTCCATTTCTACAGAGCAGCTGGATGAAGAGGGTGAGCACAAGGCTGTGGGAGAGGCTGTAGACTAAGTCAGGTAGCAATTCAAGAATTGTAATTAAAAAACAAATAAATTTACATTTTTGGCTCTACATGAAGCTCAGACAAGACACAAACATGTGGGAAACCAGGTTTTATTGGTTCTGGTATTTATTGACCTACTTGTTTCCCTTTGCTCAAACTATTATTTTAATAAAAAAAAAAAAATAAAACAGAAGACATAATTCAAAGCATTCAAAGGGGACGGACATATCTGGATACACAGCAGGAAAATAAGCAGCTTGATTTTGTTCATATTATATTGGGTGAAGTCAAGAGTAAACTCACTGAAATCAATCATTATGATTATGAAAGCCATGCAAAGTGTATTCCAGTTTAATTGGATCCTTCAATAGCCTATGAATAACCACTCCTGGAAACCTAATTTCCCATTCAAGATATATTTTCATCAACTCTCTCAAAAAAGGAGCACGGTGTTTCTTTACCAGTGCCCCACAGGCCCTCCCTCATTTTATATTTATTGTACTTTACAAAATTGTATTCTTATTTTCTAAAAAAAAAAAAAAATCATATTAAACGACTTGTTCTGTGATTTATTGTGTTTACACCATTTGCCTGTTGCTGATCCTAGTGCACCTCAAGGGACATAAACTCACTCCCTTTCTGTCAATTACAACTTTTCAGTTGATTTCCTGTTATAAATGGAAGCAATATGTCTCTCCTGGGCTTCCTCAAAGATCTAAGCCTTTGCTTTCCAATGCATTTTTTCCTTATTTGGTGACCATACGTGGATAATGTATTGGAAATTACAGTTATTATTCAATTTTTATTTGCTTACTATATCTTGGTTGGCTTTTCCTCTTTATTTCGCATTATTTGATTATTATTTACTGTGCAGTCTACAAGCTACAACACCGCAGGTTCGTAGTGTTCCAGGCAATCTGTTCCCCTAAGTGTTCAATTAAAAATTGCTTATAAAATCACCTGCCATTTTTTAACTTAAACTTTTACAGAACTCAACACTTAAATCAGCAAGGCCTCTGAGGTCCACCACGGTCACTGCCTGCTATCTACGAGCCATAAAAAAAATATAACCCAACACATACCTTCATTTTCCATGCTGTTAAAGCAACATAAGGGGGTAAGCCCCACACATTCAGTTTTTAACTGGGTTCAAAGTTAGGCCTTAAGCTCATCTCCATGCTTTTGAGAAGACTGTATTACATATTTTCTCTGAAAGGCTGCAACACATCAGTAGGAGACTGCTGATGGAACTGAGGCAATTTCATTACTGTAAACTGAAGGATGCTGAGGAGGGACTCTTTATTAGGGACTGTAGTGATAGGACATACAGCAGGTGAAAACTGGCAAGGCAGATGGAGTTGACGGAGTCCCACCTGAAATATGGAAGCACAGAGGCCAAGCACTTTATGCTAAATTTCATGAGCTAGTTGTGTGCTGTTGGGAGCAAGGCAAAATACCATCAGACTTTCATGATGCAATCATTGTCACTCTGTATAAGAAAAAAGGTGTCAAGTCAGACTGCTCAAGCTACCGTGGTATAACTCTGCTCTCCATTGCTGGTAAAATTCTTGCAAGAATACTATTGAACAGACTAGTGCCTGCTATCGCAGAAGAACTTCTACCTGAAAGTCAGTGTGGTTTCAGGGCTAATAGAAGTACCACAGACATGGTATTTGGTCTCAGACAACTGCAAGAAAAGTGTAGAGAACAGAATAAGGGGATATATGTGACTTTCGTTGACCTCACCAAAGCTTTTGACACTGTGAGCAGAAAAGGCCTGTGGCTGATCTTGGAACGATAAGGTTGTCCCCCCAAGTTCCTCAAAATGATTATTCTGTTACATGAAGATCAGCAAGGCCAAGTCACGTATGGCGATGCACTCTCTGAGCCTTTCCCAATAACCAATGGTGTGAAACAAGGTTGTGTTCTCGCACCGACCTTACTCACAGTCTTCTTCAGCATGATGCTCCAAAGGGCTATGGCAGACCTCGACGAACAAGACTGCATTTATATTCGATATCGTACCGATGGTAGCCTATTCAATCTAAGGCGACTGAAGGCCCACACTAAGACCCTAAACCATCTTGTCCGTGAACTGCTTTTTGCTGATGATGCCGCCCTTGTTGCCCACACAGAAGCAGCTCTGCAGCGTTTAACATCTTGCTTTGCGGAGGCGGCTGAGGTTTTTGGGCTGGAAGTCAGCTTGAAGAAGACAGTAGTCCTCTACCAACCTGCACCACAGGAAGATTATTGCCATCCCCACATTACCATTGGCGAGTCAGAGCTTAAGACAGTTCAGCAGTTCAGCTATCTTGGTAGCATCATTTCCTTGGATGCCACGATCGGCAAAGAGATAGACAACAGAATAGCAAAGGCATACAGAGCCTTCGGAAAACTCCATAAAAGAGTCTGGTGTAATAAACACCTGAAGAAAAGTACATAGGTCAGTGTCTACAGAGCCATTGTATTGTCTACTCTTTTATATGGGTCTGAATCATGGGTCATCTACCGTCATCACCTGCGACTCCTGGAACACTTTCATCAGCGCTGCCTCCGTACAATTCTAAACACCCATTGGACTGACTATGCGTCTAATGTCACTGTCCTCGAACAGGCAGGGGTCACCAGCATCGAGGCCATATTGCTGAAATTGCAGCTGTGCTGGGCAGGGCACATCTCTAGAATGAAGGATCACCGCCTCCCCAAGATCATGTTTTATGGTGAACTTGCCATGGGTAGCCGCAAGAGAGGTGCCCCAAAGAAGAGATATAATGACTCCCTGAAACAATACCTTAGCCTTGGCCATATTGACTACCATCAGTGGTCCACCTTGGCCTCCAATCGGGAGACTTGGAGGCACACCATACATAATGCCGTTGACTCCTTTGAGAACTCACGAAGAACTAGTCTCGAGGAGAAAAGACAATGCAGAAAGAATAACGCCCCACCTGTACCACCCAAGGAGACTTCTGCTGTGCTTTTTGTAGCCGGATTTGCCTATCCCACACTGGTCTTCTTACTCATCAGCGCGCTTGTAGTAAGCGTGGGTAAAGCCCTTCCCAAATCTTCGTTCGCGAAGTCAAGCCATGATGATGGAGTGATAGGACAAGGGGTAAAGGGTTAAAACTTAAACAGGGGAAGTTTAGATTGGATATAAGGAGGAACTTTCCTGTTAGGGTGGTGAGGCACTGGAATAGGTTGCCCCAGGAGGTTGTGAATGCTCCATCCCTGGAGTGCTCAACCTGGCACTGCTCAAGGCCAGGTTGGACGAGGCCTTGGGTGGAATGGTTTAGCATGAGGTGTCCCTGCCCATGGCAGGGGGGTTGGAACTGGATGATCTTAAGGTCCTTTCCAACCCTAACTATTCTATGATTCTATGAAAATCCAAAACTATAAATGAACTCAGGAATTCAGCAAAGCAAAAGTTTGGGTGTGAGGGGACGGCATACAGACATATGACCAGAAGGAGAAGGATAAAGTTTATCCACCAAATGCACAAATTTTACAGGTCATCTCTTGCTCCTTTTGTTCCAGACCATCACTCCTATGCACCTGCTTAATATTATCTGCTAGCCCCATAATTCACATCTAAATTAGACTTCTAAAATAACCAAAAGTAAATGCTGTGAACAATGTTCTTCTGAAGCTGATTTAAACTTCTGTTCAAAACTCACTGGGTTTCAGTTAGTAAAGCAAAAGTTTTCACAAACAGTCCTGAAAAGAAATTAAATCACTTGATTTTGAATGCAAACTCACTGAAGTAGAGGTTTTATGTTTTATTTTTTAAAGAAGTTTCATGTCAGTCATTGATACCCAAATCTATATTATTTCATACAGTTCTCTTATTCAGATTTTACTATATTCTATAATTGAGATAGAGGGGCAAGCCAAAATACCCTAGTATTTTCTGTCTTAAACTGGCACTCTGCCTAACTCGCAGGATGTTATATGGCTTCTAAAAAACTGTGTGCAAAAAAGCAATCAGACAAAATTTAGCAATGACAGAAACTGTAATTAAAGACATTGAAATTGGTAACAACCAGCTACTTTGAATTCTGAATTATCTACCTTAGAGTTAAAAGTAATGGAAAAGTAACACTGATTTTGAGAGGATAATGACAGACTTCATAATTAAGGAAGAAACGAATTAGCTCATCATTTGGCCCAGTTTCAGCTCAAACTGTGACGAAATGTCAGAAAATAGAGAAAAGCCTCTTGCTTTGTGGATGAACATCACTCAGGAAGGAGTAAGCTCTCAAGGCACAGACAAGAAGCAATCGCATATGGTTCTGTGGGGCAGCCACACACAGCCATCACTGCTGAGGACAGCTCTGCACATCTGTCTGCAAAGGAACCCTTAGGAAAGTGCCAACAAAGTATTTAAAACTAGGAAATTAATCCACATGAGGTGAAAGCGCATCAAACTCCCAGAGGACGCTCTTAACCTTGACGCAAACCAGCCTTAGTTCACTGCAGCCTAATCCTCAACAGGATTACACTACGTTCTATCGTACATACACTACCTTCAAACATATCATTAACTGCTTTTCCTACTTGGGCAAACTCTAGCTGTTTTATTCCACTTAGTTCTCTCAAGTAGTCTATCCTTCCTTTGGCAAGCCAGCACAACCAGCTGCAACTGGACTTTAGCCAGGAAAATATGTAATACTTTATTTCTGCCATAAAATAAATCACATCTTTGGGGTTTTTTGCAAACATTAAAGGATGTTTTCAAATAAAAATCTTATGCACCGCAGGCAAAAGACACGGTTAAAATAGGTGTAATGTCCTCCCAATGTTGGGAAAATTATTCTTTTGGCTGAAGATGGTTTTGTTCATACAAAATGCAAATTCCATGATGGGAATCCAAGCCCAGCTACAAAAAGTGACAAACATATCCTGAAAATCTCACTATATTCCAGAGTGTAATGGAAACACTGATTGGAAACTAACATAGACCATTAATCATTTTGGCATAAAAGGTGAATTATTTTATAGGTAAAATAAAACAGATCAACATTCAGCATACTCCGCAGGTAATCAGGCATTAATTTCTGTGTATGGAATAACCCAAACCAACAAGAGCAGTGCAAGATACCTATGTAATATCCTGCAATATCAGTCTACACATTTAATGAGAATATTAAAATGTTTTAGCTGAAATTGCAAGGTTCCTACTTCAGGCTAATACCTAATTTTCATTTTTAAATGGAACGTGGTCAGAGTCCACTCATTCTCTCATTTAGACATGAGCTGGTGTGATGTGAATAAAAGATGTGATTCTTTACACATAGTTGCAGCATAAAAGTGTATTTATCTTTACTGCCTCCTACGTATACCACAACCACAGAATAGGCCCAGGAGTAATTGCACACACTGCTCTGTGACCTGTCACTGGCTGCCACTGGTGGCAAAGCTCTGGTGATGTAGAACAGCCCACTGAAGGTCTGCCCTTCTCTACACTCAAGTTTTACGAAGACTTTCAAAGCAGCATCAAAAGCAAAGCACAGCATTCTAATTAAAACAAACATTTCTAAGCTCATCCTTGTGAAACACAGATGTGCCAGCCTGGCAGTGGTGTTTTGTTATTAATACCACAAAAACCCTCACAGTAAATAGATTTCCAAACAGCACATCCACTTGAAAAGCAGCTCAGTGACATGGGCCTGCCTGCTGTCTGCCTTTTCACTCCTGCTCTCCTGTCACACAGGGGATTTGACCATTAGCCAGTGTTGCTTCAAACTGAACTTGACCTCCTAATATCAAAGTGCCCCTTAACTGGCAGGTTAAATGTTCCTTAGTGCTCCAAAGGAAATCCAGATGCTAATGGGAAAGTCAAAGAAAATGCTTTTCTACATTTAGTTTTCAGTGCTGAGTAAAAACTCAGTTTTGCTTCCCCTGTAGTTGTGCTGGATGATGATGGATTAGATTCTCTTTATCACACCTCTGAACTGTTTCAGACTAGCTGTGTCACTCAAAGTATACAGGCTCCAATCAAATTGCCTCTACTTTGGAAGTACGCAGCAGAGTAAGAAACTGCTTTAGGAAGCAATATTTAAATACATACCCACTAGCCATATCCATTTCAAATGACAAACTGTTCTTTTAGTCACCTCCCTATAACTTTACATTTAATTGCTCAGAGCATTTCTAACAACTCTGTTGTGCTTTTTCAGTAGTTGAAAGTATTTTAAAATTGCTTCCTGCCTGTAATAATTTTAAGGCTAAAAAGATCACAGTTTAGTTTATTGCTCAACTGATTTCTTCTGAATGCTAAATATTAACAAGATAAACTAAGGGAAAGTAATGGAAATCCCCAAGTGTAAATTTTCCAAGGAACGCACTAATGTTGATAGGTGGAAGTAGTAATTAGTGACAAATTTTATTTGGTTGTCTTGCACTGATATAGGAGAAGGTACTTGGTAAGCCCCTGCAAAAAACAAAAAATCACTTTCAGTACTCTTAAGGAGCGTAATGATCAGCTCCGGCTGTGTGCTGGGACCACAGCCATCTCCCTTCTGCCTCTTCCTAATCAATTACTCTGCTTCCAAAGAAAAACTCAAATATTTTAGTAGAGAAAATAAAGAGCTGGGGAGAAAACCCCCTCAGGAACAGTTTAGGATAAAAATAATCTTGGTAGAGGGCCAAACCCAGTTATTTTCTACAATTTCCTCCTTTTCCCAAGGCATACTTCAGATACCTGGGACAAGACAAGTGAAAATGCTTGACCAGAATTTTTTTTCTTAAATTTAGTTCATCCTAATCTACCCGTCCCTCTTTCTTTCCATCCCCAACCCCCCTTCTTCCAACAAACACCCCAATAGCAAGAGGCTAGTTCCCCATTAAAATACTGTAATCCCATACTGATGCCTCTTTCAGTTTGTTCAGGAAGGAGCGCTAATGAGAGCCCGCCTCAGCAATAAAGCGCACACCCCAAAGTCTTTCGAGGTCTTCTGGAGTGCCTACAAACATTTTGTTGATGAAAATTGTGCAGTATTATTCCCACAAAAACCTGTGCTACTCTTTGCTTGCTCTGACAACAGCGACATTATACATGCTGCTACTGTATGTACTTAACTCTTGGTGCATCTTTAGTGGAAACCAAATTCACTGCAGACAGGAAAAGCTGATCCAATCTTATGCAAAACTCCTCCCTGGGCTATCGGTGAAACTGGAGCACAGGTTTATCAAAAGAAAGTGTTTTGGAAAGACTGTATTTGATAAAGTGCAGAACAGACAGAGAATCTCTGTAGTATTGGTTTGTTACCAGTGGTAAAAATAATGCTCTGACAGATAGAAATCACTGTAAAACCCAGCTGTGAATGGGTATTACTGTCCCTCATACGGACAAATGTAAGTGCCTCTTGGGTACCATTTGATTTCAGACTGTCAGCTGAAACTTGGGCAGATGAGAATGACAACACCAGCAGGACTATTGCAAAATATATTTTTAAATAAAAATACCATTTCTCCTTGGCAGATTGAGAACAGCTCGACAACACTATGGAACCAGTTTTATGGCCATTGCTTTTACAATATTCAGCGTACTAGTCTCTTTAGAATCCATTTTTGTGC
Organism: Neopsephotus bourkii; assembly: GCF_033783945.1. Classification (NCBI taxonomy): domain Eukaryota; kingdom Metazoa; phylum Chordata; class Aves; order Psittaciformes; family Psittacidae; genus Neopsephotus; species Neopsephotus bourkii. Next base: position 2,457,596 of record NW_026901568.1, read on the forward strand.
AAAGACCTCATAATATGTCTACTGAAAGTATGATTTATTGCTCTTGCCCAGATAGGTGTCATCCGCAATCTACAACAAAACAAAAAGTATAAGTGTAAAACCAGGGTGTTTTCAACATTCTGAAACCACACTGATGGGCAGCTGAAAAGGAACTGTATTTTGGAATCCTATCAGTTTGGTTTTGCTTTGCTTTAAGGGTATGAACTGCTTTCAAAGCCAAATTAAGTAAAAATTAATTCCATTTACAGGAAAAAAAACCCCAAACCCAGTATTCTGATATTCAAGAGTTGCAGAAAAATAATCAAAGCATCAAAATATTTCTGGTACATGAGATACTTTCCATGCCATGTTATTAATGAACAGCATAGACTTGCTGGAACATGTAGGTCTCCAAATGGTGATACAAGAGACATTAGCAAAAATTTGCAAGTCTAAATACTAATTTGCAAGAGACATGACATTATTCATTGAATGACTTGTCATACCAAACAGTGAGCAATAAATTGGGTCCTAGGTTTTCATGATCTAATATTTCCTGTTAGCATGTCACAACTTAAAAAAGATATGCTATAGGCTAAATTGATCCCTATCCTTCAAATATGGCCTCGTTTATTAATTAGGTCCACATTTATCAGGGCATGGTAGCAAGATGGAGCACACATTTCTGCTTTATATGTAGAAATATCCTGGGCATGTTGCATGAAATAGGAGCACTGAAGCTAATCATGACTATAAGTAGAATTTCCTTGCAACTTTTGAGCAACAGCTTGTCAGCTGCCCAGTGTTCTTGCAGGTTATGGTCATATTCCACGTAGTAACAAGGTAACAGGGAGTATGTTCATCAACATAAGTCTAATGCCTGTTTTTTCCAAGCAAGCCTTAATTCTTTGAAATAACCGAGTAATATCAAGCAAATCTTCACTTCTACCATTAACCCTCCCCATCTTTTCCTCTGTGTATAAAGCAGCTCTCAGCGCACCACAGACAACAGAAAAGGACTGTCTCATTGCTTCCTCCCCTCCTAAAAAGCAGAATATACATCTTAATAAAAAAATTAATGTCAGATCAGTAAAACTGACTATATTAAACAAATACATATCACAATATATAGCAAACAGAAATAACTGAAGACAAGCTACATTATAATCAAGATACACACACAGTAGTAACAGTAGGTAAAACACTAAAGGAACTTGCAGATTTGCTTTACTCTGGGCTTTGTCACTCCTTAGATACCGATTTTGGAACAAAATCAGTATCAGAGAAAAATCATTTTTAGCTCTCCATATGCCTAGCCTTCTCTGTTCCTGGCAGGATGGAAAAAATTAGCATCGCATGAATGTTTTTTAGCTGGCTGCATGTTAAGTGTGCCCAATATTAAGTTTTGTATGTTGAGATGTTTGTTATAGCAACAGTCCTTTAAAACCATCAAGACATAAAAGTAACCCAGTAAAAGTGAAAATAGCTGTAGAAACTTCAGTAAAATTTAGTGGTTATAACAACTGAAAAAGATGGCAGGAGTTCTACATAAATCAATTTTAGATGTCAGATTATCTTTTGAGTATGTGGGTGAAAGGATTTACTGTTTTGCAGAGAACACAGGGTATTTTAACAGGCTCTCTGTAACAGAACTAAAATTATATACAGAAGTATGGTCACGCAGAACGATGACAGATGACCATCTTAATTATCCAAAACTCACTTCTTAATTATAATACAACATACATTATCCAACATAAAACCTGGTTGAATTAGTAAGATATTTAGGGGGAAGTCTAAACACAGAGGCAGTCACTTATTCCATCTCCCATACAGCAAATTTCCAACAAGACTTAACAAAGATGAAATGCACTAACTCTGAAGAAAATATTCTTGTGGTTTGCCACACAGCTGATGTTTAATGGCAGAAATGTAAAACTGATCGGTGCACCCTCAACTGGAAATATTGAGCACCATCTTCCTCCCGTTGCATACAAACAGCCAACACAGAAACAAAGCTAAAACACAAGTTCAGGATATGAGTTGATGTGTACAAGCTTAAACAAAGCTTAATTTTGGTTTAAATGGTCCATGCCCATTCCCTGATGGAACTGGAACTGCAACCTTCAAAAGAACAAACGTATGGCTAACCACATGAATACTTTGCTCCCCACGGAAGGAGGCTATCCCTTATCACTTATGTAAATACCTGTGGCTAAGATAAGCAAACAACAAAAAAAATACACCAAATTGCAGAGGGGAAGCAGTTTCCTTTTTATCCATACTATGAACTGGTATTTCTTTTGGGAGGAACACTGGTTACTATTGTAACTGGGATGCTGTATATGGAGGAATAATCCCGATTTAATCCATCTCTTCTTAAGGACTTCTTACTAAGAATATAAAACTTAAGTGCAATTAAGCTAGCAAGAACTTAGAAATTGTATGAACATGACAGAATATTAAAGAACAATATTTTGGAGGCTAAAGGGGAAGAGGAAACAAAGTATTTGAGAAGGTTTTTACAATTATTGTTATCTGAAATTATTCAATAACTCCATTCAACAAATACAGAATCAAAGAAAAAAGGGTCTGGAAAGGACTGAACAGTCCTCAGGCCAGGTCAGCTGTTCCTAAACCATTCCTGCTATTCATTAACAAACTAGCTTTGCTTAATGGATAGATATTTTATCTAAGGCTTACCAACCTGCATTCTACCACACCACATCTAAAGGTACTCTACGTTTGATGTCACTGCTGTAGGTTTATTTTAGTAAAGAAAAAAGAGGAAGGAATTTTTCCACTTGGCCTCATGTCTCCTGAAAACTTTACTGGTTAATCCTCCATTCCTCAGACGAATCCAAGTACCTTCAGTAATTCTGGTACCAATGCTCAATTCCACTGATAACTCAGGGAGCCCTCAGCTCTCTCCTTTTTTTGCACAAATAACACAGTGTGGGGGTGTCAATCATACCCCATCTGCTGACTGCAAAATAAATTCTCACCTCTTCCACATGTTGATTTAAACCACTGTTCTTCGCAATGTGAGCATGTTTTATATCACCTCCTGTTCAACACTTCAAACTTGAACATTGCCAGAGTCAGGCAAAGCTGTAGTCAGTTTGGCAGTCACCTCTGGGTGTATACCCATGCAAGAGATGTGAGTATACGAAAGGCTGGGGTAATATGGACTTTAGACTGCACAGAGAAGCAAAATTCAATCATTCTGATTCTTATAGATAGCTGGGAGAATGACCCATTTTCTCAGCAACTGAAAAGACAAAGCTGTTGCAAGGCTATAAAGATGATTTAAGAGTACGTATCAGTTTAGAGAAAGAAAAATTCTGCAAGCTCAGACAGTTGTAAAATTGCCACTTTATAGCTGTGTCTGCTTGGACTCCACCAAATTTAAGAGGCCACAATACCTGTATTATTCTATTCAATGTTTAGCTTATATTACCTTGTCTTTGCAATCAAATCTAATGTCTTAACATCACAGCCCTTCAATAATGAGACTCCACATCAATTAAAAACAAATAAACCTAGTTCCTTTCAAATATTGCTTGAGGTTCAATAGCAATTAGTCAAAGACTAGAGATGCAGAATTAATGATAAAGTGTACGGGCAATTTCTGGTCCAGCAAGTATCCATACAGGCCGTTTTGCCCCCCCCCTCAAGACAGCAGTGTTTTAAATTATGCCAGCATAATTACATTACACTAAGAAATGTTTTGATTGCAAGAACACAGGCAGATAGTGGCATAAGTAAAGACAAGAAGCTACTCTTTGCAATTGTCTAGAGGTAGAAAAAACTAGATTCATCGAGGCTTGGTAACTGTGACTGGGCAGAATTTAATTCCAGAAAAAAACTCAATTAATTACTAGAAATATCATAAAAATCAGACATGTTAAGTGCACAAGAATTACTAGGAACTAGAAAGGCATATCAAGATATAAGTAAATCCTCTTTAAGTACGTCCCTCCCCCTCTTTTGGTTTTATTTTTCTTCTCTTCATTTACTTCACAAACCAGATTTCATTTTTGTTCTCTCTGAAAGATCTCCCTTCTGCATTTCCAGCGAGATCTTCCACTTTACAGTCAATCTGGTCTGGTTGAAGCACAAAGCCTGGAAGGTCCTTACCTCCCGCCCGGGGGGGTGGTCCGCAGAGCAGCACGACTCCCTGCCCCTCTCGAACTGACACGGCGCTTCTCATTTTCGTCCTGGAGCTTTCAAGATCTGTTTTTGAAAGAAAGGTGAAGTGGATATAAGGAAACAGAAAAGACTTCAATATACAGGAGCTTCAAGTTCTCAAATCCCAGAATCACATCTCTTCATATACCACTAACTTCAGCAATTTCAGCGGACGGGTTGCAAAAGAAATCACTGATCAACACAAGGGAGGATGCCAGAATTAGGACCGAAGTCAACTAATTTATAAGAACATGATTGAACAGATAGTATGTAGAATTTTGCTCTTAGACTAGGCTTATGCTACTCTAATTTTAATAATGAAAAAGGAGTCATAAGTATAACTTAATAATAGGTCCATAAGCCACTGTTTCTTCCAAAATGAAGGCTCTGATGAAAATAGCATCATGCGCCTACTGAGCTCCTGTAGCCAACTGTAAAAAAACACTAATACCACTGCTATTCAGGAACCAGATATCTGTCTTTTAAAACAGTATGCCCTCGACCATCTCCCTGCAGCCTAATCCCCATAACATTGCTAAACTCGGTAAAGGCATGGACTTTGCACATCAGTGTACTAAGCAGTGCTCTGCTCTGTCTGTCTCTAGGTCTTCTGTGATCACTTTAAGCTGTATAAGAAGGGAAACAAATGCTACCGTGTGTAAACAGGCAAATATTTTATCACAAATCTATACTAACTTTCCCTTTAACTGGTGACTCAAGGTCCAAGTATGGCCTCGTTATAGCCCTGAATTAAGCTAGATGTGACATGCAATACGGAGATCAAGATTCTACACTTTTTCCATGAATAAACCACTTTTTATAATAAAACCAAGGAGAAGAAAATTGAAAAAAATGCCTGTTTATAACCTTTTAAAGAACACTAACACATAGCTTTAAAATAAGGCTGTCTTTATAGCCAAGTGTAAGAGAAGTAGTGAATTGACCAACAGTAGCTATTTCCCAAAATACAGTATCTTTTAATATTGAAAACCAACAGCTGTTGCAGTCAGAAAATTGAACAAGAGCAACTAGAATTTCAATGCTTCATTAAAAAAAAATACATTTAATGTTGTAATAAGATATTGCTGTATTAGTCTTTGTTACTGCACATAAAGCTCATAAGAGGGTTTCTTAAAAAGGCTGTTTTCAGCTTTCCAACTAAATTTCTTTGCAGGTAGGTATCAAGGGCCTACCTTTTCATGCACAGAATAAATTGTGAACCTTCTGCTGGACGTGTTGTGGAGGTCACATACAACCACAGCCAAACTGATTTCACCAGATCAAAATAGCATGCCCTGCAATTTGTTTCAGGCCCTTAAGCATCTTTTTCTCTGCCTTCCGTAACAATACAGATTGATTACCCACCCCAACACAATTCCCCTGAGTCAGGAAAGGAAGAACCAAGAGCTGACGGTGTCCCGGAGGACACACACTGTTCCATATTAGGATGAAAACAGCTATGCAGTTTGGACTTTAAAATTTACAAAAAGAAAAAAAAAATCCATTTTACATACACACTGACTTGCACCCAAATTTTGTCCCCTCACCTCACAACCACTGTGAGCCATAAATCTTGCATAATACACATAACCTCTGTAATTAAAATGGAGTTATTCATATCATTGCTTTCTAACCACAAATGTTCTTTTACTGCAAATATAGACCTTCAGAAACTCTGATATCTTTGTGCTGCCCGACACACTGCATGAGCAGGATGGGATTGGGCTGGGAGCACCTGCGGAGGGGATGTGACCTGAGAACATGCCAAGGCATTCAGAAAGGCATATCCTTATCATTCCGCAGGTACTCGGTGGGACCAACCACAGCTCTGCACTTTGATCAGTTGCAATGTTGTACTGCAGAAGTTATTAATCACTGATTGCAGATGAAGACTGCTGTCACAGGGGAATAGGTTTTTGGGAAACAAGAAGCAATGCAAAATCCATCAGAAAATGAAGAATATGAGCTATGCTACAATGAAAGAGTAATTTTTCACTAATTAGCAGGAAGCTCTCCATCCTACCTTCTAGAGTGGTGCAAGTACCAGACTAATCATGCAGCTGCAGAAATATCATCACTTAATTCATTTATATACTTGTATACTCTCTTGACATATTATCTGGCACCACTCTGAAAATAACAATCACCATGCAAAATAATAATAGAGTTAATTCTCTACTAGCACTACACAACAAAGTCCAAATCTCTGACCTTGGAAAGTACTTGCTGCTTACATGCAAGATTCTAGTCTGATTTTCAGGCATCTTTGTAGCATACTCAAGTATTAAAGGTCAAAGCCAGTCATGTCCGGTAGAATAGCAGAAGAGATTATTTGGTTCTGTTTTTTTTTTTTTTTTCTTGTATTTTTTTTACTAATAAAGCCAGTGTTCTAACTGCAATAACACTAGGGAGTAGTGCTGTATCTTCTTCTAACAAAACTTGGTATTACATGAAATCATTGGGAAGGAACATTAAGTTCTCAGGAAACTGACAGGGTAAATAAAATGTCACAAAAGGTAGGCAAACAATGGAAATGACTGTTTACTTTTCAGAGATGGATTTATATCTCTGAAATCAAGATGCTCTTGCTCTGCTGAAATGTCTTAATAGGTAAAATAAAACTGGAAATAAAGGATGAGGATAAGAACAGAATAGAAGATAGTTTTGAGAAGTGATGAGTGACAACAGGACTTGTTTTCCAGCACCCCAAGGGGTAACAATATCCCACTGGTTTGTTTGAAAGAAAAGGGCAAACCCATATATATATATATATGTGTGTGTGTGTGTGTACATATATACATACACACACACGGATTGCCTTATCAGATGTTTAAAATTTCATCTACTTTCTCAAAGTGGTCAGCTAAATAAAGCTTTTTCATTGGTTTCTCTTGCCTACTTTTTTTTTTTTTTTTTTACTTCTTGCTTGCAAATTTCACCTCAAACACTGCCATTCTGGTAGGAAATGAGCAACTTTATAACTACTTTACCTGGCAAAGTCTCTAATCGTAACACTGACATTATTTTGCTAAGAATGTTACAAATACTTGACACTACACAAGGAGGAAAAGAACAAAAATCATCCAACTTAAAACCAGTCCAGAACTGTGTAATTTGTAAATTAAGTGGTTTTATCGCCTGGTTATAGTTTGCCATATAGAAGAAAGTTTAGAATTAGCAACTTAGACCTTCCTGACTCTTGAAAAAGCATTTTCTTCTCCCTTCCCCTGCATATTTGCCTCATTTCTTTAGCACCAAGTACATAAAGTTACATCCACTGAAATACACATGCCACTGCAGTAAAATGGGAGCAAGAAAATGTAACTCAGCTTTATTAAAGTCTTTCATTTTGGCCAAGAAGGAGAACAATAAACATGTTCTTGCAAACCAGCAGATATGAAAACCACATATTCCATTAGGTTCTCCCCTTCCACTTCGTAAGTTAAGTCTTAAGCACAATGCTAAGAACCATTTTGAAATACAGAGTAACAGTAACATTAGCATCGTACCCTGTAATACCCATTTTATGTATTTGGAACAGAAGCATTTAAAAGTTCATGTGATATTCATGACAATTAAGAGATACAGGTTTGTGAACTTCAGAGGGAAAAAGAATACATTATACAGAGCATCTGTACAAGGTAAAACAGACCTTGTTCTTGTCTGACATCAACATGTGAGAAAGAATTAAAAACAACTTCTCTTCATCTGCAGAACACACGCCTGCTGACTGCAATCACTGCAGTTCACTGCAAGTACCTTGAGAACATTTCCGCCTTCTGTAATCTTGCATAATCAAGGAAGGTAAGCAAATGGATCACACAAGATCAGATCAAATGTTAGGCCTATGCTTTGAAAAGACACAGAATACCCTGTTATGAAAAAATCAGAGAAGTTCTGATTGCAAAGCTGCTCCAGATGCATGACTCGCAGCTTGTGGCAGCACTGAATTGTATCAAATTTCCCAAGTAATCTGTGAGATGTTCTACCCCTCGTTACACACATCTCTACATAGGGTCTTCAAAGGATTAGTAGAAGCTACTAAAAATACACCAATTATTTGGTTGTTGTTCAAGTACTGCATGATACATTCACTCCCTAGAGAGAAAGAGGACTTGGTAGGTTTCCAACTCCAAGTCCAGTGACATTCAAGTACCTCACTACACTTACATCAATGGATATGTATTGTCAACATACATTTACTAGCAATCTGACCATGTATTGATAATTGCAGAACAAGGGTTCATGCTCTACAAATATAATCGTCCCAAGAGCCACTAAAATATTTATTTCATTACTTCATTAGACTCATTATTATTAAAAGCAGCCAAACTTGTTAAACATACTTTATGTATAATTCCGCACTGGTAGGATGTTCAAGTACCTAAATGAGTCAGACAACCAATTCTTAACTGTTTTCCTGAGTAGGCAATTCTGATGTAGGGACTTGGTTTGATGTCAGCACATAATGAGGTACTAATTCACAACCCGCTCACCCTGGTAAAAGTCACATTATTAAAAAGAAATTAAATACCAGTCTCTCAGCTCTTAAGAAAACATAACAGCCTCAGTGTGCTGTAACAGCTACCTTGGTAATGACAACTTCTGGAGAAAACAGAGTAAGACAAATTTGTTTCTTCACCACCACCTAAATTGCATATATGCATAAGAAACCTTCTTCCCCCCCGTTCTACCTCCCCAAATTAGCTATACAGAAGCAATTCCATGGCTATTTATTTTTATACTACTTCAGACAAACACCAGAAACTGAATGTATACTTGGCATAATTATAAGTTTCCCAAAAATACATGTATCCCCTTAACAGAATAGTTGGAATATGTGGCCTGTTAACCCCAACACACTGCCTGCAGACACAGAGAACTTGGAGAAAGCACAGAGCTCACATGAAGCAAGTGAGACTTTCTGCTGCTTTCCCTGAGCTTCAAATCAAGCCCAGGGGAATCATGCTGGGGTGGGAGGGAGGGATAAGACCAAAATTACCTCTGTAAGCATCAATTGCTGGAGGTAGAGAGGAGAAAAATATTAACAGCGCAAAAGTGAACATTACTTAAAGCACGCAAGGAATGAGGGTGATTTGTCACTCGAGAAGAGATTCACTGGCTACTGCAGAACCATCTCCACGGTTTCATTTTTGTCAGGTTGGTGTTGCAGTGAGATCATATCATTTCACAGCAACCTCTACAAAATCTCTTAATGCTGTGACACACTGCTGAACTCCATTTTATGGTATGACATTTATCTGTATGAAGGCAACAGTACAGCAGGTTACACACACACAGTGCAGTGTATTTTTAAAACCCCATTGTGGAAAGGGGAACATACTTCTGCAGCCCACAGCCAGCAGTTCTACCCTGTGCCTACAGCCAAGGATGTCAGAGGCATTCTAAGCCCCAAAAGCTCCAGGACAGGACAAGCAGAAAGAACCTCCCACCCTCAAGGCATGTTTTATTCACAACCCACTACTTAGACAACCAAGTTTTTAGTTTGAAATACTGCTCCTGTCTCTGCTCACATGACACTAACCTCATTCAGCAAAGCCCATCCAAGACTGTGTTCTCACATCCATAGAAATATCGTCAATAAAATGCAATAAATTTCCACATAGAGAATGCAGGTGAAGGAATAGACCCTGCAGGTTTCTATTGCATGAAAAGCAGAAACCTAGCAAGTGAATCACTCCGGGCTTAAGGGTCTGCCGGAGCCCTTTACAGGGAGCAGCACCAGGAACTTGCAGCACTTTTAAAATCTTCCCCTCCCCTTAAATCACTTGGGATGCAGCAAGAAAAGAAAACCAGGAAAGAAATAAACAGCCTTATACCAATTAAACAGGAATCGTTTGAAAGTCACACAACAAAGCCTGTGTTGTATAAAAACAAATAGGAAAAGCTAACAAGAAACTGGCACAGATGTATCAGAGTGCTTCTGTGGGCTGCGTGGAACTGAAGGAACAGACCAGACAGCAGAGAAAAAAAAAGCAGTAAAGGAACATGAATAGCATGAAAGTTGAGTCAACATCTGATGAGCAGGGAATTCTCTTTTTAAACCTGCTTTGCACTGGCAAAAATGACCTGAACAGGAAAAAAATGAGTGCTACATGGGAAATGCATGTTTTGAAAGAAAAACATTCTCCAGTAGGTATTTCCAAAAATATGCCTTCCATGAATTCATACTATCTGGGAATTGCCACTTAACTCCCGGCAAACACAGCATTGAACAAAGCAATTTGAGAAATATCTCAAGAGGGAAAGATGTTTGCTCAAGGAAATCATACCACAGCCAAGTTCCCAAATGCAACACAGATTCCTTCCCCCCTAACACTTACCTAAAACAAACCCTAAGAATACCCTGGCAGGCTACAAAGCACCTCCATTAGTAACCACAAAGCAGGTTCACTGCTGAAGAACACCAGGTTATTCACATTTTAATAGGTAAACTGATGGCTAAATGCTTTGCCAGGTTTAGGTCTAATTACCTAAAGGTTTGTTTAGTTATTAAGTGGCAGTACTTCCAAGAAGACTTCTCTCTATAAATAAATAAATCAATGAAATCCATCCTGTAACAGTTCAGTTTTGAAGTACTGGGAACATGCTGACAACAACACAACTTTTTTGTCCTGCTGTTTACTTCACTACTTTACCTTTCCAACGACAGCCACCTTCCTTAAAGAAATGGATGGATTCTCACACAGGTATTACAGACTATTGCTGGGTTGTCACCAGAAAGTATTGCCAGAATATGGGTAACCAAAATCTGTCATTTTCCCCATCTCACTTTGTATGAAGCACCTGGCAAAATGCCCCACTGCTTTGATTAGGGCCATGTGGACTATAACAGATGTAATGATGACAAATAACAGATACAGCAGATGACTAAGTGTCCTATCAACAGATGTCTTACCACAGCTGCTACTTCACACCTAAAAATACACTAGCTTGTTAGTCAGCATAAAACCCCAATATGCACAGACCTTCACAATGTTTATAATTCCCATCAAAACGTGTCCTACCTACATTAAGCAAAATAATATGAAATGCACAAGTTTATATACAGCTACAGACATGAGTGCCCTTACCTCTAACACAGCTAATTAAAAACACAATCCCTGGAGGAAACTATACCACCTTTACGCAGCTGCTCCAGCTCTCCACAGTGAAATTCCAGTTTTCACAGCTTGGAAGTGGACCACCTCTTTGAGGACCAGCTTCTCCAAAGCTTTCAGCCACCAGGCATGTCCAGTACTAGAGTCATTTGCCTAGATGACAGCAAACCTTAACCCATGACCTGCCCTGCTAAATTCACCTGTGCCATTTTCTTTGCCAGAACCTGCTGGATTTAATTTCTAGCTCCAGCTATTTTTAACTTGGCAACTTGGGAATCCTGGAAAGCTAACACCAACAGATCTGGTTTTATGTTAATAGGTGTCCAGTATACTGTTTCTCATGCTAAAGTCAGGGGGTTTCCTCAGGTACATTGCACCCCTTTAGTTTAATACAAGGGATCTTAGAGAAGAAATACAAGGGATCTTAGAGAAGACAACTAGATCTATGTTAGTAATTTCAATAACCTCCTTGAAGTAAGCCATGGAGAGGATAGGGCGCAAGGACAGAAATTAATACTGTATCAAGAATGATATTTACAGAGGAACTCTGAGCAAATTAAAACTTTTAACTTTATTATCCGAGTTCCTGGTAGATGAAAAATGCAGAGGCAAAGTAATACATTTTCATGGGAGCACATTTGCCTGGTTCACATACAGGAAGAACAGCTATTTTACTGTATTAACTGTTCGCATTACAATTTTACGAAAGAGGTAAGTGAATTTTCACATTTGACAAATAAAATAATTCAGACTTAGTATCCTGAATATAGCATATAATACTGACATTAATTGCTTCTGTGATGTTCAAATCTCATATTTCTGCACAGCAATATAATACACTCTTCCTTGAGTGCTTCACTACAACTGCAGCAGTATGTAACAAAGACATTGCCACAGCATAAAACAGATCCTGGAAAATTGCTGCAAACATTTATGACTATAAATCTCTTGGGTTACCAGCTAGGATTAGACTACATTAACAGGCTTGGGAGGACAGGATAGATAAGAAAAATGATCTATTTCTTATCCAGGCTCCGCACAGCCACACTAAAGTTGTAGCTTAATGGATGTTCAGGAGCACATCAAAGCAAACCAGAATATATTTTGTTCATTTCCTTTACAGTAGCCAGAAGTGGCTACAGCAGATGGTCTGAAGTTGCTTTCCTTACAGACTCCAGGGGACAGAGATGTAGTGAAATGCATTTCTTACCACAATGTCATTTGCAGCTGACAAGCAAAACTGGTATTTTCTGCTGCAGATAAGGCAGGAAAAAATTAAACAAACCCCACACCATTGTGATGCTGACAGCAGAGATGTTTAAAACAATAAAAATTTGCTAGGTTCACATACAAATGCAAAAATGAAAGATAAAATTCCCTTCAGGAAACAGGACACTGTGCAGCCCAAGTGGCAGAATAATTTCTTGAATGCTGAAGATGAAAGCCAAATGACTAAGCTTTCAATGAAGCCACATCTCCACCTCGTGCACCAGAGCAAGCTTTTAAAAAACCTAATGAAAAGCCAAAAACCACTGCATAATCTAATTCGGTATTCTTGTGCAAACATATTGCTCTATAGTCACTAATAAATTTAAAAGAACATAGCGAGGTTTCAAACTCAATTATTTACCACTAGAAAATGCCAGAATTAAGGTTGTCTCAGTTCATAAATATCAGCCAAAAAACCCCTATCCAAATACCCCCAAGTGTTAAGATTTCAGCGCTGATGGCTTAGAGGGGAACATGGGTTGGTCCCTCTTGGCTGGGGACATGCTGCAGCTGGGAAAGGCACTGGGGGGCATTTGCCCTGCCATTAGGAGAGAAGCCACCAGGAATATTTCAACACAGGTCTCTATGAAGCAGCCACCCAGAACCCTGACTCCACCTGGTCCAGGGAGCTCCAGTCCCAGTGCCATGGTTTCTCATAGGGTCTGGGATGCTTTCACTTGAGATGTGAGGAATGGCAGAAACATGTAGGAACCACAACACCTCCATCCTCTCCCCTCTCCCCAATAGCTTCCCTTCAATCCCTGCTCCCCAGCCATTCCAGTCTCCTCAACTCCTAGAAAACTTAGGCTCAGCACATTCCTCAATTTTTCTTAAAATCCTTTTATGCCCAGTCTTGTAAAGCTCACTCCACCCATCCCTCATTTGTGATCATGATATTAATTACAATCAACTAAACTCTTCTATCTCCTTTTACTTTTCATACAGATGGATTTCATGGGTATCTGAACACAAGACAGACCTTCTGATCTCAGTAGCAATGCCAGATTCCATTAGGTGAATGTTACAGAGAAATAGCAACAATTTGTTGCAAGGGGAGCAATCCAGAGTTTGGACAGACCCCCATGATAAGACTTCAAATGGAGCGGAAGGCCTAGAAAGGGATTTTCTTACCTGTATATAAGGTACGGAGGGAAAAAGATGCTGCAGTGAAGCTGGAAAGCTTCAGGAAGCTGAATCTGATGAACGTGTTTCTTAAATAACAAATACTAAAAGTCAATTCAATCAAAATAGCCTAAAGGCCATCTGGTCTCATTTCGGAGCTGCTCAGAACAGGGAGTTGATGATTTGTACTAGAGTTTCCTGCTATTACAGCAGCCAGTTTCTTGTCTTATCTGGAAACCTCTGCTTTCCTCAAGAGCTGATGAGTATATTTAATTAGTTTTCAAGTCTGGATATTCAGCGGAAGGTGTCAAACTATTCTGCATATATGGCAAGCTGCAGCAGGCAGAGTGCATGGCAGCTCCTGCTAAAGACCGGCTACGTGCTCCTGGTAGGATGCTTAAAGGAACAATGAGCAGCTGCAACTAGCAGTTGCTCCAACACGCACAGCAAGACTCACTGCAGCATCCCTACTTACAGATGCTGAAATATGATTTCACTATAAACAAATTGCTTACTCTTGTACCTTCCCATCAACAGACTCGCAGCAGTCAATAAAGGAAATCATTTAGAGTGAAGGCGCCCTGGAGGAGTAAACACCATCAGGACCTGCATGCCACTGCTGGCTTTGCAGAGGCCATCAGCAGCACGCTGCCTTCTGCCTACTGCATTTTCATAGGGGTTTCTCTTGGTATCATTTCTTAGGTAAGACAAACCCAAAGGCTGGAGCCAGATAAACTCAAGTTAGTATTAAAAATCCAGACAGTTCAAAAGAAGCTGTAAGTTAGTACGTACTGGATAAGGGCTTCATACAAGGGTTACGGAGTAAACTTGTACTGCAACATGCAGGAGGTCAAAACAGATAATCTAATAGTTTCTTCTGATCTTTTACCTCACAAAGACATGAATACCTATAGCATAGCTTATTTTCTCAAACCTGAAGTACTGTAAGCACTACCTTTTATCCTAGTGAAGAACCACTCTTACCCAGCTACACAAACACACCCTTCAGACTAACCTGAACTATAGATAAAGTGCAATTAAGACAAAATTTCATTAGCTCTGTCACACATTTACTTTGGCCCCTCATATCCTTTGTAAAATCAGAATGGCCTTTTCAGTACATATGCCAGGTATAAAACCTCTCTTCCAATATTAATCATTTCAACCCTTTTCCATTAAAGGAAAAAAAAGGCAGCAAGCAAACAAATCAACCAACCCAATGCAGTATAATCCCCATGCAGACAAATAATCTCATGCCTTGGTTTATAAAAGCAAAGAAAACAATTGTTATGCAATTAAGCAGAGGGTGAATCTATGATAAAATCACATTCGATCTTGCTCAGACTGAACTGGTATCTGATACTGTGTTGTCTGAAGTTAGAACTGGAGACCCTTGCAAGCCTGACTGGGAATAAATTAAATTCATTACATAAAGCAATGATCTGTGGTAAGAACTCACTCTAACGATCACTTGGACACCTTGTATAGTGACAAATCAATGCAATTCAGGGTGTGTGGCAGACACGTACCGCAGTACGGCTAAGCATCTGGCTTTCAGCTGAAAACAGTTGGGATGCATAGCAGCCTTTTTCCAGCCTCCTAGACCAACATCATCTTCTCACAGACACCGGGATGCGAGAAATCGATTTTACCCTTGCCATAGTCAGTAAATACTGGATTCTGGAAGTATGTTTAGGTCCCAGTTTAGACATAAAGCTCAAAATTGAAATCTCTAGACAATTTTTTCAGTAAAAGAGGATTTATTATCAGGCAAACAGGGTTTTAAAGAAGCTAGATAGTAATTCCATTAAAACCCCATTGGAAAAGCTAAGAGAAAGTACAAAATGGGTAAGACAGCAATGGCTTAAACAGAAGCTACAGTTACTTTTAAATTGAAGTGAAAAACAGTTATACAGAAAGGGTAAATAACAGCATAGCATATATTATTAAAAGCTGAAGTTATGAAATCCTAAGGAGAAAAATGCTAGATTCTGCTAACCAAAAAAATTGAATGTTCAAAAAAAAATTCTTCTGAAAACAATATAAATAGAACGAGAAAGAAATCAGAGGTTCAAAAATAGCTGCACTTAAAGGAGTGTGAGTAATTGATAAGGAAATGCAAAACACAGCAGCTAGTATCAAATCAATAATCATTAAAAGCATCGTACCTCTTTGGTACTTGGGGAACCAGCGAGGAAGCCTACTAGCAAATCACAAACCAGAGTTCAGAGAGCTGATGAGATGCTGTGGCAGTGTAGATCCAGTCTCTAAACCAAGAAACCCAGTAAAAATCACTGACCCATTTGATTGTTTAACTTCATTACTGGGTAAAATAGCAGCACATACAGAAGAAGCAATCAATATAAAAGCATGAGGAAAATACAAATAATTTGATGTTACGACCATAAGTTCATAAAGAGAAACTGCACTCACTGACATAACAGCTGCTGACTGACATGCCAGGCTTTGAATAGATGTCCCTAGACAGCCCATCATCTACAAGCTCTTTCTATCAGCTCTGCAAGATCACAAGGAAACCCACACTGCCTGCGAAGTGCTAATATAATGCAAATATTAATATAAAGTTGAGAGGATATGTGCCTGTGTTTGCTTTTTGAAATGGTACCACCTGTAAATGACAAATGTTTATGGACAAAACACTTGATTATACTGAAGTAAGTCTTCAGTTATTCTCATACACCATTAATATTTAAAAGTGGTTTAGCTGGTTTTCAGTAAAGAGATTTTCACTTGCTTATTTCCATGGTAAGTAATATTAGACAAATTTGCATAACCTTTTAGTAAAAAGCTACAAAAATAAAAGTGGAAACTAATGGGGGGAGGGAAAAAGAAACAAACAGATGAAGGCATTTGAAATTCAAGTGGTAAAGAGGGTTTCCACTTAACTATTGAGTGCATCCTTCCAGTTTACTCCATCCCCCTAAAGCTAGCGTAGACTATCCAGAGTACCTTCACCTTCACTCTTCTTGCAGCAAGAGAGTGAATAAAAGAAAATGTAGGGATCATTTGAGCACATTAACCTCCTTGGAAGAGGAGGGAACGGCACAAGTTCTTTAGAGAACTGCTTTCTGCCTGCTTCCACAGTAATGGCATTACACTTGAATGAAAGCAAAATTATGTAGAAGACTGTTAGTTTACTGAAGGGTCAAAGAGATGATAGCTGTGGCAGGCAGCAGTAAACCTTTAATACGTCATGATGTACCAATGTGCACATCCTTCAATGGATGAGTAAATGTGGCTGAACAAGGGATTACACCTGAGCAAGCAACTGCACAGATAAATACACTCAGCATCAAACCACTCAACAACAGAAACTGCAGGAGTGGGGAAAAACAACTGCCCAGAAACACCTATCTGTTCTGCTATGCTGTCTGTAAGAACAAGTACTGACTCACGTACATAAGGAGAAAACCCCCAAAACACAGTGGGACCTCAAATCGTGTTGTTGGTAACTAAGCAGAATCATTAAGTGACAGATGCCCTGTGTACAGATTGACCTCCAGCCTAAGCCAAGTTGCTCCACATAGGGTGATGTAAACCTCAAAAGTGTATCATGAACTACAATTTAATAAGCAGCCATGGGCTGAAAAAATACAGTTTCATAAAAAAAAAATAAGACAGAAGATCTCTCAGTGCACAGGGCTGAGAGGTAATAACAGGAAAATAAAGAACAGGTACTGCACCTCTTCTTGCAAGCAACGAGAATTTCCTTGGTTATTAAATGAGACTCCTCACAATTCACAGCCTGTGCTCTCTGTCACCGCTTGCTGCCACGTTCTACTAGAACACTTACATAAATATATTATCAATACAAAGATAGACAGCAGCAATGCAGTCTAATAGGAGTTCCACTAGTTCCACTGCTTTGGTATTAAGATACCTGCTTTGCTTAACAAGTAGCTATTTCAACAGTAAACATCAGGAGCAAGGTAGGCAGCTGGGAGCAAACTGGAGCTCTGAGAGTATATTTAAAGTAACAAGATACACAGTAAAGACATTTAAATAGCTATTCTCAATCCCTCCTAAGTCTGACATTTATTGTATTGCAGCCATAGATTACTTACACTCAAAGTTTGCTATATATTTATATATTCATCGAGTGCTAGTGTTATTCGTTACATCACAAGACAACTGCTCCTGTTATACATCTTTTATCAATGCTATTCTTTCTATATCAGACCTTGCTGCTATAATATGCATTCAGAATTACTATTTTAAATACTTATTCAGTTTGAGGAGGCCTCAAATCCAACAGTTTTAACCATGAAGAGTGAAATATGACACAGACAACACAGATGTGTTTATGTTAACTGAAAATGTTTTTTATGTTGGATTTTCTAAGTTGTAAAGCTACAGTGGAAAGATCAAAGCATCAAATTCCTACCAAACATTCCTATCAACATGAATGGGCTTTAGATCAGGCCCTCAATGGAGTGTTAACATAATATACATGCGTTTAAGCATTATCTTAGTGTTACGTGTAGAATGCTAAATGGGCTAATAAGACCCCATTAGGCCAATTATGACAAATAAAATAAGGCCTGAATTAAAAGAAAAACATTTTTGTTTAGAACTTTACTGGGCATGGAGGCATGCAAGAAATGCCAAAATTATTAGTTACTTATAGAAATTTTAAGCACTTCAAAAGGCTCCTGTTAAAAAATATTTCAGAATTCAGGCATAAAGTCTAAATATCTAAAACTAGAATGGACCATATTGGTTTAATCTTTATGTATACTGTGTGACTGAAAAAAGCTTTTAGGTTTTAGAAGTATTTTTCTCTGAAGAAAATCTAAGCAGAATTATTAAGTCACAAATAATTATTGCTAAACTGCAGATACTTTTAGAGAAATTAACAAGATGGATTAAAGGATGAAACATGAATGGAGTAATAAACAGCCCATTCCTCACCCACTGACAATAACACAGTTTTGAATGCATGCAGGAAGTTTGGTAGCAAAGCGCCTCTCAGCAGGACTCTGGCAGTAATTAATAAAAGGTGATGGACAAGCAAAATCAGGCAAATATCAAGCTGCATGCAAAACTGGAGCTCCAGAAGACCCTTCTTTCTTTGTGTCAGTACTAATGCTAATGCAGCTGGACTGCATCTCTGGTTCACAGCTAGCTGTCACTGCTAGAATTGAGGTAGCAGAGAGTTAAAAGTATTTCCATTACATTATAGAAGATTTTGATTCAGATCAATTTACATAACTATCTTCTATTGCACTTCAGTTCAGACACTTATACTAAGCAAGTCCAATCAAGTGAAATATGTAATATGAGAAAGAAATGTACATAGATGAAACAGCTGCTTTTTTTTCAACCTCACTGACTGTCTTACAATGGCAAGTAGATGCATCTAACAGAGGATGTGAAGACTTTTGTACACACTGGTTTTACACTCTCACCTGGTGTGATAAGGAGGATTCAAAGACCTGTCCCAGGCCATATATTCCCAGCTATGAAGCTTTGGGCCACCAGTTATGGACCAATAGGCAGAAGGGGTGGACATAAAGCTGGGTTCAACACAACACCCACCTCTGCTTGCACCCAAATGTCTTCCATGTTACACGAAGAGCAAAATCACAGCATGTTAAGACTTTTCTTCACTGAAAGTGGCAGTTTTCCTTTGTTACATAAGCCATAAACTTGCAGGCCATTAAACTGTATTTTTGGCTGGGCTTGTAGGTTGGCCTTTGACTTCCTGAAAGAATTTTGCCCAGACAGCCTACTAAAACTGAGTAAGTTTTAGTCTTCATGAAAAACTACTGAAAAATGATGTAATAAAAATCTGAGTTAAAAAGATTTGTACAGAGAGACCTCTCTCTCCAAAACATTTTCCCTTATTTCCTGTGCCAGAAAGTCTCTGCTCCCTCCTCACCACACACTCCCCTCCTTCACAAGCTATTCATGCACAAGCTTTGAAAGATAGTAAGAGAGAAGCAGATTTACATCAAAAATGAAAAAATGAAATAAAAAAATAAAGAGAGAGAGAGATAAGGTTGCTATGGGAATAAGACAAAAACTGTTACTTAATCCAACATAAAAGGATGAGACCTGGAGCAAACTCTAATGGAACTGAAACCGTCAAGCCAAACGGTGAGGTTATGCATCATCAGGTTTTTCTCCCTCATTTACTCTTTGCTTTTACATAATTTCTTCTCTGATACTGATTTGCAGAATACCATAATTCATGTTAAGATTCAAAAAACTTTACAAATCAGAAGTAGTAGTTTCCAGTATGTTGTCCACTACTGGCACTCACTCAAGCTTTAAAAAGCTGAAATATGCCCATGCCGCATCAATGCTATGGATGTAGATCCAGAATTTGGGATCAATCTTTTGATTTTATATATAAAATATACAATAAAAATAGATTTAAGCCATGTAATTTCCTTTTAGTGTATGGTCTGAAAGAAAATTTTATACAGGCTAGTAAGTAAATTCAGATATTTGCCCCCACAGCTGTAATCAGAGACAATTCTTATAAATTCTGAGGGCAGAAAGAGCTGTCACATTCTCCTGCATCCCCCTACCCCCCCCTCCAAAAAAAAAAAGTTCAAGGCACCATTTATGTCAGTAGTTTATCTCAAACCCCACTGTCTCTTATCAGAGGTTGCTGGATTCACTTTCCAGCTAGCACAGAACATTGCAGGAAGGAATGAATTTGTCTCATTTTTAAGCTGTTGATACAGGATGTTTCTTGGCATTTTGAAAAGCGTAGGGAAAATGTATTTCCTTCCATTACACATCCCCATAGCTGCCTTGACTCATTAAAGAACATACGATCTCCTTACACAGTGAAACTTAAAAATGAGAAATGTGATGAAAACTTCAAAGACCCAATTTATAAAGTCTCTACCGACGGATGATCTCTGACAACATAAAGACCAGAAAATAATCTCCAATGAACTAGCTAAAAAATGTCTCAAACATACAGCAGAGCTTTAAAAGATCAGTTTTCAGTTGCACTTCAGCTCTTCCAAGCTACGTGAAGGTCTCCTAAAAATGACCAAGGAGCAGATTTAAGATGCCACTGCGAGATTTATGTTGGGGTATATTCACATCACTGTGAATCAAATCCTATGCTTGGTACCAAGGCTGATAGTGTCATAATTTGCCCGTTATCTTCAATATAATAAAATTTGTCATTCTGGCATTCAGTTGTTTACCAACAGCAACACCTTTGTCTACCACCTCTGAAATATGGAAGAATCCTTACCTGTACCTAACACTGAACTACTTGGGGATTTTCTATACAGCTTTCAGAGTTATAAATAGTTGTGTAACGAACCAGGATACAATATACACTAATTATTCTGGACTATGCAAATTATGATGCTTTTAATTCACATTTAAAAGCATCGTGAAGTTCTCTTTGCACAATCACCACCAAAGGCAAATTGACACTACAATTTCTTTGCAGTCCTTTGCCTCTCGCTGCAGAGCACCCCAAAATGCAGTGAATTATTTTACAAAGTGCCTTATGTGTAAGGCAAGATTCACAGTGTGCTGGGGACAAGGTGGCATTTCAAGCCTCTCTAGTCTATAATGGTGGAGGAGTGGCACAGGAGTCATGAAGTGTTCCGCTTTCCTAAAATAAGCTCCTGACATAGCCCACTGCCTCTCCTAAACAAAAGTGATGCTAATCCACCAATTCCTCACACTTCATACTTCTTAACAAAATGTCACTTTAGAGACAGGAGCAAACCTTGATGCATATTTAGGCCACCACAATAAGTCTCAGTTTTGTGACTCTTCACACAGCCCCTTGTGACTGCACAAAAACTTAAGTGGCAATATGCTTATTCCTGGCAATCTGAATGGAAACAATCTACCTGGCACAAGGTTACACCATTACAATTGGAATACAGATCTCCTTAAAACCCACACCCCTTACATGAAGCTGTTCCAAGGTTTCACATTTTACACCACAGGGTAACATCCAGTAGGTTTCAGTGTAGCGAGGTCCTTACTTCATGTATCATGCATAAAGTTACCCCACACCTCCCCTAGGTCACTAACACTTTCTCTTCCCTTCAGCTGGATTCGAACACTGCAAATACTTGTAGTGGCTGGTTCAAATAAAGTGGTTTCTATGTTCAAATGTTCCTCCACAGAATTCTCAGTTCCTAAACATCTGACCCTTGCTTATACAAAAGTAAAGGATTGTCAAGCACAAACGTATTTACCTCTATCTGCTTTTCTTCCAAGAGAGCCAGCAGCACTTATCTAGAGAAAGGTTTACTTTCCAGCCAAAATACATGAAATACTTTTGCCTTTAAGACTCCTAAAAAGTCAACAAGAAAGTTGTAACTATTTTTTTTCCATCCACAACATTAAAAAAAAACAAAACAAACCAACAACCCATGCTACATTAGACAGCTATATTTTAATATTCTGTTTATAGTTATGGAAATTTGGCTCATTTTAGCATCAATAAGTTCTGATTCTGCTAATCAGACAAGAATATGAATGAGCTTTTATTTGCTTAGGTTTTTGAACATGTATAGTAACATGGTTGAGCTTCAGGTTTTGCTTTAAAACCTTGTGTTTTTTTACTGAAAAACGAGTGGAAATTGTGTTCTAATCCCTGGAATCTCATCACTGATATGTACACCCTGTACTGGAAATGTTAAAGGCTAATATTATTCCATTTGTTATTGTACAAGAAACTGAAAGGTTAATTACGGCATAAATAAAGCTTTTGTCCAAGAGACTAGCAGCTGCTCATTTAAAATTACCAAAAAATAAAACTCTAAAGCATTCATTTTGAACATTATCATTAAGAACAACCAAGTCAGTCCAGTTTCTTCTGGAAGACTTTTTAAAATACACTGTTTATTCTCAATTCTGTTGTTTCCCTGAACATCTGCCAAATTATCTGTTTAATCAATTAAGATGGCAGATAAGCAAGACTGGGATACTTCTGTCTAGTTTGTCATCAGAAGGTAGAAGAAGCAATAGGATGCCTACTCAGATAAGATGTGAAAGCTCCATCTTCATTTCATTACACAAACCAGCGCAAGACAGGCAGTTGGGGTGGAAGCCAGCAACAACTTCCAAGACCTCACTTCTGAAGCTCAAGAGTTGCCAGTGTTGGACCATGCTAACCCAAACAGCATCTGTAAAGAAGCTCCTGCCCTACCTTCACCACATGTGGTATGCTACATTGCTAACGTCTCTGGAACAGTAAACTGAAGCCTTACAAGTAAGCAGCCATACACTAAATACCAGGCAATGATCCAACAAGATATTCAGCAAATATAATTCCTAAGGCACTGGAGTTATCACCAGTCTTATTTAATATATATTTAGGGTATAGATTTAAGTATTCTGTTAGGGGTTACTATTCAGTGCAACCAAGCTCTACAAGGTTTTCCAAGAAATATATTGGAATTACTTGCTATATTGTATTGCACTTTAAACTGCAGGAGGCTGAAGCACTGTATAAGTACAGATGTACAGCTTTCATGCTTAGTAATATTTGCAGTAACAAAATTTTATCGTAAGACAAAGCACTTCAAAATTTATTCTCTGTAATTTACGTATAAATCAGAACTGTCACTATCCCAAATGTCTCCATTCAAATGTCATAAAATTTGCATTAAGTTTAATTAATGAAGAGAAAGACAGCATTTGTCTGTGGCAAGGAAGCATTAGTTGTCTGGAGGTGGGGATTCAGCTTTAAGGTTAAACAGTATCTGCAGCAAGAAGTAGCTGCTTTTCAAGATAAAGTTTTCTTCAGTTTGGAAGACAAAGGAGAAACTGAGGAGACTCTTCAGAGGTATCTAAGGTGTCTTCTAGAAGAGTTTTAATATCACAGCACGTTCCACACTTACAGAATTAGATATTTCTACTGATAGGAGTAGGCACCATCAAAATACAGGCTCCTGCAAATCCACTGATCTTGGAAAGAGTCCATTACATCAATGACAGCATTTTCACTGACTTGGACCATGCTGGGTTTATATATAGCTAACAACAAAAAAACCTTCAGATCATGACCACAGCTGGTCTGGTGGAAGGTGTCCCTGCCTGTGGCAGGGAAGGTTGGAAAAAGATGAGCTTTAAGGTCCACCCATCCCAACCCATTTTATGATTCTATGAACAAGACACATTTATTCCCTCACTTAATTTCAAGTGGACAGATTAGCATTGTTCTCCACTACTCACCTTACTGCCATACTGACAAGGAATGAAAACAAGCCTTAAAAACAAAGAAACAAACAAAAGCCTTTCTCAAACCAAATATGCTCCATTGGTAGGCTGAGAACAGAAAACTCGCAATGCTAAGGCACACACACAAATGTACAAGACTACTACACAAGTCGTAGGAACTACCACTACTCCACAAGCTGCAGAAAGGCAGAGGAAACATTTACACTGGTACATAACAAAAGGTAAAACTGGGTCTCTCCAGTAAGCTACCATCATCCATCAGTTTACAGGCAAAGATGCCTGCAGCAAGGCAAATTTCTTGCCCCCGAAAGCCTACATACCAGGCTTTTTGCTATACCTTTTCTTCACCATAATAGAGTAGTTAGGCTTGACAGTATAGAATCACAGAATGCTGGGTTTAAGTACAAAGGGTTAGCTACAATGGGTGCCTTTTCAGATTTACAGCAGCAATTTTGTTACCAGGTCTGTATGAAGCACCCATGACATTAAACAATTTATAGAAAAGCAGAACTCTAGGATCAGTTCCTCATTTTGTAACTAATTCAATAAGCAAACAAAATTTTCTATCAGTGTAATGAATCTTGTCAGCAATATACAAGCAATTCAAGCTAAACAGTTCTGACAGTCACTATTGGCACAGATGCATTTTAACGTTATGACTATGCATATGTAAAGTACAAAAAGCATATTACTATTAATATGCAAAACCATTATGCATTAAGATACAGACTAGCTCTGTCTGAATGCTGTAACTCTTAATGAAAACAGAATTTTAACAAGAGCAGTGTCATAGTGGTAAGTGATGATAGCTATTTATTTTTCCTACAAATGGGTTCTCAGCCATACAGAAACTCCTCACTGAAGACTAAATCAAAATTACTGCAAGTTTCTAAGACCTATATCTGTTTTGCACAAGGGAAGACATTGTTGACATTCTGCCAACGTCCAACAAGCCTACACTAGGAATTACATTTATGACTGCAAATATGACTCCTACATGGGATTATTTTCAATACAAGAATTCAACAGAAATGCAGGAGTTATTTCCTCATCTACATTCAATCAACAAAATATTGGTATTTAGTACAGCCCTTGGTTTTAAGAAATAATAAAACAAACAAAAAAACCCCAAATAAATAAATAAATAAATAAATAAAGCACTCTTGTGGCTTCAAAAGATGCTTCGCCACTAGGAAACAGCATCTCGCTATTCAAGCACATACCAAGAGGAAGGTAACAGATGCATCCATGTGTATCAGGTAAAAGACTCTCTTAAACGGATAGCACACATAAATGCAAGGTAGCACAGAAAAGAGGACCCATATCACACTGGTTTTTCTGTAAGACTCCCTTTTTACTCTCCAAATCAATATGGGACAGAAGATGCAGGGTCAAAACACTAACCTGACCAAAATCCTTCGCATGTGCTCAAGCAAATCACCCACCACTTTATAAAAATGATATTCCAGGTGTGGAAAGCCAAGCTTTTCCTCTGAAAAGGATACTGCTACTTTCCTAATGGCATGATTTAATAGCAACAATATATCAGTAAAAACATGTAAGGTTTCTTTTCATTCTCTTTGGAAAATAAAGAGTAAGAATCAAGGCTTTCCCATTTCATAAGTGTCCTAAATTTAATACTAAGACAGAAGAGCTGTGGATCTGAAACATGAGACTGCTGAGCCTGAGGGTTTAACAGAGTTGTTTCTGTATTAGGCGGAGAAAACCAACAGAAGAAAAAATGAAAATGAAAACAGTGAAAACATCTGAATTTACATTAAGTAATACATAGAACATGGTCTAGTTTTAAACTCAGACTATTAAATAAGGAATTAGAAGGAAAACCTCCCTGTTGGCAAATGTCAGTGTAAAGGGCCAACATAGGAACTAGGCTTCAATGTCTAAAATACTTTCTGTATGCTACAATAGTCTTTTAGATGATGGATTTTTGGGTGCATTGCCTTCATTTTGTTTGGGGGCTTTTGGTTTGCCAAGGCTTGTAATGGCTGGGGGAAGAAGTTTGTTTGTGTGGGTTTTTTTGTCCTGTTTGGATAAAAGTGCAGTCAAGACAGAGTTAGGATACAGCACTTGTGGTGGCAACAAGTTAGAAGTTTACCATAGGAAGTTAGTCAAAAGGGATTCTACAGATCTCACCCTGGTCACGCTGTCTGAGATGTGCCCTTTCATCTCCTGAAGAACAAAATTTTCATGCATTTGCACACATAGTTCTCCTTGTTTCATTTCTTTGAACTTCCTTTTTATTCACAGCTCTCTTTCCCTTCTAACATCTTTCAAAAGTTGTTTTTCCTCTTAATTCTCAGGAGAAACTTTAAAAAGATACCTTTCCAGGGAGAACATGAGTAGTCAGTTTTAGCAATATAAACCAGCTGAAAACAGGAGAAAATTAGGAGAAAGCAGAAGAATCTAATGAAGTGCAAGCACAGGCATGAGGTGCTGCTGTGAAAGGCTAGGTGAGCAAACAGAGAGCCCTCCTGCCAGCCAGGGCTGCTGGAGGCAGTGCTCCCCATGGAGTTTCCTGCTACCCTCAAGCTAAGAGGTGCAATAAGCCATAGCAGGAAAATCAAGACAAAATTAGCAAGAGCGGTAAGAAAAACCAGCTGTTGTGCAGGCTGCAGAGAAGCAGTTGACACGTTTCTGTGATAGGTGTTTACCGTAATTATCTTCAATGCTCACCATATTCACCAGTCGCTGCAACAGCAGCACATCCCAGTTTGCAGTACACTTATCCTCCTGCATTCTGGAAATGCAGGCAGTGCTACCCAGTTCACCAAAAGAGTACATGAAATCAGCTCGGGAGGGCTGGAAGTCCATACAAGCACCAGAAGTACCACACCCAGAATCAGTTCATGACTTCACCAAAGATCATGGCTTAGTTTTGCACTTCAATTGTTCGTAGTGTTCTGCATGTTTTATTCATTTCTATCTTTGAAGTTGCTCTTCAGAGTAATTTAAACACAGCATTACTGAAGTATGTTTTGAAATTCCTTTCCTAACAAGGTAGACATTTTGAAACTCCATACATATATATATATATTTAATGCTAAGTAATCACCTTTTTGCTCCCCACGGTAAATGGACAAAAAGACTGCAGGATCATTAGTAATACAGATCTAAGCATACATCAATAAACAAAAACCCAAGGGCCTTTTTTTTTTTATTAGGTACTCTCACTTCCCAACTTTGATGAACTATGAAGATGCACATTAGATAAACAGAAAACAATTTAATATAGGCTACTGCAATAAGAGAACTAGTTTGAAATACATTATCTGCAAGGACAGAGAACGTCAAGGTTTATAAGCCAAGATCAGCAGCATCTCCATTTCTGTAGCTATGATGTTATTTCATAACACTGAACTTCAAACAGGTCTTGAAAAGAACTTTTTGCTTATAAGCAGAGTATAAGACAAATTGTTTTCTGTATAGAGTGTCATAACACCTGCTGATCTATCTTAATGATAGGCTAAAAGAAAAATGCTCAAAACTCTTTAAATGTCTTGAAATAAATTCAACTACCACATTCCCAAGTGAATTTTAGAAGTATACTGTTTCAAAGCTCCACTAATAATATTCAAGCAATTGAAACAAACAGACAATATTAGCATTAACTACCTGCCCAGTCTCCAAATAGCAGAAGATCTGTATGTCAGGACTGAGAGCTTCCATGGAGCTTCAAGCGAGATGTGTTAGGCAGCTGGAAATGCTCAATTCAGGCTGTTCAGCAAATTACACCTGGCTCAAAGTCTTGTCTCTGCAAGCACTGACTGTAACTCCAAGCAACATTCTCAACGAAGTCAATATAACAATATTAAGTCAGGGATATATATAAATTATGGGCACTCAAGGCTTCCAAGCGGTCCTGCTCTGTTCAAGCCATCTGGCTTTTGGCAATGTGAAAAATAACTTCCTTGACTTCTTGCTGGTCGTCCAGTCTAACTCCCCATGGTTACTAAACTGACCTTTAGGAAGTACCCAATTGAAGGAAGATGATGTGAAATAGATGCAAAGAAAGAGCTAGCAGGATGAACACTGAAAGATGCATTTGCACTTCAAAATATTAGCAACTTCTTCCTTGTTAGTGCAGCGGTCATTGGAAATTTAGTGTCCTAATCAGCAAACATTTCTTTATTAGCAAACACAATGGTAGTCAACCTTGACTAAGGCAGCCAACCTCGCTACTGAA
This sequence comes from Neopsephotus bourkii, assembly GCF_033783945.1. Lineage (NCBI taxonomy): Eukaryota > Metazoa > Chordata > Aves > Psittaciformes > Psittacidae > Neopsephotus > Neopsephotus bourkii. Next base: position 2,485,685 of record NW_026901568.1, read on the forward strand.
AATACTGAACTCTGAGAGATGCCAATTGCTGAATTTGAAGTTAACATCATCCCTTTCATTCCATGTCTCTTTGTACAGTTACATTTCATAAAATCATAGAATGGTTAGGGCCAGAAAGGACCTGAAGATCACCTAGTTCCAACCCCTGTGCCATGGGCAGAGACACCACACACTAAACCATGTCACCCAAGGCTCCATCCAACCTGACCTTGAACACTGCCAGGAATTTGCATAGAACCACTCGCTTGTGACTAGACTTTTTTTTCAGGACATCATTCAGTACACTTGGTTTAATGCAGTATAGTACAGAATACAGAAGTCTTCCTGTTCATCCCAGATCCTTAAGACTTCCCTTCTTCATAGGCAGCAAAAACAAAACTTGCTTTCATCTAAGTTGCTTTTAAATCTAACCCAAAAGAACTGAGATTACATAAAAATCTAAGAGATTAAAGGACAAAAAAAAACCCTGCAACGGTGGGTGAAAATCTTTTATCCTTGTAGGAAGAGGTTATGTGCTTCTCCACACAAACCATGGCTCGAGCAATCTGAGCAAAGCTTTGAGGGTAGTTCTGCACATGTTGCAGCTCACACTCCAAATATTTATTTACAACTCTTCAAACACTGATGTTTACAGACTTCTCCATATTACTCCTCATAACAGATCAGCAGTGCCTGGGGGATGAGGAGGACCCTGTGCTTTAAAGTTAGCCTCACCTGCTGGGTCTTGATGTAAGTCTCATGTAAATCCCAAAGAATTCTATTCCATTTTGAAAAGGAGCATATTGAAATTCAACACAGCAAGCCAGAACATTTGCATGCTTTGCAATTTAAAAAGATACAACCTCAGTAAAGTGATGTTCTTCAAAAGAACTTACTGTATGCTATCTATGAATGGAATATTGGGCCTTTCAGCTTTCCTTCTCATACTTCCTTTATCTCAGATGTATATTAAAATTCAAAGGATAATAACTATTAAATTGTATAAATGTCACTAAAAACTTCAGCAAGATAAAATTGTTAGTTCTCACCTTCCTTTCCTTTTACCAATCAAAAAAAAGAAATCTTTAACCAATTAAAAACAGCCTTTTCTTTAGCATCAATACTCATCTGACACTAACATAACCACAAAACATAAGGAAATCATTCACTGTACTACAAATAACACGCATAATACCAATTACCAACATCACATGAAAATTATTCATAATTTACATTGCAATACTTAACTAAAATATAACAAAACCCATACCCAGCAGATAAACACCAGCAAGGCTACAGTCTGAGAAAAAGCTTTAAGTAGCTAATGATTTTTAATGTTTCAGTCTTACCTGTTGGTCCTTTTTCCCTACAGTATCCTTCATTACATCAAATAAGCACTTGAAAAAAGTCTGGCTTAGTCTAGATTTAAATTAAAAATAATGTATCTCCTTTGAATGACAGCTCTACTGAACAGTCAGCAGAAACCCAGTTACACGAGGGACTCAGAAGCACATACATACATTCTGCTATAACAAATCATTTTGCTGACATTTATAATGCTGAATTTTGCCAATTCAGATGTGGAATGGCTAATTGGCCTTGTAAGTAACTCACCAACAATAACAGAGCTATAGTGGTAGACATTACAGAGAGTGGACTTATTTCCTCTAAGACTTCATTTGAAGACCATAACCACATTTCCAACTTCAAGAATTTCCACATACAGTCCAAAAGAAAGGCACAGCCCTGACTGGGACGTTTGCTGCTGCTGGAAGTACATGAGTGGCATCGAGAAGTGCAGTGTAACACTACCTTTCATCCTCCCACAGGGAAACAGCTCCCTGTCACATTCTCCCTCACTGCTCCGGAAGGCCCAAAAGAAGTAACAACTTACTGCGTGGCTTTTGCCAGAGCAGCAGGATGGGCCAGACTCACACAGGCAAAGCATTGACCCTGCAACAAGGCAGGATCTATGCAGAAATAGTACTAAAACGGCAGCTTCGCTCCCAGCAGTTTAAAGGAGAGAAAAACTAAGCCCTTCTATTTCAACCAATAATTATGTGCAAGTCTTGTATGACTGTTTCAGTATCACAAATAGCCAAGACATCTTTCAGAGAGCAATCTGTAAAGTAGTCCTGCAGGAAAAATAATTGATATATTTGAGTCTCTCAGGACTTTCTTTTTCTATAGAAACTGACAGAGACAATTTTAGTGCCTTTCGCTTTACAGATTGGTATAACAATGTGACTACCCTTTCTTCAAAGTTTTTTACTAAGACAAAAGCAAATCCTGGCCTTCTGAATCTTCACATAAAGCTAAATCCACATACATTAGTCAGAACTGTGTTTCTGAGCATGTCATGCAGGAATTCAATCCTCCTGAGGGCAGCCAGAAGACAAGCACTGGTTACAGGAAGAAGGGGAGAGAAGAGGCTGGCATAGCACAGGCTGCAGTATCAGTAATCACAGCTGGGTGACTGCATAGGCCAACCACAGCATCTCTCTATCCATCCCTGCAATAGAGTTGTTGAAAGGAAAACACATCTATTCACAACAGACTCAAGTTACAAACCATTTGATTTACATGTTTCCATTTAAGTGCATGCACATGTACTACCCTCCTTCCCAAAGTAGTGCTGGACCTTCTGAGGAGATGCATGTAGGTAATTTGGGCACGATCAGTTATACCTGCTCTTTGCAACCCTGGCAATGCCAATGTGCACTGAATAACAGAGTCAGCCTCCGAGAGCAGAACAGGGGCCTCTCCTTACCCCCTCACACACACTTTGGCAGTACTAGGGATGCTCAAACAGAACACATGCCGAACGAAGGGATCACCAAAGAAAGCGTGGGGCTTCTGCTGCTGCTTTAAGCATTGACCTCAATAAGGTAAAGAGAATTACTCAGAAGAGCTAATGCAGCAGGAAAGGGAAGACCTGAAAAGCAGTGCAAGTTCCAAACATGGAATTGTCTGCATAGTAGGACAAGCAAACCTTTGAACTGCTGAAATGGTGCAGCGATAACACGGTGCTACTCCTTGTGAATAAACCCATTTTTAAGTAAACAAAGTTCTGACAAAAGATGGAGCAATCCTTCCCAGTTCTAGCGACAAATCAAAGTTTCCAGCTTAAAAAAGCACATATCACAGCTATTAAATCAGCATACCTACAATGCATGCATTATAAATAACATACTAATGTATTCAAATATCTTTCACTTGCTTTGAAAGCATATCCCTACGTAGTTACTTTGGAAAAAAACTGTTAATTCATTCAATGTTAACATTTTGTAGTATGATATCTATTGCACACTCGGTTTCTAAACTCTATGTAACATTTGCATTTCAAAGCCTCCATGATTTTATTCCTGAAGAGTAGCGCAAATCTGGAATCTGGAGACTTATAGAATCATAGAATAGTTAGGGTTTGAAAGGACCTTAAGATCATCAAGTTCCAACCCCCCTGCCATGGGCAGGGATATCTCACACTAAACCATGTCACCCAAGGCTCTGTCCAGCCTGGCCTTGAACACCGCCAGGGATGGAGCATTCACAACCTGCCTGGGCAACCCATTCCAGTGCCTCACCACCTTTACAATAAAGAACTTCCTCCCTATATCCAATCTAAACTTCCCCTGTTTAAGTTTGAACCCGTTACCCCTTGTCCTATCACTATAATCCCTAATGAATAGTCCATGTCCAGCATCCCTATAGGCACCCTTCAGATACTGGAAGGCTGCTATGAGGTCTCCTCGCAGCCTTCTCTTCTCCAGGCTGAACAGCCCCAACTTTCTCAGCCTATCTTCATACAGGAGATGCTCCAGTCCCCTGATCATCCTCCTGGCTCTCCTCTGGACTTGCTCCAGCAGTTCCATGTCCTTATGCTGAGGACATACGCATGACTCTAAACTGAAGTTCAAGATTATTGTACATTGTTACCTCCAAGACATCCAACAAATGATACCAGGAACAACTGTTTCCACAGCAGCAGCATCTTCAGTGAGCCAAATTCAGTAGTTCTGGTTCAGTCTCAGGTAAACCGTATCTGTAGTCTTTCAGGTGGCAAGGTTTAATCTGTTAAAAAAACCAAACGTAAAAATGAATCCCTTGATGATCCCCAAGAACTTGCTTGTTAATGATGTTTTCAATAAATATAAAGTTGACAGATCATCTGATGGTCCTCTTTTTTCCTGTGACTTAACCCTCAGCAGAAGGGTACATGTATATATCACTTTCAGGCGCATGTACGAGATGGCAGACATTACATTGCCCAGCAGAAGCAGAGCTGATGGATAAGTGGATTTTGCAATTCCTACCTCCCACCAATCTCCAGCTTTTATTTATTTGTAAAATACACTAGTTTTAAAGGAAGATAGAGTACATGAAGTGCAATCATACAAAAAGCTTAATACATTTGTTACAAGAGCAGCTTGCACTGCACTCACACACGTTCATGTTGTAGCTAGCATAGTGTATCCAAGGCCACAAACTGATTTACTTAAAGCCATGTCTAACCCATTCCTTTTTATTTTCAATACTGAATCTGTACTTGATATGCGGAATGGCATTGCATAAATCTGAAGAGGAAGAAAAACTGATGCCACCACCAGTGAACATGTTGCACTCTAGTGCATCAGGTATAACAACATGCTGTGAACTATTTACCAGCTTCCATTTCTACCTTTGTTACTGGCTAGATGGTAAACTGTTTGCCACGGTCTACCAGCCTGGGTGTGATGTTATTTTACCTTTATTTTTTCCTAAAAAAGCTTTACAGTAAGTTTTCGGAAGTTGTATGGCAACTGCAGCCTTTATATTTTGTGTGTGTTGCTCACACAGCATCCTCTTTCTTCAGAGAAAGAACAGCCAGGCAAAACACGAGGTTCTGCAGTACATAAACCAGACCAAATAGTTCCTTCAGGAATCAGCCTGCAGACAATGCACAGAAGTATTACGGTCAAGAAAGCAAATTCTAAGGAACCAAATCTGAGATGCCTGAACTTGATTTTTCCACGTGATCTGTATTTCATGTTACAGTTACAAGTGTTTAACAATTCTGTAAATCAAGTGTCTGAATTTCAAGCTAAGTACCCCAGAAAAGGAGATCACAGAGAGGGTCTCCTCTGATACATTCCCACTCCATGATTCGTCAGCAGAATTTAATCTCCCCAAAAAAACATTGCAGGGGCCTTTGCCACAAGAACCCTACTTTTTCTCATCTCTGGCTCACCCAGGGGCACTATCAGCTTCCACAGCAAGACACACGGCACTGGCAGCAGTATCCTCCCCCCTGTAATGTCAGGGGTATTGCTTTCTTATTTTCTCATGTGTTTCTACACCAGAAAAAAAAGCAAAACCAAACCCTCACATTTCTATCAAGTAATAGGTATTGATCGCTCAGCAGGTAGCTGCTGCCAGCAAGAGGAAAGCTTACTGTAGGGGTACAGCAATTCCAAAGTACCTAAAAAGGGAAGGAACAGCCCACCCCCAGACAGCTCTCAGGATCAGGCAGTTTGAGCAATCGCACACAATTCTCAAGATTTAATCTCTGAACAAATTTTACCATATGCAGCTAACATTATTGGTTTCCAAAGGAAATCACGCAACTACAATCAATTCAGTCAAGTTTGCATGTTAAAAACACCTTAGCAGTGCTTTCGCAACATTATAATTCATCTTTGCCTTGAGCCAAAACTCCCTGGAGGTCGAATGCACATGCTTGAAGAGAACACATAAAGGAAAGTAGACACTTGCTTTGTGTCAGACTTGAAGTTATTTTCTTTTTTTTTTTAAAGGAAAAAAAAACAAATGACCAACAAAGCAAAAAAACCCCAAACAAACAGAAAATGAGAAAAAAGACTTTTGGTTGAAACTGAAAACTTGGGTTTGGGCATTCCCTGTCTTTTGTTTTCAGGGCAGCCACAGAGGAGCAGCCAGACAACTAAGCACCAGCCCAGGACACAGCCCCAAGTACTCCCACAGCCATGCAAGTGCCACACCAGCCTGGTGCAGACACACCTCAGGATACCCCCAGGTTTAGGCTGCAACATTAAATCCTGCCCAAGCACTGTAATGCTAGCCCATGGAAACCACTGATTTTAGAGCTGCAATGACTGCCCTGAGCAGCGATAGCCAGAAGGTCTAGGAAGAAGAGAGGGGAAGAGGTACTAAAGTAGGAATACTAAAGTAGGTCACTCTCCAATGTCAGCTTTCTTGCAGTCTTACAGGGAATTAATGAAAAAACCCAAAACCATGAAAAAGCTCAAATTACTTTAATTTTTGTACTTTTAGTGCTCTGGGCAAATCAGAAAGTGATAGATTCAATTCAGACTGGTGGGGGGGGGGGGGAGAGTGCTTTAGTAGAAGTTAAAAAAATTGAGACGTTTTATATGTGGGTATAAAATCATAAAAATACATCCCAACATCCGCCTGCATTTTATGTTAATAAATTTTAATATCTAAAATAGACCATGCCAGTTACCAGCTAGCAAACATTGTAAGATTTAAATTACTTAAAATGCTTTATTTTCACTCCATTCTGAAAGATTTTGCTAATCTAGGATCTATGCCTGAATATGAAAATTTCATTTTTAAATCATGACACTTAGTAATGTTCAGATTTATAGCTTTAAGCCAGATAAACGTATCTTTATGTTTAATAACACATCAGTTCTTTACAAAGGAAGATGCAAATTCACATGCACAGCCATGTAACACCAACCAGATACCAAAGTATAAAAGTCTTGATGTTTATCCTCAGTTTATTGTTGAGCAACAGCCTTCCCATTGAAGAATGGAAGCCAAAAGGTGATTTTCTCTGCTGACACCATCCCAGTGCTGCTGATTTGCTTTGCAGCCCTTCAAGTACCTAAGACCCACCATGGACTCCCTGCCCTCTCCTTGGCACCAAGGTCACGTGTGACACAAGCTGGAGGATGGTATTTGGCTGTTTACAGACCCTCAGAGACTGTTTGTAACTGGAGTAAGCTCATTGCTTTGAAACTGCTCAAAAATTAAAAATAAAAAATCAGCACTGCACCTCAGCTTTACTATAACCACTTCAGAATAAAAATTAAGAAAAGTTACTGTATTAATTTAAAAATTAGACACGCATCAGAAGTAACAGAGGAAAACCCATTCTATTACAAAGGCTGCGGTGAGTTACTGTTCATAATATATGTATTCCAATTCTCCAGCACGTGAAAGTAATCTGCATCAAAGTTATTCACTGCCGAGGGCAGGGATTCAAAATCAGATGACAACGTTGAGCATCTCTGTCACCTTCAAAGCTCCTTAGACAACCCTGGATAACACAGGTCATCCACATTCAGAAAGTGGTGAGCAAGAGCACAAAAAAAGAGGTCCCATCTCCTTTCCACTTGACTGTAATGTTTCAAATATATCAAATCTTACAAACAGAGATTAACATAGCAGCAATACCAAAGAATAATTTTACCTCCCCCTCCCTCATTTTGCAGGACCAAAGGGGTAGATCCACATCATCACTCTGGTAGTTTGGAAATAACTGGACTTAAAAGTTACCTCCACAAAAATTCAGCACTTTGTATGTAAAGGTGAAAAAGAATAGAAAAGGCAAGCAGCACCTACCGTGGTTGGAAAAGATGGTAAAGAAACAAAGACAGGAACACCCACAGAACACATAAAAGGAAATAAAAATATATTTTTAAAACTAGAAAGATTCCTAGTATTAGAAAGTGCTCTGGTTTCAAGAAAAGCCAAAGATATTTCAAAAAAGTAAGAAAGTAAAACTGCAAAGTGGTGAGAAGACTGCAGGAAAAAGTAACAGATTTAATTTATTGTACATTTATTTGACTTTCAGAGATAAGTAAATTCTCATGAGTTTCTCTGAGCTCTCTGGTGAAGACAACCACCACAGGATAGCAAATAAGAAAAAAAAACACCAAACCAAAGCCCCAAATAAACCATCAGACAAATTACATACAATGAACAGACACACATAAAAACCCCATAAAACTAGCTGTTCCTAACCTATGCACTTTCAGGTCATACAATATAACAAGTGATGGAGAGGAATGTCTGAAAGAAACAGAAAGATCGGAAAAGGTTCAAGAGTCAGCAATTTTATTCAGACCTTAATTTATACTACCAGAGCCAAGTGTAAAAAGGAGTAGCTCCCTATAGGTAGAACCTTCATCTCTATATACAGTAATGGAATTCATCAGATCTAGCTGCCAAGTTCAAGTTCGAGTTTGAGCTAGAGGCATTTGTACCATCACCAAGCCTAAATTTATCAGGAATCCCTGGAACTTCGGAGAGCTACAGAGACGCAGAACTTACTTCTCTGTATTGATCGCAAACCACATCACAGAAAAACTGATGTACTGACACTAGAGGTCAGCCTATCTTTGCAAAGGGAAAGAATTATTAGAATCTCATCTTGATGAACTATGAGATTAACACTCTAGTTAATGTTAAAGTCATCTCCATAGGGCAATGAGATGTACCGATTACCATGTAACACCTCTCAGCAACTTCAAGTGTCCCATTTCTAGTTTTGAGGGGGAATATACATTTCTTGCTTCCCTCCAAATGAAATTACTGGCTGTGAAAAATTACCAGATATATTTTGTTTCAATGAAGAATGCCTACATGGTGGGCTGTTACCTTCCACATCACTGAATCAAGCCTCTGCCTCTCATAGTCCCCACTCTAAGACTAAAAGGAACATGTGCCATGATGAAAATATTCTAGCTTTGCATAGTAACAACACACTTCTATATGCTCACTTAAAAATAAATAAGTAAAAAATGCCACAATTGTAGGCTTTTGAAAATCCAAAAGGAAATACAAAAAAAAAAAAAAACAAAACAAACAAACATAAAACCAACTACAGAAGAATTGCATTTCCACATAATTTATCAAGTTAGGTCTTTCTCTAATAGCTAACCTTTAGTCTGTTTTGATACTACGAGACCCCAGTTCACTTAGGCTCATCTCTGCTAAGTGCAAGTTAAGAATGCTAAACATATATGGAAGCATCAAGTCAAGGGCAGATTTATCCAGTGCTAGCGCAGACCACAAATTTTATTATTTTTAATTATTTTTTTTCAAACCAGTATCTGTTATTTGTTCTATTGATGCAGACATGGTAGCAGCTCAAGACAAGATCTCAGAAGAGATTTTTGTCACTTGAAATAAATAGTTAATTCAACTCTGACATCATCCAACAGGCAAATCTAGAGAGCAAGTTATCCAAGTAATTTGATGTTAGAGATTGGAAAAGCTTTGGAAAAACAAGATACAGAGGAAATATTGAATATTACGGAGCCAGCACTGCCAACATATTTCTGAAAGAAATGCAAATACATCTAATTTACCTGAAAGACTGTAAATAAGTAAGAATTGACTTGTTAAAACCTAAAAGCAGAATGATAAACAATAGAGTTAAAAAAAGAAACTGCTAAGCAATACCATGGCTTGTTCCAAAGAAAAGTTTAAAATGGTGCTCCAAGGAAAACTGTGGCTGCTCTGACTCCTTTGGGGTCTCATTAAATTCTTATTCCATAGCTGCATGGTAGCACCACTCATTAGGAAGTAGCCTTTGCAGGTAGCAGTTGTGAGGCTGCCTGTGGCTCTTCCACAGCCTTCCCATCCCTACAGGGGCATCAAAAATAGACAAATGATTCTGAAGAAGCTGGACTGCAAGTGCAAAAGGAGGAAGAAAGTTTTAGAGAAACTTCACCATTACCAAGCACTAAGTAGGATTAAATTCATCTCCAATGTGTCACTAGCAGAGATTTCATTAAAAGCATTATTTTAAACAAAATTAATTTGCAAAAGCTTAAAACAGAAGCAGCATGAACTGTTCTGCTGAGAGTTGTAATACAGCTTCTCTTGTCTCACTGCATTTATCGACTTTTTCAACCACAGTCCCCTGCTTCACCTGCCCATCCAACCCTGGCATTTTATCTAAATCTCTCCAGTACATGGACCACACTGGTGGTGTGCATCTTCCCTAGCCCTATACTTATTTTAATCCCTCCTTTGCTCACTTGAACAATGAATGTTCCTAGTAACTGAATGCCACTCCCGCTGTATACTAATCTTTCTACAGGGTCATGAGGCATGTCTCTTTATACCTCTTTATTTGTTACAACCCTCTCTGAATACACCAGAGTTTACTGAACTCAGTATCTGCAGATCTTCCATTTAAGAGCTAGAACCATTGCAGAAAGTTTTAACTCAGCTGAGTCTCTTACCACAGGGAGTTATTTAACGTCGACAAAAGCAGCAAAGTTGCAAAAAGAAAATAATTAAGGAATGGCATTTATCTTAAATTCCTCAGGAATCCTCATTTATTTTAAGACCAGCCACGGCTCTGTATCAACAATTTGAGAGGCTCTTTAAATCTAGCCAGAGGTCTTTACTTCCCAACACCTGCAAAGACAGTTCGCCTCAATCAATGTTGGGACCCCCATGGGAACACTTCACAGAAGAACTAGCTTTGCATTTTCCCTTAAGATTACAGGGGAATGTTTATCAGAATCTCTTAACTTTTTCAATTAAGCCAATTACGTGATACAACTTGAAATTAGAAAGTCTTTTAAGCAACAGCAACTCCAGGCCCAACATATGCGGAAGATCCATTCTAAATGCAGTGAATCAAGTTTGATGACATGTTTAGTTACTGTCATTAAAAACTAGATTACAACTATTTTTGGTGTTGGCATAGTGAAGGCGTTATGCTGATAGGGTAGATTAATTTTGCAAATTCAAAATACAAGTATTAAAACCCAATTACATTGTTCTGTTCCACATTACTTCATGAAACTTCCACACATTGATAAATATGAAAGTTGATGAGACAAAGCAGAAATAATCACTTTTGAGACCTTAAAATCTTACCGACACTACTTGCTTTTCCTATCTTGCCAGTCAGCTTGTGATTAACCAACTTAAAAGACAAACAAAAATATTAGATGTTTGCTACTCATAATACTTTGAGAAGTTTTAGCTGCATTAGCTGCTAGTATTAACAAACAAACAAGACCTCTCCTCACAGAAGAAACTAAAGACACCTTTTAGACAAAACACTTGCTATGACAATGTTAACTGCACAGACATCAGTCAAGACATTTGATTTCAAATGAAAGAACATGGTCCCCCTATGGATGCAAGTGCAGGTTCTGTCCTTGCTGTTGAGGGATGGCTCTCGTGCCCCAAGGAACAGACTTGTGGGTTTGCTACAGTGTTCATCTGAATATAGACCTGATGTGCCCTAGTTACAATCAAGCTCACTTCGTTTCCAAGCAAAATCTTACTTTCAGTGCCAAAACTGTACTTCCAAACCATATAGGAGGAAAGGGCATTTTACAGTGTACAAAAACATTCAGGCTGCAACGCCTTGATCAAATTCTTTACCTACAGTAATCAGGAATCTTGTCTGTTTAATGCAAAGAAAAGCGGGAAATTCCTTACCACTATTATAAAAATTTAAATACATACATTCATATTCAGTCACTGCCAAAAGCTAACTTCTGCTGCTACCTTAAATACCTCAATTTATTACCCTTATATAGACACATTCCTCTATACTTCAGCAGGTTATTAAATACCTTCCAAACCCATGCTACACAATGTCTGTGCAATAACCTCTTGCATTTCAAAACCCTATGATTAACGTACTGCAATGTTTAAAACTGCAACGCACCCCTGATGACATAATCTGTGTTCTTTCCATTAATTCTTCCTTTCTTGGAATAACAGTATTTCAATACAATAACCAACTTCAAAAAGCCTTTTCTTTTTTCCTCCACAAGAGTGACCTATCACAAATAAAGTTATTTCCTCCATTACTTTCAGACCCCCATGCCTATAATTTGTATGCTTGAGGCTTTCCCCCTGTAACTCACCAATTTCAGACACCCTTTTGATAATACACTTGGGTCATCACCTTCAACCAGGCATTCCAAGACAGGTACTTTCAGAGGTCAGAAATTCTTTGAAGCCAGATCACAAGATGTCACAAATCACTTCAAAATAATCCAAGGCTCTAGAATTACGATAAATATATCAAAGCTATTGGGGGGGAGGGGGAGAATCAAACATGAAGCGAGATGAACTATGCCTTGTGTATCTGCAGTGGGGGGAAACTAACTACCTGTCATGTTTTAACCAATTTCTACTTCCATTTCCATATGCTTTCTATTCCCATAATTTGGACAACTATGTTTGCATTTGCATTACTACTTCTCTGAGGTTCCTGGAGTACATGCTGACCTTTACCATGGCAAGCCTTAGGATGGCAGATGTTGCTGATGAGCCATTAGTTAGTGTCCTAGAATGAGACTGACCTTTGGCAGTCAGGGTTACTTTTATTAGCTGTTCCTCATTCTCACCTAAGGAGCCTTGGCATTAACATACGCATAGCAGTCTCTGGAAAAGTACAAATAATACAGTTTTTCTTTCAAAACACCTTTGGTTCCATCTCCTACAAATCATAACTTCAAAAGCTTCTTGTATGCTGGATGGTTGCCCATATATAACTCATCACTTTCCACTGCATGTATAATTTCACTCTGATACTCCTTGGCCAGAGCAAAGTTGATCCTGCTGCAGGGCAACACCTCACCTAGCTGCAGAGCACCACAAATGCTCACCAGGGCTTGCTGACCTGGCTCCAAGGGTTACCTACAGCAATTTGTCAGCAGTTCCCTCTTCATCAAAAATTTAAAGACTGCTGCATTTCAATAATCCTACTGCCCACAGCAATACCATCTCGTTTCCTCTCATATTTTTCCCATACAAGTGCAGTATCTACATATAATAAGCATATAGGACAAACAATGTTCACCCTACCCTTGAGGTGGGCTTCAAATCCCAATAACTGAAATTCAGGTAGTTCCATTTACCTGAACTGAGGCATCTAGGAAGCAAAAAAGTACCACAGAGTAATAATAGACTTTCAACCACTTGCAAAACCAAAACCAAATCCAGTACGATCCCCAAGCATTTCCTAATCACTGTCCCAACACAAAAAATTACAAAACAAAGCCACAGACAGACCAATAAATACCACCAGATGAAATAGCAATGTAGTCAATCCATTTATAAAAAGTCTTGGCATTGTTGTCAGGACACTGACAGTACAAAAGCATATAAAAATCAGCACAAATACTCTCAACACCAGACTGCACCAAAATTACTACCAACAGGACCCAGCATTTACCTAACTTTTCCCAGGAAGTTACTCTGATCTACAAAGCTTTCTGCAACAAATACTGTTGCCTTTATACCCCTCAAATACTCATTCAAACGTGTGCTTTAGCCTTACCGGTCTCTCTCACTACAGGAGACCTTAAACTCAACATTTCTGTCCTGTTAAACTTGCCCTTAAACTGAGAATTTCAACAGCAACACAGGACAAAAACCCTTCTGTGCCCAGTAACTTCAGAGCTGACAAACTCAACACTCAGTGCACTGTGGGCTTGAAAAAACTGAAGAGATTTCTAGGTTAAACAGTAAAACCTGTTGCTAGCTGTGTATATGTACACATATATACTTACAGCTAGCTATATATATAAAATATGTAACAATCTAATACTATACACTAAACAGAACTGTAGAAAAATTCCTTCCTTCTCACCCTCTTACCTCCTTCATTAAAATTCAAATAACTGGAAGAATTTTCCTCAATTTTAATGGCATTTTTGATATATGCATAACAATACAGGCAAGAAATCCTCAGTGCATGGCCACTTCTATAGTTACTCAAAAGACTCAACCAAATCTTGAACCCATGACCTGTGCACAGCATTAAGCAGGCATCTCCCAGAAAATCCAATGCAGTTACTTCTGTTTCCATCAGAAAAGGAAACAAAAAAATCCTAATTGAGATTTGAGGACAAGAGCCTCTATGTGACTGGGCACCACCTGTGCCTCTCCCATCTAGAATACCATCAACCACAGGCCTTGTGGCTTCCCACAAAGGTTTGAACTCAACTTTATTTATAAATGGAAAAAGTCTCAAAGATTTCCTACTTTAAAGTCTTTAATAATACATTTTAATGTAGGCTTTTATAGCCAATTTACTTGGTAAGAAAGAAGCCTTTCCCACACTATATTTCAGGGTTTTACAGTAAGGTTTTCTGCAGGGTTTGGGTTGTTTGTTGGCTTACTTTTGGTTTTGTTTGTTTTTTTTAGCCACTAATTCAGCTTTTTATGTAACTTGTCAGGGAGACATCAGAGGGTAATGTCAAAACCCCAAACAAACAACTGTATTAGAGGCCTCTAAGGCAGATGATTGTCCCCTACATGGTCCTCTGGCACCTTTGAACACTTGTACATAGGTGTGAATTTAACATTTTACTATTTGTATTTACTATACATCTGTTTCTTATTGGCTAATATGAAGAAGAGAAACTCCCTAGACCAAAACTGAGATAAAATTGATGTAAACTTCTTGGTGAGACACACTGCTCCATATGAGCAGTGATGGAAAAGTTTCTCTTCTTTCCGCAAGCAACAGACACAGGTCTCTTTTTTCTTCCTCTGAGCAGACACAAGCCAAGAGGAAGAGATGACCTATAGGCAAGCTGATCTGAGACAGAACCCATAGGCTTGTACAAGGATGAGGTGTGTGTGTATATATATATATATATATATATATATATATCACAAAACCAGAAGTAGATTCTTGTTTTTAAGGCCAGCAGACATCTCCGACTGTAAGAGTCTACAAGTGCTGCACAGATTTTATAGAAAATGGCACTCAGGGTTGAGCATGGGGAGTCTGGATGGGGAAGCCAACAGCAACAGGATCCTCTGGACAGTCTTCTGCTCCAGACCTCAACACATTCTTCAAACTACCTCCAGTGATAGAGAAGATAAGCATAACCTTGGGCACAGCACTCTATGTCAAGGCAAATACAGAGAGTAACTCACATCAACCCTTCTTACATGGCCAAAACCAGCACTGGGTGATGCACCACGGCACTCCCTCAAGCTCAGACCTCACCCCGCAAGCTGAAGGACCAGCCCCACAACCCACAAGCTCCAACCGTAACATTTGTTTACATTCTGACAACTGACATACAGTGGATAAGGAGATGTATTGTCTCTGTTTACTTGCAAAAGAAAAATCAATTCCCAATGAGGGCAAAACAGCATAAATGCATCAGGTATATAGGTAAACAAACAAAAGTTTGAGAATGGAAAATTTACATTTTATATACAGCTTCATCAACCTTTTCTTATTCTTTTAAAATATCTATAACTCAGAAACGGAGAAGCTCGACAGAATTCACCAATTTTAGCAAGGAACTGAGTTTCCAGAGATACAGCCACAGGTACCCTTAATCTAGCCTGTCTGTGACTATCTCACTTGAAGTCACATGCAAGAAAATAATCCCCTGCAGCATAAAGCACTGATGTGAAAGGAAAGAAAAGCTCAAAGTCACAGCTGAATGGTTACAGCTGAACCCATTTCAGCAGTATTTTTCCCCTTCTACTTCTTACTTGAGACCAAGGCAGCTTAATCTGCATTGATGTCTATGAAGTTTCACTTTAGCAGTTATTCAGCCTGAGAGACTTTCCTCTTATGATTAGAAATAAAATGCTCAAATATTTTTATGCAAAGCTCTAAAAAATAAAATAAATAACTGAGATATTGCCTGAAAACTTAAATACTGCACCTCACCCAAATTTCAAACTAGTAGCAGAGATATTAACCACAACATGAGCTTTTAACAGAAATTAACCACTTAAACTGACCAGCAGGCAGAATGACAGCCACTGGAGAATATGATAAAACCATTACAGATGTTCAGTTGATTAGCAGGGCTGATTAGCTTGCACACCACAATGCACTGTTTAACAGAACCAAGCCATTTTCTGGTTACTGTTAAGACCACAGAATATGGTATTTTCAATTATGATTTTTATGTTAATAGAACACTTCTCCACTTCTTCCCACTCCTCAATTTCTGTTTTGCCCCTCACACCATGCTCCCCTTTACGTACTGCAAAGAAATCCCTCAGTATTATCTTAGATACATACTTGCTTTGTTAACTCACCACTAAAAGAGGACCTCTATGATGGAAAGTAAAACAGAAGGGAAAAACACAATGAAACCTAAAGCGACAGGAGGTAATCTCAGGTTTGCATAATTACTTGTGTCTCCAGGCAGAAAAACAAACCTCACCATAAGACCATAAAATGGAAAAAAGCAGAATACTGAAAGTTAGAGGAATGTTAGGGTCCATCCCAAGATTAATGCATGCAACCAAAGTTTCTCTACAGCCACAAAAAGCAGTAAAGGACCTACTAGACTTGTTAGCCAAACAACTGTGAAACACCTTTTAGCCTTCCCACGTAACAAGGCCTCACTTAAAAAAAAAAAAAAAAAGAAAAAAAAAAGGCCTTTACAAAAGGCAGTGTTTAAATTACTTAGCAAGATTTCTTTAAATGTCAGTGCAAGGTTAAATTTGATAAAGGCTACACTGGCTTTGCTGGGTAAATGTGATAGCTTTGGTTTAAAAAGACCCCAAAGAAAACTGGAAGGGGCAGAGCACTACACTGAGATAGCATTCAGGTGATGAACCCAAGAATAACTGAAGCACTGAAAAATCAATTTCTTAAATGAGGGACTAAATTCAAGTAAGGAAATGTCTGTCCAACAGAGGTTTGAAAACCACTAAAGGAAAGGAAGATAGGAGGAAATTAATTGTCTTGTAAAGTATTAAAAGCACCTTGATACATGATGCCCCGGCAGGAAAACAAACCTGCAGAAAAGTCATCCACAGAGAGCATGTGGAGTTCACACCAGAGAGGGGGATGCAGAAACAACCCCAAATTTAAATTTGAGGTTCAGAAATTTTATTTCATCATCATAACATCACTACTGCGCTGACACAATCCTCGGAACCAAAGCAAGTTTGAAACACCAGCTTCAGGAAACCTACACTTGGAGCTTTGCTCACCAAAAAGCTCCGCTTCCCAAATGTCACTACCTTTCTTTCAAACAAGAAAAATTCTTTTCTGCTAAGTCTAATGGGAAAGTAGCAACAAGCCCCAGACCCCAGAAGATGCTGGTTTTCTTTGTGATCCCCAAGGTTCACCTCATATATTAATGCACTTGGAACTGCTCTCACTATTAATCATGTACTGCAGACTACGAGATGGCACTTTTCCAGAAATGATCTTAGACTAAATTCATAATTAAGAACCAATAAACCCACTGAACCAGAAAGTTCAGCCCTTCTGCAGAGGGCTACAAGCAGCCAAACTGCTTTACTCCCTACAGCAAGATTCACTACCACCTTTCATTTAAAGCACTGAGTGGAAACTGCCTATATAGTTTAACAACATACCTGTGTTTTGAGCCAGAAAAGGAAGGAAGAGGCCAGAGGCAACTGAAATGCTTTATGCACAGCTACACTACAGACACGCTACGTAACTTTGATCTGTCACCAGATTTGTATTTTCCTGTGCTACAGCCAAAGCAGCAGAAGCTCCTGGACAGTCCTACCTAATGCTTTTTTCTAATCCTCCAGGACACAGGGAAGCATCCCTAAGCGCTTTCCCAACATTCCAACAGAAATCAGTACCTTCAGCATGACATTTTTCTAGAGTTACCCTCATCAAAAAGAAAGATCCTCTACGAGGAACGGGTATGTGTGTGTCTCAACACATTTTATATGTATATAAATATATGTATATAAATAATGTATATATATGTATATAAATATATGTATATAAATAATGTATATATATTTATACATATATGTAAGCGGTTCTTACTACGTCTTGCAGGGAGAAATGATTTAAGTTGAATATGAAATCTGAATTGTCAGATCTATGATGATGTGACAATCTAACAAATCAAGCATGAAAGACTCTTCAATTACTAAAACATTTAGGACATCTCTGCATCCTTCATTTTACAGCAGAGAGAAGGTGAAAATTGGAATTTACGCTGAAACAAAGCCTTAAAGAACATACAATGTCTGGCTTAATTGATAGCATTAACGCAAGAAGAAATACACTTATCTATGAAAAGCCTTGTACAAGAGTACTCGAAGCTGTGCCTACAATGCATATGTTTAAGTCATGAAAAGTAATTTTAATTTTACAAAGGCTTTTGCAGCCTTTTTGACTAATAAGACCATTAAAATTCACCTGACCACAAACAACGAATCCAGAAAGCAGGATTTTTCAAAGCCTAACATTAAATGGGGCTTTCAAGATTTCTTTCACATCGCTATAATACTAATTGGATCTACACATATTTGACATAGAAGAGAGGAACAACACCATAATAGGACTTTGACAGTTGATGATAAGCCTTTCTGGGATTTTGTTTCTAGAAGTACCAGGCATTTTTTAGACAGACAAGTCTAAGATATGTAAAATATACCCCAGTGAAACAAAAAAGCATATTTTTTAGAAGTCCTCCACACAATGCAGAGAAAATTTGCGGAATTTATCAGAATAATACATCACCCAGTAGGATCCACAAAGGAACCAGATAAGTGTACTATCAGCAAGTTTGCTGATGACACTAAGCTGGGAGGGGTGGCCGACACGCCAGAAGGCTGTGCTGCCATCCGGAGAGACCTGGACAGGCTGGAGAGCTGGGCGGGGAATAACTTGATGAAATATAACAAGGGAAAGTGTAGAGTCCTGCATCTGGGCAGGAACAACCCCAGGTTCCAGTATAGGCTGGGGAACGAACTGTTAGAGAGCAGTGTAGGGGAGAGGGACCTGGGGGTCCTGGTGGACAACAGGGTGACCATGAGCTGACACTGTGCCCTTGTGGCCAAGAAGGCCAATGGCATCCTGGGGTGTATTAGAAGGGGGGTGGTTAGTAGGTGGGTTCCTTCCCCTCTACTCTGCCCTGGTGAGACCTCATCTGGAATATTGTGTCCAGTTCTGGGCCCCTCAGTTTAAAAAGGACAGGGACCTGCTGGAGAGAGTCCAGCGCAGGGCAACTAAGATGATTAAGGGAGTGGAGCATCTCCCTTATGAGGAAAGACTGAGGGAGCTGGGTCTCTATAGTTTGGAGAAGAGGAGATTAAGGGGTGACCTTATTAGTGTATATAAATATATAAAGGGGGAGTGTCACGAGGATGGAGCCAGGCTCTTCTCAGTGGCAACAATGAAAGGACAAGGGGTAATGGGTACAAATTGGAGCACAAGAGGTTCCACTTAAACCTGAGAAGAAACTTCTTCTCAGGGGTGACGGAACACTGGAACAGGCTGCCCAGGGAGGTTGTGGAATCTCCTTCTTTGGAGACTTTCAAAACCCGCCTGGACACGTTCCTGTGTAACCTTATCTAGGTGTTCCTGCTCCGGCAGGGGGATTGGACTAGATGATCTTTTGAGGTCCCTTCCAATCTCTAACATACTGTGATACTGTGAAGTTACACAAATCACAAATGCAGGCAACTAAATTCTGGGCTTGCCTGTTAAGTAAACAGGGGCTGGTGCCAGCACCTGGTAGATGCCAGAGGGAAGAACCAGCTATGTAGAGCAGTAGCTGTAGACACAGAGACCCTCATGGGGAATGTTGCACCCTCCTCTAGGTGACTGGGGTTGGCTTTTGGCTCAGAACATCCACCCAAATACTGGGTGCGACTTTGCGTAACTCAGACTTTGACAGCAAGTGGTGGCAAAAGGCAATTCTAAGATGACTGGAGAAAAAAAATCACTGCTATTTTTGTTGACAAAGCAAAACTTAACCTGGTTAGGGACAAAAAGAAATAAACACTACCACTTTTCTACCCCCAGTTCAAGTAACACAGCGCATTTCCATAAGCCCATTATGGGTTATACTTAACAGGTTAGCTATAAGGAAGAAGTTCTTTACTGTCAGGGCGGTGAGGCACTGGAATGGGTTGCTCAAAGAAGTGATAAATGCTCCATCCCTGGCAGTGTTCAAGGTCAGGTTGGACAGAGCCTTGGGTGGCATGGTTTAATGTGAGGTGTCCATGTCGATGGCAGGGGCCCTGGAACTGGATGATCTTAAGGTTCTTTCCAATCCAAACCATTCTATGATACGTGAAGTCTAAAAATCTGCTGCATCACAACATTGCTTCTTTTGTGCAAATTACAAAATAAATAAATAGAATCAGCTCTCTGCTGCAATATCTGTTCATATCTCAAATACCTTTCACATGTGCCATTTAGCTGGTTCAAATGACTAAATAATACTACTGCCCAGGAAGTATAGGGATAAATTAATCCATTAGCACCTTAATTAAGCTTATTGGACAAGTTGCTGAGTCTTTCAGAAATGAAAAATGTGGATCCTTATGAGTTCACGATGTGAGGAAATTCAAATTAGAATTGCAGACAGTGACTTGTCTGCACTGCTTATTCCCCAGACGTTAAGCTTTTCTGAAAACATGGTAGAAATGCTGATCCTTCCCTCCCTGCTGCATGGAACCAAGGACTGGGAGAAGACCGCTTTAGTTACAGTATTGTAAAGGGTCATAAGGATAAGAGGAGATTATTTTCTTCTGCTTATTTTGCCAAGATACCTGCAGAGAAAACAGGATTTTCCCCTTCCAGATGATGGTATATGCATCAGCTACAAATTACAAACCTGGTTCTCTCAAAAATGTCAATGCGGACTGCTATCTGCTGGAAAGAGAGCATCCCTGGACACAGAAGGGTAAGTATGTCTAAGTTATTAGCGATTTATACATGTGAGCCTTTTATGTAATTCTTTTCACACTATAGCATAAAAAAAAAAAAAAGCTTCAGGGAGCAGCTGGAAACATCCACCATGACAGTATCCGAAGTTCCCAGAAAGGCAGCAGATACCCAATGAGGAGTTAAGGGAATCAAATGACCCAGACAAGAACTCATGCTTAATATGCATTAAGTGATCAAGAGTCCATGTAAGATTCAAGGCAGACTGGAGAAAACTTCAGGTGGAACCTCATCAAACTTTACTACTGTTTTCTATCAGTTTCACACATTTTACTGATATACTTGGTTTTTTAAATCACAACTACATGAGAAGCCTGGGAGCTTTTTTCTCTTTCAGGATAACATATAAGCATAAGCAGCTAACTATGCAAGTTAGCAAAATCTGTAACATTAGGATGTTCAGATGCTGGGGAAGAGAAGATTGTGTGTTAAAATAGCTCAACAGCAGGAAGCACAAGGTGATGGAGCTTTGCAACTTCCTTAAGCTGCTTAGCTTCAGATAAGGAGCTTATGCAACTTTAACTCTGGAGTACATTCAGCAAGTGATATCAAAATAGTTTTCAAGTTAAGTTACACTTGGGACAGATGCCTCTTGAGCATTGTGCCATTCTGCCCTCTTACCAATGAAAGCAGTCAAAAATATCAACACCTTCCCCCGCCCAAAAGAAAAAAAGAACCAGGAAACACTCAGTAAAAGCTAGGCAATGTTTATCAGAGGAGGTAAGTACCATACTTGTTTTTCTTGTTATTTTCTTTGCCTGACGTAGTATATCTGCACAGGAGACCAGCTTCTGAGCTTTGGCATATGAGCAAGAGTGTTTCAGTTTCTACGTGGACCCTGACTACAAAGAGGCTGCTTTACAATCATCTGGAAATACTTGTAGAAATGATTATAAATAGGGCAGTTATTCTAGTCAGAAAGCAGACTTACAATAAGTTGTTAAGAATTCTTCATCTGAAAATAAACCAATCTACCCACAGTGGACCTACTCAAGAATATTCTTGGGATGGGATAGGGACAAGGTCAAAATACTGATGTCTTACAACAGTCTTGATTAAGTGGCCTCAAAGCTGAGACTTGAATAAATAATGACCATGAAAGAGATGCTACACTACTCTTGGAAGCTGTTGAAGGAAACAGAAAAAGCTGAGTAAAGTCCATGATCCTCTTCTGGACCCCAGTGCCTTATGGAAAGGTGCCAAATGCCATCACCACTTCCAGAGGAATCACAACAGTGGTGTCCAACACCAGGTCAGGGCACACCACAAACCATGGCAGATGCACAGGGGCCAGGTCCCAGAAAGACTGGGACCACTTGCCTCTCCAACCAAGGGCTCCTGGGGACTGTGTTTTTGAAAAGGATGGTGTGTTTCTTGATGAAAATTCCCTTATTTCAGCTGTTTTGCAGGACAGATCTGCAGAACGGCTTTCTAGTCTGCAAGTACACGTCATGAAGCTTTCCAGTACCTGGATTTTGGGGTGCCAACCACAGTTCCATGGCAGGGAAGAACTTGCTACAAAACAAAATGACAAGCAAGATCCACAATCCTTTGTTATAGTCCAAAAGAGAAAAGGGGAGGAAACCCTACCTGTTCTTCATTTAACAGTCATAAAAGAATAGCATAGTTAGATATAATACCACCTCTGTTTACTTTCTGAGCTTATCAAGGAAAAAGGATGCTCAAGTAGATTAAGCTAAACAGCTTTTAAAGCATTCAAAGCACCAGTTCTTCATAAACAGCCATACAAATTTTAATTTTCCTTAGCAATACAACAGCAGAGACAGTCAACATAAGATTCAAAATCCAATAGGTACAACAACTACAGTGAGAAATTGATAAACTGCAAGATCTATAAACAGATTAAGCTAAACATATAAAAGGAAAACTACCACATATATGCAACTACTTCAGTAATTTGATTTGATTCTACAAATCATTTACCAGTTTTCTGTAAGGCTTCATAACTTTTTGTGCCTGCAGTTTCCACAGAGCTTTTAGGAAAGGAAAGATGTAAGAGTAGCTACAAGAGAAATAGCACTATAGTGCTATTATAGTGCTATCTGCCCTTTTGAGGGCAGACCCTCAAAAGCAGAAGAGGAAAGTAACTCCTATTTACATTAATTTAGCTACTTCTAGGACAAAAGCTAACTCTTGCTTAGTCAGGAGTAGAAAACGAAAAACAAGCAAATGTCCAAGAATGGAAGAAGTGTTACACATGAGCAGCTGCTGCCCTTTATGTTGTTAAGAAAGAGACATTTCACTGCACTGCCACTGCATACGGACAATGACAGCAACAGAGCCCACCAGGGCTGCACACAGTGGTGCTGGGCTCCGGCAGCTTCTGCAGGCTTCAGCACCACTCCAAGTACAGGTCCAGGTAAACTATTACCCAACCCAATCCGAATACTAGAAAAAAGTTTTCAGCATTAATTTAGCCAGCCACCTTCTACCAGTTTTAACAGGGAGATGCTTGGTCAAGTAAATGTATATACATCTTTCTTCTTTCGGTATGAACCATGAGATCAATAGCCTACAGCAACAAGACATACATTTTCCTCCAGTGCAAAAAGTCTAGTATACAAATAGAGGCTTTTCTAATGACATGCACACAAACCTAATGAGCACCTGGAACATCTCTGTAGAAGCAATAAATCTTTATCTGGAGGAGGTGCACAGTGCTGAAAACATACGCTTAAATGCTCAAACAGATGCTGGGGCCTGCACCATTGAAGATCTCATAGGAAGGACTACAAACCTTAGGAACTTAGGGACTTCTGGTCTTAAGAATGGAAGGAAAAGACTCAAAGTGCATGCACATACATGACAGTGTATATGCTAACAGCTCTTGATCACTGTGCTAGGTTTTTCTTGAGAGCATTTGTTTTTAAAAAGCACTACAAATATTTTACTGTTATTACTTAATTGTACATCATGTTCCCACAGCATAACACGGTTAGTGGGAAACCGGTACTGGTGTCAAAGAGTGACCTAGCAGAAATGCAGTCAACCTATGCTCTGCTTAAAAATTACCCTAATAAAGCATACACAAATATACAGCCATTTTGTCATGTGCAATCTACATCACCACACTCGCCTGAGGTGTTAAATAACCCAGGTTCCTGAAGAGAGCTTTCCTCCCACTGGTAACCTCAGCTTCTGACACAGAACCTGCACCAGACTTGTAGCAAAAAGCACCAAAATGTTACCATTTAAATAAAGCCCCCACAGC
Organism: Neopsephotus bourkii; assembly: GCF_033783945.1. Classification (NCBI taxonomy): domain Eukaryota; kingdom Metazoa; phylum Chordata; class Aves; order Psittaciformes; family Psittacidae; genus Neopsephotus; species Neopsephotus bourkii. Next base: position 2,509,591 of record NW_026901568.1, read on the forward strand.
AAACAGTGACATTTTTGTCATGAGCTTTTGATGTGAAAACTTTACAAGATCCTGCACTTGTATGTTCTACCAACACACAGTCCCAACACCCAGGAATGCTACTGTCTTGCACCTAAAAGTTCAAGACCACCCAGGGTTACTACCTGTTTCAGCATCTAATAAGCATCAAGCCCACCCTGATGCTTGTCGTCCCCCCCCCCTCAAGTGAGAGCACCAGCAAGTGGTTGGGATGTAGTAAAGACAGACCCAGTTTTCATGATTTTAGCAACAGACTATCCTCAACCAGCAGGACACACACACATTCAGATGACCACAATACGGCTTAAGAAGCCAGGATGAAATCAAAACATGATTATATTCAGGAAAATTAAATTATGGTTTCTGCATCAACCATGCGAGTCCAATTTCCCAGTTTCTCCATGTAAAATATCTCCACAGTAATATGCTATTAAAACAGTATTTTTCATCTCGCACGTTTTACTGGAAATGCTAAGAGACTCCGACTTCAACAAATGGAGTGTCTTCAAATGCAGAGCTGCTTGATTCTTCTGTAAATGAGCTATGAAAATCAGTATGCTTGCAAGCTAACCAAAATTCATCATTTACTGACCCGCTCAGGATCAGATTAGACAGGATTGCTTCTTATGCAGTCAAGTAGCACAATACACTGAAAATCATTGTTGCCCTGACCGCAGCACAGGCAAAAGGGATGCTGGCCACGCTTTATATTAAGTCAGATTGTGGAAAACCAGTTGATTTTCCCCACCAATTTTCTCCAAAGAGAGGTTTACATCTACAAAGAGCTGTAATTTATTAGGTTTTAAATTTCATAAAAAGACCTAAACATGTTGAGCAGTAATACTCTTCAGAACAGTCAAGGCCTATTGAACTCAAGCATACTCCTAAATTATGAACATGGCACTACGATTTCAGCAGTGCTGGAGAAATAACACTTTTTTTTATTATTTTTTAAATTAGTACACAAAAAATGGGAATAAGGAGAAGAGCATTTTTTAAGAAAAAATAATGCCAGGGTGGGCCATTTACTGCTTGGATTAAGATATAGATGGCAAAGTAATCTGGATTTAACCATAAACCTTCAATGAAGCTCAAACTACTGTTCTAAGGCTACAGCAATATTCAAGATTTCTCTCTTCATTATAACAATGTACAATTATCTTTCCCCAAGTATACAACTCAAACCCAAAGAAATAGCATATAGGAATACACCTATAGCAATAGATACAAAACCTGCCCATATCTGATGCCTCTGGTGCTTCTTGTGCTGTTTCCACCTCACAGAAGCAAAACATGTCTTTACTCCACAGCTTCCCTGGCACCATGGTATGCAAGTGACTTAACACCATAAAAAAGACTTCTGCTGAAATAAGCTGCAATCATAGGAGCTGAGACACACCTGCCACAAGCAGGCACACCTGGGTGGATGTGCAGCATAGGGAGCCTTGCTCCATCCTCAGCTGCAATTTATTAGAATGTACTAACACAAGCCCCAGCATGAGGAGATTGGTGGCAGCTGTTTGTAAGTCAAGTTTAAGTTGCACGAAGATTTTATAAGCTCCTTCGTGCTCACATTTATTAACCGTTTTTCATTACAACATGCATTTCCCCCTCAAACAGCAAGTCAGAAATTTAAACAATATGCACTGTATTACTGAGACCCTCATGCCTGCCCTCTGCCCATCACAGCAGCACACAAGAAGCAACAAGCCCTTAAATAAAAACAACTTTTCCACTGTGTCTTCACATTGTTGTTTCAGCCCCTGTATACCTATAGATACACCTGAAGTCATATTAGCACTGCACAGCACGTGATCTGATGTTGGGAGAACTTTTTTTTTTTTTTGTGGGTGGAGGCATATTTGGGGTTGGTTTTTTGGTTTTGTTTGGGTGTGGGTTCTTTTGGGGTTTTGGGGGGTTGTTTCCCCCCCCCCATTTAGTCTGCAGATTGGTTTTTGTCTGTCTGTCTTGGATATTTTGGGGGGTTTGGTTGGTTGTTTTTCCCCAGCATTTGGGTTCAGCTACAAGACTTCCAGACAAAAGAAATAAAGCAGATAACAGCTCAGGGGAATTAAAAAATAAAAAAGACAATTGAGTCAACTGTTAAATTTCAATAGCACACTCTTCATAACCATAAATGTCAGCCTTTAAGTGTGGAATTAGTCTCTCTGACAACAACTTGCTTATTTCCAATACTTAAAGAAAAAAGGAAAAGTTAACCTATTGCTATGAAAGTACCAGTTAGAAGAAATACTGGTCTGAGTTTGGTGCAGGGGGTATGAGGTAGCAGTGTAATTCTCAAGGAAAATCCTTGAGGTTTATCCTTGTATTTTCCAGCACCCAATAATTATTTCCAGCACCCAGTAACTGACCAATCAATAAGAAGCTCCCAGACAAGTCCTGTCACCTCTTGTTTTCTCTTCCTATTATCTGAAGCACTTGCTTAAAAGCCCTTTACAAACCATGCTGCTGGCTGATTTTCTGAGGGCCCACCACATTGATTGCTCTGCAGTACCTGTTTTAAATGCTCCATGATTTACAGTCAAACACAGACAAGGTATCTCCTGTGTGCAAACAGGATTAAGACCACACTAAAAGACATATCTAGTTTCAAATACTGTCCGTTCTCAAGAAGTTCCTCCAGGTAAGCACATGTAGGCTTCAGATGTGATTGTTCAGGGCTGAGGACAACTTCAATAGCTCTGACTGCAGTCTGGCTCAGCTGGAAATGCAGTAATTTTGCCAGTTAATTATTGTTTACATTGATCAACAGATACATTTTTCAAGAGAAAAACACTTAAAAGTTATAGTTTAGAGAGAAAAAATATCCCACATCTGCTACAAAAAATGAAAGTATCATTGATTTTTTTAAGGAATAATATACTTTATTACACTTTAAAAGTGAAACTTTAAAAGTATAAAACTGTTCTTTCAAATAAAGCCAATGTTATATACATTGAGTTGTATTTTAAGTGATCTTCTCTTACACCAGATTTCAATATGCACATTTTAGTTTGATGCAAATTAAACCCCTATTATCAGCATTATTTCACCAGCTGTCCACCGCCTTCTCTCTTCTCTCTCTCAACCAAGCACAAGACTGAGAATCCACTGAGATTTTTGGAACTCTTGCCACTTCCCTTTATTCTGCATTAGCTCCTCTCTTCTTTATACTAAAGAACACACTAAACCCAAAACTGATGTATAGTAAAATTGACTGCAGTCAAAGAGCTCTCCCACTCCCCCTCCCATTTTTGTTATCCAAACAGTATTCTCCCTGGATACACTTTCATTTAAAAGGCCTTCAACTTTGATCTGGTTTTCATCTGTCTCAATGGACACAAGAACAGTGTGGACGTTTGAGCACTGAATCAGTACCTGTAAGCAAGAAAACCTGCAACCTTTACCCAATCCTTTCCTATGCTAAAGCACATTATGATGATTCTTCAGGTTTTTTTCCTCTAACGCATTCCCCTACACCACATGCTATAAAATGTGGATATTCAAATCTACACTGAGACTATTAGCTATGACTCTAAATAGTTTCACCAAATCAAAGGCAGAGATGTTAGCATAAGGGAAGACTGCAGATCTGTTAACTTCATGTTTCTGCATTTTAATTGTTTTTATTTGGGATAATCACTGACTGATCTTTCCCTGGTTGGGCTCAAAGAAGCTGCCTCTGAGGGAAGCTTAAGCTGTAGAACTGCTAAGCAAAATTAAAAAAAAAAAGACCTGGGAAAGGACTTACTGTTACCTCAGATGTGTTTTGTTAAGGAAAGCAGCAACAGAGTGACCATTTCAGAGCATGAGCATCAAGGTAAATCTGCTCCACCGTTTCCAGAGACAGTTACTGTGGCACATCCCATTTTGAAGAATTAAAACAATACATTTCTAAACTTCTTTAAACAAAAGTTGATTTTGAAGTATCTTGCTGTTTAATCCATCTTGACATCACCCCTGTACAACAGGAACTTAAGCAATGCATTCATCACAAAAGCATCTTGAATAAGTCATTTCCCATCACTTGTAACTCTAGTGGCATTCCACTCCAGCACATGCACATGACTATAATCTAGTGTTTGCTTGTTTCCAAATACAAACTAATACAAACTAGAAGGTTACATCTTCAATATCAGAAGACAGACCTAGCTGCCAAAGTCAGTACACCAAGAATGAAAACTAAGACACACAAAAAGTAACAACTATACAGATGAACAAACATCCCATTTTCCTTGTATTTTCCAGTAAATCAAGCCCCATCTGTAATTATTTCTCAAGTCATCCAAAGTCTTCTTTATACTCAGAAGAGATACTCACCACCAGTCCTAGTCATTCCTTATCAGTAGTAACTTCCTCCTTCTCTCTATAGGCTTGCTGGCTCATACAGCAGCACCACAAAACCATGCCTTTCATAATTTCAAATACATGAAAATCTTGTTTGCTGACTGCAGTTAATCTGTGTCTTCTTGTATCAAAGTAAGACCTGATAATCACTTATGCTCACATAAAATCACTGCCTTATGACACTTGTAAGAAGCAGTCTCTTCCAGGAAGAAGAGTACAAGATTGAATCTATCTGCAGAAATTCCCCATTAGAATACCACAAGAACAGAGAGATGTGGCACTAAATGAAAAACAGTGAACCTTACTCAAAAAATGAAACCCCAAACCAAAAATAACCCCAACCCTCAAACCATCAAACTCATCCCCCCCTGCACAAGGGGTTGGAAACTCTCATTTATGAGGGGGAGAAACACCAATAAAAAAATTATAGAAAAGTAACATGAAAACGTGGCATCACTATGTAGCTGCAGGGACTTGCTCTCCAGGAATTTAAGAAACAGGTTTTTTCAGTACCTCATAACTCACACATTCATGAGTCCACAAGCACACAGATTAGCAAAGCACACAGCCAACACACCCATTTCTGTGCAAGACCCCAACTTGCACAGAAGGGCACCAGTATCAGAACTGAACTACTGCCAGGGCTACAGGAGCTATGTGCAGGGCCAGAGCTTACTGCAACAGCTCCAAACCCCACAGGCTCTCTTAAAAAAACCTATTATTTTTACTGCCCTTAACATAAAACGTACCGAGTTGCACGTTAATCAGACAACCCCTACCTGACGCACTTGCTATTCATTAAGCAACAAGACACAAAACCAGCTTTGGAAAAATCCAGCAGCAAACCCCAGTGCCAACTCACAGCTCCTCTGCTCTGACAACACGGACGCGAGTGGCACCTCCTACTGCTTTACACACGCCTTCAGCTCAAAGCCTGTCGTTCATTCCCACAGCAAGGCAACGCCAGGAGTAATTCAGAGAAGACACTATAAAGCCTGCAGGAGCCCTGGCGAGCAAGGGAAGAGCCTGAATAGCGCGACAGAGCTCACAGCACAGGGGAGAGCATCAACATGCCTCTAAACTGCAGATGCAAAATCAAGTCAGCAGCTTTCTTTACTAAGAATTATTCACCTGCACTAAACCATTTTCCTCACATGCTTTCATAAATTCATTCACCACATTAGTATGGAAAGTCTCTCTCATTATAAATAACTCCCTAGAATATTTCTACAGAGTAGCAATACACTTGCAATGCTTAAAAGTTCAGCATTTCCATTACAATTTTAATTATTTGTTCATAACTTTCCATATACGTTAAAAACTACATCACTGAACTAACCTGGTATGCAGCTTCAGCCCCTTTTCAAGCTTCTCTCAAAATACTGCAGTCAATACTTTGTAGAGTTTGCTTGTACTTCATAAAGTCTTGATTTTTATATTTTTGCACTAATAATAAAGATGCTGACATTATTTCCCCTTGTATAAAACCACCACTTTGACATACACACAAACAATCACCAGCATACTGATTTCCAGCTGTCCTCAATATCATCAGTAAGGTAATCACGACTAACCAGTTAGCACCCAAGGCCATAGTTGGCTCATTTCACATCCTAAATGGACTGATCTCTCTCCCATGCATGCAACAAAATGGTGTTTGGATTTCGGTTAATCACAGCCAGGCACCACGCTTAATTGGCAACAAGGTCACAAAGTGATACTGGGGACATAAGCTGCTCATACCCAGTAAGGTAACGTACGAATCAAATAAAACCCCAAAAGTTCCAAACAAGAAAATAAGTCACTAGTTAAAGGACGAACACACCACAGCAAACGAAACCGGCTGAGAGGCTATTGCAGGGAGCTTCAGAAGCAGAGGGAGAGCAGAGCCCTCAGCTGTTCACATCACCTTACCGCCGACAATATTAAGAGACCCCCCAGAAACTTCGTGTCTGGCTCAGTCCTTTCCCCGTGTCTGACGGGAAAGTTCTGGTTTAGTCAGGATATAGTCAAAACTGAACGGTCCCGAATGATGCACAGAGAAAGCAACGTTATTTAAGGGAAGAAAGGAAACGCTTTCAAAAACCTTTACTGGAGTGTTGTGGGGTTGTCTGGGTTTATTAAACCAACATACTAGCACTCCCACCGACTCGCAGAGAGAGGAAAAAAATTTCGTATACTCACGTTCCTGAATTTGAGACTATTACGAGTGCTTAATGAAAAGCAACGCTCGAGAAGCACAGCTTAGAACTTGACTAACTCCAGACCCACTTAAAGCGATGCTCGGGGAAGAAGGAGCATGCAGATGCTCCGCGCTTTCAGGCAGCCGGGTCTTGCGGAGCAGCGGCAGACTCCCGGCCGGCGGCCCCGCAGCGATCCGACCCGAACACGGCTGCGGAGCCTGGGGGTCTGCACCCAGGTGGGAACACTCGAGGAAGGGAAAGCGGCGCAGGCTGGGAGAGCTGCCTCGCTAGTGCGATCAGCGGAAATCAATCAGGCTGTGCGCTCGCACCGGTGCTGCAGCAGCACCGCACCTCACCTGGAAGAGCCCCATTTTCCACACCGGACTGTAGATGCGCTCAGCGAGGCAGCGCGCTGACCGCCGCCGCTCCCCCAAGCCACACGGTACAAGTAGCTCCCGCCGGCTGCGCAGCCCCAAGCCGGTCGCCGGCACTGCCCTGACAGCGGCCCTGCTGCCCCCCCCCGCCCCAGCGACAGCAACTTGGTTGCCCACGAGGCGGCCCCACGCGCGGCGATGGCCGCGGCTCCCTCCCTCCGTTCCCCCGCTTCTCGGGGCGGGAGGGCTGAGGGCAGCAGCGGGGGGCAGCCTCCGCCACACCGCTCGCCTCAGCCGCGACCCCGGGCCGGCCCCGCCGGGCACTCAGCCCAACTTTGTTCCCCGAAGTTGCCCACCTCGAGCCGAGCCCTTCAGGCGGAGCCACCCGCCGCTATCCTGCGGCTCCGACGCGCTCCCAGCCTAGTCTGGAGCGGCGAGCGCCGCGCTTCAGGCGGCGGGGCGGGGCAGGCACGGCTCAGCCTCCCGCCCACTCGCTCGCCTGCTACCCCGGGAGCCGCGCAGAGCCCGGCCCAACCCAGCCTGACCCTGCCCAGCCGCTCTGCCGGCAGGACCCGCTGGGATTGCTGGCGGCTGGACCTGGGGGGAACCACGGCGGCTTTCCTGAGAGCCCGGGGAAGCTCCACCACAATGTACGTGGGGCCTGAGGGGAAGAGCGGGTGACACGAGTCCTGCAGGGAGGGCGGCCGTGTCGGGCTGCCCCTTCCTGCCCGGGCTGAGCGAGTTTGTGGCTGGCGGAGGAAACTGACAGAGGAGAGCTTACATTAAAACTCCCATCTGATTTCTGGGCTGGAAGCCCAGGGGAAGAATCAGGTTCACGTAGGTCTCTGTGCAGAAGCCGGATGGAGGTTTTATTGAATCTGGCTCCAGCGGATCACAGCATTATAGCTGCGGTGCTGTAATTGAGGCTGAGCAGAATTCCTCCAAGTCCCTTTTTATTTTTTTTAGCAGGTTATATAACAAATAGTAATAAGTTTCCTGAAGCCTCTATTATCTTTCAGGATCCAAAAGCACAGTGGAAGTATTACGTTATAATCAAGTGCACATTAGTCTGCTCTGCCTCGGTGGAAGCCGCGAATTACACCCAGGACAGATTTGGCTTTGCAGCCACAGTGAACCTGTTTGATGCAAGAGAAGAGAAGAGCTTGGAGACTGTGCCCGGCTGCACAGAGGACTCAGGCAGGGGGGGTGACCTCCGGGCATGGCTGGGGGGGGGGGGGGAGGGAGGGGGCGGAGGTGAGGGCAAGAAGAAAATAAGCCTTCTGCAACGAGTACAGGTTAAGCTGCTGCCACCTCTGTTTCCCTTTCTGGTTTTGTGGTGAATTATGGAAATGTGCTTGCCTGCTGGGAAATGGTGGCATCTCCTCTGGGGACTAGCAGAGATAAACACAGCATGTGTTGACCCAGACTTAGCGTAGGAGCCCTGACCTGAAGAGACATCTTTGCTTTTCTGTGCATGTGCAAGTCTATAATTAATGGATGTCCATCACTGCAATGTAGCCACTTCTGTAACAAACTTAGGCAGTGGTCTGATGAAGGGATGTCAAAGAATAAATTATCTCAGAAAAAAACAAGATACATTTTTAATTACCAGAGTGTGATCACACAGGACTCATAGAGTTGATAGAATAACAGTGATTTAGCAAGTTACTGTACATGAGCTGGGTGATGAGATTCATACTAATATGGTTCAGCTCAGCTTTGGCACTGAGCAGGAGGGTGCACTCAGCCTGTTACTGTAGCTCAGCTGGTGCATTACAGTATAGTAACTCCATCACATCTCTAAAACTCCACTTTGGGCTTTTGCCCAGAAGATAATATTAACTTTTTGTTATTATTACACAGACTCTTATGGTAGGAGTAGGGCTGAGCCTTAGTTTTACAGCAGACTCAAGCACAGGTAGGAGTACAGTGGCTGTGGACACCTCTGCAGGGCACAAACTGAGCATGAACCCAGGAGCAAAGCCCAAAATACAGATTTGGCTTCCTCAGAGGACTGCAGTTCACATATTCACTGTACCCGATTCACTTGGGCTTATGAGAGCTGACAAGGTCATGGACCTGTGACTTAGTTCTGCACTTGGAAATACCAGCTTTAGCTGTGCAAGACCGCATGAGAAGGATAGCCTGTATTTTTATGCTTGACCGACCACAGGAGCTGTTAAAATTTTGAAAATGCATTTTGCAGTTTGCCCTCCCTGCTGTCCTCTGTCACCTCCAGCCCAGCCCCCATTTTGTCTACTTTGGCCAAGTGATATATTTCTTCAGTTTCTGTTAAGTCAAGGTCTTCAAATTCCTATCATAGGTATCACATTACACCAACTAAAAGATGCTATTTTTTCTTTTCTTAGTTTGTCAGCAAGGCACTTTATGAGATTGTGAGGTCAAACAGATGACTCTAATCTTTGTGATGACAAGTAAAAAGGGACAAAAAGCACTCTTCCCCTCACCTATTTTATATCAACCCTGGCACATAGAAATAGTGGTTTTGTAAGTGCTCTTCCTGTATTCATTCCAGAAAACACAGCAAACATGCAGTTTCACCATGTACTTACTGAAGATAATCAATTTGTAGATGGTACATTTTCTGAGGCTAGATGGTATTTTTTTACACAGTGCCTGGTACTGGTGATGCCCTCTCTCTTCTGTGGCTGCCGAACCAACTGTAATACACATGTTCAATAATAACAACTTAATTGCAATTCTCACGCTACTTCCAGCTAATGATTTTTTTCATTTCCACTTGTCATTCAAACATCACTGTCAACATGCCTCAGAAATTATATGAGAAGGACAGGAATGCTTTGACTCTGATGTTCTCTAATTGATGCTTCCTAAGGATTAAAGTGGGGAAAAAAACCCACCTTAATTCAAGAGCAGGTGTAAGCAGGTAAATAAATATGATATTTAAAGTTATCAATAAATAATTTGTTCAGAAGACTCAATTTAACTGTGTCCATTCTGGTGCCAGCTGGTGTAGACTTAAACTATCAACTAAGACTCAGATCAATCATAATTTCCTCCATGAAAATCAATCATCACTTGTTTCCTGAATGCTTTTGTTTTCAAATGCTTTCTCTTACCACCAGCAAAAATACAAACCATCTCACCTCAATCTAAAATTGAACTTGTTTTGCAAAAGACCTCTAGGACATTGTCAAAAGAGAATGTAGTCAATCAGACCTGATGGACCATTAGTCTAGTCTTACTACTGTAAATCACTGCAATCAGTTTCTTTTGAGTTTGGTAAATCAAATAATTTAATCTGACACAGCCTCTAGGCAATAGAATATTAAAAATAAAATAAATAAAAAAGAGTTGGAAATTCAGTTTTCTGTCTTACTATGTGTAAGGTTTGTAGTAGCCTGCCTTTTCCAATCACACTTTCAGGCATAATAATGTCAATGATGAAAATGCATGGACAAAATCCATGACACATTGGATGCAGTTAAATGAGTACAAAAACTACTTTTCCTAGTTACGGGAATTTTATTTAAAGTCTTTAATGTAAATTTAATCTTTCTAACTTTTAATATTTTAAGCTTCTCTCCTTAAGCTGATATTGATATCAACTTAACTGAGGCCTTGATCTGCAGACACATTTAATAGATTATGCATTTCTGTCAAGACCAAGGTCAACTGTAGTAACTAGATGATATTTGAATATGTATATCACAAGATAGCATGCCAGTTCTTTAAAGCAGAGGGAGATTCCTTGTTGTAGTGGGATCAGGGAATAAGCCTCATTCACTATTATGCCTGGTCCAGCATCCTAATCTTGTGAAGGTGTCCCTGCCCATGGCAAGGGGTTGGAACTGGATGAGATTCAAGTCCCTTCCAACCCAAACCATTCTGTGATACTAAATATATGCCCATGGCAGGGAGGTTGGAACTAGATGATCTGTAAGGTCCCTTCCAACCCAAACCATTCTATGTTTCTATGATAATCCTGCTCTCCATAAGCCTACGAGGCATTATGTTAAAAAAGGTAGCAGTTTTAGAAGCATCCAGCAATGGCTAAATTTCAATGTTCAATGGTAACACTTCTTTTAGCATCAAATAAAACCAGTTAGATTGCCAGCATCTTAAACTGTCGATTTCAGTCTCCATGAGCTCCTGTTCATGCTAAAAAGTGAGAATATAACTGGTGTTTGGAGCAGCAGAAGGACCAGGAGGGGAAGGCTAATGGGAGGCCCTCTCTGTAATAAGAAATTAATAATGTGACTGAATTAAACTGCTGCATTGAAAGCCTCACTTTACCCTGACATGGACTATGTGCATTAAAGGTTTACACTGCTGTAATAGCTACAGAGGTGTTGTTATATGGATGCAAATTTCCTTAATGCAGGCAGGACTTAGATCAGACCACAGTGACTAATACAAAACCAATAAAAGAAACTGAATTATATGCAATTGTACTGGAGAGCGTGATACAGACAGAAAATGGTAATAGGAAGGTTAAGTGCCCAGTGAGTGCAAACTGATATGCAATACCTTAAAATCACAGAGAGAAAATGAGAATGGTGAAATGATGTCACATATAGGTAGATGGAGACATAAAAGCAATCTATGAACTATGGGAGGGAGGACAGAGTGAGAGCAGGATTTTTTCAGATGGACGGCTTTTGCCTATTAGAAATTAATAAGTGATTGAAGGCTAATTCCCATAAACAAACAATTTTGGTTTTGTTTTTATTTAAGGTTTTTCTTGGCTCTGCTTTTATGTGTCATTGAAATATTTGTGTTTTAATAGGTGCTCATTTTAATAACATTACAGTAATCTGAACATCTGCAGCTAGTAGACATTAAAATACAATTACTTTCCTATATTTCAAGTTATTTTTGCTGTACTTCTTCCTGATTTTGTCATAACTATTAAAATGCAATGGATCAGTTCTTATCATTACCTATTAACTGGCAACCTTGAGCTGAAGTGTTAAGCAGAAATAAGCTTGATGCCTGGAGGCCTGACTAGCAATTCAGTGAAGGCAAAGACATTTTAAGTCTGTCCTGAAAGCTAAATTGACAGACTCTGTAAACTTTCCTAATCAAATAGAATTAAATACAAAATTATATTCCCACCACCCCTGCCATGCTTTGTTCAAACAAATTGCCTGATGTACTGTTCGACAGTTTACTAAATATAGAACATTTTGTAGATTGGAGGTTTTAATTCTACCAAAAACTCAGTTTATTACTGAAATGAGATACCTTGTTTAGAGTATTGAGGAGCTATGACACAGCATGAGGGCTCTCTCAGGATGAGAAATGATTCCTCTCCTGGGCTTAAACTGACTTTTGAAGAGGTGGACACCCAGAGGATAAGTATATCCAAACAGCGACTTTGAGTTTGCTGTTAAGAGTTAGAAGACAGAGACCAAAGCACAGGCCAATAAGGATGCGGTTAGTTAATTTCTGATCAGCAAAGAAATACTCCTTAAAAGCACTCTGAGATGTGATCACTCTCAGTATCATGCTAAGGGGGAGTGGAGGAAACAGCATGGTACTCCTCCTTCCCTTCTTCTTAGCGTTACAGTGATTTTTCATTCTAATCAAAAGAACATTAAAGAATGCATATTTTAAAAGTTATTTGTGTAATGGTTCAATATTTGGTTCCAAATGCAATGCTGGATTTTAGTAATCTCCAAAGCTGTGAAATTCATGGTAGTCACGACTGTTTTCATTGTATCAGCCACCAGCTAGTGTTTCTTATGCAGCAACCTTCATGCATTCATGGAGCGGTGCTCCAGCAACTTAGTTCGGTATATAGAACTGTAAAAATCATCTGACATTTTAAATTTTAATATGATGAAGTAGGTTTAATATCATGCAGTTTCATTTTTGAGCTAGCTCAGACATCCCAAACGTCCAGGAGTAAAAAAAGGTAAGTGCACTTAATCATAAACTTTGTCAGCAGTATCAGATGCAGCCAGATAAAACAATGAGCATAAATAACACTGGCCTATGAAGAAACAAAATGAAAACCAGCATACTCAAAAGATGAACAAGACAAAAAAGTCCCCCAAGAGCTTCAATTGGATGAAGTATTTCAGCCAGTATTTATGTTTGTCTCTGTATAATAATATGCTTTAATTCCTTCCTAGGTTAAGAATACTATCCTAAATCCAGTACTAATAATTCTACAGATCTATGAATACCCTGATGGGAAAACTGCATCTGTAATGAATACAAATGACCCCATGCAAAGGCACTTTGAGGAGAAAGAATAAAGAAAACAGTATGTCAGTGACCTCCCACTAAAATGTTATTGCATCTCAACATGAGGGCAATTGTGGACCTTAACATGTTGAAAGCAAATTTAAAACTCTTTAGAGAATTCTAGAATAAAAAGGAAGAGTCTGGGAACATTCAGGTTGCCAATATTGTTGATTACCAATCCCCCTCACGCTAAATGGCTGGAAATCCTTAAGGGTGGTATTGCCATCCAACTAACACACCTCCAATACACATGTAAGTCAGACTCTTGAATCAGCACACAGTTATTTTCTTTTTAAAGCTGCCAGTTGCTTTACCCTCAGTGCTTTACAATTCTATTAGTTTCACATGAAACTTTCTATAATGTGAATGTTAACGAATAGTAAAAAGGGCAGTAGCTTTGATGTAAGCCATTATGTTTAAGGAGAAGGTGTTACCACTCCTGCAGGTCACGTAGGAATTTATGGCCTGAATCTAAAGGGATTCTTATGAAATTGGATAAGAGCCTCTTTGTAAGCAGAAAGCTTCTTTCAGATACAGAGAGACCATTCCCATAGTGCATGACTCTGGATAAAGCTGATCTTGAGGGGCTGGGGACTCTGACTTCTTCAGCCTGCTTCTTTTGCTGGTTACTATACTGATAAAAAGCATTTCCAGGATGGAAGAAAAGCACAGGCAGTTGTTTCTTCAAGCTAACATTTGGAAAGTCATTACAGCCCTATCTAGAAAGGGCATCTGAAGATCTCTTTCTAGATGTCATCTATGATTCTACAATTCTAAAACTGAGGGAATTTGGAGATCTTGGAACTCATTTATTAAGGATGCTGTTGCTAACTCTAACTTACCCTGCTACTCACTTAGCTACATTGAATATTGTAAGAGCAACTGTATGCACTAAGAGAAATCTGCTCTTCATCTGCAGCACACAAGCAAAACTAAGTGATGAGACAAAAGAAATAGCTTTCAAATTATGAAAAGGTTTGCAACTCAAAAATTACTTAGAAAAGTTTGTACAGTCCCTGCTAATGCTTGCTCTTTTCTAGTACATGCATTACTCACTCTCCATCTGTATATTATTATTATTCCTACTAAGCTCACCGCAGAGCCAAGGGTCTCTGGATGAGTTCCTGCATCATGCTGAATGATTCAGCCTTCCTTAGGATGTTTTAGTGGGGTCTTGATACTTTTAGCTATGTTGATCTGTCTTGTGACCTTATCACAAACAATAATTCTCTCCACAGCTGGCACTTTCCCACATTCTTCAATAATTTTGTCAAAGTTTTTTTGACAGCAATGTGCTGGCTGGATAGAAGATAACATCTTTAACTTCAGGGTTAGAATAAATCAAATACTGGGTTTTGTACACACTGAAACCTTGCACATAGCTATCTTCAGAAATTTACAAATATCAGAAAGTGGAAGAAAAGAAGTTACTGTTTTTTCTGTATTTTGTTAAACTGTGTTCTATGGGATACTTTTCCTGTTAATTAATTTTTCTTTTACAAATTCAGGTAAGCTATTATTCTGTTGAATTGATGATGTTTCAAAGCCTTTCCAGAAATAAGTGCTGGAATGAAAGTATCATAAGATATGCATGAAAAGCAGAATTGTTGTTTTGCTATTTTCAAGCCCATGGTTCATACGAAGTTTTCTCTCATTCCCATCACATGGATGTCAGATGGAATGATACAATGGAAAATTATCTAGAGATTTGGTTTCCTATTGCAGAGAAGTTTTTTTCCTGTAAAGCTTACCAAGTTTGTATATAAAACTTGAATTAAAAAATCCCAAACCTTCCAATCCCTATTATTTAAAAGCAGATAAGCAATGGGGTTCAGGTTTACATCAGTACTGGTTTTATACTGATCACACATGATCATCTCTTTATCTTTTGTTCCCGTAATCCCATTGCCCAAAATACTGCTTTCTAATTGTGAATACTTCAGAAACATTCAAACACTTTTGCAGTTCTGGAATGCAAAATTATTCAAATAACCTTCTCTTTGCTATTAGGAGTTTCTGGATAATGCAGTCAATCTCCACAAAAAAAGTTCATTATTGGAAATAAAGGTATATTGCTTTTTTTTTTCCTATGAATTTTTAAATCACTTTCATTATGTCACGCTGTGTAGAAAACAAATGTGATTAAAACAGTTGTGCCCTCTACTGGCATAAAGGAAATAATGAAAAAAAAAAGGAGGAAGAAATACCTTATTTCCAGAAGTATCAAACCCCAGTGTCAAAATCAGCTTTTTGTGGTTGGGTTTGTGTTTTGTGGGGTTTTTTTGCATTACGCGTTAGTCATGTTCAAAGGCTGGATTATTTTCTGTATCAAATCTTAGCACATGAATTATTTTCAACATTAAATCTCAGCAGATTCATTGCTCAGAGATTTTTTAATTATTTTTATGTATATTTTTAATAAAAAGAACCATTTACACCGTTAAGGCAGCATAAGATGGCCTTGCCATAGATAGACACAGTGGTGTGGATGGTCTGTTGATGCAGTTAAGAATAACTTCATTTTGATGAGACTTTCAAGTCAGCTAGTGAGTATGAGAACAAAGCCATATGACAAAATCCCTTACAAAGTTCAGCAAAACTTTGGAGCTTCCAACTATTTAAAAGAAAGTCTGTAGGAGTTGATGCATAATGTGAAGTAGAATATAGAATTTCATATAATACAGGGGCATTAAGACTTCACCTCTGCTGAAATGCTTCTAGCCAATCCTTCATCTTCCATGAAAAAGGAATCTCATAATTTTCTGTCCTATGCCCCACTATTGAAGTTGTCAACTGGCATTACACTTGAATAGCAAAGAAACAAAAACACACCCTTTGGTAAGAAACCTGCATACTGCACCTTCCCAGCGTGGGCAGGATCAGTCACTGATGCTAATTGAAATACTAATTGACATATTTATACCATCATATAAAATCCATTCAACACAGTGGCAAAAATGTTCTTATCTAAAATAGCTGTAGCATCCACGTGTTGAACAGTGAGAGACTGAAAGTCAGCTCCACACTTACCTTTTATCCTAATAGGAACATTTCAGGTACCTCATTTTTCACCTTTTATAAAATGTGGTAGCTAGGGACTACAGATTAAATGGATACCAGACTCCATTGATCAGAGAAGGAAAAAGAAGAAAAATAATTACCTTCCAGAAAACTTGATAGTTAACAGATGAAGAGGCCAACATACTCTTAGCCCTTCCTTTGGCTCCAACATTGTCCCTCTGTAGTGGAAAGGGAGTTTATTTACCAGAGGAAGCAAAATCATTAATCACAGAATTAAGTTATAACATACCCTATAACTGGCTTTATTTGTAAGTAACTGCGTCTGGAAATGAGGTAGGTACAAATAGCATGGGGTCACCCTTTCAGAAATCTCAATCCACTATTAAGTGCTTCATTGCCAGAGAAAACTACACTACCAAAATGAGCTGTAATCATACATGGAAACAGAGGATAGACTCTTGTGCTTTCAACACAATTCTTTCTGCCAGCTTCTCTGCAGAACTGTGTTATAATAAAAGCAAATATTAGTATCTGAGGCATGACTATTGCTTTGAATTGCTATGTGTTTCCATCATGTGCTTAAAGCTAAAGATGCAGCAGTATGGGTGCATAAAACAAAGGATAATAACCCAGAGGAGTAAGCAGGAGGACCAGGCAGAAAGAAAAAAACCAAAGAGGCAGATAAAGGGATTTTAAATGGTAGGGACACAAAATAGAAAACTACACTATGCCACTGGTACCCAAAAACACTGCCACAAAATTAATGTAGGAATGCTGCAGATGCATAACTTTAATATGTTTTGTATGAAACTACAGGAAAGGTTTTAACTGAAGTAAAAATAGGCAAAGGGGATAAAACTGGAAGAGGAGGTACAGAAAACAGCTGTATTTGTGCAGCTAAGAGTCCAGGAGGCCCATGTACAGAAAAGGTGAAGAAATGTGGTAGAAAGGGATGTCTGTTCAAACGGCACAAATAATTGCCAACTGCCAGGTCTAATGTGCTTTGTGCTGCTCGTGGTGGCAGCCTGGATCACCAGTCACCTCCTGGGCACTCAAGGTGAATACTGCCATGACATATGCATTAAGCACAAGAAAAGAGAATTGGACTCTGAGAACCAGGGTCCATCATTGCTCAGACTGCCGCATAAAATGCTCAGGACTAAGAGCAATGCCAGCCAACCCCAGGCACCAGGGGAGCCCTGCCTGCCCCAGAATGGGTGGGTACCTCCTATAGCAAGGAGAACAGGGGATGATACCAGCCTGGCTGTGACCTTCTCTGCCCCTACCCTGGAACCCCAAACACTCCCTGTCTCTAGTCAGCTTTTGCAGACAAGTTCTTGCTCTTAAGCTGCATGGGACAATATGAACTTCATTAGTGGATTCCAGCTTATTAATTGGTGACAATAATTAGCCAGAACACCTAGGTCTTTAGGCACCTTGGTTATGTGCATGAGCTTATTTAAGTCTTATATGTATTCATGCTATCTCATCCAGCCAAGAGCTGCTTCCTCAGCCCTCTGTCTGGTTCCTGCTTTATGACACACACCCAGCCCACTATGAACCATGAGGGAAATAAGTTTCCTTTCCTTTCACTTCCCATTGAAATCAAGCATTTGCTGTGGCTGTAGCTCATGCAGTGGAAATGCAGAAAAGCACATCTGAGAGCAAGTGCTAAACTGGCCTAGCCAAACCTTGCTTGTGCCCTAAGAGGTAGAGAGAGACGGTGCTGGATCCTTCTCTGAATACACCTGGCTCACTAAATCAACCACTGTGATTTACTCAGATGGCTTAACGAACAGAAGCATCTCACTTCCAGGAACAGACTCCACCGGGCCACCTATGAGATGACTCCTCTTACCTCCTTAATAGTATATTTGTGATTTTTATCTTTCACTGTGATGAAGCTGGAATTGCACCACCTCAAATGTCAGCCACACTCACATGGTCAGTGAGGGCAGTGCTAGGCTGTGACAGAGGTGCTGGGTCAGCTCCTTAGAGCATACACCTCTTAAGAAAGCTCAGATGAACCTAAAACCTACAAAAAAACTAGATCCCCATTTTGAGACCACCCAAAAAACAACAGATGAACCTAGAAACCACTGCTGCGATTACCTGTGCAGTCTGTTGCACTGACCTGGTGCCTTAGATGAGCTTCAAAGTGCCCAATGGCACTTTGGAGCCAGTGTCAAGAGCCTGCAGTATGCCATAGCAACTTCTAGCACATTATAATCTATGACTGATAAACCTTGATCTCTCAATAATTCAATTCAAGTACTCAGCTATCTGCAGCTTGATTTCTTCCTCTTTTGTCTGGTTCCTGTTTTATAATTTTTTCCCTTTCTGTCACAGTGATTTTGTCTGTTATGGGAACTTTGCAGAAGAGAAAAATAAACAGATCAGTGTTTGATGTTGTGCTTTCTGTTCAGAAGTTTGTTTTCCTTTCTTCTTCCATTGCATCAATATTAACATGTTGATTCATAAGTAAAATAAATAAAGCCTATAAATATATTCTTTTTTTTTTTTTTTTTTAAATCATAAAACGTCAAAGTTACAGTTCCCACAGCAACTGCACAATGTGCACATACGTTGAAGGCAGGGATATTACCACCCAAGGCAGCAATCAAATATGCATGAGGGAGTTACATTACACTTGGAGAACTGTACAAGTTTGAAATCCCAGAACCATGTCTCCTCAGTTCTGTCCATGTTAGTATGTTGGGAGATGTCAGTCCCTGTGGGCACAGTGGAACTGGATCTTGCATACGCTGAAATGCCTAAGGAATAATAAGGGGGTAGTACTTTTACTATTAAACCAACTGGTCTCGAAGTCACTGTTGAGCTAAAGATGCCTTGGATAAAATCGTTACTGTTAATTAGCTGAAATCCACAGCCAGAAGGTGTCATAACAACCAAAGAATTATGAACAGAAATTATTATTCACAGTCCTGATGATCCTTAAATGCTATGAATTAATTTCTTGCAGTTTGATTGATTGAACAGGAATGAAGAGTGCTCTGTGCATTGTTGGATGTGTGCTCTGTACATTGTTGGAGCTCATGCCATCTCTTTGCTGTATCTTTTACAATCCATGAAATTACTTCATCGAATAAAAGGATGCACAGCTTCCTGGTTTCTGGATCTCCATCAGCTACTGGCTAATCAAAGTTATTTTTCTAGGTCATGAATTCAGCATCTCAGCACCTAACCATCCCCGGCACTGGCAGCCCAGGTCTAAGTTTGGACTGTTGACTGCTCCCTTATAACTGATGTTCTCTTCTCTGTGCCTTGCAGTTTTAAGCCAGTTTTCAAACTGTATGCAATGCTGCCACTGTACCCCGAGCCAGGAATTCTGGCATCTCCCTTAGCAAGTCTAATGTTGCTTGTTAATCAAATGCGTGCTTCCTGCTGGCTAATGAAAAACAGCCCAGAGACCCCAGTTCTCTGTGAGGTGCCTTCAGTGAAGAATTGTGAATTCAGATTTAAAAATTTAACAACAGAGTATTTTCTTTTCCATGGTCTCTTATGACAAAGAGTAGGAACTGTGGGCATCAAATTTCAGTGATAAAAAGAGAACCAACATGGCATCAAGTGACTGAGTGTCTTGGTACTGTTAATCTCTTACAAGCTAGTAATTAAAAGGAACAGGAGGATCCCAGAATTTGGAAAGAGCAGCCATTAGCATGTTTAACTATAAGCAGATGGATATTTTGTTGGAAAAAGTGGGGAAGTGGTTAAATGTCAAGATGGGACTTTAAATACTTTTAAGCGTATCTATTCCAGGTGTCTTCTTGAATAGGTACCAGCCTGCTTAAAGAACAATTTCTTTGTAATTTCACTGAAAATTTAGGAAGTGCAAATTAAGACATCATATATACACAGATTTTTAGCCAACTTAATCTTTTCACTGCTTGAATGACTTCTGGATTTGGCTGTTCACTTTGTGCTGTCAACAAATAACAGTCTCTAAGTCTGAAAGATGATTGGGTTTTTTTCTATTTTTCAATTAAAAAATGAGGAAATAAATGAATTCACAGTGGACTGAGGATGAAGGACAATTAGTCTGTCTTGTTGCTGTAGCTTCCACTGTGAATAGTGTGCTATTTAGACTTTTCCTCTATGTCAGTCTTCAAAATGAAAACCCAGAAGGTTCCATAAAGTCTATGCCTTTAAGACTTGCTGCAAAGTTTGTTGTCTTTAGATGGAATAGAGAAAATGACACTGTGAAAAACAAATAGGTACACAGAAATCACTAAGACAAATTTGCCATGTACGCACACACAAACACATTTTTTCCTCATGGACAGCAAGAGAGAAGAGCACGTACAGGCAGTCAGTATTGCTTGCTACATTTTCATGCTTGATTTTTGGAATTATTAGTGTTCAGGAGCCACGTGTGCGTTTGCATACCATCTCAATTGCAATACCTCTACTCTGGCAGTATTCCTCCAGAGCACATACTCAAGACAGAAAGGAGAAAGCTGTTTTGAACGGACACCTTGAACTTCCACATAAGAAAGGGGTTTTGCATTATCATCCATATTATTACATTCAACATCAACATGTGCGATGTTTTGTACGAAAACCAGAGCCTATGGTCTGTTCTGTAGAGAACGTCTCAGATTTGTTTTGTTAGAAATAAGTGCGATTAGCATAAATTGACCTCAACAACAGTAGCAAAATTTGAAAGTAATTGCATCCAAGCACCACCATCATTTTTGTGGAGCAAGTTTTAGCTGCGCTGTGAAATATGCCTTTTAAAAGGCCTTTTATTTTTTTCTTCTGAAAAGCAGCAGGTATTGCCAGCCAGATCATTTTTCAAAAATGCTCCAGGATTTCTTATGGATATTAATTTCTGTTTAAGTCTCTCCAAACTTTGGCAGAAAGACAAGTTTCATTTTTCTTTAACAAGTCCTTTAGTTGTGCAGATGTTGTAGCCAGATTGGCAATAAATTTTGCTGTAACAGTTAATTCAGCTTAGGGAAAGATGGTGTTATTTAATATTCTGATTCTGTGTCACCTTTTGAACCTTAATTTATAGGTGATGTATTTTATAGTTAGCATTCTGTGGAAATCTGCAAAACCTATTAGATTTTTGTGTTCTCTGACAATGAAAGTCTTATTGTTCTAAATAAGTATCTTCAAATTACAAACCTTGCCCATTGTGTAAAGTCCATTTTGATTACACCTCTCTAATGTCAATTTTGTTTCTCCTTTATTGGCCTGATTAAAAGCTACTGAAATAAGAGAAGAATGAAAACTCTCATTGACTTAAGTGGCTTTGAAGCAGTTACTTCACATTGGTTCCTTATTACACTTGAGAAAAGATGTTTTTTTTCCTCAGTTTCCATTTTGCCTTGTCACCAGTATTTTGCCTTAATATCAGGAATCTATCTTTGCACTCTCATAACCTCCACCATCTGCACTAGTAACAGCCTATGAACTGCAAGAGTTCATTTTCAGTTCAGAAAAAGACCTTGTGACTTCATAAAATACGTTTGATATTCCTATGAAATGGAGTGTGGCCTTTACCCTGGCCATTGTACGTGTCTTTCTAAAGTCAGTTTGGGCTGCATTGCAAGCAATGCGCAGGATTTGCCTTTTTTCTTTTCCACCCATTCAACAGATAATCTAGGTCAGTGATTTTCATCATCTGTTCCACTGACTGTTGGGAGTCTGTGCATGACTTCTCTAAGCAGTAAAGTGAACCAGACCTGCTCCCATTTAGTCAACATTCACTATACAGGGCTCTGCATCCTCCACAGGACGTATGTGGGACATCCCCAGATCCCCAAAGCGCTATTCTGGCTGTAGTGTTCCTGCCAGACTCTGCGGGAGTGCTTCCTCCAGTCTTGGCATCTGCTGTTGGCTGATGCACAGCTGATGAAGTTATGATATTTAAGCTGCCAGTTTTGGCAGCTGTGTTCTGTAATTCAAAGACTTTGAATTTGGGGGTTCAGATATTTGACCAGCAGTAATATAAAATGACAAGTGATTGGTATAATTGCATAATACTCATGACAACTAACATTTTCAAAGAGCACATCAGAACCTTTACATCTGTAAGAAGTGAATCAGAGTTGCAAAGCGTGCATGCTTTTAATAGTTGGTTTTGCTGCAGCAGCCAGACTTACTGTGATCTCAGGGAATTTTGTTTTACTTCAGTGCTTCAGTAAGTACAGGATCTGTCCCAAACGCAGAAAAATAACATTCTTGCTGCAGACAAAGCAAGCCTATTGAAAGGGGATGTTTGCATTCTAAACACAAGCCTTTCTGCTGGAGGAAATCCCTGTGAGATTTTCTGTTGTATGAATGATACTGAATAAAAGCCATGATGGAGGCACACAGATCCAGTTGCTTGCAACAGGGTGTTACAGTCCCAGGCTGGTGCTTGCTTTCCTGGATAGGAACCTTGCTTTGTCTAGGTGAGTGGCTTCCTCTCCCCTTCCTTCTACCTACTCAGGCTTGGACCTACAGCAGCTCAGCTTTGTGCTCCCCAGCTCATCTGCAGAGGAGGTCTCTATGATACACTGGTCATTAGATACTAGTGTTTATCTATTCTGTGGCATCTCTTTTTGCTGCACCTCTAATCCTGCCTGCCAGGCTGTCCAGCATCCCAGGTGACTATATGATCCCAGAGAACAATGGTCAGTTGAATTTTAACCAAATTTTGCCTAAAAGTCAGGTGTATCCAGTGTTCAAGACATTAAGACTGTGGGAATAACATAAGAGCAAACCTAAAAATTTATATTCAGCTATTGCACCCAGAGTTACCAGCAAAAACTTGCTCAAGGGGAAACAGCACACACCAGTAAGTGTGTAAAGAAACTCTCAGCCCATAGAATTTAGGAGAAAAATAGAGATACAGTGCTGCTGCAGTCCCTAGCCAAACCTGACTTTCCTGAAGCTCAGAAAATAGCAGCTTCTTGCCTTAAATACTTATTTGTTCTCGCAGGGATTTAGGGAAGCTTCCATGCAGATTCTGAATGGGACCTACTATTTATCCTTGCAAATTCTTTACAGCCCTTTTAGAAAGCCAAGCTGAAAGAAAAACAGCTGAAGGTTTCTTACATGGCAGATCGCTTTCTGTTGCACTGCAGTAAAATGGTTGGCACTGAGTGGAGCTAAATTAATAAACTTTTTTAGCATGGCTTGAAGTTACAGCTGCTATATGCTGGAGTAGACGGATAATTGGAGTGGTCAGAGTTGTATCTGCAGTGCTGTGAAATTGATGTAGTAATTCTGGACCAGAAATTATCTAAATTTAGGAGAAAGCTTGAGCATATGCATAATTTACCTTCCTGAATTCTGCTGAGACCTCCAGGGAATTGGATTGTGGGTTAATAAACTGTTAATTAAAATTCGCAAGACAAGAAAAAAAAATTCATTAACTATGTCTATTGACAGCTTCCATGATAAGGTAAACAACAGTCTATAATCATTAACAGATCGTGCAGAAATATGCATGGGTTTGCTTATATGCATTCTAACAGAGCCAGTGAAAAAGAATTACAAATACAGGCAAAAAAAGGACATAGTTCTCATATGTCACCTTTTATAGAGTTGATTTGTATTTTGATTCCTTTTGCTGTGAAGGTTGCTAAGAGTTATTGCTGTCTGAGGGTCAACAAATTTCAGAAGGAACTAGCCCTCTCCATCGGCCTGAAAAAAACCCCAGACCCTTGAGCTTTGAAATTCATGACACCCATATGGAAAAGTATCATTTGCAGTGATTTATTCTGACAGTTACATTATTGGGTGCATGTTAACCAGGACAAATAGCTGTACAGGAGAGGAGTACAAGGAGCTGCAAATTACACTTTTAGAAACTTTTCTCTGTATGGCATGCTGGTAACAGAGAACAGGCAATGGCTTTTCATAGGGTAAGATCTCATCAGCAAACTTGCATCAATCACTCCTGGCTTTACCAACCATAAATAGGTGGACCACACCAAACCCCCAATGCCAAATCTTTAAACCAGGCAACCTTTACACCAGGCTGTTCCATTGGGCTCCTAAAAGCTTTAACTACGTAGTAAGTTTGAATGCACAGAGAGCAGAAATAGCAAATATTAATGTGGTGTCACTGTAATTTCTTTTATTACTTCCTCCTTCAAGGCTATTGCATAATCTGGCACAATACAATACATTGCTTTATATTTCCTCTTGTACAAAATGTCCCTTGATGTCAAATTTGGTTTGCAGACTTACAGTCATAGAGCAATTCCTCTCACTCAGAGAAACAGTGACAGTGTGAGGTTGTTGGCACATCTCCAGTACCATTGTTAACAATTATGACATGACTGTCAAACATTATTATCAGCTTTTAGGAATCTCTGTGAGATCCTGTAAGCACAGCTGTTTGGCTTTTCTCTGAAACACTCCTCTTGGAAGGCAAGAGAAAGAGGGAACATGCTTTCCCTTTAGGAGGAATCATTGAATGCTTGCACAAAGCCATAGCAATCAGGGTTTTTTGGGGGGGTCTACTCTGTCTCTGGTTATTTTATGGTGCCATAGCTTTGTCCCCAGCCTTGCAACAGCTTGGTTGCTTTTTAGATCCCTACAAGAGATGTTTTGGCAAGTGGCTCATAGCAGCAAGCCAAGAAAGGATGCTGGCCCAAATTGAAATTCCTAAATTGGAAAGGAGGCCAGAGCAGAAGAGGAGGAGAGGGTTGGGACAGGGCTGTGCAGTGTACAGTAACCTGCATTCCTTGGTTTGACCTGACTGTGCCTGTGCTTTCCACCCTGTAAGGCAGACCCTACCTTATGTGCTGACAAAAGTGAATCCTACCCTTGGCCCCCATATCACACCTTGTCTCACATTGCAGAGTACTCTCACATTGCATAAATTGGTTCTTCCCAGATGAAAATAAACTGGAAAATATCTCCACAGGAGCACACTTAATGCACACCTTCAAGAAAGAGCCATTCAGCACATGGGATGAGACTAGCCCTGTTTTGCAGTAAAAAGCCCCAGCATGGTGCAGAGCAAACGTCATGTCCCCCCCACCAGCTACAGATCAGCCCAAGTTGCTGGTGAAGACCTAGCCCCATGGACCAGAATGTGTAGTACTTAGCATGGCAAGAGACAGATCATCATGGTGAGCAAGTAGGAAAACAGCAATCCTGGTGTTGAATGGTAGTTTCAGAACATAAACTTATCCATTGTCATATGTTTTGCTGCATTACATCCAAAGGGAGATTTGACAAGAGGTTTGAAAGGCTGCAATGAAGAGGTCTGAAATACTGCAAAGAAGTAGCATTGCAGTTACCTACTGAGCAGAGAGGTAAAAGTCTACAGACTCACCAGACAATGGAGAGTGATTATCACATGCATGCATAAACTGAAGTGTTTGCTTTGTATCACCACTGCTAATCTGCCACTGGGGAGGTATTACGTAGTTTTAAGATAAGATGTTCAGCAGGCCTCTATCTCACACCCTAATGGTACAAAAAAGTAATAGATATTACATTTCACATGCTGTTTCTTGGAGTCTGGAACGTCCCTCTCCTGCTGGCCTTATCAAAACTCCTGTTGTAATTGGCAAGTTTTCATTTCAGTGGGAATCTTGGGGGTGGGGGGAAGGTCATTGATTTCTCACAACAGATTCAATCTTTTTACATGCCTGACTGCCCTAAATCACTACAAGTAGGAAACTATTTTCAAAATTTCTCAAGAGCCCTGAATGTATTGATTGAATCTAACTTTGACTTCAGACATTAAACTCTTTCTTTCCTTGAAAAAAACAACCCCTAACCTTCTACAAGGCTACTTGGTTTTAGCTGGCAATCTGTTCTTGCTTCGTTTATTTATGCTTTTCTCAATAGCATTCGGTTTAAATCTTTGATAGCTTGTTCAAAATTTCCTTATTATCTTTTTCACATTTGCCAGTGAAAGTTAAGTTTGAATTCTCTCTCTTTGTGTTGGTTAAATTACTAGCCCAAAACAGTTGCTTTATTTTGCGCTAAATAGTAGCATATTGCCTGTGTAGTCATGTTTATAATTATTTCTCCTAGATCCCACTATCCTCCATTAAACTGCAAGAACTTTGAAACTCTGAAGTTGGTTAATGGGGAAAAAAACCCTTCACTGTTGGATAAATCTTATTGGTAATATCCTCCCCTGCCTTTATAAATATATTCTGAGTGTTAATGCAGTTAGCACGAAGATTAATTATAATGTTTTACCTCATTTCCCCCAATCTATTACAGTGAACAGTTCTATTAGAGTTGTAGATGTGGTCCATCACTTCAATGGCCTCCAGTCTGGCTTTTAAGCCGTGCAGGTGTTTAGGATGCAGAATATCTGAAGTCCATAGAGTTCCACAGCAAGAAGGCTTACAGACTCAGAACTATGTATTTTGAAAACCAGATTAACTATATGGAATTTACCTGGAGTACATGGAATAATTTACAAAATAGCAGCAAAATATAGAGGAAAATGAATTCTTTCAGTTAGGTTAGAGAACTCAACCCTGTTGTAATGTCTTTGTCACTCAGAAAGTTGAAAATCGCTCTCCTAGTCAGTAGTTATTTGGGGGGGGGGAAGAATGCCTATTATAAATGGCAAAAGGAGCAAACATTGAAGAAAGCCTTCTGTATGGAATAGAGAGCCTTAAGTTTGTCACATTTATTTTTTTGTGCCCACTCTTTTGAATGGAGTTAAGCCAAATCTCAATTATCAGCTTTACGGGCAATTTAAAAAAAGTAGATGGGTTTAAAAAACATTATTTGATGATTGTTAACAAAAAATAGACAACATTGAATACTCAAAGGCTTCTTATAGGGAAAAAAAAGGAAGATATGTACAAAATAATTTGAAAATTTGTGGAAACATGAAGCTGTTTCAACAGATAGCATTATTAACTTTTGTCCTTCTGTGGCTTCCTTTTGTTCCATGTACTTGTGTCATGCTTTAACCCTAGTTGGCAACTGAATTAAGAGGCAGCTGCTCACTCACTTCCCAAGTGAGCACTTCACATCCCAAGTGGGATGGGGAGGAGAATCGGGAAAAAAAGGTAACATCCATGGGTTGAGATGAGAACAGTTTAACAATTGAAATTAAGTAAAATATAATAAAAAACAATAGGAAATAAAAAAGAAATAAAACCCAAGAGATGCACAACACAATTACTCACCACCACTGATCGATGTGTGGCCCATCTCATCCCCAAGCAGCAGTCAGTTCCTCCAGCCAACTCCCCTAGTTTCTATATTGGGCATGATCTGTTTTATGGAATATCCCTTTGGCTAGTTTGGGTCAGGTGTCCTGTCTCTGCTTCCTCCTGGCTTCTTGTGCCCCTCCTCACTGGCAGACCATGAGAGACTGAAAAGTACTTGATTAGGGGAAGCACTACTGAGCTACAGCTAAAACATTGGTGTGTTATCAGCACTGGTCTCAGACTAAAGCCAAAACATAGCACTGCACCAGCTTCTAGGAGGAAAATTAATGCTGTGCCAGCTGAAAACAGGATAAGGTGAATTGGACGTAAAATGCAACCATAACATTTCTTCTGCCTACAGCTCGTTAAACCTACTAGGAGAAAACACATGCTTTCACCTTGCCAGTACGTGCACCTTGGTGCCACACTCCATTTCAGCACCAGTCAAGTCTCTGACATCTCTTAGCATTACTGTGACCAGGGACCACCACAGTGGCATTATAAATAGCTGTGATATTTGAGCATGAGGACTATGTCATCTTCTAGATGACAGCTTCTCCATGTTTAGCAGTGGGGATGTCACTCCTCCATCTTGGTACCAAGGCTTTCATGACAGTTAATAATCAGATCTCAAAAATGCAATAAAGCTGTCTTGTGAATAATGCTAGAGAGGGGCCAGTTGAAATCCAAGGTATCAATTACTGCCATAGCAAGCTATACTTTCTGCTCCTGGATCTGCAACTGGAAACAAAAGACATTTCACAGTGTTTGCTCTAGCTTTGACAGGCTATCAGTACACACACAAAAATTAAAGCTGTCAAAGATGTAATAGGAACTTTTTAATGATGGCTGTTTTAAACAACTCTGTGAAACTTGGACACTAAGCAGAAGAAGGAAGGAAGAATCAGAACAATGATTCAGTTTTCTTCCTTTTCCCTTCATAATCACATTTTATATTTTTTTTTTGGATTAAAGGTCACTTGAATAATGTAATTTCCGTACTGCTTTTGTTTTGGTTTCAGCGTTCTTTTGTTGCTTTGTTTTGCTTTTTTTTTTTTTTTTTTGAGATAGGATTATTAGGCTGGGAGGTTTCATCAGGAAGAAAACCGCAAGGGCTGCAGTATTGTTCAGAGACTCAGAAGACACACACTTTAGTCTCTGCCATGAATGCTGACAAACCTCTTGAAACTCATATCCATTTGTATCCACTGTAACAGGAAAGAAACAGATCCTAGTGGTGAGCAGTCACTCAACTCTTATCCATAGCTTCAGAAAGTCAAGTATCTTTTGCCACTCAGGCAATTCCTTCCAGCAGTGAAGTGCACTTATTTGTATTTTGTACGTTGCTTCACTTAGTCCTAATATAATGAGGAGGTGGAGAGGACAGAGCATATTTAGTGGCACTGGATGAATATTGTATCTAATCACTTCAGTCTCCTCCATATAGGAACAGATTTTGGAGAACATCCCTCCTGTATGCACATCCGTGTGTAAGGATACAGCCATCGTTCAGGTGTAGTTCCAAAGGCTTGCGGGTGCCTGTACATGCAAATAAAAGCTGTGAGCACACACTGCAGTTTACAGTGCTCATATTATGGTGAAGCCTGAAACACACAGACATCTTTGCAAAAACTGAGTCCCCGGTGGGAAGTAGTCCTTGTGAGCACTGTGTAGAGTGCCATAACATGACTGAATGGAGCTACAATCAAAAATTGTTCTGGTAACTTTGATGCAGAAACATGAAGCCTGTAGGAAGCTGAACTTCATAAAAACATGCACTTAGGCACACAAACTGTAATTTCCTCTGAAAGTTAATCTTTTCTATTTCTCTTATTACATTTGTAAATGGAATGCTGCTTTGAATTATGGCTTGGTACAGTACTACTTTTATGCTTCAGTAGTCATTGCTTTGGTATTTCAAGTATTTATTGTAGACTCTTGTCAACTCTCATTCATCATACACCTGCATACCAGTCCTGCACAAGGATAGTTTAGGACCACAGCAAACTTGCTGTTGGTATATTTCAAGTCAGCATTTATTGCTTCTCTGCAGTAAATTAATTACTAAAAAATAACCAGCAAGAGGCAGGGGCATTACTTGTGTGCTTAAATGTAAGTACTATTTGTGTTATAAGCTGAATCTTCCCATAGTCATAAAATATATTTTACAAAATTGAATTTTGCCTTACATATATGGTAGCATTGATACTATTTTTATGATGGATCATCTGCATGAAAATACAGCTTCGTTTTCATGCAGAGTTTTTATTCTATGCGTACTATGGTGAATCTTTAAAAAGATTCCTGCTAGCTGTCAGTAACTGGTAGCAAATCAATGTAATCTGCATTACAATACTTGCATCATGACTTTGAAAAGGAACTTCTTTGGCTGCTTATGTATCCAGAATCACTTTAAAGATACCATTTCTGACATTCAGGGTTATCTTAGGCTTTGTTCTAATTCATTTCATTGTAAACTGAATTCAGGACAGCAAGAGCAGTGAGCCAGTGACACCGAGACTGACACCTTCAGTTCATATTACACAAAATGTACAGTAGCACAAACCATGTCCTTGCATTGGGCTTACAATCTATCTACGTTGCCTTTGTAGGAAGGCAGAAAAGGTTAGATACAAGTATTTACTGTATCATTTGGGTGCCTACAGGCTTGCTAACCCCACATGAAGAATCCTGCATGATTCAATAGGAAAGTGCTCCAATTTACCAGCAGTCATTTTTTAGAAGCTGTTGGAGAACTGTTCACTGTAGCAACAGAAGACAATAGTGTCACAAACTACAGATATTAGTATCCCCCCCCAAGCCCTGGAAAAATGTAGAAATGTACTTTCATGCACATTCTGTAGTTAAGACCATCCAAGCACAAGTGAAACAATTTGTGCAATGTTATACTGAAAAAGTTAGTGTGGAACCCAATAGCTAGCATACCCCCTTAAAAAAATCTCCAGCATACATGAAGGTCCTCCAAAGGCAACCCCTCTACAGATCTTGTCCTTTAAATTGGATTGTTGCATTGCTGCTCACACATCAATCTTTCGTCCAATCCCTGTAACATTTACAGGACATTTTAGCAATCAATTTTTCCAGCTTCTGCAATGATCTACATGAGGGGAATTTCTCCCTTGAAGCAGACAGGGTTGAGCATCACATGAACTAAGGTAATGAGACAGCAACAGTCAGAAAGACCCAAATGTGTATGAGCCATTCTCTCCCCTGGAAATTCCTCTATTCTAGGAATACTCATTTGAGAGCTTCAGGCATCCTATAGCAATGCCTAATTGATTCTGTATAAATAGATTATGCTTTTCTTCAATTACTTATTATTCTAATATCTCAGGAGCTTTAAGAGTCAACACTTAAAAAGAAAAACTATTCATCAAATTTAAGATTATTTAAGATTGGCTTCTATGCTGGAAATTTCAAAGTGCAGGGGAACATGGCATCAGCCACACTTTTGAAAGTGTGGGCATTTCTGCTAGCAGTTTATACTTAAGACTTCACGTGAATTAATGTAGTAAGGAAATATTTTAGTGGCATAAAACACACTAAGTAAAGCTGTCCCAGCAAAATAAATCATCAGATTTCTTTGGTAAACAAACTAATCTTGGCCTTTCTAGCACTGGCAACGTTGCTATTGCTTCCATCAAGACAATGGGGTAAAATATTTTTTTCTATATTAAAGTGGATTTACTGAGGCTGAAAACTTTCTATTGTCTGTTCATGAACAAGTCAAATGTATTAAAATGGTAATCCTTTCCCATATTTTTAATCCTCTCAATGTGTTTCCTTCACATATACAGTGTGAACCAAAGATAGCAAGATTTAAGAGAACAAATGATCAAGACCATGTTTGACAGAACTTTGAGCAACCAAACCTTTGGTCTAGTGGAAAGTGTCCCTGCCCATGGCAGGGGGGGTTGTAGGTGATCTTTAAGGTCCCTTCCAACCCAAACCATTCTGTTATTCTGTGATTTGCAAATTTTATTTTGGCATATTGTGTAACACAAGTTCAAAGTAATGGAATAAATTACAGATCCTTGAGGAAAAGAGAACGTTGTCATTTCTGAAGCTCATCTGTTAGAATTGGGCACCCGAATTATGTATAATCCTTTATGAATTAGTAACTACAATAGTTCCACTGAATAGGTCAAAACTATTGCAAAGAAACAGACTTCTGCTTGGCATTGATTTATCACTGCTTTTAATGAAACCACCATGAATAAATCTGGTCCATTATTTATGAAGTTACCTACTTACTCATTCATTTCCTTTAACTACGATTTTCAAATCATTTTGTCCTTCCACGATTTCTTCTACCACTTATGTGGCAGCCTTCTCCATATGCCAAAACTATTCATTCGTATTTCTTGATGTTTAGATTTACCATCCTTGTTTAAGTTCCCACTTTACAGGAAAAAGCAAACTAGTGCATTTTATCCAACATGATGAAATTGTGGTATGGATGTAGGACAGTACCTGTTCCTAAAGCACACAGAACACTTAAACTTGATACAAAATCTTTGGGAACACTCTTCCTCTTGAATAGTTCATGTTTTGTTTCTATATCAAGCTGTCTGAAAAGATGCCATACAGATGTTTCTTTGGAAAATGTGATCTCAGAACTCTATGTGCTAACATAAGGCTGATTGTTATAAAATGTAAAATTTGCTTCTTGAATACCATTTCTATTTGAAATTTACTAACCGCAATGTCCAGCCTTTTTGTAGGGCCTATTGCACATTCCTGATGGGAAAGGCAAGAAACTAAATATTTTTCATTGGATTCTCAAATTAAGGCTAAATTATATACAGACGTCTTTGCCAATGGCAGAATAGCAAGAGTTATAGGTACTTGCAGCTTCTATCAAATTTAAGAACCCAAGGTGCTAGCCTGTATGACTCACAGGGCTCAGACTGCTGGAAGTCCAGATTCTCTGTCTTCCATGGTAGATCCTGAAAACTGCTGCCATCCCATGCCCTAAAGTGTTCTCTGTTACTTGGCACAGTGATACTGCCACTAACATAAGGAAATGCTCTTTAAGAGTGTTTCCTCTGAAGTTGACTCCCTTCAGCATATTTTCATATGGTAGCCCTACCCTACCTTCTGCACCTCTAAAGATCCAATTGGTGCTTATGAATTTATGAGGATCCAAATGCCCTAAGCTGTTCTTTTCATGTTTTATTCATGTTTTCAGCCTCTCATTTTATTTACCTGATACACTGTCTGCCAGAAGTAGTTTTTGGCAGAGAGCAGATAATTCGTTTTGTGGACATCTGCTCAAAATGTTTTGTGAATAATTAGAGGAGTCTGTAGGGTCCATTCAATGGGATTGAGCACTGACAATATCAAGGGATATCTGATCCTCCACTCCTCCTCTTAATAAAATAAAGATTTTCTTTAAAAAAGAAAGTTTCTTCAGTATTTAAATTATATTGCTGTAACAGAGCAGAAGAACTTATGTTATGAGCTGTTGGGCTGCAGTCATCTTTGTGACACGTTTCACTGCCTCCACTCTGATGGTGAAAGAGGGAATAATTCAAAGCTATATATGAAAGAACAGCTTTATAAAAAAGAAGTGGGAGGGAAATAGCTGACTGCTGTGTGAAGATGATGCCACATCTTAATAACAGAAATGCTAGCTTTTAAGTAAGGGATGAACACACACTTTTTCATTGCTGTATTTTACTTGCCAAAATAAGCAAATTATAGTGAAGTTTTTCAACATATTATGTGCTTACCTATCAGTGCAGTTATTCATGCTCATTAGGTGAGGGTTATCCAGAAACATCTGGTGTAGTTTAAATATTTGTACCATTTTTGCTCCAATCCAAATCTACCTGGAAAAATCACTGTTTGCTGCTATGGTCTGTTTCCATTTCAGTGGTCTTTGTTTTACGGGAGAGCTCCATTTCAGTGGTCTTTGTTTTATGGGAGAGCTCAGAATAATAATCTTCCACAGTATTTTAAGCTACCTAAAAGCATCCAGTCTCTGAAGAGTTTTTAGATATAGCATATTGAAAACATATGATTTCAACATCTTGATGTTTTAATTTTTAAGACTTTTTGGCATGTTTTTAGAATACTCAGAAATGAACAAAATTAGCTATTTAATAAGTTATTCTTCTTTTTCTAGTTCCTTGGCAGAATATATCAGATTGTCCTCTATTTATGTTTCTCTTGAAAAATATTCTCATTAAAAAGTGGTAACAGCCTTTAAACCTTACATAATTTCATACAATGTGCCAGTGACACTAAATGCTTCCTTTTCTTTTTTCCTGAGCTGTACTCAGGCTCCCATCAGCCATAAGACTACTTTTGAAGACAGATCAGTTTTTGTAAATGGTATTTCAATTGCCAACTCAGCAAATAAAAGTTACTGTTTTGGAACTAGAAGACGATCCCCTTCCAGCCTGGGGTTTATGATGGCTGTATATGCTACACAAATATCCTCATAATTGTAGAAATACATATCATAATCACAAGACATTAACTGACCCTATAGATGAAATTATGATATGATTGTCTTCTAGATCAGGTTTCTGAATTGCCTTTTGAGGGTTTTGTTCACAGCAAAAGGCACAAAATGAGCCTTCAGATAGTTAGCAATGGCATTGTTAACTGCACTTTCACCTTGCTGCAAAACAATGCTCATACGATAATCAAACCTTTATTTTCTCTTCATCAGTACATTTCTTGGTTTGCCTCGGCTTAAATGAGCTGTTCTGTAGCCATTAAATGAGTCTGTCTCTTTTTCTAATAGATTTAACTACACAAACTGGGAGTTCAGGAACAATTTCATGTATTTCATAATTTTATTTTCTTCCAGAAAAAAAGTGTGTGATATTTTTGTGTTCAGTTCTAGTTCATTGACAACAGAGCAGAGCACATTCTAGCACAGGGTAGCTGCTCTATCAAGGCCATTACTTCAAGACATTAACAGGCAACTTATGAATACATTTTTAATTGTATAGAAGCATTAGTATGTTGCTTATATCAGGGTAATCCAAGAATTAAAGAAATAAAAATAAATACTATATTGATTACTTGAAAAGAGACAATTGACCCTAAGTCCTCACACTGAACTGCTTTGCCATATGTCCTGAGGCCTGATGCCTATTTTGAACTCTGCTGTTGACAGCTCATGTTAAAAACTTCCTTCAGAAGCAAACAGGTTGCTAAATTTGTTACCAGCAGTTTTATATGAGCTGCTTCCTATTTCTTTGTCCCTTTCTGCTTTTAAATTGTCTTTCTTTTTCTGCATCTTACTACATGTATCTTTTATATATA
This sequence comes from Neopsephotus bourkii, assembly GCF_033783945.1. Classification (NCBI taxonomy): domain Eukaryota; kingdom Metazoa; phylum Chordata; class Aves; order Psittaciformes; family Psittacidae; genus Neopsephotus; species Neopsephotus bourkii. Next base: position 2,544,235 of record NW_026901568.1, read on the forward strand.
TTTACTAGTTTATTTTTACAAGTGCTATAAAGTGGGAAGCAACTATCTGTCCTGGAAAGGGGAGTTGATAATTTGTTCTGGATGTCACTAGATAGTTCACTTTTCAAGGTATTTGACTGCCTGCAAACCTTAAATATTAACAGTGGGTGTAAATACTGAAGAACCAAGATTTATTGCAACATAAATAGGTATCAGATATAAAAGGAACACTGAAAATGTCATACCTGTTATTATTAAGAGAGTATATGTGGTCTTTTTGGACATTTCTCAATTTCTCATTGAATAGGATGCCTGGATTTCTTCTTTTTGGTTAACACCTGAAAAAAAATAAAGCAGCTTAAAACCTAGTAAATGACATGCACCAAAAGCTTGGAACACTACAGTGCTTGTATTGTTAGACACAGTCTACTAATAGAGAAGATTTGCAGCAAATTTTAAACATAAATGAGGCTTGCATATAATGAATTGTATCCTTATTAACTATATTGTTATACAGTTAACTCTCAGCTGGCTTTAATCAAACATTATGGGCCTGGTTATCTTTGTAGCTAAAGGACAAAGACCTCTATTGAGGGCAACTCATCTAATATAAGGAAAGCTGCTGGAGAGGCAGAACAGCGAGAGGACTACATCTTACAGCAGAAATCCCAATGGCTAGGCAGACTGATAGTCACATGTAACCAGGGGCACAGCATGCTGATATGTAGCTGTATTTATTTTCTTGATAATTATCTTCTATTTAAAAAGGACTCCAAGTGACAACAGCACAAAGATAAGCTTGCATCTAGTGGCTGGAGCAGATTCTTGCAAGTATTGTTGACTCATGCTAACTATAAAAAGGAAGAGTATACAAGAGAGTTTTCATGGGAGGCTTCCTCCCCCATACCTGGTGGGCATTACAAGCATGCAAGTGAAAGAAAGCTGGAATAAAACACTATTACTAAGGATTTACTGTAATGTCAAAAGAACTTTAATTACAGTTGGCTCCAGGACACTCTCCCTGTAATTGTGCATTGGAGCTTTTCAGCAACTGCTCATCAGCAATATATTCAGCAAGAAATAGATATTATCTCCCTTTTCTCCTTCACATAGTGAATTATCTGTAGCTAGTGGAAAGCATTTGCTGGACTGCTTTATGGAAAGTTCAGGATAAAAGGGAAAAAATATCTTCTTCTCTCCCCAGTGAAGTATTAGTGGATCTTTGTACTGGGCTGTCTGGGACCTTTCAGCTATGCACTGCTTTTGCAGGAAAGTTCACATTGTGTTAGCATATTCTCTTGGAATATTAAAAAATACAGAGGTGGAGGCAGTTTAAAAGCAAGCAAGCTGATTGCCATTTCAGGTCTTCTGAGGTCAGATTGAACTGCTAAAACAGTGAGAGTCTAGGACAGATTTTCAATAGGAGTAATGGGAGCAATACAGCCTACCACAGCTTAGGATGGGACAGTATAATTTTATAAGCTATGGTTGCCAACCTAGCAGGGCACCGAGTTTAGCTTAATGCACAAGGTTCCTTCCAGGCCATGTTTCTAAAGAGACTTGATGCTCCCCACAGTTAACAGTAATAATAATAATAATAATAATAATAATAATAATAGTAAAATCTCAGCTATTTCCTGTGCTGGGACTGGTAGATTTCATGTTGGTGCAGAAGCAGAGGTGGCCACTCTGGCTGAAGAAAAGGGGCAGCTGGCAGTACCCAGACAGGGCAGCATCAGGGGCAGAGCTGGCTGGAGGCAATCTTCATCAGGCAGTTGAGGAGCCACTTTAACTGCTGATGACACTGGAGCATCTGGACATCTCTCATCCAGCCCCTGTGTCAGGGACTGGAATGCAACTACCTGGAAGATAAACTGCAGTTACTGTCTAAAAGCACACAGATGGTTTAGTACAAGAAAATGAAGAAGAGTCCTATCAATATCAAACTGAAAATTGACATGTGAATTTTAAATGGACAGAATGCAATTACCCAAATAGGAACTTGGCTTAGGCTCCAAGCAATTGAGGGTTTTATATCTGTATTTTGGAAGTTTTATGGGCTTACGCAGTCATGCCATGTAAATAGCAGAAACAAAATAATAGCTGTACTAAGAGAGCTGCTCAGACTGTGCTTTTATGTAGTGATACAGTGAAATCTCCCTACTTTAAAACTGTGCTGCCATGGCACAGAGACTGAAGCATTCAACTTGCTTTTTGTTGATTTAACAAAGAAACAAAACCAAAACAACAAACCCCAACCTAACAACTGTATGCAGACAGTTCCCATCCATCAAGATATGAGGTATCTAACTAATATTGTAAACCTGATATATATATATAACTCTAGATTCCTAGTGCAGACCCTGTTAAAGCTCAGTGCATGCATCTGGGGGAAGAACTGCCATTTATAAATCCAAAGCAACCTAACAAGCTATAGTACTGTATCACCACCTCCTGCAGAGACCTGAGGTTCAGCTGCCTTGGGAAGCTCCTTGCTGTCCCTGGTGCTGCTTTGAGCAGGGTCACTGGGGAATGCTGACAAGAGAAATATTTGCATGTGACTAAGGCTGCTTTACTTGGTCCTGCATTACTTGGTGGTGAATACTCACTTTTGGCACAAGGGACACCTACTGAATCACCCATTTGTTGCCTACAAAAAAAATCAGAAAAAGTTCCTTAGAGCTCTCTTCAAAAAATAGAAGGACACTGATGTGTTTCAAGCACACTTTTTTCTTTTAGCTCAAACAAGAATATAATGCAAGATAGCATATTTAAGGAGGTACATTTTGTCTTTATAGTTTCATTTCTCCCCCTTGCACTGCCTTCGTAGCATCCCAATAGTGCTGTCAGATTTGGCACAGATACAGAATGATTTAGCTGTCTGCATGGGAGGAATTTAGTTAAGAAATTACACAATTCCCAAGCTTATCTGATAGTTGTCTGAATTATTAGCTTCTGTTTCCTGTCTTTATTTACAGAAGAAAGCACAACAAAATAGAAGTAATTTCTATTATGTTCTTCCTAACTACCTTCAGCAGCGCTGTTGCCTCACCTGCCTAAAGTTTTAAGCTACAAAGTGCATAACTGAATTCTCATTACGCAATTTCTTACTCAGTTCAAGTAATTAATCATAAGAATTTTAAGTAATCCTGTGGAGAGATCCTCTTCGCATGTAAGATCTGCCTCAGATGCTAATTCCAGTTGTGACAGAAGCTAAATGCCATAGCTTTGTTCTTCTGCCTTTCCTCCACTGTAGCTTTTTCCTGTGTTCCCACCAGTGTTGCCTCATGGGGTTTTTTTCCCTTCTTCCTGAATGGGGTTTAAGTACAGAAGTACTGGACAGGCTGAAATCTTAAGATAATAACCTTTGAAGGTGCCCAGAAGAAATCACCAAATTCTGGAGTGAATACTTAGATTTTTTTTTGTATCCTACTCTATGAATTAAGCCAAGGTTAACATACTTAAGTCCCATTCCTCCACTGTAGTTCCAGCTTATATGGGTAATGTTCTTATTTTCACAGCAAGCCTTCCAAAGTAACATCAGCTAAAACAAGTTAGCACCCTGTCTGTTGGATATATGCATTCATTTTAGGAGATAAATTGCAAAATAAATATTGGTTGTAATCCAGAAGTGACACTTGCTAGTTTATTGTACAATGCTGAGCCGAAGCAACTTGCAATCTGTGTGCTGCTTTAGAGGTACAGTTTGGCTGTTCTTGACTTAGAGGTTGGCACTGGGATCTGTGCCTGGGAAACCAGTCATAGTTACTAAGCTACTCCGGGGGCCAGGGTTAGTTGAAATTTCAGCAGCTTTCCTGCCTGCAGAGTCTATGCAACCCTGTAAGACCAACATACAGAAGGGGGCCCTGAAGTGTTCTCCTAAAAATAACAGGATGTGTAGAGCATCGCACAACCCAGCTCATAAATCAGGGGTTTTGTTATGTTTATATGTCATTTGTAAATTCTGTGAAGAACTCAAAGCAAACTAAGTGTCATAAATCATGAAAGAAGCTAGTAATGCTTATAACTTAGCACCATGAGAGGTATTGAGTAGTGTCACTGAGTTTTAAGAGGCTGAAAAGGAAAACAGCCCAGATCCTAAACCCAGAAATGGACTCATTAAAGGGGATGATAGCTGTTTCTCCATGAGCAGAGGGTGTTCACAGACTGTCACCAGCAGCCCTAGTCAGATGGGATGAGCAACTAAGAGCAGAGGGCAAGTGAAACAGGCTGAAATGTGCCACCCTGGGCAACGAGGTGCAGGTCACACCAGCGCCTTGAGCAAGGGGGCAGAAGGAGCTGCAAGATCAGGCATAGCAAGCAAAGTCAAGTTTTACAGGCTTACGAGTACTAGCTCAAGAGGGTCCCCAATGCATTTTTGCTTTGTATAACACTGTTCTTTACTACAAATCCATCCATGGTTTTAAGCAAATGCAGCAAATCCACCAAATATACACAAGTGCTTAATGAAACTGTTTTTCAAAGGTGCATAGTAAATATGCAAGGAACCTGCCATCTTGTGAGACTCGGATACCCAAAAGTACTAAAGATAATAGCAATTATAGGTGTGTAATAAATTGCTGATTTTGGAGACATCTGTTTTTGACAAGCAGGAAACTTCTGGTGGAGGAGTGTGAGGCTGGATGACTCACAAGGTAACCTAATACACATGCTTGCAAGCTAGTGCTAGTCCTGATTCTGACGTGAAACAGAAATATTGAAGGTCCCCTAGAAATCCCCAGTGGAATATGAAGCAGGGGGAAAACCCAAAATCTCACCAATGAAATCTACTCCATGCAAGTCATTACAATCAGGAATAACAACAAAGAGCAAACTGTGCTTCCTGGAGATCATAAGTGTTTTGGCAGGTTTCAGGCTGCATAAGCATAGTCCTAATAGCCTATTATTAAGGGCAGTTACTGGAAGATGCTGCAACATTGGGAAAAGTAGGAGAGAGAGGCTTAAATAAATAAATACAATCTGCTCACTTCTGACAGTGTTGCACAGATCATCAGAAATAAAGGGTATCAATGCATTAGCGCACCCCTGAGAAGTCCAACACTACCTGTGTCTGTATCAGACATAATCAAAAGTATCTACCTAAATGTAAGATATGATTTAGCCCACAGTATTTCAATTTACAAACATAGGTGTCGGTCAAAGTGAGCAGCAGGAAGAGAACATCTGTGATGAGAGTCCCTCTAGAAAGACTGTAAAGTCTTACTTCTTTCTAAATTAATTTTATAATAGGAAAGCTATTTGAATTCTCAGAAGGTTCATCTCAAAATAACTAAAATACAGCAGAATTCCTTACACTAATTAATACTTTATTAGTAGGAAGGAGATTCACCACTAAATACTTCCGTATTGATACTTAAAGATCAAGATTTGTTTGCATACAAATCATGGTTCTTTACAGAGGATTCAGACAGATTTATAAGACAGTAGTGTCAAACTGCAAGTCCCAGGACTGAATCAGTCCTTACCAATCATGTCTTGGAGACAAAACAAAACAAGGGGGGGGGAAAAACAGAGTTGAACATCTGTGGACTGTATAGAGATTCAAAATTTATATCAAAATGTAGGCACTGATGCCTCTTTAAAGTATCACAAATCTAAACCTAAGCCTGGTGGGTGTCAGAACACACCATCTGTTAAATTAATACAGTTTAATTAATCAAAGTTAAATGTTCTTACTTTTTTTTTCACTTCTGTAGCTGAATCCACATTAATTCTACAGTATAGTGTATATCCGGCAACTGGAGCCGGGAAGAATGCAGGATGATTAATGTGTTTACACTGATCATCCAGCCAATGGAAATGTTGAATTCTAAGATATATGGGAAAATTTGCAAAAATGCCAAACAGCAGCAAATATTTAATGTACCATGTAAGGTAACAGACAAGAAGAAGGCCTGGGTATGGCTGCTGCTATGCAAGTGACCGACATGGACAACATCTACATTCCTTGAACAATCTGCTATGAAAGATTTTTCCATGTGGAGGTATTATCACCTGTAATTGTCTTCAGCTCCTGGGTAATGTTTACTGATTTTGGATAAAAAGAAGTTCTATCAGTGCCTTTGAAATGAGTACAAAGGAGAGGACCTGCACTGAATTAGGTCCCATACAGATCGAGTAGCATTGGGTCATCCAGCTTTAAATTCTCAATCCGATAACTGTGTTATTTGCCTTGAACCAGCACGCAGAGCCCCATTCTGAAGGGCCTCATGGTGTGACATATGTAATGCAGACACCTGTCCTCGTTCCATCCCACAACAAAGATTTTCCAGATAACTTCATAAATGGTTAGTAATATTTTCATTTTATATATCACTGCACTTCCTCACATTGCTGCTCAACCTATGCTATGGGTTATCACAGAAAAATTACCTGGTGAGTTACTAGTAGTTCATACAAAATAGTATAACTAGAAAAATATACACAGATACAATCTACTTTCTGCAAGTGGAGTTTTTTTGCATATCATGGGAATCAGATAATATTCTTGAAATGCTAGATTGAAGCAAGGGATTAATCTTGTCAATTAAACCAGATGTTGGTGTTTCATAGCAACCCCTCGGACAGTTCACAAGGCCACTGAGCTGGAGATCTGGGTTGGACATCCCTGCACTGAAAAATGTGTCATTCCTACAGCAGATTAGGATGTGAACAAAGCTTTTTGTCTTCTTCACTGTCTACGCCAAAAGACTACTTAAGGGGACAGAAATAGATAAATAAAAGGAGGAAACAGCCATAATTATATTAGCAATAAGCAAAAAATATGAGCTGAAGGCTGAGAGTCATGTTTTAAAACAAAGCAGGTTAAAGCCCCAGAGGATCACAATAGAGAACTCCTGGTTTTGTAGTTAGAAACAAATGCAGATGCCATGAATAGCCCTGAGCAGGGTTCATTCTGGGGCTTTGCTGCTCCTACCATGAACACACAGTCACCACCCCTGCTGCTGAATTTGGAATTACTGGAGGAGGCCTTCTGCTCAAGCAAAAGGAAGCTCAGAATTGAACAGAAGGTGAAGAGAGGGATGAAAAAGAGACAAGGAATGGCATAGCTCTGCATGTGTAGGTGCCTCACATCCTCAAAGTATTGCAACTCAAAGAGCTTGCACGATTTCTGCTGCCATGCCACCTGCAATGGCTGTAAGTAGCAGTGTAATAAGTTTTCTTTGTTAAGCCTACATAATGCATAAAAGCAAGTAAGACAACAGAATTTACTGGGTGGCTGTGCACACTTAAAATATATATATATATATTAAAAACAAAATGTAAGATCAGATAACTTATTTTTCAGGACATGTTTAGCTCTCTCGCCAGTGGTCCCTTCTAGGGAACACATGGAAAGCATTCCTGCTAGACAGAAACTACACTGATGCTTCTGCTTCCTGTGAGCACTCCTTCCTAACCCACCATGACATAGCTAACACAGTGCTTATCTGTTTCTTACCAGAGAGCTGAGAAAAATCCATGATCCTAAACAACTGGCTTTTGCTTTGCTGTGTCTGTTTACATCTCATGCTTGTAAGATCATTGTCACCATAGAGATCTCAGTGTGATTTGACAGGAGTTTACACAGACAGCACCAGAAATATCAAAAGAAATGGTAATTAAATTCCCCTTAGGTCAGCAGAAATCGTCTACCCATGCGCTATCAGTGCTCAATACCTTTTGTCGTGTTCAAGGCAGGTGTAAAAAGGACACAGAGTGAAAGGAAAAAGTGTAATAATGTAAACAAAACCCCCAAACCAATCAACAAACAAACAACCCCAAAACCCCAAAAGAAAGATACAGAGAATGCTCCACGTTCCTGTGGGTGAATAAAACCAGCCATGGTGGCATAAGCTCCCACCTCCTCTTGCCCCACAGGTGACTCATAGCTGCACAGATGTTTCTTTCTCTGGGTGTTTCCAAACAGCCCACACGCAGCACTGCCCAGCACGTTTCCTTCAGCACACACCAGGCCAAGCTTGCATTTACACCAATCACATTAGCAGAGATTTAATCTGGTTGCAAATTGTTCCCAGGATCAATGGAGCACACAATGCAGTTAGCTGTTGAAACAAGGCCAAAACTGAAAAAAACCTGAGAGCTGGACTGCTGCAGTCGCTCATAGTTTCAAAAGCAGCTCCATGTTTTTCCAGATACATGAGCTTATGCAGGTGCACTTGTGACCACTTCCTCAAAGGCAGAACAGGTAGATCAGGCTTTCTATCGCAGTCTCTTTACCAGCCCCATTGACTTACACACCAAGAAACTGAAGGGCTCTCTCTTCATCTACCGCATGGCTCAGCAGTGCAATCACTCACCTCAAAGTCAGCTGTCTCTAGCCTTCAGTTCAACTCTTTATCTAATTGCCACCTTATAATTTCTCAGTTCTTAATCCTAGGACATTTGGGCAAGCCCAAATCAGCTCCTGCTACCTGCAGCCTTAAAATACAGCCTCGGTGTTGAGCCAACACATTATTTTAAGAGGTGAGGATAGAGAGTATATGAGCAGGATGAGGAAAATGAGCCATGATTAACATCAGTAAGAAAGCAAAATTGTGGATATTGCCATTGCAGAAGATGGGGTTAGAGCAGTAGCCCACTTAAATGCTATATATAAATAATAATAATAAAAAAAAAAAGCCACAAAACCCCACAAAAGCACTCTTTTCAAGATATGAAGCAATGGCCAGACAGAGGTGCCTAGCAGGCTAGGGGTCAGGCCACTCTCACTTTACCTTTCAAAGTACAATTGGTTTCCCCACCAAGAGTGAAACACATGGTTCTTATTGCCATTGTTATTGACATTTACCTAAATGTGAAGAGGAGGACCAGAGTGGGGAGCACTTGAGACAGACAGATGATGGTGATTAGGGCAATATTCTCAGAGATGAGATCAGATTTAAATTTCTTCAGAGAGACAAAGAAATTGAAAATACGTTTCTCTTTATTCTGCATAAACAACTGCTGAACTGTTGCTTAGGTAGAGACACAAGAGGACAGAAAAACAGTTAAATCTTCCTGGAGCAGGAATGTTATCCCCTCAAAGCATGTCATACAACTAAGTTCTTCACTTTGGTAAAGAAAAAGAAATAAAACTGTTTGACCTGTTCATTTTTTTCCCTGTCCTTAGTGTTTTAGCTCACCTTATGAAGCAATTTAGGTAATAAAGTCAAGCAGAAAACAAGTGCTTGACTTCCTTTGTGCTACAGCAAGCAGGAGCAGATTCAGCTGCTCATGCAGCCACTGCTTTCCACCTTGTATAGTCATTTGCACCTGTGAAAACTGTGTTTAATAATACACGTGCCCCAGAAGGGCAGCATTTTGTATGTACTGAGCACAGGCACAAATGACAACTCACTGCTCAGGGCAGGAAGGTATTTGCTTTTCCATCTGTTTTCCTCTGTGTGCGAAGAGGCTAATTCAGAATACCCTTGACATGGCTGTACAGATCACTTGGCCAACTACATGTCAGAGACAATTAGTGAAAAAGAGAAGAAGGCTTTCCTTTGGGGACTCTGAAGGCAAGTAGAGGACAGGCGTTAGCTGAACAGTGTGAGTCAGGGCGAGGTTGTTCTATATCTGAGTTGCAGCTCAGCTTCTTTTAGCCATAAAGTTATCAAAAATACAATGTTGAATTTTGTTTGGGTTAGTAGTTCATTCCCAAATGCTTCAGTGATTTATGACCTGGAGACTGAAAAAAAACAATTGCTTTGTCTACCTGTTAAAACTCTGTCCTGAGTCAGAGGGAAGAATAAGCTATTGGCTAGGATGAAGGTCTGGGACCAGAAAGATCTTGGGTTTTCTCCCTTTCCATCATTAACATCCCATGTGACTTTTGAAATTTGTTTTCACTTGCATCTTCAGTGTTATCCAGGTAACTAGTTTAGATTCAGAAGCTAAGTCTAGTTTAGATTCAGAAGTCTTTGTAAAAGGTGGAAAATCACTTCTTTCCTTTGCTGGGGTATGGTGAGAAGGAATACATGGGATTCTGAGTAGCTTAGCTATCAGCATAACAGGTAGATCAATAGCTAGACCAGATTCAAGATTCTGATGATGGATGACATGAAGGGATATACCAACAGAGTTTAGCAAAAGCTTAATGAAGCTTTTGCACAGCAGGAACTAATAGCTATTATCACCTCGCTGCTTTGTACATTCATCAGTTGATTTTTTAGGTGTGGGGAAGAAGAGGAAAAAGCAGGGTTTTTATTTTTTTTTCTGTTTCAAGCTGATATCCTGATTAAATAACCAATTTAATTGTAATTAAATTGCGGAGATTGTGTGCACAGCATTCCCAACTGCTTGTCACAATATGCTAGATCACATTGCTGAAGGACCAGAAGAGATCTCCAAAAGCAGACTATGGTCCTTGAGAATTATAGGCCCTATGAAGCTCTCCTCCTGAAAGGAAAACCTGCTTATTTTATCTGGTTTGAGCAAGCTGAGCTAGGAAGTTCTAGAAGTTACTGGTAGCTAAACTGGCAAGAGAACAAGGCAATTTTACCCTGCTAACTGCTGAGCAGGTTGTTAAAGGGTAAGGTTCCTTGATCCCCGATTACCAGAGATGGTGATGCTCTCATTGCTCATCGCACTGTGCTAGAAAATGGAAGACCATTCAACACACGCAGACACAAGGGTGGATTCAGACAAATCTACCAAGGAAGCGTGAGACAGTAATGGTCAGCATGATAAGTAGCAGAAGGAAATTACTATTTTCACTTTGACTCACTTTAATTGTTCAATAGCTTAAATCATGAAAGTTCACATTAGAAGTTGTGCAGCAAAGTCTACAAGGCATTGCAGAAGTGGATGCTGCTATCAGGATGTCCTGGGAGCTATGACTATATTTCACACATTCCTGTGCTAAGAGAAGACTGAGCTTCCTGATTTTGGTATCCTTCTATTTCATCACTAGTGCTCCTTCCCTGGCCTTAAATAACAGAGATAGTTTTTCACTTCCCAAGATACCAATACTGTTTCCCAGATAGCTGTTGAAATGGACACTGATGAAGGTTATATTGAGATGATAATATGGGAACACTAGTGTACATCAACTTGAGCCTCACTCTGCAAGGCCTGTGATGCCACTTGGATTCAGAAATCGATTCTGCTAATTTTTGCCAGCTTTGTTAATGTCTTTCCCAATGCTGATGCATGGCTTTGGGTAATTTTTCCCTGGTGCCTCCTTCTCCTGATTTCTCATTTTCTCTGACCAGAGAAATCCAATAAGTAGTACTGAAAGTTGATAAAATCTATGGGCTTTCACATTTGCAGAGGACTGTGCCAACTCTGCAGAACTTCAGGATATATATGTGTAAGAAATTATAACTAGATATGCATGGATACATATGGGTCACATGAGCAATGTACACACACACATATATACGTGAATACACATGTCCTTTCAAAGGAAAGTTTGCTTCAGTTTGCTAATGTGTACACCACTTATATTCTCATAAATTTTCCCTTAACTGTATTTTGTAAGAACCACAGCACGTTGTCAAGCATAATAGTTTTTATCAGCAAAAATAAATTCACAGCTGTAATTTCCTTTCAAATAGTGAATCAATTTCTTTCTGGTAGCTTTTATTCCATATTTCTCTCTTAGTGACTATCATTTAATTTCAGAATAGCTTATTGCTGTTCTGCGCTGACTTTGGAGATAATTTTCTAAACTATTTAAAAGAAAATGGATGTCAGGCTTTCTAGTTCATATCAACTTTCTTCCTGAAATTCCCATACAGATAACATTGCGCGCCCTAGGTGTATACAACAGTAACTATTGATGGAACGGAAATAATTAAATTTACATTTGAGACTATTATTCCTATTCTTATCAATTTGTGAATGACAGAAACCCCAATGTTCAGATTAGTAATCAGGGTCCTAAATTGTCTTTGTTTTTCACTACTGTAGGTAGTGGTAATGTAGGTAATGTTTTTCATTAAAGGTAGTGTTTTTCACTACAGTAAGTAATGGCAACTATGAAGAACATGTGCATAGTGAGGGGAAGGGGGAAATACCCAAGCAATAGCCTTTTTACCTGTGCTTTGAAAGTGTAACTTTAATTGAATACATGTAGTTCAAAGCAAGAAAGACTTCTATGTCCAGATGAGAATCCCCAAGGCTGGGTAATACCAAGTACTGACTTGGTGTATAGTACTGCCTGTCTCTTCAGGTTTGCTTAGGAAGTGTTCAGGGCTGAGCTCACAGCAAAGAGCTGTGTGGTGACATCAGGTATTATCTGCATCCAGCCAGCCTCGGAAAAGCACCATCAACTCAATCCCTTGTACCATGGTTATTTGGTCTGTTTAATTCAGCCACATCCTATGGGCAGATTCAGACTCAGTAGCTGCAAACTCCAGGTTTCTGTTCTATTATGTTCCTCATGCTCATCACACCAGTAGAGCAAGCCTCTTCCTATAAACCATTTTTTGGGCACATATGGGTAAAGTTTTCAGAGTGATATTGAACCTCTGTGAATTCCACTGTAATCAATAGACCCTGGATGCTTAACATGTTTACTGCTTTAGCTGATATTAAATCCGCTTGTACCCTGCACGTAAGTGAAAAGAGTTGTATTAAGGCAAGCCTGCTTTGTAGGCTTTGGAGTAACTACAGTTCTCTCAGACACACACTCCTTGATTACAAAGTCACCATTAAAATTACATTATAGGATGTGAATGGGGTCAACAATACTAGTAAACAAGAAGTAAGAGCAACCATTAAAAGACATTTGCTGGCGGGTAATCTTTGTAGTCTTAGAGGAGGCCAGGTAGGTCACTGAATGTGAAATTGTAAGATCAAGAAATATAATAAATTATTAATTGTCATAATTTATTATTTATTTCCTCAGTGCTACAGTTTACCCAGAGCCTTATAGGCAAACAAAAGGATCAGAGTATTTAAATCAAACTTACATTCTGACATTTTAGTTTTGTAGTATTTATAGGCAACGTTTTATCATAAATTTAGGGTGATATTCAAAGGACACTCATGTCAATGGCAAATCTCTCTTGTAATTAAAATAGTAGCCAATTAAGGTTCTCTAATCAGCTTTATTCCTACCATTCCAGCAAATGACTTTGTCTACAAACCAGATTAACCTCCTGGCTTCCAAACTGTTTTACACTTCCTTACTCAGCAGTATTTTTGAAGGGTATATTCTATAGAGAGGATTTTAAATTATTTTTTACTTTCAAGACATTCTCTGGAAAACTTGTTCCCCATTTCCCATGGGGACAGAGCAGGTGGGTAAGTGCTACCACTGCAATGTCCCAAGTAGTATCTTGGAGATGTGCACACATGCACACACACGCGTGATTTTACCTTCCCTTTGTGGCTAAGGGTGAAATGAAAATGAAGGGAATTTTTCCTTTTGATGGACACAAGCAGTTCATACCTGGTGGAAAAAAAATTCATTAAAAAAAATAGGAAAGAACAATTATTTTACAGGATTGAAGCCTTGGAAAATGTTGCTCTGTATTGCAAGCTGGATTGTAGAGTTGTGTGCTTTCAGTGAATTCTGAAGGAAAGGAATTTTGTTAAGCTTTGCCTTCTGTCAAAGACGACTAACCTATCCTTTTATTAATAGTGAAAACAGCTTATATTGAATGATAAAGACTTTAAAAAAATCTAATCTACCATTTACTAACGTTCCTTACCCATCCAAGACCAGCAATTCACCTCATGTATTACATCAAACTAAGGACTTGTTAATTTGTTCAGCTGCAGTCTGGACTAATATAAGTTGGTGGAAGACTATTAATAGAGACTAGCTCAGTGGTCTCATGTCAGCAGAGAAAGCACATTGTTTTTGCACATGAGATGCTGACAGAAAGCTGACAGCCACAACTATGAGAGGTAAAATGCCACAGCAGTAGATGTGTCTATTTATATGTTTAATTAAAGAGTGAATTAATTCCTGCTTGGAGAGCAGGAAACTTTTGGCATCTCCAGAATCTGTTGCCTGAACCAGTTGGGAAGTAAAACTCATCCAGATACAGAAAATAAAAGCCAAGTGCTAGGCTTTTCCAGAGTATCTCTGACTATCCAGAAGATAAAGAAGGTTGCCCTAAAGAGTGTATAGTGCCTAATATTCTATTTCTGTAATCAGAACTAAGATATTAGGTCATGCAAAGTGGATGACTTAGCATTAAAACACTTTGCATGACAAATAAAGAGGAAGCCAATAATTTTCTTTCTAAGCATAAGTGTGAAACAAGAGAAGTCCAATATTCTTTAGTTATTAACGAGACCTTTGCTTGTTTTTATGAGTCCCCCTGTACTTCAGAAAAGTGTGCTGGTGATGGAGCACAAGTCGGGTATTTACAAGCTGAGAGAAATGAATAGCCTGTCGGATTCTGACAAATTATCCTTGGAGAGGAAAATAACTCCATAAGAAATATAGTTGGTGTTAAACTTAATAAAAACAGACCCTGATGGACTCCCCTTGGAATTGTGGCGGACCTTTCCCATGCACTCTATCCCTGCTCCTGTCAGAGAGCTTCCATGAACTCATAATAGGTATGAAAAAAATATTCCTTTCAGCCATTAAAACATAATTACTTTTCCCTTCATCCCAGAAAAAAAAAAAAAAGAAAAAAAGAGAAACTCGCAGGTAAGGCCCTATCTGATAGTGTGACGGCTGGATGAAGGACTCACAATTCTAGCTAAAATATGAGGACCTTAAACTACCTACTTTTTTTTCCAGAGACTCAGCAAGATATGTTAAGAAGAATTTGCTGCTCTAGTGGGAAATCCATAGAATTTGCTTACCTCAAGGAAAAGCCATGCATACTGTCCAGCTCCATGCAAAAACATTTCAAAGGGTCATGTAGAGCTACTGCACACGTTCAACTTTCTGGAAATACACTTATGCAGGTTACATTGAACGTTAATATCTGTCCTAAAGAAGATGCATCACCTTTTCATCCTTTTTGGTGAGCACCTGTCGAGATTTTGACTACTTTTGCAAGCAGCTGGTGTGCGCTGGGACTCAGAAAGCCATTACTTGTCCTCAGGAAATGAATTGCCTTTCCAGAGAGACGCCAGGCAGGATGGAAAAATGAAAGTTACTGCAATGCACAGAGAGATGTGGGGCTGGCAGTGAGAGATGAAATCAAGGCGTCCTGGGTTTGAAAGCTACACGTTGTGTTAAAAATGTGCTTACTGGAAAGACCATCAGGAGGAAGCCAGATCTTTCATCTGGTCTGTCACGAAATTGCTGTAAATAGGCAGTGTGATTCAAACTTGAACTTACATGCAGTTTCTGATTTTTGGGGTTCAGGGGTCACTTCGCAACAGCAGATGTGAATCTGCCGTGGTGGTTTGGGGTCTTCTTTTGCATCACTGCCTGCCTGGTGCACAGGAGGGTGCAAGGGTCCCTTTTCTGTGCAGCCAGGACACAGCAGCGCCTGTCTGCTACAAGCGCTGAATTATTTGTGGTTGTACCCACCATCATCCATAGATTATATTAAGACCTGTTAAAACTGTAAAATTAACAGCAAGTGCGTAGCAGTACAAGCCTCTTTTGCATGGTTTATGGAGGTCTGGAAGGATTTACTTCTTCCACCCAGAAAATTTTTTCACTAACCCTCAAAGATTTACAATTCCCCATAGCAGGAAAAAGTCTACTCCCAGCTTTATTTGAATATCTGTTGATAGATCAACAGATCTTTCTGCTATGAAATCCTCCCTTTGCCACTCTCTTCCTTGTCTAAAATGTGGATTGTGTGGACTCAAAAATACCTAATTCCTATAAGTATTCTCTTGGGGGGAGGGGGTAAAAGAAGGAATAGACAGAGAGAAAGTCAGTTGATTTACTTTCTCTATAGGGCATATTGCAAAGGTTGAATGTTGGATTATGTCTACAGCAAGGATTCTAGGCTTAGGTTGTCTGATGTTTACAGACTAATGATGTGTTATGGAATTGATTTTCCATCAGCCTTTTCAGGGATATCACTCCTTTTTGTTCTTCTAATAGACAACATCACCTTTAGAACCTCTGTCTCTGCATCTATTAACTGGCATATGTATTCCTTTCCTTTCCCCTCACTATTTCATATGCTATAACTTGATATGAATCTAGTTTTGCAAATGGCTAATATCTTAATAATAGACTGGTGAGATCCAGATACGAGCATTTTTCAAAAAACAGAAAAATTGCTGGGCTGAGAATGATGCTTTCACAATACAGACAGAGCACTGGGTGTGGTACACTGTAGCCACCAGCCTTGGGTTTGATAGAAAATTACAGTTTAGTATTAAGAATCTGATTTAAAAGAGTGTCTCAATACAGGGTTTTGAACTTAAGCTATTAATTCCTATTAGTTTCTCTCAGATACACTGGTATTAAAATATGCATATTAAGTAAGTATATAAATTTTAAAATACATCCTGAAAGATTTTTGTGGCCTTTGGATTAAGCCCAAATTGATTTATACCAGTAAAATTCTTAGTATCTTTTAAATCATACAAGAAGAGGACTTTGCTGGGACATCTGAATCCTTGCAAGTAAAGAAGTAGCTAAGAAATGGTGGAAGATTTTGAAATGTGTTATTAATATATATTACAGGAAGGGGAGAAACCGGCTCCAAGTATTTTTTCTGGGAGATTTTTGGTTACATTTCATTCACCTATCCGAACCTCCAAGTGTTGTACTTACCCCTGTAGTAAGCATACTCCAATATATGTGGGGACATATTTCATGCTGAAATTAGAAAGTTGCTGAGTTGATATCACCTGCTCTGTCTTTGATGTATTCTCCTCTGTTAGCAATCTGTAATACCATCCAGAGTTATGCAAAGCTGACTGAAGGTTGTGCCAAGTTCAGATGAAGTGTCTATTTATCAATTGTAGGTTTCCTGCTGGAGCACAAGATGTTAATATTGAATATGCCTAATAGCATTTTTCAAACTCAGAGAGTCCTGTCTCATTGCTGAGCATTTTGAAACAGAAATCTCAAATGATATGGGCATTCTGCATTAGAAAACGCCTCCCCAGCTTTCTGTAATTGTGAATTTTGATAATACGTGGTTCTCCCCATAACATTAGCCAGAAAAGGGGACTGAGGAGTCCAGGTTGCCTGCAAAATGGATATCAGAGTTTAGCTTTGTATGACCCAAAGAATACTTGTTAACTATATAATGGCTGCATACAATACTGGGGGCTGTTAATTATTTACTTGTCTTAGGAGTAAGTGTAAATTCTCACCTGTCTTGGGAGAGAAGTGTAAACCACTGATACTGTAACGGAAATTGTTCTTCATGTATCCGTTTGTCATCCTCATATACTTTGAAATTGGACAAGGTTTTAAAAATTATAATTTTGTTTGCCTAAAACACCCCAAAACCTATTTAATCTACTTCATCTTGCTATCCTGTCCTCCCTCATATAGCTTTTGAGCTCCATGACTGATTTTAACCAATTTTCAGTGACTGTGTATCCATCTCAAAAATAAGTTATTTCTCCAAGTTCTACAAAAATAGACATGAAATGTCTGCATTAGGAACACACACTGCTTTTGTATTGAAAACAGGGGAAAAAAAAGAGGAAAATACCTTCATTTGTCTGTCCCTTTCCTCCTATACAGGAAGGAGATGTTATGAATGCCTCCTTTGTGTGAAAAACTTCTGATGGAGTTCACTTTATTAGGCACCAGAGAATCCAACTACAAGAGACAAATCCATACGAAAGCAAGCTTCATTAGTTTCATTGCTCGTGGAAGTGCTTGTTAATGCAGACACTCCATTTTTAAAATGTGTTTCTCTGAGCAGGGAAACTGTCTAGTGGAATTAAAGCTACGTAGAAGACGGGCCCCTTGCCAGTTCAAAGGAACACAAATTAAGGCTCTGATGTTGGTAGCACTTATGCATGTGCTTAATTTTACAAACCAGCGGGAGTAGTCATAGATCTGAACTTGGAACACATTTGTAAGTGTTTGCAGACTGGGGACTTTGGAAATAAACATAATTTTGTGATATTGTATATTTGTACTATGTAAACTGAGTATAGCACTTGAAGATGCACATCTGAAGTTAAACTGGAAACGGGCGTTTAAAGATTCTGCAATGAAAATATATATTCCATATTTTTTGATGAGTTGGTTTAGTGGTTGCAAAGTCTATACAAATTGCTGCTGTCTTTAATGAAAATTGTTGGTTATTTTGGAGAGAAATTAGTAGATGCCAAGTTAGTTACATTCAACAACAGTAACATTAGACTCACTGTAGTAGGGGGAAAGGAAACAATAATAGAGGGGTAGAAAAAAGGCTGTGAACTTGCAAGATGTATGCAAATGCAGACTATTTATTTTCATTTTTTTCCTCCACACTTTTTCCTTCTTTTGACATCCCATGCTGCATTCAGAAGACTTTATGCTCTAGAAAGGAATTTCACGGAGTATGCGGTATTCTGTATGTAAGGAAAAGGATATTTTTCCCATTCTTGGGAAGCAAGTAAAAGTGAGCCATCAATTTAAAAGTATAAAAAGACACCAAGGAACAAGAGATTTGAGAATGGTGCACGGGAGGGTCACCATAGCAGACAAGACAGTGGCAGAGGTACAAAAAGTGCGGCTTAGACAACCAGTGGATCAGGGGCAGAAGCACCAAGAGCACAGCTCCCAGTTCCTTATGCAGAGCACTCTCTGCCAGCCCAGTGGCAATAACACAATACTGAGAATTCAGTATTGCAGGCTAAGCCTATGAGATGCCACAAGCCATGGATGTCAAACTGCTCTGTGTATTTATGCAGTTAGGGTCTGCAGCCCTGTGACCACAACAGGCTCTTGTTCTTCGTATTTGAAACTCAAATGCCAGGTCTTGAGCTGGCACAAATCACAATACGTAGGGTCTGACTGTTTTATACCAGATGGAGATTTGGTACTATACATTCGCTTTGGTTTGAAACTACAATACTGCAAATCATTAACTGTCTCTTCAGAAGCACCTAAGTGGATGCAAAAATACCCATATAAAGATTTAGGCAAAATTTATTTGAAGTGTTCATCCAACCTTCTGTAAAAACATGTATCCTGGAAGGGGTATGGACTCATCAGAAATTCAGCATAGATGGACTCAGATCATACCTCAAATGAATCAGAAACACGCTGCATGTTCCTCCCCATTTAGGACTTCAGGATCTTATAATTTAAGTCTAAATATTGCAGCATGCATTTGTCTGTGACAATGACCTACTGCATATTGTTTGAAAATAGAAGGGGATGATTTTTCAGACTCTGAAAAGATGAACAGGTAAGTGAGGCTCCCTAGGAATGTTTTATCACACAAGCTTTTCTTCCAACATAATTAATGAAAATGTATATAACAGTTGTAGAAACAATTTATTGAAAAAAAACCCTCAGATTTTAGCCTGATACTCTTCCTATTTATATTAATATAGCTCAGGAATATCTCCCTCTGAATCAAAAGGCAAATTATCAGCTGATTTTTTGTTAGCTCACTGTGATAAAACTAATGGAGCAAGAATTAGACCCTTTCCATTAACTGCTATCTGTTCTTTCACATTTGAAGTTAAGATTATATCTTACTGTAAGTGTAACAAAAAATTACAGCCATTCTGCTGAGTGATTTCACTGACCTTAGTTTTTCTATGAAAATAATTGACATCAACATCACAATATCCATTTGGAGTAATTTTTATGTATGTCTTGCCTGTGGATGCCAGAAAATTTATCAGTGCTTCCTTACCATTCTCAGAAAATGGATGCTGTATGAAAAGCAGAAAAATCCCAATACCAGGCATAGCTCTTTCTCTGAGGTTTCTCAGAATAAATTCAGCATTATCCATAAAGAAGAAGAAGAGCAAGTGGGGTGGAGGTGAGTGAGGGGAGACACTGTAAATCCAGGTGTCATTTTTGTTTGATTAAGAATTCCTTTAGGACCAAAGAAGAGAACATTTTGTAAAAGCCCTGCAAAATTAAATCTTAGAAGGCTGAGGAAAAAGTACTGACACTTTCCCCATTTGCTGGGAATAAAGTGGAAAGAAATTTCTCTTGCTCTATTTTTCATAGACTGCCATTATTATGTTTATATGCTTCTTTTCCTGCACTGTGTATTTTGGAAAACAACCTCAATCTTTTCAATGGCATCTGCAGAAAGATGCAGAACTCTTTGTTCACACATTTTGAAGCTGTTAGCCTAGTTTGTAGTCCATAGGATTTTCTGCAAGTTTGTACTATTCATTGTGTTGAAGCACCTGGTTTCTGTTAAAGTCTGATTAGATTTTAATGCTGAACTTTCTTAGGCTTCTTAGAAAATCCTAGCTACCAGGCATAAATAATTTCCAACTAGTTCAAACAGCCATGACTTGCAATTAAACAGAGGTATGTAGAGGGTAGGATAGAACTGTGAAATCCTGATCTAAAATGAAGGTGACCCAAACTTCAAAGAAATTTCAATGAAAGCTGAAAGTTGCATTAGTTCAACTGTTGACAGCCTGTCCTGGCTACAGACTTAACACAGGACTTTCAGTATGCACTACAGACAGTAAAATGCCTAACATCTGCATAGCATATACACACTGAAGTGTACAGATCTTGCAGATATGTGGTTAAAAACAAGTGGTTGGGTCTGAAAATGAGTTATAACCTAATACTGCATTCTGTTTGCATTTTGTACCTGAAAGAATGACCACTGAATAACCAAAAGAGATGGAAAGCAATGTTTCTGTCTGGGAATGTAGAAGTAGTAGAGATGGATCCCAGAAGGGAGCTTGGCTGGTCAACCACTATGTCTCCAAGCAACCTTATTACAGAACTGCTTTACCTCCCCCAGGTATTTCCACTAGTTTGTAGAGTAAAAACCAGAAGCTTTAACATCGTGTTAGAGGCTGGCACTTATTCTGACTGGGGGAAACTTAAAATGATTTCTGTCATGTGTTTTGGACCTCAAAATAATCTTCCCTAGAATATGAGAGATGATACAGCAGAAGGAAAAGAAACCCCAGAGCCAGACCAGTGACATGAGTTGCATGTATAATGCCTCCAGCAAACCTAAAAAAAACCCTCAAAATTCAATGTGCAAGTTAAGGTAGACCGTAAGTTTTAACTTTGGGACTAGAACCAGACAGACAGCAGATTACTCAGTCTTACTCATGCAATCCCGACACTATATTGCAATGTCTATATATTTTATACTGGTGGGTTGTCTTTTCATATGATGTCTCTGAGGTATTAGGCACTGGCAGCAACAAGCATGTGAGAGCTGGTTTTGTTTTTGTGGTTTTTTGTTCATAATAATCATCTTTATGGTAACCTGCATCAAAATCCCCCTTTCTTGTCTCTCATGTCTCTTGTTATTACAACTTCTTAAGCAAGCAGGGCAGTGTTACCTTTCCTGTCTTACAAGTTATTTAAGGGATCCTGTTGCAGCAATAAATAATATTTATTAAACATTAAAGAAGAAAAAAATTATAAACTTTGATCCTGCTTCTGGTGAAATCATTAGTAAAACTGTCATTGATTTCTAGCCAGCAGGAGAGTTTTTCTTCATCCTCTTTACAAAATAAAGGCAGTGGAATCATCCTTCGGCATTAACAATGAAATGCAAAACTGAGTTCAGCAACAAAACATTCAAGACTTTTCAGGCATGAAATGACAGTAAAATTTAAAATCATTAAAGCCAGCAAAGTATTCTCTCATGTTATTGGGCAAGCTAAAGCTATTATTGTTTCTTTTCCTTTTGTATTTTTCTTCCACTCTCCTTCCCAGGAGAAAGCTTCCATCATTTCTCTTACTTAGATCACCACCTTCTTAACTGTTGTACATATTCTCTTCAGATACTGAAAATGGAATAAAAGCACTTCTTAGTCTCTCCTTAAAATTTTCAGCATAGGAATAACCAGGTACTGATTAATCAGAACATAACATTTAGAACATCCTTAAAACTAATATCTAAACTATGGAATATACATGAAAATAATGCCCCTCCTGATTTTTAGATCAAACCACAGCAATCACTGTCACATTGGATAATGTGGGCTGAGCAGCTTTATTCCATAATTTGTTAATCAAGCCCATACTCTTTGGTTGTACTTTAAGTTGACTGCTTTTGATTCAAGGGTATTACAGAGCAGAAAGTCCCTTTAATTTCAAGAAAAGTTATTTTAATGGCTAGAAATGTTCATTTCAAATTTGAATTAGCCTCACTTCAGCAAAATCTTTCTAATATCTTTTTTTTCTGCTACATCAAAGACTTGTTTACCACCCCAATTTCCTCATCCATCACTGAAATAGAGCCTGCTCTTAGGTGTAAGAAATTGAGCCTGCAAGATAGCATAAGAGGCTCCTGCTGACACAGAACCAATATTTATGGTAGAGCTATGATAATATGCCCCAATAGCAAATCTGTCCTGGGATATGGATATTATTTAATGGTTCATTGTGTCATTCTTGTGGACATGTGTAAAGAAAGACAAAATAAAAAGAATCCATGTTGACTCATCGTCTTTATTAATTACAGCTCTTTGGGAGCTCTGCAGTCATTCTGATAGAGTCTGCAGCCCTTAGTCATTGTATCTGTTGCAGGGCTGCCATGAGCAGCCCGTCTCTCCACATTTAATTCCCCTTGCCATTTAACTCCAGTAGTGTACTTCTTTATGGGGTAAACAAGGGTTATTCAAACGCATGAGAGGTGACAGAAGGTGCTCCTCTTGTCACACCATCCCAAATTCACCTTGCTGTTGAGACCCACCGGCAAAGCTCCTTGGGAAATAGCTCCCATGGGAGAACATATTTAACAGATCCAAAAGCTGGCTTTCACGATTCATACACTTTCTTCAAGTACCATGAATTTCCATAACAAGTGGCATCTGTCTTATCACCCTGGATGCAAGCAAACAGCTGGGGGAAGCCAATCATGAAACTTTGGGTCAAACATGCAATGTTTTGCTCACAAATCCAGATCCCATTTGCTGTGATTCATTGGTCATAAGGGAAGCTATAGAAAAGTGCTGTGATATCTTTCCTGGTGACGGTCTCCGAACACTTCTTTTACATCGGTCTACCATCTGTCTCAGGATTTATGGTGGCTTTGCTATTGTTCAAGCCAAGGAAATTTTAGTACTCTTTTTCAAATAAAGTCTTAAATTAAAATAAAATGTTCTTGTGTGTGTTTGCAGAGCAGTAATACTAGTGCTGTGACATAAAGGCTTACTGTGAAGAAGGCATGCAAGGAAGAAACCGAGGTGGTGATGCAGAAGTCTCAGCCAGGGTAAGCAGGGATCAGTGGTCCAACTGACCCTACTGGCTTGTTCATCCAGCTGGGACATCATTTGTGTTCCAAAGCCAAAGAGGAGGGGGAAAAAAAAATGCCATGAAGAAAAACAACACCTCTTTTTTTTTTTATTTTTTCTCTAGCAGCACAGATAAAAATCATCTGTGCTTGAAATTTCAGAAGCTGCATTTCAATGCATTTTAGAAAGGAAAGAATCCTACTTCTTATTCTTTTAAATGTGAAATGAAGGTGGAACTTTAAGTCAAACATGCTGGACAAAGTCAAACAACTACTGTGCTGGACAAGGGCGCCCCAGCCTGTTGGTGTTCTGAGGGATGTTCCTATGGAGAATGCATATGCAGTTATTTTCAGGGAAGGGAATTTCGTAGCATCTTTACCATTATCTGCTCTGTCTTGTGGTTGGTTGACAGGCGCACTCGAACGCATGGGAAGGGAATGTGGATAGAACATTTTCCTCTTTTGACACACAAAATATTGCACTGTGCCACTATCTAGTAATGGAAAAAGGAAAGAAGAAAAAAGATTGCTGTGATATATATATGAATAAATCAGCGTGCTGCTTCATCTCTTTGCTAAAACACTAACTTCAAGTGACATGGAGGCACCAATTTTAGTCGTGTTTTCTTCAGACTGCTCTCAGCCTTGCTTAAGTAGAACTTCAACAATAACGGGTATTAATTTAGACATTTACATATACTCTTTAAAACTAGAGCAAGCAAAGTGACTGTGGATTTGTACTGGAATTTGAGACATCAGCTTTTGAGATAACATTGAGACATGAAAATTTAAAATAGGACCTTCTCTTTTGTGCCTACACTAATTGCAAAAGCATTTCTTATTTGGAATAATTGTCCCACAGGTTTTTCTTTTCTGCTATATATAAACCTGCAGGGAAAAAAAATAATTGTAAAAAAGCCAAGTTTCTAAGAATTAGCCTAAATGCCAAAATGCAGTTCATAATGTTCACAGCCAAAAATTAGTTTCCTTCTCTCATTCTTTTCCATGTCACACCTTTTTCCTCTTATGCTGCAATTGTTTATGCTCTTTACACAGTCTGACTAAACAAGTGACATAGAACCAAAGCCTAAACAAGGAATATGTTCATTTAGAAAGGTTCTACTTTGGCAATGCTGTCTTACTATGCAACAAATGTTGTGTCTGATGTAAGTAAGACTTAAGCTTTAAATTTTCCAGTGCAAAATTGTCGTTTAAAAAGAAATTTTTGGCAATATACTGCCTAGAACTCTGGCTTCACAGTGATGTACCTGATTTAATATGTCATGTTTTAATAGGCAAGCCATTTACCTGTTTCGATATGAACTCTACCTACCATGTAATGTATTTATTTCAGCATAGTCTAAGGCATCTCTAGCCCAGGATATATGTTTCAATTACATTTCAGTGCAAAACACATCCACTGCAAGAATCTTCATACTCCAGGATCTTGAGTAATGAAACATTTTAAGTGCCGGAGATCCCAGTACTGAAATCTTTATTTCGGCAATCTCCCACAAAGGCAAACATTTCTCTTAGCAACTTTGATCGATACCCCAATATGCCAGACCAATAAGCTTTAACAGAAATGTGGATTCCTTCTGTTTCCATCAATAAAATATGTAGTTAATTGAAAACTGAAAACTTTATTAATTTAGGTTTGATTTTTTTTTCCATTCAAATTCTATCTATCAGACATATTTTCAGTAATGCATGGATCTGGCCCTCATCTAGCATGAAGCAGGGGAGCTCTAGTAAGACTTACAATATTGAATCTAAGATCCAGAAGGCAGAAATGGCTGGAAAATGAAATAGCTCATGTATACAGGCTGGTGAATTTACTCTATATATACCAACTACTTCTGTGCAAGTACTAGGTTAGCCTGTTAATTAAATTGGAGCCTATAACATCCATCTATTCCAAGTAGAAAAGTGATGGTACCATATAACCATGACTTCCTCGGAAGTTATGAGACCTCATGAGGTCTTCCCACAGCAGGAGCCGTCCAAACTGCTTCCAGGTCTGTCCCAGCACTGCTCCCAGAGCCAGAAGGAGCCAAGGAAAAGCAAAAACTGGAGGAGTCCAGACAAAACAACAGCCTGATTTTGTACCCTCTTGCAGCAGTTTTATGCCAGTGTAAATCTGTGGATGGGTCTGCAATAGTAATATCTCTGGGGGGAAAAAGCAAGCATGAAAAAGACAAATTCAAACAACTTAGAGTGTGTCGCATCATGAGCTGGCTTTAGAGACTCAGGTTGAGACAGGATACTGCATTAATGTCAGGAAGAAAACCTTTATCACCATAACCTAGTAGAAAAGCAGCCATATCTGAAGCCTTACAAAGCTGAGAATAAGCATGTGATTTATTCTGATATTTTTTTCATGCAGCTGCAATTAATCTGAAGGGCTGTTTAAGTAACTATTTAACAAAGTTGCAAATTATGGTGCTGCAGTCTTGGTATGGCCATTGGACTTTTTTGTTCACAGAAGTTGTCTCCTACTAGAGTTAAATTCTGAAGCAAGTGAAAATAATCTAGTAAAGACGGGAAATAGATACAGATATATGAGATTTATATGCATTCACATTAACAGAGCTTCTCTTACAAATCCCCATTAATCAAGCATTCCATCAATATAAAGTTTTCCATTAAATTCAAAGAGGAACTGTAGCAAGTGTAATCACAGAGCCTGTTTAATACAGTGCAATGATGCCAACATTTCTATCTCATCTATCTAGCTGCAAAGCTTTTTCCCTATTGAGCTTTGTCACTGAAGTAGCTGAACAGCTCAGTGACAGAGTAGAAATTTCTCCCAAATATGTACATGGGGGGAAAAAAAAGGCAAAAATCCTCCACTCTAAATTTTTGAAAGCAAAGACAGCAATAGCAGAATTACAAATTTCAGTACAGGATGCTTAGTTTTTCTGGGCCCACAGCTCATCAGTTTTAACATGCCTCAAACATAGCTGTACAACTTCTTCAGGTGACTTCTGGACACTTCAAAGGAGTAGAAGTGAAAAACTTCAGTACCTGGGTGAGGCACAAATGGAAAAAGTGGTTTTTTGTTTGTTTGTTGGGGTTTTTTAAGTATTTGTATGTTTTACATGGTTTTTATTGTCCAGAATCAATATAGCAGAGAAGAGGCTGAAACAAGCAAAAGAGACAAAAGGAAAGGATTGAGAAATTCAGATCTCATAACGAAGTGCTGGGGAAGAAAATGACATTTTTTAAAGGAAACTTTATATAATCTTGTTAACATTAAATAGTAGATATTGAGTTGGATTAGACATGAGGGAGAAGAAAATGAAATGGAATGGCATAGGGAGGAGGGATGTTTAACTCACCCGGCCCCATTGTCAAGAAGTCAGTGAGAAGGGGAAAGGCTCCTCAGGGATCATTAGGCTCCAGGATGGTTTCTGTTCCCTCGATTACAGCAGGTTGTTAAGCAAGATGTGGAAGTGAGATGGGAGATATTCTGCCTCACGGGGTGCTATTTCATCCAAAAGAAAAACACTGGGTTTATTTCATTTATTTATCATCTCAAGCCATTTTGTTTGCATGTCCCTGATGGAGTTTTGTCCTGGTCAATCTTGTTTGCTTGAGGCTAAACATTCAGGGCTTCACTCTCCCCTCTGGCATCTTCAGTTTCCTGTGACAAACAGCATTTCCAACGAAACAGAATTTGTCTTTCATCTCTGAAAGAAATGAAAGTGAACACTGAAACATCGCATCTTTGAAAAATAGCTTGTGTTCTAGTTGGTCTTCAGTGAGATTTATAGTGTATTTCAGTATCACTGAGATTACAGGACAGTCCAGGAAGGCTCTTTTACATATTCTACTCCCGGTATAACTGGTGACGTAACCCAGTAGACTGGCAGGGTTGCAAAGTATGTTACTAGCCATGAACGTCTCCCATGTTAGCTCATCACACTTTGGATAATGCTAGCTCCCTTTTTCACTCATTCTTCCCAGCCCTGGGTCACCAGCTTTCCCCTTAGACTGGTGACTGTGATACAAGCCAGAAGACTTAACACAAAGTGCAGACTTTGCAGGTGAAGTGGAAAACAAAAGCCTCTGGGGGATTTACTAGGAATATCTGAGGCAGCAGATGAGTTTGCTTATGGGAGACCTTATTTTTACACGATCCAGAGCTCGAGGCCTGTTGCATGGTCCCAGAGAGGTGAGTGTCCCCATTGCTAGGTGAAATAGAAACAGTGAAATAGACGAAGCAGAAAATACAACAGACACAGTGAAAGGTTCAGAATCAATTTATTTCCCACTGCTGAAGATGATCATACATGCCTGACTCAGTGCTGTGCTCCACCATTCATGAGTTGCATGCTCACCCTTCAGTAGTGAAAGCTATTTGGTCCACATAGAGTATATGCATTCTGCCTGTGTACAAGTCTGGACAGACAAGGTGAGATCATATGTCCTCTCAGTAATGTTTTAGCACGGCTAATCTTGACTGTCTGATCTAATACCACAGTTTTCCCCATCAGGCATAATCGCAGTAATGCAAATAGATTTTGAGAGAAATGAGATCCAGGAGGAGACAGGGTTGAATAACAAAGGAAGAGTCTAACATTTTCATACAAGCGCAGAATAAAATCTTTACCATTTCTTACATTTATCTCCTGTGCCAGTTCCATGTCTTTCTGCAGACTGTCATGCAGACAATAATGAGGTTTCTCCTAAGAAAGTATAATATTTCTTCCCAAAACGACTCATGTGTTTCAAGTTAGATATGTTCTTAAAGGCATCCTTGACTCATGACCCGAGATATCATTTGTCAATGAAAATCTCTCTTCCTAGTTCTCTTTTGAAGCTAATAAGGCTGTGCATTTACACAGCAAATTCAATACATCTCGAAAACCCAGGTCTGCGAGCAGTACATTATTTCCTGCCTTTCAAAGGCATTTTAGACTAGGATATAATAGATTATCTTTTAACAAGTACTCCCCATAAAGTAAGAAAAGTCAGTATAGTGTAGACTTTGCTATCAACATGTTAAGAAACTGAGCTAAAACCCAATGAGATGTATTTTCAGGAGGGAAAAGGTGTATTCTTAAATCATGAGGCAATGAACAGAAAGTTAAATCACAGTGACGGCAAAAAGTACTTTAATTCAAAGTTAGCAGGTCAAGAAGGGCTATGAAGGATCCTCACATTTGCCCCAAGCTATTAATTCAGATAAAAACTACTAGCTGCTTCAGTTCTCAGGGATTTTATTTTCCATGTTTCTGCTTGTTAGCTCACACAAATGAAGAAAGGAATTTTTTTCTCCAAGACATAAGTTTCAATTGACTTGTCTAACTTAATGACTTAGACTGTATTTAGAAGATGTCCATGTTTGAGTGCCGCAGCAAAAGTCTAGAAAAATGGCCTCAGTTTATGTACATATCTATCTCCCATTCCCTTTTTTTCTCTGTCTATATCTTTCCATTCCTGCACAAGTAGTGCAAAGAGTAATGCCTGGCTGCAACTC
Organism: Neopsephotus bourkii; assembly: GCF_033783945.1. NCBI lineage: Eukaryota > Metazoa > Chordata > Aves > Psittaciformes > Psittacidae > Neopsephotus > Neopsephotus bourkii. The sequence continues at coordinate 2,572,957 of NW_026901568.1, forward strand.
TGTCCCCTCCATCCTATGGATACTATAAGCCCTCTGTGACACACTGCCTTCAGCATCCATGAAGATATATAGCAGCTGCCAGCATCTGTCCCTTGAGCTCCCCAGAGAACAATGAAGCAAATAATTTCTTTAATTATTTATCAAGGGCTGCTTCCTCAGTCAATAAATTTGCTTTGCTGTCTCCTGGAGGCCTGGATTTCTACTTTATGAGGTTCTTTTTCCACATGTATTTGAAACATGTTTTATTATTCATATTAATATCTACTGCAAGCTTGCTTTCTTTTTCTACTTTTCATCATCTGTTATTTTATTCTGTAAGATTCTTGTTGCCTTTTTTTGATGTGCCTGATATTTTACAAGACATGGCTTGACCTTTAATTAACCTTTTAACCACTCTTTTCGTTTGCTTCCTTCACCCATCTTTACATTGAAAAAACTTTGCATATGTATTATTTTAATTGACCACTCAGTCATTTAATTTCCTATCTATTGTCAGGATTTCACTTAGGGGAGAACCAGACTGATTTTTTGAGCGCAGCTCCTCCAAATAAGCATGTTTGCAGTTTTGTAATGAACTATTTTAATCAACAGCTGTGAAATGGCCAATAAAACAAATTTGTATTCAGGGCTTATGCAGTGGGAGAGAAGATTCATGAATTAAATATAAACACATATATATATGTGTATATATAATCCTTCTCGCCTTTTATGAAGTGGTGCCTGGTTTTGGCTCAACTCTCCAACTGCCAGTAGCAGAGTGACCTTCCCTTCCTTCTTCCCTCCCTCCATTTTGGCAGCCATACCCAAAAAGAATCAAGCCAACCCCAAACAAACACCTTGCAAATTGCTTGGCTAGTTTAAAAACTACAGGGGTTGTTAATTATTCTTATTGACAGCTAGGAATAGAATCAAACAGGAGTCAGGAGTGGGAGGAGGTGGGTGTAGGGAGGAGCAGAAAGTGCTTAAGTCATTGCTGCTTTTTCACCCATCTGCAGCATGGTCCAAAATAATCAGTAATCACTGACTTTATGTTCTTCATATAAAGATGTGCTATTTTCAGGTGCAGTGATATAATCTTGCACATAAGCATATTTAACTGGGAGAGAAGTCTGAAAAGTGTCACACGTAGCTCCATTTCTCTATACAACATCACAGTGATTTCCACATATTTCATCCCAGCAGAGCCTGCTTTTCTAATCAAAGGTATAGAGTGATAATTCAGCAGGAATTATTCTCTGAAAACAGCATGCTTATTTTTTATCACTACTTCCATATGCAGTTTATAGACTTTGTTTGCCTCAAAATTGTGCACTGAAATATGAAAGCAGCCAAATCCAAGAAAAGCAGACAGAGGAGAAAAATGAAATCGAGTAAATCTTACAGAGAGAATACAGCCTTCTCTTTTATGCCTATACAAAACAAATAGGGAAATATTAATTGCATCTTGAAAAATAATGCCATCTGATCCACTAGAGATGATGGCTTTGATTGTATTGATGTCAGATGTTAACAGAAGTTTCACATTTTTCAGCTGGTGAAATTTTGCCTTTCATACCTAATATCCTGCAAGGAATTCCTTGTACCTGCGCTAGCATATTCCAGTGATCTTTTAGTACAAAAATAATTCTTTTTAATCTATAATTATGTAAAAGTGTGCATTAGTATAAGCTAGTTTATGTATTTAAACAGGTTAATACACTAACCTGCCTAAGTAGAATATAATCTGAAAATATGATCAAGAGAACAGACTACATGGAGTATTTCCTTGCAAAAGTTCAGGTCTGTGTGATTATAGTCATGGGTGTGAGTATATAATAAATTTTATTATTTAGTAAAGTGTGGATTCAGTGCACTACTGAAATAATCACCACTTCCTCTCACTTTCATATATTTCAGAAATAGTTAGCTTGTTCTGAAAGTAGAAAAAAATAGAAACAAACCACATTCATACCAGACACACAGATAACTCCCTTTTCCCCTTAAAAGTAACAAATACATTTCAAATACTGTAATCTTTCTAAAGAAATACTCAAAATAATAAAAAAAACCCAAAACCAAAACCAAACCCTTATTTCTCCATCTGTGTTGTACCTATCTGATCAGTTATAATCAAATTTACAGTAGAAGAAGACAGAGGGAAGATGGGATACAGTAAGGAAACTAAAGATTAGTTCATTCAAATACACATAAATCCTATTTTTCAGATATTAAGGTGAGAAAGCAAATTAACTGGCTGTGATTCTGAAAGGTGAAAAAGTATCACAGAAAAAGAAAACAAGAAAGACAGTTTGTCAAAGGGCAGACAAGGGACTATACTCTGTGGGTGCAAGAAGTAACCTTTATGAATGTAGCTATATGGCTGAGTTATTTCTTTTTGTGCTTAATCAAAAACTTTAAATATCTTCAAAGACATAATTAGGACAATTTAAGTTCTCCTTTGGTTTGTTTGACTGTTATGAGACGTGTAGAAACTCTTTTAGTGTGAATGAGCAAATCACTATGCTAGATTATTTTAAATTACTTACCTCTTTTTACCAGGTAAACCCTGGCTTAGAAGACACTGTCTATGAACAAGCTTTGCTCAGCCACAGTATTTTCCAGAGCACAACTATCCCTGCTTTTATGGAAAAGTAGGCAAGGATCTCTGCAAAATTCTTTGTTATTTCCATAGATTCACAGACTACCAACATTTAAAGAATTTATGTATAGTGCTACACAAAAAATCATAACATATGCTTTAAAGCAGTATATTTGTAACAAGTAGAAAAATTTGCTTTTACTTAGAATACTTTAAGACATCATTTAATATCCTACCCACAGCTGAGAGTCACCAACACATCTGGAAAGAGCCATGTCCTGCATTGCTGTGCTTGCTGTCAAGGAAGTCACACATATTCCAAACTTAATACAAATGTTTTATGCAACAGTAAGGGTTCTTTCACATTATTTTGAATCATTATTTCACAATTCTTCTTCCCCCCAAAAGACTCCACTGCTAATTCATAAACAAGGACTAGGGAAATGAGCAGTTGCCAAGGCGCTGTGTTTCCCAGCCAACATCACATACCTTCTCCAGGGATCTTCGTTAAGTCTGGAAGGATCTGCATATAAATATCCACAAAATTGCATTGAATCTTGCAGGAAGTTCACCTTTCACCACACTACCAACCAAACTCAAAAGATTATGCACTTTTGCAACCATTTACTGTAATCACCTCACTGGTAGCTTCTGTTTCCCCATTTATTTTAAAACATAGGATACTGATAACAGCTGCTCCTCTACTTAGTACATTGATTGCTTATCTTCTAGTTCAAGTTAAAATTTCCCTAATTAGAGTACAAATTAATATACCTTGGTACATAAAATGTTTTACTTGGTATGAAGGAGCAGTACTAATTATTTTATGTTAATTAAAAAGAAATAAAATTAAGCAACCAATAAATACATAGGATTTTTTTTATTATTGCCAGAAATCAACATATGGAATATGTCAGCTTCTCAAAAGATAAAATGGTGTCTTGCTTGTTACCATAATGGGCATGTAATTGAACTATTTGAATTATAAAGGGTGAAATAGATTTGAGAACAGCAATTGAGCCTTTTTTCTTCCCTAAAATAAGTCTCAACTTGGCATGAGAAAAAATTAGGAAGTCTGTCTGCATTGTAAACTTGCATCTTGGGTCTTTTCATTCTAGATTGAAAGTTGATACAGATAGAAATCCTTTTACTGAATTAAAATATTTTGGATCAGGTAGTTGGTTAAGAATTAAGATGTTCAAAACACTGATCTCAATATGACTTTACAGCTCCACAGCAAGGATTTTATCATTCGCTGAAACAACAGTAAGAGTTCTTACTCTCACTTCCCAGTATGTACTAGCTTCAGTTTTTATGATTTTACCCACATTTTGTATGTTGCCTTTAATTATATAGCTTGTGTTCTTATTTTCGACCACAAGTAATGTTTTTGACATGTTTGCAACTTCATCGTAGTAGGAAAGCCAAGTACAAAATACCATAATTGTGGTAGACAAAAGCAATTATTAAAAAATGGGCCAAAATTTGGGAGATTTAAATAACTTACCTTTTTACTTCTTCTTGTAGAGCATTTCTTTGTAAGGTTAATAAGTAACAGTTACTTATGTAAGTGGAATACACTTAAATATGGTGTGTTTCAAGGGGATTCACCAAGATTTTTTGTGGAAATCTATTTAAGACCCTTAGTTTAGCTATGCTGCTCATTCAGTGTCTGGTTATTTTATCCCTTTTCATTACTTAATATTAATTACTTAATAACAGGTCTATTTCCCAAATAAGTCTTTCATTTTTATAATTTCTTCTAAATAACATCCCTAAGTGTTCTGTCAAATGGAGAACAGATGCTGCTGAGATTGGAAGTTTAAAGACACCTTGCCACAGCCTTCACTGAAAGCAGGGGTATCTGCCTTTTAACACACATTCTGTGCTCTCACATTAGAGCCTAGCAAGCCGTATGCTTAAGAATTGATCACTCGGGCACTATCTAGCCCAAGATTTAAAGACTGATAACAGTTTAAGAAGCACACAGCTTTTTATGTGTGTTAAGTTGTTCACATTCAAGTACCTTGTGCCCAGGAGACGTTTCCACTAGGTTTGCTTCACATATTCTGCTGCAACCTTTTGCCCTAGCTTACACAAGACCTTAACAGGGATATAATTTTTGAGCATCCCTTGTGAAACTATTCTTCCCTCAGTACTACTTGCTTTATTTTACCATATATTCTGCTTTGTTAAAGATGCTCAAAATAGGCTCAAATATCTCCAATTATGTGAAGCACAATGTGACATGTCAGTATAGCACAGCAGAAGACTGGCACATGCGAGTAACGGATCAGAGTTTTACAAGCTAACAAAAGAAAAATGTACAGTTGCCTCAATGTATAAAAGAATATACATGTTTTCTTAATTTTTTTACTCTCTCCTGTTATATTCTAGTAACAGATTCTTATTTCCACTCCCTAAATTTCCTCAGGGACACATCTTTCCCATCAACTGATCAGGACAGGTTTATTTTATTTGACTCATTTACTTTATCATCACTATTTTGAGGACTTGATTCCAGTCCTTAGATGTCATAAGATTTGCCTTTATTGCCCTGCTTTTTATAATAACTTTCAGTGTGTGTATACTTTTTATAGACTGCCAGTATATGAACTGTTTCATAGGGGCCAGATGAAGATGAGTTTCCCCCCTGTGATTGCTTTTCTATCTAGCATTTCATGTGTGTGGTTTGTTGTTTTTTCTTAAGTGGGGCTATGCACAAGGGATGAAGCCTATGTCAAGTAGCTTGTGGATGTTTGGTTTAGAAACCACAGTTAACCCACAAGATTGTAAAATATAGTGTGCACTATAGTGTTCATTAGTCATCTCTGGCTTGGAATTTCATGTTTCAGACTTCTGAATAATCCATCAATGACAGATATACTTTTGGGAAATATTAGGTAACTAACTGGAAGCATTAAGTAACTTTCTGAACAAACTGCCTGCATTTCTTGCAAGCAATTGCAACAAGATGCAATTTCATGAGGCAGTAAAGCAATTTGGGTTACTCACCATAACATCCGTTAAACACAAAATGAACATAGTGAGCTTTTCCAGGCTATCTTGACAAGACAATACGTTGTTGCTGCTCTCCATTTACAGTACATTAAACAAGTGCTGTTGTGCCACCCATTTTCTGTGGAGAAACATCTTCCCTGTCTCTTGTTTTCAACATGGCTTCTTTGATCAAGGAGTTAGCATAGCAAGGGGCACCGCAGACATTCAAACACATAATCCTTTATTCTGTTCAGTGGCTGTTCTTGCCTTTCATAACAAATCATATCAGCTATTAAAATATTCTGGAGAGCAACTTGGATTGAACTAATGACAAAGCAATCATAGTCATCTGCTTACATCTGATTGTAAATCACCATGAACCATGGTCAGTTGCTCATAATGTTACCATGTATTTAAGGCCAGGACTTTCTCTCCCTCTCTCTGTATCAAACACAAGCTCTTTTTCCTACTCAGTGTCCTTCCGTAAAACCCTTATGCTTTTCAAATGGGCAAGACTCCTGGATTACATTTTTGACAAGATAGATGAGACCACTTTTCACAGGAGACTGAGGAAAGTAATGAGCTGTAATCTTTGAGCTGGAAGATATCTATCTTTTTTAATTACAGGTAGATTATTTCTTTATTAGCCCCCACGGCAAAAGGCAGTGCCACATAGGTTTCGCAAAGCAGTGCTGCACCAAGAGAAAGGGATCATAAGGGTTTGGGACCTTGGCAGTAAAAAAAGGATTTTCAAACTTGAATCTGTTTTGAATTTTTTAAGTCCATGCTATTCGTTTTACTCAGCAAGCAGGTATTTTGTAGAGTTCCCCATTACAATTAATAAGATACTGCCATCACATGAGTGAGCTGGTTATTAGATGGTCCCTGTGAACATTTCTGCCTTAGTCTGACATGTCTCCCCTGTCCTTGACAAAGGAAGCTGTGGCCCTTACATTAGTTAGAACAATTTAAACCCATTTAACCAAAATATCTGTTTACACAACTATTTTTAAATATAGATTCTCTTTACCTTTACGCCTGAGGAAGGAATTGTCTTACTTTCTGAACTTTAGGCTTTTTAACATCCCTGATTTATTTTTCATGGCTTGGCTTGAAAATAATCCCTTCACATGTTATGCTTCCTGGGACAGACCTGTCTTATCTAGGTAGCTTATATGTGAGAAAACAAAGTGGCTTTCTTGATGAGCCTTGCCACCTCCTGTGCAGCTCCCCTTTAACCACTTTCACATCCATGGCTTTCCTAGGGAGAGCTATCACAGTAGTTAACAGAGGAAGATCAGATAGTTCTCCAGCAAGGATTTTAGAAGCTTATAACAAAAAGACATTATTCACATGGTCTCATTCTGTTCTGCTCTCAGATATTATGATGTTTCCCCAAGACTGTAGATTGAAAGTTATTGAGGAACATCTATATCAAAATATTTATTGTTTGTAACCAAATTATGTTACAGTTCTGTTAATGGCATTTCTGTGGGGTTTTTCTGGGTTTTTTTTTTTTGTTGTTGTATTTTTTTTGTTTTCTTTTAAATGGAAGTTTATATAATGAATGATAACTGTTTTGTTTGTAAAACAATTAGAAAACACAGTTCTTGTGGAGCATCATTGAGAGTGAATTTCACATAGCCTTACTCTTATTTATGTGCAGGACTGAGTCTGTGCTGAAATACACTGAATCAAAAGAGCATGGCTGCTTGAAAGTGAGGACCCTTCTGCATCTTGAGATTATAAGAAAAATAACAACATAGAGAGAAGGAACGGGGAAGACTTGAAAACAAAGGCAAGAAAAGAAGCCTAAAAGGAACTTTAAAATTAATTTAGAAAGGAAGTGCAGGATGGAAGACAGCTTTGGCATGCCTCCTCAGTCACTGAATTGAGCACTCTAAAGATGGAAGTTGGTATTATGTGAGCATTCAAAATTAAAACTGAAAAGCAGAAAGATGTAACAAAGTAAACTCATAATAAAGGAATCCTTTAACAAGTCTTACTTCCCGTGTTGCTCTTCACAGGTTATATAACTTTACATTTAATGGATATTCTCAACTGGAGTCCTGTTTGTGAACTGGTGGGAATGCTATTAGTATGCTAATCAGTTCTGCGGAGTAAATTGGTTATAAAAGTGGGGTTCTAGCAAAAGGTACAAGAGGGGAATATTTTTTAATTAGCACACTATGAAGTCTATTCTCCCCTTGGTGCTTGTGCATATTCCCTATTTACATTAATTTCAGACACACAACTTGTATTGAAATCGAGGGGCATTGCACAACTCTGCTCCAATGCAATCTTAATGTATTCACAGGAAGGGATGATGGCCACTTGTCTCATATGTAGCTATAGAAATGTTGTCAAGTTCCAAGCACAGCTTTTGCAGTAGGATGCATGGCTTGTGTCCCATCCAGCACCCCCATTCGAAGGTATGTATGTGGATTATCACACATGAGATTTAGAAAGGTGAGTTGAACCCTAGTTTCAGTCAACTCTCATTTTTTATAGCAAATTCCAGATGGGCTTAGTGCTTATCCTGGACTCAGGCAAAATTCACATTTACTGCAGATGGACTTGTGGACTTTATCACTGGATTTGAAATACCTGAGAGAATCAGTCCTGCAAAACAATCTTGCTCTCTGATTACTTTTTTTTATTAAAAATGTTTCTTAGGTTCACAAGCCTCAAATGAACCTTTAGAAGAGTTCATGGAGAAAATAATTAAAGCACCAAGAAAAATAGTGTTTTGGGAATCATAATGTGAATAATAAAAACAGGCAATAATTTGTAGTTTGGTATGTGGATTTTATCACTTAAACCACAAACTTTAAAATTCTTTTCCTTCAATATCAGCCACTCTCAGGAGAGATACAGTGTTTCCAAAGTCATTGTGCCATGCCCAAACTTCTATTTCCTATATAATGTCTCTCTGACCTTATACTAGAGCTTTTCTACTTGATCCATCAAACTCCTAAATAAATCAAAAGTTGCCTTTTTAGTGTAATACTTCTGATCTGCAACATTTTAATTGGAATGTTAATATAAAGTACTTTGTAATCAATTCTTTTATCAAGAATCTTGAGGCCTACCTGTTAATGAAGAGTCCTGCTTGAGAGCTGAATGCTATGTGGCCGTGAGACATTGTTGAAGGAAATCAGCAGCTGTAGGATTTCTGCAAAAACTAGACGTTTAACACCTCTGCAAGCTCCAAGGTTTTTTAGGTGCATCTCATAAATGCTCCCCAACTAGGTGGGCAGTAAAATACAGCTGAACAGGTTTACTGTAACAAGGGCAGATTTTCATCCTTGTCCTGGGTTTAGCAGTAGCAGTCATTTTTCTCTTTCTTGGTAGCTGGTGCAGTGCTGTGTTTTGACTTTCAGCTGGGAACAGAGCTGAAAAACAATGATGTTTTGGTTTGGCCAAGGACTTTGTCAGCCTCATGCTCTGCCAGGGAGGAGGGAAGCTGGGAGGAAGCAGAGACAGGACACCTGACCCAAACTGACCAAAAAGGTATTCCATACCACTGCACGTCATGCCCAGGAGGTAACGGGGAGTGACCCGGAAGGGCTAGGGGGACTGCAGGGTTGGAGGAGGTATCGGTCGGTGCTTGGTCAGGCTGGGAGGGGCGAGTTATCGGTCGGCTGGTGATGAGGTGTTGTATTTTCTTCCCTTGTTATTTCCTTTATCATTACTATTATTGGTGGTAGCAGTAATGATTTGTGTTATACCTTAGTTACTAAATTGTTCTTACCTCAACCCGTGGGAGCTGCATTCTTTCTGATTCTTCTCTCCGTCCCTCCAGGAGTAAGGGGAGGGCAAGAAACGGGGGGGAGTGGGTAACAAGCTGTCTGGTTGGGTTAAAACCACGACAATCCTATACGTTCAATTATTTATGTTTTATTAGGGAATAATTCAATACAATCTGAGATTTAAAATCTTGAGAGAAAGTTAAGCTGCCTCTATGATATTCTTGACAAAAGTTTCAAAATTGCTCCTGCGTTACTCTAAGTTCCTCTGGAAATTCAGCTTTAATTTCCTCTCTTGCAGGTAAAGGATAAGTGACAGTTCTGCTGCATTAATTTCTGAGTAAATTTATTTCACTGAATTAAGAGGTTTTAACATTATTAGAACACAATACTGTCTAATAAAAAATAAAAGATCATTGGGGGTTTCAAGTGCCTCAGCCTTAATCTCATTGCAATAATGACGTCAAGCATATGCCTAAGGATTGTTAAAATCCTGAAGAAATGTTGTACTAGAACATATGAATATAAAAGTATTGGATAATGGATCTACACATCAGGTGTCCTAACAGCCTTATCTCCTTTATCTGAGGCTCAAGAGATATTTATAGATACAGTTCTCTCTGTGGTGCCTTTCTTTTCTTTTCTTTTCTTTTCTTTTCTTTTCTTTTCTTTTCTTTTCTTTTCTTTTCTTTTCTTTTCTTTTCTTTTCTTTTCTTTTCTTTTCTTCTCTTCTCTTCTCTTCTCTTCTCTTCTCTTCTCTTCTCTTTTCTTTCTCTTCTCTCTCTTTCTCTCTCTCCTCTCCTCTCCTCTCCTCTCCTCTCCTCTCCTCTCCTCTCCTCTCCTCTCCTCTCTTCTTTCCTTATCTCGTCATTTCCCTTTCCCTTTCCCCTTTTCCCTTTTCCTTTCCTTTCCTATTAATAAAAGCTAATATTTTTTTTGGAGGAGATATTTAAGATGATCTGGAACTGTTTGGTACTGAACTTAAATCTTGGAGATAAAAGAATTCAAGGCTACAGATGAGAACAGTAAAAATAAACATAGCAAATAAAATCCCCATATCTTAAAAGTCCTACTGAAGCCAATAAACAAAACACATCATAAATATAGCTTCTGTAACTGATATAGATTTTCTTCTGCAACCTGACTTCAGACCCAGGTTGAAAGGCTGGAGCGCATTTGCAGTGCTTTGCCTAACACAGACCATGAGACTATCCTGAATTAATTCTTGAGAGAACTAGAGCAGATCATGGCAAAACTTGCAGTCTCAAGTTTGACAGAGAATCAGCCACATCTTATTCTCCAACAGTTAATCACCTTAACTACAAGCACTGACAATATTTCTAGAGTGATTTAAACTCCTAACCACTACTAAACTAGAAAAATGTACTTCTTATAGCTGCATTCCCTGTTCACAGTGACTGATGGAAACTTTAATTATTTCTTTCATGGTGGCCTCATTTTAAAGACTACATATTTCTTTTAATGGAGCTTTCACTGGTCAAATACGAAGTCAAAGTGCTCAAAACTTACTCTTCTATAGCAGGTGGCATCAACTGGCAGAATAGACAAAGGGATTTACAGCCACAATAAATCATAGACAAGATGGGACTGATGGACATCTTAACCTCTTCGATTCTGAAATTGTAGGAGTTCAATATAATTAATAGAAGCTATCCCAAATCTTTTTGAAAGTCATCCTTGAGGTCCTTTCACTACTCCCATCCTTTCTATCTGTGAACTCAAGAACTACACATGGCACTATTAGCTGCTTTAGTGCCCCTTAGGACAGACTATCCCCTAAATCCCATTTGAGTTTTCTTGGTTCATACATTACTAACCTCATAGCACAAATCTGTCTCTTCTCCCCAGTATATTATCTCATACCATTCTCCCAGTGGTTGAGCAATCATGAACTCTGACACAAGGGATCCAGCAGAACCATGTGAATGGTTCAGAGATGGAGACAGAACCCCAGTTTAGATCAGAGCAAGTGTAACCCAAGCCGGAGCCTTGTCAGAGGTCTGACATTTATAAGCGAGTGTGGAATGCAATGCCGATGGGGTTTGCTAATATATTAATGTAGTTTATATTAGTAACATTGTGTGGCCATCTATATTATCCTAAAAAAAGAAATGCATAGAGCATAATCTTCACCATTACTGTGTTAGAAGCTTATGTTCAGCATGGTTAGCTACCATGACCCCTAGGGGTTTCCTTAGAATACTTTTTTTCCAGAGCCAAGCCCCACATTAATGAAGATTCATTGTTCCTAGGTACAATTTTATATTGTTGTTCTAAATGCCTGCATTTCAATCTGGATGCAAACAGATGGTCCGTATAGTTTTGAATCATTGATTTGTCCTCCTCTTTTTAAGCATTCTTCCAGAGTCACCTGAAGACTTGTTTGGTAGCAACTATATTTCCTTTTAAATCATAAATGAGATACATGAAATAACAAAGAAATAAGAAAATCATGGAGTCTATCAGAAAGAGAAATACATGGCTAGTAAATATAACTTCTTAGAGTTACTTAAAGCTCTGTCAGCCAATTTCTAATCTGTTTTATATGAACTGTTTATTTTGGATCTCTCTATTTTTTAATCAGTGTCATGCAGTACCTAGTCAAATGCTTTATAGAAGGCTATTACATGAACATTATTATGCTTATCAACAAAACTGGTAATCTCATTAACAAAAAAGTAATTTTGACAGGATCTGCTTTCTCTAAGCCCACATTGATTGGCATTAATTGGGTTTCCACCGTTAATCCTTTATTAATCGAATTCTACATCAGCCATTCCAGAACCAGTATCAATCTGACAAACCTATAATTACCGGGGTCATCTCATTTTACTCTTTTAAATACTGGAACAACATTTGCTTTTCCCAGCCTCCTGGAACTCCCCCACTGTTCCTAAGCTCATTTAGAGATCCACAATAGCAGCTGGAGGCACTCAAGCCCAGCACAACACTCTTATCAACCACTGCAAGAAGTGGCAAACTTGAGGCAGCACCAGGATGTTCAAGGCATAGTTTTTAGCTGTCTTATTGGCCAAAAATGCAGCTTGAGTTATTAAGTCAGGCTCTTGTTAAACAGACCGTAAAGAGAAAGAAATAAGAAAGGAGAAAGGAGAAATAAGGCAAAGAGAAGGACACAGGAAGCGGGATTGACAGCAAACCCCATGGTTCATAGTGCATGCCCTGCAGAAGGTGTCTGAGTTCCATCTGAGGGTCCCCTTTCCAGCCCAAGTGAGGAACAATATGGTTACACCAAGGCCTGGGGACAACCCACTCATTCCTGGTTCCTGTCCTGCCATCTCCAAATCTTGCTGAAGAAGGGTCGAGGGTTTCACCTCAGCTCTTGCCCTGCTTTAATCTTGACAATCACAGAACCATAGAATTGGAGAAGACCTTTAAAATCATCACGCCCAAATGTCCCCAGCACTGCCAAGCCCAGCACTAAACCATGTCACTGAGGGTAAAACGATCTCCCCCCAAGATCTCCCTTTATGGCTGCCTCCCCTCTCCCCTCACACCTCATAGCCACTTCTCCCCTCCTCTCACACTTCATGGCTACCTCTCCTCCCACCTCAGAGGCCGGAAGCACGTTGTTCGATGCAAATCTTCAGTTGACTTCCTTGAAGCTTTTAAAAACACCTTGAAGATGTTGATGTCTTCAAAATGTAGTTCTGGATGGCTTCTCTTCCATAGTAAAGAGGTGAGATAGGGCAGCAGCAATGGTGGCCTTTTCCCTTTTTGCACATTATCCTCTGGCCACAGCTCTCTCTCTCATATTGGGTGATTAACACCGGGCTCCTAAACATGAAGCTGCTTTTCTCTAGTTAAAACGATTAGGGACCCAGAGTAAAAGGCCTACAAACTCTGTATGAACAGAAACAACCCAGAGCAGGAAACTGGTTTTAAAGGACAGTTCTGCAGCCGGTGTGTCCTGGTGGCCAGCTGTGGCTGCTCAGGGCTCTGCACCTTCCATGCGCTGCAGAAGTCAGCCTTGGGACCCCCTTGCTGTTTGACACCAAGCACAGAAGTTAGTGATCTTCAAGTATCTTTTTAAATACATATTTTTTTCTTTCAGTTCACCTTTCTAACACTCAGCCAAAGCCCTACTGCTAAGAAAGCTCCAAGGAAAAGATGTGTGGGAACATCAATATTGTCATCTAAAGAGTTCTGGTGCCCAACCCACTCATTTTATTCCATCCTTCTCTGACCCTTTTCTCTTTTCTGACTCTTTTCTGACCCTTTTCTGACCCTTTTCTGACTCTTTTCTGACTCTTTTCTGACTCTTTTCTATCAGTTATTCTCTCAACTCAGTCTTAGGGTGGTCTGGATAGCTCAATTTCTTTGGGTTAATTCTGTCCATCTCATTTTGTCTTCTAAAAAGCTATGCCATTCCAGAAAGCTGGAAGATTTATTAAATTTTCAGCCTTCTTCCAACAAGCAAGGATTTGGTCTAGATAATTCTGCTAGACAAGATTTTTTTTCAAGAAATACTTTTGTTTTAATGGTAGAAATTTATCTTAGAATAAGATTAATGTTAATCTATAGAAAAGAACAAGATAAAGATAGATTTTGCCTATTAAATTTAAGAATGACAATCAGTTATGTGTCTACTAAGTACAGCTAAATTAAAATGAAACACCAAGAGAAGTACATATGACAGGCTATAGTGTATGAAATGGTTTCATTATCCTCTGATATAATGAATAACAAATGGATTTGGAAATTGATGCAATGTTTTGAAAGAAGTATTCCTGTAGAATTACAATCATATTAGGCTGAATTTGTTTCCACCATTAGAATTTTCACTGTCATCTCACAAAGTTATCTGCGGTTTTCAATATCTGTTTATGTGCCTTTCTCGAGTAGAATTTGAAATTAGTTGATCAGTTATCATGTTAAAACTGCTTAAGAATAAATCCATATTAAATTAGAAAAACTAGGTAAGATAAGGATGGAGTGTTTATAACATCAGTAAGGAAGAAAGTAAAGAGAAAAATATGTTTAAATTTGAAATGAATGAATTTAATTAGATATTAAAGTAACCAGTATTCACAGAGATTGTTCTGTTTCTGTATATTCTAAAGAAGTTTTCCTGCAGTTTTGTTATCACAAACAATTTTTAGTGTGTTATACCTGAGAGATCACAATAGATTAAATTTTGTTCAATAGATTTTACTACTGGACCAAACTATTTAAAATTCTCCATGAAACGTAAAGATGGATTTAAAATTTATGAACAGGAGCATACAATGACATAGGGCAGATAAAAAGAAAAAAAAAGTTCAATTTAACATAAAGTATTATTAGCAATAACACTGCAATCAATCATCCTTCTTATCTACTCATATGTCTTAAGAGTATATCTCTTAAAAAGCCCTAGTGAAGACAAATCACACAGTGCTGAGCTGAGCACCACAGCTGGGGTTTTCAAAGGACCACAGTGGAATTCATCACTTCAATTCCCGACTCCCCACTGGAGATTCACACAAACTACTCCTTCTGTGTTTAGAAAAACTAAAACTAGCTTTTGTTCAAGAAAGAAGAAAGTGAAGATTCCTTCTTTTTTTTTTTTCCTGAAGAAAAACTCCATGTTCTCTCTGCTCCCCTGCCCCTGCATTTCAATATAATGTGAACGATTTAAAAAACTGTTAAAACCAAAAAAATACTTCAAATCGACAATGTTATTTTGCAGAAGTTTTTAGCCTTCTTCTAATAGATTGTTAGGCAGAAGAGGGTTTTGTTACTCTAGCTATTGTTCTCAGTACTGCCTGCTGAGTAAGTCCAAGGTTACAGAAGGAAATACAAATAAAGAAACTGGGGTGTGAGAAAAAAATCAAGTGGGAATAATACTGTTTTCCTTTGCAAAGAGCACTAGGGGCTGAAAAGGAAAACCAACAGAAAATGTCGTCTCAGTGTCATTCTCTGTTGTTTTCTCTGTTACTTTATTCTCTCCAGCATGTCAACAAGAAATAAATAATGTGTAGAAATTCAGGAAATTAAGAGGTCACAACAAAAACAATCAGTAAAAGAGTTTGCAATCTGAATTATCCAGGGGAAAGACATTTAGAAGTGAGGTGGTGCCAGTGATGTGGAAGAGAAAAGCAGAAGAAAGCAAAAAAATGTCTCAGCTTATAAACACAGACATTTACAGTAATTAAACTCATAACACTCAGCAGACAGCATGCAGCCAAGCCCCTGACTGCCAGCAGCTCTCCCACCGCTGCCAGCCCGCAAGGTTTCTGCAGCAGAGGTTGGGCATGTCACCAGCTCCTTGACAGGAGGCAGCATGCCGTCAGGAATGTCTTGTTTGCTGTGAAAAATAGTCAGAGGTTTACCTTGAAACTGGGTTTTCCAGCCTGCCTAGTACTGCATTTACATGCCCCAGAAACATCTCTTCCATTGTTTTTTCCCTGGCCAGCTAGGTGTTAATAAGTACCAGGATAAAGGAGGTAGCCCTGTAACACTCGTAATTCATGACAACCTGAGAGGAACTAGAGGCTACTTGCTATTGTTTGAAACTGTCAGAAATGCTCCAAGTAAATTAGACACTTTGAAATTCTCAATTACTTTACTTTTCCTCTCTTCTCTGCTGTCCTCTTCTGTAAGAGGCAGCAAACCATGCTGGGAGGATAATACATTCCAGGCACATGAATACAGAGACACTAATTCTTGCACAGTCAGTTGATTTCTAAACCTATGCTAATATTGCACGGAAAAAGCTGCTGGTGTTAAAGGACCGAATGGTTAGCTGCTTTGCTGTCCTATGACCAGCCCAAAGCTCCTCATCCGGTAGATAAAGTGAAAATTCTGTATCATGTGTGCAGATGTGCAAGGTGTGCAGAGTTGCAAGGGGTGCACGTGTGTGAGGTATGCAGGCCAAGTTATCTATTGCCGGGTATTTGAGGGGCTAAGGAATATGTTGCAAGAAAAGAAAGGAGTGAAACAGAGTGGTGGGCTCCCCAGCTGTATCCCTGCTAGAGAAGAGGCTTACACAACTTCAGAATATTCTTTTTCACTTCCATATTAAAGCAACACCGTGTGGGCTATAGTCTTGCTGCATGTCTGTTCTCTCTGAGGATTAACTTGCAGGTGGTTTAACTGGAGAGTTGTCAACCAAAGCCACAGGGAGATGTCTTCTCCCACATAAAAAGTATTAAACGAATCCATACAGTTGCTTTCTTCTGTCTTTCAGGTTTATCTTTGGAAATGTGCCGCTCTGGCTTGAACACAGTACTTTTGATATTTTTGTGGTCTCACCTGATCAGTTAAATGCTCCTTCTGTTAGAATGTGCCTCTATTAGGTTGAGCTACTGGTGAGCAAAAACACCACAGTCCATGAACAGGACAAGGGGATCTTAAAGAGCATCTGCAGCATCAAGTCTTGTCTTAGTGAAAAGATTTCAACATAGCACTGAAAGTACAGTAAACATCAAATGGGTGATATAACCTGTTATTTAGGAGAATGGCAGAGCAAAAAGATCCAGTCTGACCAGAAATGAATAAAAGGCAATATTGTACATTTCTTACCTTGTTCTAAATAAGCTTTCTACTTAGTTCTTCCTTATTATGCTTTAAATTATGCAGCATTTTTAAAGATATCACTAGCTGTCCCTATTCAATTTCCTAGCTAGTGTTTTGGATGACAGTCACATAGAGGATTATCTCTTGTATGACTTGCATTTAACTTAAGACTATGAGTTTGGGTTGTGTATTTTGCAGTTTAACTGTTCTGAAGCAAATTTGATTGATGGCAATCACCTAAACAGATACAGGATCAGCAAATCTGTTCAATGAAGGCAACAGGATAGGATACATTTAAAATGTTCCTGTTTATTAGTTTAGAGACCAGGGTTCTTGTATGTCAGCTAATCTAGCAGGAGGTGAGGTGGGAGGTTGGCTGCTCTATTGGCATTAGCAGTCGCAGCAGAGCAGGCATCAGGAATCGAGATGCAGGAAGGGCCTGAGTGACTTTGGGATTTGAAGCTCTAGGAAGCCACTTCAGGTGATTTTTCCACACAGATGTGATATTTTGGCTTACTTTGCTGAGATATTTTGGCCTTCCCATGTTTAGTGTGAAGAGTTTCGATGCAGATGTCTGGGCTATGCCTCCTTCTCAGGGTCAGGAACCCAAATTGAAATGATTGCAGTGTCAAGGCTGGAACTGTCCCAGAGGACTTAAGTACCCTAAAAGGTGAAAGAGCAGGGGTGAAAGTTGTTACTCTGAGGGCTATGGAACACATCACCACTATAAGGCCAGCAGGAGACCTTCCTGAATTCACAGCTCCTTCTCACACTGCAAACTGACAAGAGGTATGCCTCTTTTCCCCCGGTCAGTTTTGGGGGGTTTCATCTGCCTTACCCTTCTGTAAGGCATTTTCTTGCAATTATAGTCTGTGAAAGTGCACTCTCCATTTTGTTATTCATTAACTGCCTTCAGCTCTTTAGTATGCCACAGTACCCTCCTGAGCCAGGGAGAGAGATGATAGAGCAAAGGGCAGCACAGAAAACATCAAGAAGCCAGAAAAGCAAGGAAAGCATAGAAATATTGTTTCATCCTATTCATACAGCCACTTATTTCCATGCTGAAAGGCAGCATGTGGGCTGAGATGTTTTACTTTGCGTTTTACACTGAAACTACAGGAACTGTTCCCCACTTATCACTGAAGGGGAACAGCCCAGTGCAGTTCTAGTCTGGTGGTATTAAACCATGGCCATTAAACCAATATACCACTGGAAAGTGTGGAGAAGAGCTGTTTAAATACTCAGCTTTCAAATATAATGCGTCACCTACTACATCATATTATTTACCTGGGAAGGAAGGGGCTGCAGTTTTCCCCCTGTAAGACCGGTTTCTGATCTTCATAGATGCTCATCAAGATCATACTTAAGTGCCATACAACACTTGAGAGGACTTTTTTTATTTTCAATTGCTTCCACTATTTACTTTCTTATTCTATAAAGCAGAACTTTGATGGCCTACTCTGTTTTCCCACCTTCCCCCAACTTATGTCTTCTCAATGTATTAATATCTGCAAGTGGGTTCCTGAAATATCCAGGAAATACCCATGTGCTCAGAGCCCTTTTAATATGCAGTAAGATTAGTGAAGAAAGACTGCTAAGGGCCTCAAATACCAAGTTAGAATTCAGAAGCTTACCTCAAGACCCTTGGGAATGTCCTGTTCCCATGGATTTCAATCCCTATGCAGCAAGCTTGGGCCCCTTTATTTCTCCCTCAGCTGCATTCCAGTGATGGTGTTCAAACACTAGGAAATATCTGTATTAGCTTGTAACAGTGCATTACTTCTCTTTCTAAAAGTACCAGTTATCTTTCTGTAAAAGAGGTTTTTCTTTAAAATGAATTAATTGACAATAAGCTAGGCAGCATCATCCCTGCATCCGTTACTACTGGAGGTCATCTCCCTTAAAACTTTCAGGAGTTCCTTTTCTGGGTAGCCATATGAAGCGGCATGAGCCACACAGTCACAGCCTGGCACATCCAGACTCATCAGCACTTCAGCCTCAGTGCAACCCAAGTGCTAAAAGCAGCTGCATTTACAGTCCAGGGGTTTTCCCAATGAAACTTATTGTGCTCTGTAAGCTATTCCATGAAGCAAAGCAAGAGTGGCAGAGCGGGTCTTGGAGACAAGGAAGCAGCACTTAAAAAAGACTAATTGTGATTAATATATTCCATTTCTACTGTGAGAATTATTATTCGCGAAAACATCTTACAAACACAATGTGACAGGGCTAAGAAAGCATACAGGCACATTCACCTATTCTTAGCTCAGTGCACAAAAAGTTTCTGTTTTGAGGCAAAGACTCATTTACAGATCACATTTGAACATTTTTTAGAATAATTGAGGCAGCTGCTGGTAAAAAACTGCTGTAGCTTGAAAATCACTTGAATGTTCTTACTGTAAGCAAACTCCTATTCCTGGGTACTTTGTGAAGCAGAAAGGAGAAAACACTTCACTTCTTACTTCAGTATAAGTTTCGTGAGTATTGCCTGAGAAGTTGCTCGGTATTGCCAAGTTAGGAGACCAGTTTTATGATTAAGGAACTGGGAGAATATTTAACAGGTGTCAATTCCTGTCTCCCGATGACACTGAAGAGAACACCTCAACTCTTTACGTCATTATAGAGTCAAGCATGTTTTGCTTCTACCCCATCATATAATCACTGCTATAAACATCGGTCTCTCCGTATTTATAAACACACTTCACTTTACACACAGAACAAAATCACTGGGGTTGAACTGGATGCACATTGTGCAAGTTTAGGCATATTTCTGAATCTTCAGCATATCAGTGCCTGTTACTATTGTTGGCAGACTACAAAGCCTATAGGCAGGATGTGCCCTCATAGTGTGTCTACACATTGCTCGTAAAATAGGGCTATCTGGTGTTTGTGTGATTTACAGCAGCCAATGGCTTCAGTGGCTACATTATAAAGCAAGCGAATCCAAATTGTGAATTCTCCAGAAGTGTGGACATATCAAAGAAGCACCTTTCTTAAGATCAAAATACACAAATAAGAAAGCACAGCTGACCTGCAGCACATATCTACATTTTCTCTTAGCTTCTGGCAAATGAGGTACTGCAAATTAGCTTAGCCTTTTCTACAGAAAGGTTACATGAACTTGTATTACTTTGCACTGTGTCAGGGCTTACAGCCTGCCCACCAGCACTGTTGGAAAGCTAGATGATATAAGTTCACTTCATTTTGTGCCTAAGCCCTGAGCATGATACTTAACAGGGAAATCAGAGGATAACAATTCAGAACTATGATTACAAAACTTACTGGAGATTTTTGACTAAACTGTGCTACAACATGCATTTAGATCAAGTTTAATACAGCAGTTTACAATTGGTCCTGGTACAGAGGAAAAGCTTTATAGTTCCTAGTTAGGTAACATCCATGTCTCTTAACATGCGTGTTACCTCAACTCAGAAATACCAAGTTTTGATTGCTGCAGCGCGAAAGCATCTTCCTCTTTGGACAGTTGTCCATCACTGGTTAAATAGACTTTCAAACTGTCTTGTACTCTATCCTACCTTTGCCACGCCTACAGGTTCAATGCAAGGCAGAACACTGTGTGTATCAGGCCATTTATTTTCCTGAACCAGTAGCACACTGCCATAAATTAGAGCGCATCAGATGGGAGATTCCCATCAGAAATTACATAAGATTGAGACTCTAAACCTGCTCATGATGTGGCCAGATCATGCAAAGTTAATAAACACTGGTCTTACATTTCTGAATTGCACAAATGATTAACAAAGTTTCTACAGATTGGTACTTGTCTGTCAAGCCCCAGTGCTGCCATTTGAAGAGGTTTTTTTAGCAATAAAATAATTACTAATGAGTAATTGACATTTTCTTTTGCCTGTCAGAATATATACAAGCTCTTTTTTTGCAGCTTAATTTCTCTTGAAAAGTGTGCAGGCATGTATTTCCTGCTTCCGAACTGAAAACCAGATTACTGTCTTGAGTACTAGCTGGAGTTCTGATGAATGTTTATTTGGCATCATGTTCATACTGTTATGCACAAGTGCACAGAATTAAAATAATAATTTCTACTTGATTTCATGCTTCTCTGGCTTAATGGTTTCTGATGTTTTTAGCAAATCTATTATACATACTTAAATATAGAAAAGACATACTGCAAGGAAAGAAAAAAAAGAAGAAGAAGCTGGTGACCAAATTTACTCCAAAGTGAAGTTGGACAGAAAACTGCAAATGTGACTTCCACTAGGATTTGCCGCTGTGTCTTTCCTGGATAATATGACACTGAGGTATTCATAATAATCAGTGCTGTACCCAAACCAATTTTCTGCTTGTCTCCACAGAATCTTGACAACTCCTGTTTTTTTTCTTTAAGAGCAGTTGAACATAATTAGCAAATTGCTCAAGTCTTGATTAAATGTCATTTTGTGAATCTGTGGTATCTTCAACTCCTTTCCTAAAGCCACTCATTACCTGCTCAGCTTAACCCCATGCCAGTTGAAGATCTTGTCACCAAATAAAGGGAAATTACTATTTTACTCTTCATCTTGACAGCATTCACTGCTTTCCATCCAACACAGATGGTGAGTACCCAGAGTGCCAGGAAGAGATACCAAAAGGCTGCTGAAACTCCCAAGCAGAACCAGGGTTGTCATTTTGGATGCCATTGTCAAAAGTCATGTCTTGGAAAAGCATCCCTTTAGGGAGTGGCACTGCAGTGCCACAGGGTGTTGACAGGCTGAGAGTGCTCAGGCAGTCTTATCTGTGCAGGCACTCGGGAGAGACTTCAAGGGAAGAGATGGAAGATAATGTAAATACAAGTGACGGTGTGTAACATGTACAAGCAAACATTCCCACCCCCTGAGTCACGCCAGCACTGTTTTACTGCTCACAACTCCGTCGCCCTTCAGCTTTCAGTGTCTTTAAATATTTGCTATTTCATTCAGGCTCGGGTTTAAAAGAATGAGGTCAAAGCAGTTTCTGTTTCATTTAGAGTAACTGGAAGCTGAAAAAGTGAAGTGCTGCCATTTGCATTGCAACAAATGAACTTTCATTGGGAAAGCTCAGGTGTCTGTTCTGGGAAGGCTGAAGTGTTAGTGATTTCACCATCACCCTCGGCTTCTTCAACTGTTGTCACCGTCTAAAGATTGCTTTCATTTGTGCATTTGGTTTTGTTCTTTTTTTTTTTGTTTGAATGCATTGATATTATTTAACATTGCAAGACCTGTTTATGGCTTATAGTCTTAGGATCTCACACCAGGAGAGCTAACACACCCTGGTTATAGCTCTGCAAAAACAGAACTCAGCTCTTCTCTGATACCGTACATGAACACACATGTTCACACTCTTCAATATGGAGGATATTTCATAGCATCTGCCCTTTCCTTATTGCCCAGCTTCCTAGCCAGAGTTGTTCCTTCTGTGTAGGTTCTTGTCTTCTTCCAAATTTGGCTATTCTGTGTTTGATTCCAGCAGTACTGACATATTAGATGGTAGAAATAAATCATGGAGGGAACTCTTATGTTTATGCAAAGATCTGTTAGTACAGCTTGTCATGTCTAGCATTTTTAATGTCACACTTTTTCCCCTGGTAGAAAGAAGTCCAGAACATGAGTATTTATTTGGAATTCTCTACCATTGTTATGCTATAACCAGGGGTATTTTAGAATTATGTCTTCATTGTCTCAACAGAAATCATGCTTTAAATTATTAAATAAACCTTAGCAAAGACATAGGATTTTATGCAGTGCTGTCTGTGACTGATTTGCATGCAAATAAAATAGCATCGGACCTGTCCCTGAAAAAAATTAATTTTTCAGGAAGCTGTGAATTTCGTGTATTTAATTATTACATAAGCATTTGGTATTGTTCTGGGAAGTCTCAATTTTATTAGGCCTCTGATGATTTATAATAATAAATGTTTGCTCAGCAACAGCTCGTCCAAGATCATTATCTTACCAAACATACTTTATTTATCCCACCTCTTTTTGACCCTTTTGTGTTTTGTTTTCTTTCTCTTGACACAATGTTTGGCTGGAATGTAGTCAAGCTCCCCCAGAAAACAATTCATAGCAAATTAAGGTCACATGTTTGTGGAACAGACACCGGCTAGTAGTTGAGCATGCAAGCTACACCACCTGCAGAATCTGTGGCATGCTTTTGGCAGATGCTGATTGCTCTCATAGTGAGGTACCCTCCAACCTTCCTACAGAGTTGTTAGGCACTTAAAAAGCCAGATTTATTGCATTGGCAGCAGGCTGGATGCTACTAACTGATATCAGTGGGAGTCCTGCTCTTGTTATCACCAAGAAAGAGGAAACTACAGACTGTTAATATCGTGTTCCTTTGAAGTTTTTTGTATGCTTTACATCTAACACTCCAATGGAGACATATGTCTGCATTGTAATAGGGAATGAAATAATCCCTGTCTCAGGTAACTCAGCTAAGGGATATTGGTTTAGATCCACAAAATGGATACCAGCTTGGCTCTGCTTTTGCAGCTCTGGAACCAGCCTTTTGTCGTTATACTTGGTGGACTAAGGTCCACCATGCCCTTAGTGGGATGCAGTGATTATGAAGTCCTGAATAAAAGCAAGCCTGATTACAATGACACCATCTACATCTGCCAGAAGGAAACACTGAGGAATACATTATAGCCTCAGTCTTCCTCTCTGGGGGATGATGTGCTTGTCCCCTGACGGAAGGGGTCCTTATGCCATTCATAAGATAGAGATCTGAAGGTTTTCCTGACCAGATCAAAGCAGAACCAGAAGGGAGAAGGGAGAAGGGAGAAATAAAGCCCTGTGTTCAGGTGCCCAGGATTAACCACAGGAATACTGGAGATTTAGGTTCAAATCCATCTTCTTTATTTGAAGCAGAGAATTGAACTTGACACCTCTCCTCATCCCAAATCAGAGTACATTAACTGTGAGACCAGAGAGTCAATCTCTCAGTTTTCCTCTACCTTCATCTCAAACACAATTAAAGCTGACATTATTTAAACACAGAACTTCAAGGAAATAAAGGAGAGATTGAGGTCATCTCAGATATCAGTGGCCACAGAAATTTTCTGTAGGAGAAGCAAAAAGGGCACCAAACCTCAATTCAGATGAAGCAGAAAATAGAAGATGCATAATACTGAAGCAGATACTGTAACAAAGTGTGGGTCTAACTCAGTGCTTACTGAAATTATGAGATGTATTTTCACTGACATTGCAGAGCTTGAATCAGCACAAGGCTATCCAATTTGACGTTTTTTTAATAATTTCTTTACAGTTTTTACTGAAAAAGATGCTGACACAGAATTCAAGATAACAGAGGGATTTGTACGGCAACTATTGATCTAAAGGCAAAATAAATATGCCAGCGGAATAAATAAGAGGCAAGGCATTTGCTGAAGTTCAGTAACAGGAACTTCAGTAAAAGTTTGAACTCCCATTTAATTTGTTGGCTATATAATGCTTTTACAAAAATATTTTAAGACATGTTCATGTGGAGATCCACCTGTTTTGAGAAGGTGCAACTGATTATTCCAAAAATTGCAGCCTTACATGACATTCTGTTCCCTATGAGGCGAATATCCACAAGATACTAGAAAATCGTTGAACTCCATTTCTTGTGGTCAGAGGTCATCAGATTTACAGAGAGATAGCAGCCATACCTCAAGAGAGAAAAAATTCTGAAACTCAAATCTTAAATAGAAGGGAGAAGGTATATTATTTTCTCCTTGCTGTTATATTTTTATTCTTTAAGCCTGGTTTCACTCCATCATCCTTCACCATGTGTGTGTATATCTTATAATGAGAAATCCCATACAACTGGTCTCAAGTGATGCATCTTTTACTATCCCAGCTTTGAACCCTTTGCCATCATTACAAGTGCCAGGTTCCTACTAATACTGAGTAGTAACTTTTCTAAGCCATAAGAAATGCTTACTGAGTAATGTATACTATTCAAATTTGAAATTGTTAAAGCTGGCTTTATGCCCTATCATTCAGAACCTCTACCTATAAGAAGTCTAACAACTAGTGGGTCCAGTTACAGATCATAGTAAGTAGGCAAGCTTCTTTCTAGAAGCTCCTGTTAACTTTTTATTTATCTTAGGCCTATTGATTAATGGAACTGTGCTACAAAATACGATCAATGTATGTATGCAGCTTTAAGCAGCACTTAGTTTTGATAATTTTTATATCCTAATAAATTTATGGAAATACTTATGCAAAAGAATACAGGTGAAAACCTTCTCATTTATCCAGACTTGAGTAAGTATAGAGCATTTGCACAGTGATCACTGAAAAGAAAACCTTCTAAGTGCCTTAAATTAGCACAGCCATCTGAAATCCTTACTGCATGTGCTGTAGCAACAGGATATTATAATTAAGTACTGGTTTTAGATATCTCCAATTTTGATATTCACTGATTAATGGGAGGTAAATAACCACACATTAGCAGTATTTTGTCTTCTCTATACTCATGTGGTTTTCTTATCTCATGCGAATGGCACAGACCAGGAATATATTCAGGATGCTGAAATGCCGAAATGCTGAAAAGCAACACGAGGACTATGAATTTGTCCCTCCACATGTAAATCCATAAGAGGTTCTGCAATGTCAAGCTCTAGTTTTCAGGGTCCTAGCTCCCGAAAGGGAACAGATAATCTTAAATTCAGCATCTCACCTTACAGCATGATGAGATTTGCAAATTCCCAGAGAGTATTTCCAAGAGCCAGCATGCTCAGGGAGGAGCTCTCATACCTCTAACTCCTGCCTTGCAAAAGCCTTTCTCATGCACATGCACTGCTTGTGTTGCACTAATTCATACTATTTCATACAAAGATAACAAATGCAAACAGTGATTCTTGCCAGATAAAACATGCACGCATGTATTTTAAGTGAAACTTTCTCTGTTAGTGATCATAAATAGCACAAGTTTATCAAGCCTTGTGCTGTTCCTCAGGCATCTAGGAGTTCAGGACTAAGTTCTTCTTAAAAAAATA
Organism: Neopsephotus bourkii; assembly: GCF_033783945.1. Taxonomy (NCBI): domain Eukaryota; kingdom Metazoa; phylum Chordata; class Aves; order Psittaciformes; family Psittacidae; genus Neopsephotus; species Neopsephotus bourkii. Next base: position 2,598,803 of record NW_026901568.1, read on the forward strand.
AATCTATTTGCAAAAACATTGAAGCATGTTCAGTTATTTTCCAAGTGACTGGTCAGTCTCCTCTCCTTTCTTTCATGTTACTCTGTCACAATTCTCATCCAGGAGCACAGGCTATGGCAGCTGAGGCAGCAAGAACCTAAATTGATGTCGTCATGTTCCTTTGGCTTTTCTTACCAGGTCTTGTTTTCTTTTTTAATCTCTGCTGGCGCTGTATTCTCAACTCTGAATGCTACCAGCTACAAGGATCCCCACTGAACCGTTTCCCAGTTATATTGTACAGGTTTCTCTAACAACAGAGAAATCCTCCTTCGGAAGTCTCAGTTATTGCTTTCATACTCCAAGCAGTCCCTACATCTAATTTACTATGATACTATTTTGATTCACAACATCTTGATTTGGTGCATTATACAACTGAACTTTTTGGATGAAGACTCCCAGCATGCACAGCATTATTGGCATTGGAAGAGCCCTCATATTTCACTTTACAAATATACTGTGGCAGTTTCCTCTTAAGATTCTTAGAAGTTAAGTGTAGGGAAGAAAACTAAAAGGGCAGGAGAAACTAAGTCTCCAAATAGATATTGTTTGTGTAGAGCTTTTAAATGCATTCTCTGGGAATTGCTGTTCATCTTTTTCTATAAAAAGTCCAAATTGACAGATTGATTGTCAGGTTTCCTTTTATTGGGCTGATACAAGAAGAGCCAGAAGTAATTTTCTGCATTTTTTTGGTAAGGATAGTAAGCCACACTGTCTTCTCCCTAACACTTTATTTAAATGAAAGCAAAATTTGAAGCTGGTTAATGATACTGATATTTGGTGATTTTATACAATTACAAAACAAGGGGTGGAGCAGGGGAAAAATAGATATGTTTATGTAGAGCTTAACTTTACTGGGCCTGATAAAGAGCAATAAGCAAAAGGATATACAGCAAAGATATACATCAAGTATGGTGAGACATCTTTGTATCTGCAGCCTCAAATGAGAAGATGCTCCATAGCTTTCGTATGGCCTGCAGAAAGACTACAGAAAGGCGAGAAAAAAGTACGTATGAGAGATGAGATGAGATGAGATTTTGTTTTGTTTTGTTATGGCTACATGGGCATCTGCAAGGGAAAGGTGTTTCAGAAGTTTTGGTAAGAGAGAAATGTGCAATATATGCATAGCTTGAGGCAATAGAGAGAAGAGGCAAAGGTGATTTGTAGATCAAGAATTCAAGGGACATGGAAAAAAATTAAATTAGTAGTAGGGGTGATGTGGAAAAGAAGGTTAAGATGTTACTGTTTCAGTCAAGTTTATGTTAATGAAGTGATCTACGAACAGCAGATCAAAAGCTTCAGTTTGAGGTAAATTAACTTGTGCAGTATCTTCCACTTTTCTATTTAAAAGTATTTTGCATTCTTTCTTTGAAGATGATCTGAATTTAGAATTGCTATAGAAAGGACCAACTTCTGCAAGTTAGAAGAAACAGAGAGAATTATGGCTTGTGAAATGTCAACAGATGTGTAAAGTTAGGATGTGCAAACTTCTCTCTAACACAGAGAAATATTCCTGTTCCAGCATTCCTCTTTCCCAGGGAGTTCAGACTTATGCACTAGGTCTAGCAAAATGCATCTTCAGAAAATTCTGCAGTGTTAGAAGACTGACACATTCATGAGACAATGTCCTCCACAGTCTACACAGTGCTACTGCATTAAATTTTACTATAATATATTACAATTCACACCTGTAAGTGAAATAGCAGTAAACTATACCTGGCTTTTCAAGTGGTGTAAACTGGAAAATGTTAGTGTCATATATTTACAATCATATGCACATAAACAGAGCTTGAGTCATGAACTGATATAGCAGGGCCATATTCAATACTAAGAGACCTGGAACAGTTACTTGAATGCAAAAATATTGGCATCTGGCATAGATCTTCTGTGTTCATATAGTTTGCAGGCAGTTAGTCTGATGCAAATAGCACTGAAAGAAATGGAAAAACTTCCCAGACTTAGAGAAGAAATGCTTAAAGCAATCAGAAGCTGATATTTGCAATGCTCTAGGATGTCTTTGAGAAGGCAAAACTTTCAGGTTATATGACTGCATCAATCTGACCTTAGAAGTCACTACTCCATTTTCTCAGTATTTGCAAGGGAGCAAAGGATCATCCACATGTGAAATAAAGAAAAAGACACAAGGTAAGTTATATAAAACCTCACAGGAATGTCTCAGCTGAGTTAAGAAATCACCATTTCTCAAATCAAATAGGGGAAGATTGAGAATTTACAGTATTCTGGAGACCACACTGAGAAGTACAAAGTCAGCAGTAGGGAGACTAAGCTTGGCTGTCATAACTGCCTGGGTCACAGGAATCAGGAGATATCTGGCTGGGTCCCTCTTTCTGTTCCATGTCTGAAAATTAACATGAAATAGAGATTACAAGATCTGTGGTAGCAGTTTGAGAAAGTGAGGCATCAGGCATACTGCTTGTTGGTACCACAGCATTTCCAAAAGGTTTTTGGAGTGGTAACCTGCTCATTCTAAAGAGTGTGACTACCTTGAGCAGAGATATCAGCACACAGTATTATGCCTTTAAATAAGGTATAACCTTTCAAATGAAAGTGAACACAAGTGTCAAAACATTTCAGAAGAAATTAATCCGAACATTTTTCTAAGTTGCTAAGAGAAGATGTATTTTGGTACAATTTTACTCACCTTTTTTTCCCCTTCTGGCAAATCCACATTTTGCTTCTGTCTAACACTGTCTCTGCTTTTTCAAGAGCATATCAGGTTTTATTTGAAAGTAGAGCAAACAATATATTTTTTTAAAGCCTTCATGTATATTTTATCCTAAAGCGATCTGTATCATTATTGATTGTTCCTGCAATAAGAAAGTTAATAGGATGAATTGCAAGTAGTTGCCATAGTAACTACCATTGGTCTCTTTCTCTTGAAGAGGAAGCATACAATTAATTTGTCTTTTAGCCTACTTTATTGCAGGAAAGCCTCTATAAATGCAGCAGCACAGGTCCAGATTCATTATACACTTCTGTGCCATTGTCCTCTTAAATCATCTTCTCAGATATATTTTTGAAGTGTTTACTGGAAAGAAAGTTTTCATTCAATGTATTTCCTGATGTCTAATTTGCTTAGGATGAAAGCAGAGATGTTCTGAGGACTAGGATTGTTTCTTTTCCTATCATTCCTCCAGTACTTCAGAGCCCATGCCCTACCTTCCCTATTGTCTCCTCCTTTGGAGCAGACCACCACTTTGGTAAAACACATCAGCTCTGAAGCCAACACACCTTTTTAAGATTGAGTTGTTTTACATTATACTATTGAATGGATTTTATTTTGCATTTTGATACTTATATCCTTCTGGCATTATTAATGTATGTTCTGGCAGTTTTGCCTAAGTAAGGACTTGGGATTTGGCACATGTAAAACCCACTCCATTCCAGGTTAATTAGAGGAAAACATCTGTTACCTTCTGAAGGAGTTCTTCTGGGGGCTGTTTTCTTAGAATAGGCATTAAATGACACAAAAACAGTGGAAGAAAATGTTTCTGATTTGGTTTTCATTCCCTTTATACCAGAGAAACTTAATGTCCTTCTTGTAACTTCTACTTTACAACTGTAAAGCCGAACAGGAAACACTTTGAGACTTCCCTTTATTTGACAGAAACCATTTTTTATGGTTTTATGGTTTTTATGGTATTTTTTATGGTTTTATAGGGAAACCCTATTCTATAAGTTTTCCTAGGTTGCACTTAGATAGTTTCTATTTAACTTTGGTTAAGGGACAGGGAATAGCATGACACAAAAGAGATACATAATGGAATTATTGTGTGTACTTTCCGTTCTCCAAAAAAAAAATAATCAATTTTAAATACTAAAAACATCCATACGTATTAAGCATAAGTCTATGCAAGTATTAAGCATAAAGGAATGCCCCTGCATTATTGCACCTTCTCTCTTTCCCCTCCATTGGATCATATCTGCATAACTGTAGGTGACTGCAGTTCCACCGAAAAAGTGGTCTGGAGAAAACATGGAAAATGCAGTGTCTCATAGCACTGGTTTTGCAAAGCAGATCTCTATTGGATAACCTAAGACACACAAACCAGGAGTCACAGGGCCATGCAGATTGCCAAGAGGGTATCTGGACCCTTAGCTTCTACACCAAGACGTGAAAAAACCACAACATGCCATGCAGCAAAAGATGTCTGCAATGAATGAGGAGTACAGATGTGTCTTCTTGAAGACGCTTCACTCGTAGTCATTTATGAAACACCAAACAACCCCAAGGAGCTTTAGACTGTGTACCAAGGATAAATAAAGCACTCTATGCATAACTTCCCTACCTCATTACAGAGACTGAGGAAATTATTCACGATTAAAATACCACCATATGCTCAGGTATGAGCTGACAAAGACATATTACAGCTTTACTCCCCAAACTGAGAGGTCAATCCACAGGAAGTTTTGCCTGTAGTTTGGGGAAATCATCCAGCACGTTTGCATATAAAGAGAGAATAAAGAGAGAATAGTGGTGGGAAGAGAATAAAGATCCCACAACCTCTGAGATGCACCAGAAAGGAGAGGGGTTGAAAAGCTTGAAGGCACTGAGACAGCAAAAAAGGTGGATAACTGATAATGCTGAGGTCAAGGAGTAGGATCCTCACAGACACAGCTGCAAGAGGGGAATTTTAAGCAAATTCCTTCCAGAGGACAGAACAGAGGTAAATCCTTGTAGACAGGTCATTCATTTTTACCACCTCTTACAACTTCAAACTTCAATTTAAACCTTTATTAGATCAGTCGGGGCACGAGCACCTGCTGAAACATGCCTTAAAGGGTAGTTTTATTTTTTTAGGGTTTTTTTATATTTTATTTTTAGATCAGCTAATACAATTGTTTGGTATAAGCATCAGAAGTAGGATCATTCTTCTCTTCTTTTCATGAAATTGCTATAGCCAGAACAGGGAACATATGAGAAGAATTCTTAAAATAACAAAACAGAAGACAACAACTTTAATAAGTAAGGATTTAAAAACCTTTACATTAAGTGAGACTCACAAATAAAAAAAGTCAGAAGATTAATGTATCAAAGACAGTTAAGGTAATTCAAACAGTAATAAAAAAGTAGACTTTATTTTAAAAGATGGGTTTTTTCCCTTCCTCTCCTTTCATATGAGCTTGAAGTGAATTTTTGTTTTGCTTTTTAAAAGAAAGCAATGCATGGATCTATTCATGTTTGTTGACAAAAGCACTTTGACAGCTCCAAGGGAGAAGAAAGGTTTGAAGGAAAAGAGGTGTCAGCCACCTCACCACAGTAATGTGTAGTGGTATGTGTGAAGAAGAAAGAAGAGAGAGATTCTTAGTATTAGGACTTGCCTCCTGAGAGGCAATAGCACAACTGCCTCAAACCCATTTCTCCACAGAAGACTGAATTTCTGGCTAATGATTCGCCTCATTTTAGTACTTTAAAGTTAACCTCTGCACAGTACCTTGCTACAAGCAGAAGATACAAGTCTACCACAGCAAGGCTTGTCTATCTACTGCCAACAGCAGCAAAGAGGGCATAGAAAAGAAAGGATTTAATGCCTTGGCCCTTCATTTTCACATGTTTTAGCTAAACCTAGCTCAGATGTACCTATATGTCAGCTGTTCCACCTTTAATCTCAGGTCTAATTTAAGATTTCTCAACAGCAGTATTACATGTCTATGCCTCTGCTCCCATCCCCCTGTAAGCACAGGTACCCAGCAAAGATGAAGTGAATTAAGTGCAAACATTCTCAACTTTTTTATGGCTTTGTATTGTCAATGCCCTGGTAGCCTGCAGGCCTCATTCATCTCTCTTTTTTCACCCACCCAAAGGATGTAGTTGCCTTGCCACAAGACAGCAGTTTTGTTTCCCCTTTCTGTACCTAGTTATTTTTCAGAGAACAGAGAAAACAGGGTTGGGTTCCCCCCCCCCCCCCTTGGGATTCTGATGTATGTAGAGTGAGCAGAGCCTATGTGTTCAATAGAAGAAAAAGGAGCCTTAACTCTGTAATTAATACATGAGATAGATAACATCCAAGCCCAGTACCCACTTCTTCGTATCTATGAAGCATCCCAAGGTCTCCCTCAGCATTTTTCAGTTGTGCTTAGCTACAGCAACCTGATAGCTCTTACACTACTTAAATGGGGACACCCAAAACCTAAAGTCAGCAAACTAGCGAAGCCCTGATAAGGTGATTTTGTAGAACAGGAGTAAACCTCCCACTACATCCCATCTTCTACTTATGAATTCTTTCCTTCCAGCCTTAAGTCCTTTACCATCGTGTGACTTGTGACAGCATGACCCTGTAACAAAAATCCTGCTTTCAGCTGCGCCCAGTTTCTGGATGCTTTTGTCCCAAATAGCAACAGTCCTGACTAATTCCTCAAGCCTATGGGAACATGTACTTCCACAAGAGAAAATAGGGCTGTTTATTATCACCACTATTTCTTCCTCTATTTAGGCAATAAATTTTACAATCAAACATGTAGATTGTTGTTACATCTTCAGTCTACAGCTGCATTTTAGCTGCTGCAGATCTTTCAATTATGAACTTTTCAAATGTTATCAAAACAGCTCCAGTTAAAAAAAAAAAACAACCTTTCTCCAGTATTTTTTTAATTATATGGATACTTATTCAGGTTTCCCCTCATGATGCTTTGGTGTTACCCAGGCAGGTTATTTTATGAATACCAGGGGACTGATTCTATTTTTTTCTCGCCCCATTATATTGTGATGTCAGTGGAGTTATTTTGAATAACCCTATTATAAAATAGGTCAGAATCAGGTTCTTTTAGTAGATGACGCTGTTGTTATTAACTGCTATTAAAATTTCCCATTGAGCTTTGTAAACTTTCTAAATGCATCAGCAGAACTTGTGATGAAAGCTCTAAACCCCAAAGCTTTATTCATTATTATATTGTTATTTATATATCCAGTGTTTTGGTGTTATCTGTCATTTTGTTAGCTCCACCACCCTGGAATTCTCATTTCAAGGTCTTGTCTGAAAGGTTAGTGGGCAGGTTGATATCATTATACAGTTTGGGTCCTTCGTTGGACTCTCCCGATACCTCCTCCATTGTAATCCTGCATCACTAACTTCATTATAACAAATAAATCATGTATATAACAGTAGCGCTGGCTGAGAATAGAACTGGTTGTGGTAGGCACTGCAAAGCTGTGAAAAAGAGCAACATGCCAAGAAGAGGTAGTGGCAGAAAGGTCTAAATATGAACCAGACAGACCATGTCAAGGGTGGGACAGGGAAAGACATACAGAGGTATCCATGTGATCCTGCAGACAACCCCTGTTTTATTTGTCATTTCAGTCCTTTCAGTGGGTGGCAAGGCGTTACTCAAGCAGGATTTGACCACTTGCAATAGTAAGTGAACAAAGGAGGGGAGGACTGTTGCAAGCAGTCAGCCAGCTTGGGTGAAAAAATATTCAATCTAAAGGCTGCACAGATTTTTAGATAGGTCCAATCTGATAAATAACTCATGCCCCAAGGGCAGCAGCATTGCTTTAAATTGCTTCCTGCTACTGCTGCCCGCCCAGCTACACTGGCACCCTTCACTGTTTTAGTTTGTCTTCTCCTGATTCAATTTAGCAGTTCCTTTGCTCATCTTTTTAAAGACGTTCCAAATGATAGGCTGTCGGTGGGCAATAAACATTCAATTTTAGACCCAGACAGCATTTCCCATCCAAATTCCACATATGGGGCAAGAGTTATGTGCTCAGAAACACCCATTTTGCTGCTTTAGGGCTCCAGAAGAGTCATGGAAACGCTTTGGACAGGCCAGCAGGTCTCCAGGGCAGTAAGGAGGAAGGCAGCAGCATGTGCTGGACAACACTGTGCATCAGACACACCAGATACCAGCAGGGAAGCACAAGTGACACAGAAGTTTTCTTCTGTCACCCTACACTGTGCTTTGGAGGAGCTGTGGGTCTGACTCAGTGTACATAATTAGCTGGGGGGGAAAGAACATCTGACTTGATCATCTCCATAGCCAATTTCTGAAAGAAGGACTAATAAGTAACCAGGGAAGATTGTTCCTGTTTAAAACTTGTTCTAGAGGGCAATGGAAATTGGTAGATTGTGAACTCAATCCTTGCCCTGAAATTATGAGGAGAGATTTGCAGGAGCATGGCAAATATAGCTTTTTTAAGACCTTATACTTCTTGCAGTGGGGATGACAAAGCCATGTGTTCACATTTTGGCAGAAGTGGAACGATGGAAGACCCTCAATAAAAGCGTAATGCTGTTGCCTGTGCTGACACATGTTTGAAATCATTATTTTGCTAATGTCATTAATGAATCTGTACAGCCTGCTGCAGCAGTTCAGTTCTATCGTTACTCTATTCTCCAAGAAAACGTTAAAAGCATAAGCTGAGGGAAAGAAAAAAAAAAATCAAACTGTTTTCCCAGTGAGAGAAAATTATTGCATCTAAATTGTACATTAACGGGGCTGTGTTCCACACAAAGGAACATGAACTTCTGCTGCACCTTTTTTTTTCACATTCAAGATAATTATGTATTTGTCCTTGCCTTACCTTGTTCTTTTTTTGCAGCTCTAGTTACTTTTTTTTTTTCTCTCATTTAAATGCTCAGATTAATAAAAGAACTGGCCAATGTGATGGGCTACGTGAACAAAATCATGTGCTAAATCCTCCACTGTTGTTAACTGATACAGCTCCTAGTGATACACAGCAGCTGAGGGCCCGGCCCCACAGCCTTTCTGAATTGAATACAAAGGTATGAAAAAATACCTTTATATCTCAATAGTGTGTCCTCACTAAATGATTTTTAAATATTGATTACTGAGTCTGAATACAATGAATAGGAAACAGGAGATAGTAAGGAAGTGATGGGGCCCCAAGGGCACTCAGACGCATTGATGGCCCTGACCAACCTCACCTGAGGCTCCATTTACCCCACCTATGGATCTCTATTTAAACTCAAACCTGGGCTCTTTATTTGGTTTGAACTGTGATGAGTCTTTGTCTCTAGTTTGGCTGCAGTCCTCATTCATCAGGACCCAGACATGAGGTTGGCCTTTCTGACTGCAAATTGGACACTCATTGTCACTACATTTATCTTTTTTTATTACCCATGCTCTTGGTTGAAGCTGTGGCTGCTCCTGGACCTGCTGTACTCATTGTGCTCAGGTATGGTGGGGCTATGTTCTCAGTGCTGACCACCAGGCTGTACTGGGTTCCTTGGCAGGTGTCCCCACAACCACTGTGTGGAGAAAAAACCTAGAGGTGCATTGGAATGTCCTGTTAAGGTGTATGGGATTTTGTGAAGGAGCTATGCATCAATAGACACTGAATGCCCTCTTGTGGGGTGAAGAGACTTGCTCTGAGACAGAAATATCTTTAGTAGGGAAAGCTTGTGTCCCCTCTGTCCATCCCATCCTATGGACTACTGGAGGCCACACTAGCTGTGGCACAAGCCCTGTGAGTACTGGGTGGAGGAAGGAGACATACATAGATCAACATTCATTGAAAAAGAAAAGGTGAGGGTGAACTTGGGAAAAATGAGATCTTGGTCACCGGCAGGTTTGACAGCCCTTCCTTCTTGCTGGTGTATATACACATTGCTTATAGGGCTGTAAGAAAAAGGCTCATTGCAAGCCTGAGAAACACCAACTTTAGAGAACGCATTATGTATCCTATGGAGAGAAAAGAAGGCTTGAGAAGCACTGCTCTGAGCAATGGAAAGAAATAGGGACCATTTGTTACAGAACAGTGTTTGCAGCCCATGGCCAAGTGCCCAACTCCCTGGGGTACCTACATTTTATTTTACGTCTTGTATCTATATCTTAAAAGATAATAACATGGGCAATACTGATTGTTCATACCTTTCTTCACTAGTACATCAAAGCTTTTAGAGACTCTCTAATACCTGAAGGTTGCTCAGATCGTGGTTATCTGCCATTTGTCTTCCTCATCATCTCTGAAAAGCTTTTTCTCTTGACAGATAGCATTTGACATTAGCTTTCCATGGCATTTTCTTATTCGACCTGTGAATGGCTTTGCTGGGTGACATGGCATCTCTTGTGCTTGTCTCACAAAATCCCTTCTTGCTATGTAACCTCATTCCAGCAGTGCCTTTTGTTAGCAATCAGTGGGGCTTTTATATCTTCAACAATAGGTAACATGGAACCGTGTCAAACACAGTTTTGCATGAAAGTGCACGAAAGACTTGGTGAAAAGCAGATTATGAAGTACAAAGCCCATAAAAATCTTAGTTGTATTCCATAAGGTAAATTTTCTTTAATCTCTGAAGGACAATAGGATTGTCATGGCATATGGGGAAAATCAAAGCAACTCTTAATATTGCATAAACTTCCTTTTTTCTCCTGTTGGCTTGTCTCAAAACTGCTGCAACAAATCCTGTGTCTGAGAAATCATCCAGTATGACTAGACCTTGGATTCCTGCTTGTAGATGAGCCTAGAGGAGAATGTCCAAGATCTTTGAAGCTGAAAATTAAAAAACGAACAGCAGTGAGAAGCTAGATCTCTCAAAGCTCATGTATAGTGTTTTAGAATGCTTCACAAAGTTCATATGTAATTCCAGTTAGCATATAAGCTGCTCATATGGTAATATGTGGCTTCCTTTGCTGTTTCCTTGCAGCTGGTGAAGCAGGGAGAAAAATCAAGTCATAAGCATGTTTTAACCTCTAAATTTCACTATACCTGTAAAACAAGAGGTTGCATTAACCTTTGCAGGAGGGAGTAATAGCTGATAATTTATATGTGCAATTTGAGGAAAGCAGAGTTCCATGGGGTGATTACTGCAATAAATAACTGAAGTAGAACACTCTTGTCCTAACATAAATGAAACTTCATTTTTCCCAGTACTGTGCATGAAGAACCTGATCTGGGGCTGAGAGGGTGTGGGGGTGGGAAGGAAGCTAGAAGAGAAGCATATGTAACCTTCCTATAAAAGTCAAAGCAGTCTGAAAGTAAGAATTTAAGATCCAATAGGTGGGATCCCAGTTTATTCTGCAGTAATGTCAGTGATGTTCTCACGTTATGACAAGTAAAAATAGGTGGTAGCAAAGGTACACATTCCAGAAAAAATACTTACTGGGGATATGGTGGAGGAGTTCGAAGGTTGCTCCACAGCACAGTGAGGTGGAGGACCTGACAGGATGTCTTTTTACCCCTCTACCATGTCTGCATCTGGGTGTGCTCATTCCAAGGTCCTCACTTCAGCCATGTGCACTTAGGGACTTCACAGCTGAATTTCTCTGGTGTTAACTGCTGCAGGGTGGCAGGAGGGATGAAAGCATGTAAACTCTCTGGTGAGAATCAAATCTACCATGAAAAGCTTCAAAGGTCAACAACAGCGTGAGTTCCACCTCAAAGCGCAACAGCAGCCAGCTCATCAGGCTGAGCAGCAATGGGACATGCTCAGAACAAAAAGTTCTGCCTACCAGGCAGGTGGCCACTGTCTTGCCTTCCAAATGGCCTCCAAGGGCAGCCTTGAATGGGGCTTGCTGCTCTATTCTGAAGTGGCAGTTAGAGGAGGAATTAGACCATGTTTCTCATCCAAAACTGCCTGGCCCAGCAAACATGTATGAAAGCCTTCTCTCTGGTTTTGCTGCCAACAGAGCATCCAGCAAATTCCCTGAACTCTGAGCTCAATTTACAAACCCCTGGCTTTGCACCCTCAGCTGCTTGATTTGTGGCTGCTACCCTGCTCTCTTGCCTTAACCAGCAGTGACCCAGCCAGGCTGCCCTCACCCAGACAGACCTCATTATTCTTGTTGCTGTTATGGTAGAGCTTAGGTGGCTGTGATCACTGTGACTATATATGAATGTTTTTGTTTAAAACCTAGCAGTAGATATATAGTGGACTTGTTCCACTGGACTAGTGCCTGTGAACATAATGAACATCACTAGCAGAGAATTACCACGCACTGCAGCTGAGGTAGCCTATAAGCTTAGCCCTCATCATGCTTCTGCATGTATAATCACAGAGAAGTTGACAGAGAAATTAGAATTGAATGCAGTAATGATTTATTGGTTTTCTGCCCACAGTGAAGACATTTTTTTGTCAACATGAGCACTTCATTTTCCAGCTTTTAACATCTTTCAAAACTCTGCAATAAGAGTTCTGGGAATATCACAACCTAAGAAACTCAGAATAAAACTTTCATGTTCTTTTCCATTTTTGTTAAATGAGTGTTACTCAGACATGACCCACCTGACAAATACTTCAAGGTTTTGTTCCCCAAAACTGTGTTTTTCAGTACTTGAGCTCTTCAGCTAAAAAAAACCCTAAACCACAAAACACTCCAAAGTCCCACAGCCTTCTCCATGTCTGAAACAGTAGCACTTAACTCTGTGTGAAAAAGAACTAACATCTCTTAGTCTTCAGGGTGGAGATTCATGTATCTTGTACCAGTCAACTAATCAGTCTGAGAGATCCCATTACTGTCTGGCTTTTCCCTACTACTTGTACTGTTCACTGCATTGTCAATTGTTCTGGTCTGTTCACAACACTGCACTTCAAACCTCATTGGTGAAATAAAAAAGGTTAACATATCTCTTTTTTTTCCTCGTTTTCCATCTTCCTTCTCACTGCTGTATTTCACTCACTACTTACTGAGCATGGTTGAGACTGCAGTTACCTGGTACAGAACTGTATAATATATCTGCATTCTTTTGTACCTCAAATTACAAAATTCTATGCTAAAACAAGGTACTGTGCACAGATGTTAACTATCAAAGTCTGAAATCAGCACTTTATCATATTAATTCAAGTGACAAAGGTTAAGTCACTAAGAAAACAGAGTGGTATGAAAAGATGTTACCTACCATCTGGTCTTTTCAAGGATTTTTTTTTTAGGCTGAAGTTTGGATTCACATGGAGACCAACCCAGAAACTGGATGGCCTACATAGTGTAGATGTTCAAGCTCTGAGTATATGTGGGAACTAGTGGGTGAAATAAACAGTAAAAGTCGTTTGTGAGGCAGATGCTAGGTAAACTTCTGCAATCTGCTATTGTGACTATAGTACATGGCATAGAAGTACATTACAGAATTGGGTCTTCAGGCCCTAAGGATGTTCCATGTTCTGTTGTCTGGTCCAGTGTTATCCGGACCAGACAACAGACCAAACTCCTGGTGGAGTGCATGAACTTGCTGCCCAGGGAGGTTGTGAATGCTCCATCCCTGGTTGTGTTCAAGGCCAGGTTGGACGAGGCCTTGGGTGAGATGGTTTAGTGCGAGGTGTCCCTGCCCATGGCAGGGGGGTTGGAACTTGATGATCTTAAGGTCCTTTCCAACCCTAACTATTCTATGATTCTATGAAAAAACGGTAGCTGGTGACAGGTGATTTTAGTGCATTGTATGGCAAGAAATGTATCGACCCTCTTGGATGTTTCTATCTGTGCCTACTTTCACAAGAGTTAGGGAGCTGCTCTTCCCCTGCTCGCTGCTTCTGCACTTCATTTTACAGCACTCCCAAACTGTGGCCTCCAGAAATCCATTTTCTCCTGCACCTACCTAGCTACATTTATTCCATCCTTTTGCTGCAGGATGTGGATTGGGCTGAAGAAGAAGAATCAGTGCAGGAGTCAGGGGCTTTAGGTTATGAATGATGACATGTGGGAATATGAACAGCTTCATAAGCTAATTCCAGATCCAGAAATGAGCTCTGGACCAGGAAGCAGTCAATGCAGCCATGGGAGGGTAGTGCAGGGTCCAGGCCAATGAACTTTTCTGAGAAGCAGGTTAATTTCTCTCAATTTTGAGAGAGCTTGCGGAGGCCTGGGAGTTTTCAGAGGCTTTATGATGTAGCATGCAGTGTAAATGTCAGCCTGCATATCTGGAAGGTTTTCTTCTCAATATTTTTTGTCTTCCATTAGCCCATAAATGAAGAACAAAGTACTTTGCTGGTTTTGCTGATTTGCTTCTGTAAACCACAAAAGCCTTGATCACCCTCTACTTATGAGTGTTGTGTAATTAACAGCTAGGTAAGCAAAAGTCTTTATTAGGACTGAAGAAACTGGGATGAGAACAAATTGCCTGGATGTATTTCATATGATAGCAATGCAAAAATTTTTTAACTAAAAAGATATTTTAAATTCTTTATATTTACATGATACCACCATTTATGTAAATCCTTCCCCCCACCCCCCATTCTTGCTAATGAAGACACAAAACCATTAGAATTTATCACCTACATAAGTAATAGGAAGATTGCAGAAGACTTGCAGTACAAGAAGCTGATCCACTGGAGACAAGCAGATCTATGTCCTTGCTCACAGCACCTCCAGGTTCCTATCCTGAGTGACAGAAAACAAAGTTGGTTATATTATATTAGATTTGTGGCATAATTATAAGGCTTTTACTTAAAGGAGGAGAATTGTTACATATGGATTTGTGACTTTTTCTTTCAGGAAGCCTTTTCTTGTTGGCTGAATCACTGTATTAAGATGGTTTGACATATGCTGCTCACAAGCCCCTGTCAGGACCTGCTGTCAGTCATTTTAATTTCTGCAGGCATACTTCAAGATGATGAAAAGCTTCATCCAAAGCCAATAGGACTTGCATGAAAAACTATGGTAATTCATTTACTACGTAAACTACTTTCACTGCTGTACTTTTCCAAGATCTTGTACTGTCTCTTCAGAATTACTGATTATTATCTTTTCTAATAGGAAAGGCATGTTCAGTACCAAAATTATGCTCTCTAGCAGGGGTTCACATTAAGGCATCACCTCCATTTGCTTCTCCTTATTTTCCCAATAAACAAGAAAACCATCAAGAAATCAAATATTTCCTGGAAAGTTATTTTTTAGCATTTATTTTTCTCTGGAGATGTAAACCAGCCTTGTCTTCAGCTGTGGGATAATTTGTGTAATGTAACAGGATTTCTAGATTTATCATCTTGTGTTTTGTTCAGCTCATGACAAAAAACATTTTGTTGTGAGGAGAAATAAATGCACAGTGATAGAGACTTGAAAGGGATGTGGGCTGTTTGGGGGCATTTTCTGCTTGCTAAATTTACATTTTGTGCACAGTTGAAGATTTGCTCTTGAAGGATTGGAAATTGAAGTATTTGAATTGTTGAGAAATGAGGGAGGGGGGTAGGAAGGCACATGGGATTTTAACAATCAGGTTTGCACTGTTGAGAAGTAAAGATTGGCTATTTTTTTATTACAAAGGTCCAGTTGTCAGGCTGCGTGTGTTCAAATGCTGAATATTTCCTTCTGCTCGCTTGACACAATGCTGACTTTCACAACTGATTTTTTTTCCCTTTGCTTTATCCCATAAATACTGCATGCTTTTTTAATGGAAGTTGTTGCATAAAGCTAAAATTAGTTTAGATAGTGTCATACTTTTGGAAGGAAATCTGAATGCTGTTCAGTAGAAGTGACATTTGGTTATATTGGAGCGAATGAATAGATGATGTTTTAAATGCCCCTCTGGAACATGAATACCGACATTTTGATTAATGTCTTTGTCATGGGCAAAGATTATTTAGTTAATGATTTGCAGTTTCCTCCGCCTGGCTCTAGGAAAAGCATGCCAAATCCCAGGGTGAAAGGGAGGAACCAAGCAGCTTGAAGTCATTGGTTTATTCATGTGTTTTCAGCATGTGCCCAAAAGTTCTTCTGGATCACGCCTGAAGCTTGCAGGGGGATAAAGCTCATGAAAATTAGAAGCAAAAACATTTCTTATTCATACTAACTGATTTACAGGGCTCAAAAGATTAAAAAACAGCTAGGGTGCATGGACATGGCACAAGTTGGTGCTAGCCTGTGGACTTGGGACTGCTGCTCCTTCCAGGCTGATATAGCCTCTGCCACTGTTGGATGTCAGCAATCTCTGGTCATTGAAATGCAGTCTCTGTGCTGTGCTTAGCTGTGTGACTTGCACTTCCAAATGAACTTGCAAGTTCATTTTTTGCAAACCTGTACCAGCCTGAGAGCAAGTGTTTTTGCTCTGTGCGCTGAGAACTGGAGGTGTTGAAGGGCATGATGCAGTGTTCTCTTGGCTACTGCCTTTGCCAGTGGGGCGGCAGAGCTAATAGCATCAAAGCCAGCAGCTGGGGCAGTGAGATGGAGCAGCAGCTGCCGTGTGATGTGGTAAAGAAGTAGCAGTGTTTCTGAGTTACCTGGAGCAGCAGTCCCAGTGGAGAGGGGAGAATGTGTTCAGATGGCAGGACAGTGCCATCAGCATACTTCTGGTTTACTGAAAAGGTTCAGAAAGAACGATAAAAAGTATGGGACCATTATTCTAAATGGCTTTATCAGTAGGGATCTTACTGAGCACTTTCATGGGTAAAACCAGCTGTGATAATTCTGTACATGTGAAAGAGCAGCCCTGTTGACGGTGCCATTTTTAGCTTCAAAGCTAATTTTGAACAAAACATTTCAGTGTTTACATGTGAAGATCTTTGCAGGCAAATTTTTTTTTCAAGTCCTGTTGTGTAAAACCTGTCCCCTTCTATTCTATACCCACATTATAATTTTCCCTGTCCTCCCTCTTCAATTCTTAGCTTTTACAAAGACTGAAATGGAAGAAGCCATTAAAGGTTTAAACAACTTTTTAAATTATCTTAACATGTTCAGAAACCTTGCCAGATTTACCCTTTGGAAGGTTGTAAAATAATTTTGAATAGAATGTGACCAGATAAAATGAATATGATTTTATTATTCATGAATACTTTAACCTGAATGCTTTAGTGCCTACATCTCTCTATTATATTAAATTATGGTGAACATAAAACTGTCACACTGGGGTTTGTAAATTGATATTCCCTATGGATTCCCCTTATGGTTTTCTATAGTTATCCCTGCTGCTGCTAATGGAATCAGTCCTTTGATACCTTTTCCCTTCTAGTTACATTCTACCTCTCTATTGGCTCCTTCGAAGCTTCCTGTCTGGTTGGGAGGTTAGCTACCTCTTTTCACAGCAAATGACCCTTATGTATTCCCACCCACATGTGTACTTTTGTATCTGTCTTGCTCTTTCATATTTCTCTTCTTTTTTCCTAGGTTTTCTCTGGGCAATGTTTTTTTTCCCCAGACATCACACTTTAGGGTATAGTTTCAGAGCGATGTTCAGATATTTAGGTGAGACTCCCATTAAAGTTAATGAGACATGTAGCTAAATGCCTGTGCACTGCATTAACAATACCCTTTACTGTTTATTGTCTGGCTTAGAGAAAAGGTCACATTGGTTCCTTACTCCTAGTCCTGGATCTTTACCTTTTCCTTCAAATCTTAGAGGTCACTGAAAGGGAAGAATGTAAGGCACCAGGCCTTGCAATGCTTATTTTTTCAGGTGGCAACGTTGTTTCTTTATCTCCACTTTCTATATGGAGCTATAGAAATTAGAGACTTAAGAAGAGCTTTTATCCCAAATTGTCAAAAGCACAGTGATGACAAGTTACTGCTGAAACACCACAAGATTCACTACAGTGCTTTGTGCAGGAAATTCTACTGGAACCAAGAAGAAATATCACATCTTCAGAGAGGTGACTTTTATCATCCTGTGCCTTTATGAGTCCAGCACAATAGGATTCTGGCTTTTGGCTGGGGTTAGCTTGCTTATCCCAATATAGGTAATACATATTAACAGCAAATATTTGCTGAGCGACACTGATGATAACACAGTCCATGCTTTCGCCTGTATTCTTGTCTGAGAATTTTGGTTAGAAAATTCTGATGCTGTAGGAGGGGACGATGATAGTGAATGTAGGTCTGATCTAAGATGGAAGGAGGTAGACAAAGGGAAAAGTGCAACTTTACAACCTTGTCCTGTGAAGTGACAGTGTATAAAATTCCAGTTCCTTCTTCCAGGCTTGGCTTAGAGAAGCATCTGATTGATCAGGAAACTGGTATTTCTAACCAATGTTATTAAATGTTTAAAAAATTAAATGTTATTTAATTTCCTTGTGCCTTAGTCTTCTCGTGGGGGCTTATAATATTTAAATCTTGGTAAACAAGAGCAGAAAGCCCGAGGTGAAACATGCAGTAAATGTAAAGTAAATGTAATCTTTATAACGTGAGCAAGAGTCCAGCTTTAGATCCTTTTTCATTCATCTTATTAGCTGAAAGGTAATCTCTGTACTCTATTATAATGGAACTTCTCTGGTATAATGAGGTGTTAGCTATTCAGTACAGTCCTCATCAACATTATCTTTTTTTCATGTTTCTGAAGCTCAACAGAAAATGGCATTAACTGTTGTATTGTGTCAAGGAGCAGAAGTACAGCAATGTTAAACTTGGCTTTTGCACTGAAAAGGAAAATGAGACTTAGATTAAAATTCTGAAGTAAAAAAAGTTGGATAAATACATCGTGTGAAATGAAACATTAAAATTAAATGACTAGCATGGGTGGGTGAAGTTCAATATAAGTAGAAGTGTTTAAGATGAGAAGATTTTTATCCAACAGTGAATTGGCTAATGATGTTGCTAATGTGGGATCCTACAGTTGACTGTTTCTGAAGGCAGATTCTGTCCTAATGCTACTGCTTTGAGAGTTACAATTATATGAAAAGAACATGCCATTCATCTGTGCATATCATCAATCATGACACAGTTGTTTTTGTGCACCTCATCTCTGTTGTGAGCAATCTATAGGAGTGGAAAGGAGGACTGTATTTATATGGAAGGCAGGCTCAGAGATTCACACAGCTCAGTCTGACCAATGTTTTGCTTTAAGTGCTCCTCTGAAGGGAAAAAAAGGGGGGGGGAAAGTCTAAAAGAGCCAACAGATAAAACCAAGTATCTGATCAAAAGGATTTCCAAACAAAGAGCACCTTGCTGACAAATAAAGCTAAACATTGATCTGTGCTATTAGCATGGACAGAAGTAGTATTTTGACTATTTTGCTCTTTATACAGGGGAAGTGCAAGTATTCAATTGCATAATGCAGGAACTAATTAATTGGTTAATGATGGTGTCATTAATATGCTTATTGCTACTTTCCTCTGCAGTATCACGCAGGTGTTCCAGTTGTAGACTAAATAGATGTGGTGCTAGGCTTTGAACATGCATTGAATTAAATGGTTTTTAATGCAGGAAAAGTGCTCACTAAGTACAACCCCCTCACAAGGCTCTGATCTTTCCTTTCTAGAAGCTTCCACAGAAAGGGCAGTTAGCTTCAGGAAAGGACCATACCGCACATTCTCACAAAGCTGTTGTCTTCACATTGTTCAACATCTGTGTGAAATACTATGTAAGATAAACTAGCATGTAACCCTAGGTCTTTCATATAAAGAAAAGCACGTGTGTTTTGTTTCCAGCCATAATATGCCCATATGTGAAGACTTGTTGGTTAACTTGTGTGGGAGAGCACAATTCAGTGATTTTTGCTTATATGGTAACATATGCAGAGGAGGGCAGTTCTTTCAGATATGTCTGGGTGACTTGGGAACTCCAGTCCTAATTTAAAAAGGAATAGGGAAACTACAGCTGGTCAGGTAATGAACTGTGAACAAATTGTTTCTTTTTAACACTTACAAAGTTTCGCTGCAACTATAGTACTGCTTTATATTTTAGAATTGGGAAATCTAATTAAAACCATGTTGAACAGTTTTTACCATTCTGAAATTGAAATTTAGGGCAGAAGAAGTCATTGCAAGTGACCTTACCATGTGAGAAGCTTTGAATTATCTGCAGGAAGCTGATAATCAATATTTTTAGAGAGAGCAGAGATAAAAATGGAGATGCAAGAAAAATTCTAATAAACTGTATTAGGAATGTGAACGATAAGCCTCACTGAGAGTTGATGGAAATTAGGAACTTGGTTATCAATTTGTCTCTGTTAGTCTGATCGGAAGCAAAAAAAGGAGGTGAAGCCCTCTGTTCTCAAAGTGTATGAATGAAATTCAAAGGGAAAACTGATCTGTAAAGCTTGGGTTTCGACTATTTCATTGACTTTGTGCCTTTACATATACGGCCTAGTCACGTCACCTGTGAGACTAGAGCGAAGAGATGTAATCTGGAGGGGGATTGAGAAATTACTGGAAATGGGTTTACTGGGCAAATTTGTTAATTTCCTTGGTCTGCCTCTTCAGTAGCAAAAAGGAGATTATTTTGCCCTTTCCTCTACACTTCTTAATGAATGTAAATTTACTGTATTGGAAACTTTTCTATGTCCTGAAATGCAGAAGGCAGAACACACCTGCTACACGAGTATAAGTAGTATAACAGTAATGGCATGACTAATAAAAAAATTGTTGATGAGTCCTCAGTGGAGTTAACAAGTTATGGGGATGCTCAAATGAGCAGCTCTATTTGCTTAGAGATCACTGTGCTAATTCTGCATTTTGGCAGTTGTTGGACAGTTGTGTGGGAGATGGGGAAGCATGTTTGGACTCAAAATTGATAGGTAAAATGTCAGGTCTGTTAAAAGATACCCTAGATCTTCCTTGAAGACTGTTTTGATTTATGTAAGACTTCATCACATTAATCTAGATAGGTATTCTGCATGTTGTATATTTTTTCCAATGTGATGTCTGCCCACAGTCAAATCGTCACCCTGAGTTCCCATGTTAGCACAGAAGTGTACCCTGTAAATTTAATTGTAAAGAGCATCTGGCCCTCTACCTTCTGCTTGCTCCACTTGAGGTACTTCACTCAGATGGTGATAGGGAGCAGCCTTAAATTTGATAAAGAAATTGGCTACCATGCAGTTCTGCAGTTTAAATGCCATGACATTTCCCAGGTATTAACATAAGAACATTAAATTAAAATTATGTTCCATG
Source organism: Neopsephotus bourkii (assembly GCF_033783945.1). Classification (NCBI taxonomy): domain Eukaryota; kingdom Metazoa; phylum Chordata; class Aves; order Psittaciformes; family Psittacidae; genus Neopsephotus; species Neopsephotus bourkii. Next base: position 2,619,568 of record NW_026901568.1, read on the forward strand.
GGGATTGTCGCTTTGTATAGCTTGGGAGAATTGACTCGCTTATTCAATGAGTTTAAGCTGATTACATTTGCGGTTAGCACATTCTTTGCAGAGTACCACTGTGTGACAAAATAAGGAGTCAAATTATGCTCTGACACAGCTCCTCAGAGTTCTTCCTAGCCCTTGCAAACATACCTACCCCTCATTGGCTGTGAACCAGAGAAATTGCCTGAGATAGCTTTCTATGGCTGGTTCTTTAAATAGTCAAAGACTCAGACCCATCCTCAGCTGGTGTAAATTTGCATTGGCCTCATTGCCTTTCATGCTGCTATGATAATTTACATCAGTTTGGATCTGCCCCATTGAGTTCTGAATGGATTGAAAATGAATGCAAATGACAGCTTTGCTGAAGGTGGGTATTTAAATGTATACATGCCACTCAATACCCTATGATTAAAACTCATTGCAATTAAACATACGTACTCCTAGGTTCGTGTGCAGTGATTCATGTCCCCAAAAGTGGAGAACTGGTTCTTAGTTACTTCTTACCATCAGATAATCTAAGAGTTCTTCTAAAACTGGTATATTGCTTCTATAGTTATTAAGAAATAGGATCTGTTGTTTTGCAGTAAATTGGAAACCATAACTTGTGCTTTGATTAATCTTCCTCTGAAATGTAGAGGTCATCTCTAACTTCCAGATATTTCTATTCTCCATGTATATTAATTTCTAGTAGCCTGGGGTTTAATACACATTTCTCTTTCATTTCCACAATTAATGGTTGTAAGACAACACAGATAAAAATGCAAATGAACAACTTATCTTTATGCTTTCAACTGGATGTTTACAATTGCAGTAACAGTGAGCTTTTAAAACTGCCCAAACAGCTTTTCCTGAAGATACAAAAATTATAAAAATACCTTCATAAATTATGGATTTTTAAAACTGCTGTCATTTTAAATGGCTTTATTTTTTTGTGTTTATTGAAACTATTTTGAGTATACATAAAATGGGTTTTGTTATTTTTTTTGTAATTCAAGTAACACATGATATTAGCATAAAGAGAAGCCCATATACATATAAATAAGTAAATATTTTTTTTCTTTTCCTTTACAAAGATTTTAGAAGACACAGAAGAATAAGTATTTCTTGCAATGGTTGTCTCTAAGTTCTCCTGGATGCACTGCTGTGACAACATCCTGGAATCAAATGTGAAAAGAAAGTACAAGAAAACTGTGGATCTTGACAAAACCACGGGGCTGTTACAGCTGCAGCATAATAGGGCACTGGGAAATTAAAACTTCTCAGTTTTCCCTGAGCTGGATTTCTACAGCTGGAAGTGAGAACTTTATTTCTGATTTTGTATTAGTTAAAAAAGAGCTAATACAGTTGGGAAGAGTATGTCCAAACAAGCAGGTAGTTTTCATTCTCCTTCTTGCAACTAGAGAATTGAACTAAGGAAAATCTAATAAGGAACCCATGAACACTGTAAAGATGTTGCCTTAAATGGACTATATTTAAAATAATTTTTTTCTTATCCCGAAGCTTGTTTTCAGGAAGAATGGGGTTTTCTTGTCCTTTCTGACAAAGAACCTTCTGTTGCTGAGATGGGTTTTCATTTAAGTAACAGATTACTTCTTCAAGAGATACTTTTCTTATGAAAATGGTTTTCATAGGAAATTATATTAGTATCAATCATTCCAGGTGATTAATTATCCTGTTATGTGTTCCTGAATTTCTGTTCATCTTATCTGTCAGTCCAAGGTTCTTGTACTTGCTCAGCTCTTCAGTGAGGTTTTTGGAAATAGTAATGTCCAAGGCTAGTGCTTGGACATTATGTCCAACCCTGTGCTAGGCAACTTGTAGCTGTGAGTCTAAATTCAGAGGTGAGATAATATAGTTATTTTGCATATGGATAATAAGATGGCTATAGCCATAAGTGCGGCATGCAGGCATAGGAACATCTCTGACATCCCATAACCTCACAGTCTACTTAGACTTCCCTGACTTGTTTATAGGCTCCTATCGGTGTTCTAACTTCAACAAGTTATGTTAAACCTTGAGTTGAAGGTAGAAAGCAATGAAAGCATACGAGGAGCTTTTCCCCTAGGCAGTTAAGGGTAAGGAAAACTAATAAAGTGTATGCAGCAGGAAACGTTGGCTGGTGCAAGCAATCTCATAACAGCTTTCATCAGTCTGGTTTATGTAAAGAGAAACAGGAGGCAAATGCTCCTGGAGCGCTGTACATTTGTGTATGGAGTGGTGTATCCAGCACCTTAATTGAGGTGTTCAAACCCAACATTGCATCCTTTTTGTTTGTCTTCAAATATTAGGAACAAATGTCATTATAACTGGCATTGAGGCCACAGGCAGCCCGGCATGCCTTTAGGTTGTTTCTGATTGGTTTAGGTCGATACTTCCATGCAGGTTTCCACTGTGTTTATGCTGGCAAGCACAATAGAATCATAGAATAGTTAGGGTTGGAAAGGACCTTAAGATCATCAAGTTCCAACCCCCCTGCCATGGGCAGGGACACCTCGCTCTAAACCGTATTACCATTAATAGGGCAGAGTTGAGCTGGCACCAAGGTAACTCCATTTGCCTATGATTCCACTTTTGCTGCAAGATGTATGTTAGAGCTCTGCATGATAATAAGCAAAGTTCTGCAGAATTTTTGGTGCAGATTCCTCATCACCTTCTGTGGCAGCTTCAGCTTTATACTGAAAGGTGCATTAAGCATGTGGTTTACAGCCGCAGTGAAAAGCATCTAAATCTTTTCTCTCTCTTCTGATCATATCTTCATTACTGTAATTGTATTTCTGAGCTATGCCCCACTGTCAGCTCCTACCTACCTGCCTAGAAAAAGGTATTTGTTACATCTTTTGCCTTCCCTGCTATATGAAATGGCTAAAAGCAGTGTCCTTTCCTCCATCTTGTATTCAAGACTCAATCCTTGCTCTTTCATTTCTGTCTCACTTACATTTCATCTTTCTTCCCTGTTGTTTGCACAGAGGAAAAGACACGTGCTCTGAGCTCTTAGCGGCCCCTTTATCTTTGCTCTCAAAATAAACAAAATGCGTTCAAGCCACATTTGCCCATGGAAAACACAGTTACCTTTGTCAATGTGACTTCGAGGGAGCACTGGATGGCTGTAGCAAATTTCTCTCCACACTGGCAGTAACGCAAGAAGCCTGCAGAGAATATAATGCCATAATAGTGGGGCTCTTCTGCTGCCCATCAAAACTAAGAATGTATAGTCTCTTAGCATGGTTGATATTCAAGGTCTATCATTTTTCTAGTCTTTATCACTCAAGTACCAGTTTTCCTATTTGAGACCTAAACAGGCTCTAGACTGCTCTTTTGCTGAGATTAAACATATTCAACTTGCTATGACTTAGCTTATATCCTGCTGAAATGCAGGCTTTGTAATATTAATTGTCAACTCATACTTAAAAATCCGTTTTCTACATGGACACCAAGGGATCCTCACTGAAACAGTAACCCTTACTTTTTCTGAGTTAGGCAATACCCTACTCCTGAGGAACTCTGTTGTGAAGTTCCTGGTTGCCTGGGGGGTGGGCAGAAGGAGGGGAAAGACGAAGCCCTAAATTTGCAGCAATTCACCTCCATGCATATAGATATGCAGTGACTTTTTGCAAGGTGAAAGAGAAAAGAAACGGAAGAAATTTTTTTTTTCCAAAGGCTTTATCAATAACCTAAATTATTTTATTTTGGAAGAATGGTTAGAGATCCTGAAAATGGTACTTTATTGTACTTAATACAGTATTTACTACAATATTTGCTTTCCTTTCTATCTTTGAGTTTAACAGTAGCATCTGTCAAAACTATTAGTAATGGAGAAATACACTGGATAAGGCAAAAGTAATTACTTTCCTTTGGTCCAATTTACAACAGCTTAAGTACAATAAAAGAGCAAATAATGAAGTTCCCAGGCAAAGTCTGAGGGTTTTTTGTATTGCATTTCTTCTAGTATCTTCTGCAGAATATAATTAAATCTGCCCTTGGTAGGTAAGAAGTAACACTGCCTCTTTCATCTCATACACATATGTGTGCATTTTGCTTTTCTGATGTTGTTTTTCAGAGTCTGCAAAAGAGATCACTGTTGCTTGTCTTCTGAACAACCTTTGGGTTAACACCAGAACTCTATCTATAGATAGCGGAACAGCCTTCTCAAGCTGTCACTGCATTCTTCTTGCCATCTGTTTGCCATCCTGAAAGACTGGCAAGGTTCTATAGGCCTTCTGTATGGGAAGATTATGTACTACTTGCTCATCAGCTCTGAAACAAGCTTCCAAGTTTGTTTTTCATTGCTGGGTTTTTCTCTGTAATGCTCTTGAATGTGAGAATGGGAGGTAATTCTATTTGTTCCTCAGTCCTGCTGCATGCTTCCAGGTTTGTCTGGTGCTTTGTACAGTGTTGTTACAAACAGTGTGTTCCTATTCAGTGCAGTGATTGCAAAAGTTTACAACGATGCCCAGATTCTGGGAAAAAATGAGTTTGCTGAAAGCAAACAATGAAGCAAAAAAAAAAAAAAAATAATCAGCTTCCCAGTCTGCTTTTTGCTTTGGCTGTGAGTTGCTTGGCAATGAGCTTTTCTGAAACTGGGAAAGAATATCACTGCAGCACTGCCATTCTCTCTTCAGCCCAGTTAAATGGCAAACTCAGGTATGCGATTCCCCACCAACACTAGGAAATGGAGGGAGCTTCTGTTGGTTTAGATTTTCAAACTAAAACTGTGAGAAAGTGCCATCTCCTTGCATTGACCGTTGGAGAGATGAGTTCTGGAATTAAGTCCAGTAGAATTTATGTTTAAATATAGCTTCCAGTTTCTGCTTCTGGCTGGATGCAAATATTTTGGTTATATTTTGCATACCAAATTTGATGTTCTAGAGAATGACGTACTAGAGAATGTAACTACTGAGATATATGCTTTCCTTGTTATTTTACATACACCATCATTTGTATTGCTTGCAATAATACTCTGGTTACATAAATATTTAACAGCAAATAGTCTTTATACATTAAGCAGGAAGATTCAAAGACACTGAAACAATGTGAGGTATTTCTGTTTAGTGTTTGTTTTCTGTCAGTAGAAAACAGTGATACCATTCTAATGATCTTTCTTTGCAAGTAACCTAATTAACAAACTGACTTTCTGAACAGAGCTACTTTTGTCTGGGGGAGTGGAAGGGAAATCAGAACTGTAGGAAAGATAATGCTGAGTTCATTTTAGGTGCACATATCGATCTGCAATGTTATTGGTGTCCCCCACCAATTGTTTGTTTGATTTTGCGCAGCGCTGGGTCTCTCATGCTCCTCCAATTGCTGTTTGCTTCTGTCCTTTCCTTTTATCACAGTATCACACAGTATGATTTGAAATGGGCAAAATAAGATGTTTCTATTTCTAATAAAGGTTTTTAAGTTATAAATTTGTAAAATATCATTACAACTTGGTGCAGGAAGCAAGATAATTTCCACTGTTTCTTTCTAAATAGCCTTTAAGTTCAAAAAGAAACACAATTCTGATCTTTCAAGAAGCCTGCTGAAGATGCTGTGGCTGTTACACATGGTTATCAGAGGCTTAGATCTTCAATAATGTCATATTGTACTCAGGAATGAGTTTAGTTTTCTTTAGTTAAGCTGCATGTGACAGAATGCTGTCTCTTTGTCAATATAAGGGTGTATCTTTGTCAATTTATGGTGGTGTATGGTGATCTGACAATGTGAATGTTTCCTGTATGAACATACTGGGTGGTTTTTTTACTCACAAAAGTTAACAGCGATGAAAAAGAAAAATGCATCTTTCAAGGCAGAGCACTGCAGAAATATCTTTAAGTCTATGCCTGCTTTTTTTTAATATTTCTAAATGAAATAACAGTTGAGCAGCTTCTGAATGTTGGGGTATCTGAGAATATTGGCCCTGCTTAGGCAGCCATTGCAGAATGGAAGGGTATAAACTGAGACAGTAATGCAGGTAGACGTCCTTTAGTTTTAAAATAATTGTCATTTAAATGCTTTATTCCCCTTGTAGAAACAAGTGATGCTGGTTTTAAAGGTGATATTTTAGCTATTATATTTCCCAGTGGTCACAGACTCAAAAGAGGAATATATCAGTTATTGATTTCTGTCAGACCTACCTATAAAGGCACCACATGCAGAGATTAGCAGTGTGCTGGAGTAGATGTGGAGTTGTCTGGCCGCAAGGCATGACATCTATAGCAATCCACTTGAGGAGCTGGTAGGCAAAGATATAACTAGCCTTAAACCGTAAGATTAATATCAAGATTTTCAAAGGGGCAGGAGGGGGGAATCTCACAAGAAAACCATCTAATGTACTGTTTATCAACAAAAAGTCCCCACATAAAAATAGCTACTGCCATTACTTGAGCAAAATGCACCATCTAGGCACAAACAGGTAGCCCCTCTGCTAGGCATACAAGAATGTATTAAGGCAATGTCCAAAATTAGAATACTTGCAAAAAAAGTCGTAAGAAGAAGATAATAAAAATATTCTACAGTAAATTCCTTGCATGGACTTGGTATTGGGTCTCAGAAGGAGGTTTATGCCTATTCAGACACACTTCTTAGAAATCAGATTATGGTTGTAAGATACTGTTATCTCTATGGTAGAAATCTCATGAAGTAGTTTATAACTTTAAAACTTCCCATTATCAATGGTTCATTTAATAGTTAAAAATGTATAATTTGAAAACATTTCTCAACAAATTTAATCCAGAGGCTTAACCCATTTTTCTGTCTGTATTTCAAGTATTGAAGCCCTGCAGAACAGGTCATGTATTATTCTTACAGTGCTTAAAGGTAAGTGGAAACAGTTTCTGAAGTCAGCCAGGTCTGGCTTCAGTCCTCTGGTTTCAAAGACTGACACACTCATTCCCCACATGTCATAGGGACACAGGACAGAGTTCTGTTACCTGCTGAATATCTCCTGTGTTGTCAATGACAATAAAATTTTCCCTTTCATGATGAAAATCCCCTTAAAAAAAAAGACAGCTAAAGAAAACAGAAATGACTGTCACGAAAGCAGCAAAAGAGGATCTGCAGCAAGCTGTTCATGAGTGAGTCAAACCAGTCTGAAAAAGTATCACTTTTTATGCTCACATCTAGAGCTTTTTAATTATACTATTACTTCAATCACACCTGCTGTCTGGTATCCCATTATGTGCATTCCAGCATTGCCAGAGAGGGAAGTTTTTGACTTGAAATGAAATCTGGCTTCTGAGTGCTGTGGTGTCACCTATTGTTGTGATACTGAGACTCTCCTGAGCTGTCCCTGTGCAGGAGGAAAAAAAGTATTCTCTCCTATGGGAGCTAAGTATACTTTAAAGTGACAGGTTCAAAATCTTAAGAGACCCTAGAGCCTTTAGTGAGCCAACAAGAGATAGATACTCACAATTAAACAACTGGCTGGTTTCAGGCATAGGGGCTTTGTTTGTTTGGCCTTAGCTACAGCTATAATCCAGCAAATTCTTTCTAAAGCATACTTAATTTCACCTAAAGCCCCAACATTTCAGATCACTTCAGGCTGTAGAGACTTGATTTGGGGCACGCTATTTTCTGTGTCTTCTTCATTTGGTAAATGAGAATAAGAAAAATCTAGGGTTTGTGTTTTCTTGAAGGGAGGTGGAAACAGCCGTGTCGTGTATTGCTATCATATCCTGCTTGCTTTACAAATAATTATCATCTATGGGAGGGATGCTGTAAGTTAAATTGAGGCATTCTCACAGCAATTTGCTAAAATCAAGTATCATGAATACATTAAGAGCTGAACGCCAATGACAGAGTTTAGGATGGGGGAGAAACAAATTTTATCGCTACAGCTCCACAAAAGAATCTGCATTACAAAAACTTCAATGATTATTTCTTCTAAGTCTCAGCAAAGCTGTCAGACTTCTGCAACTCCTGTACTTTGCTTTTTCAGTGTAAGCTGTAAAGTCTTAGAACAGCCTGTAGCCACTGCTTTTGTGCAGACCACCTGGTGCAGCTGGGGTTTCAAAGGGCTGCTAGCCACCACAGATCTAAAATGATGAATTTCCACACACCTAAGCTGGTGAATCTTAAGAGTTTTCTGTTGCCTATGGTTCAGAAGAGGTTGTGTTCTGCATATTTACTAGTAACTTTCCTAGTATATCCATAAGTTTGTAAGGTTTAGATAATGATCTCATGGGTTTTGTGAGAGTACGGGTAAGTTCTCACAGGTATAATCCAAGTGGATTCTATTCGAGTTTTGTATTTTACCCAAATAATTATCCAAATTATCTTTGTCAAATGTCTGACATTTCATTATACTTAGACTGATGTTTTCACTTATGGACAACTCAGCTTCATTTTCGTAGAATCATAGAATAGTTAGGGTTGGAAAGGACCTTAAGATCATCAAGTTCCAACCCCCCTGCTATGGGCAGGGACACCTCGCACTAAACCATATCACCCAAGGCCTCGTCCAACATGGTCTTGAACACTGCCAGGGATGGAGCATTCACAACTTCCTTGGGCAACCTATTCCAGTGCCTCACCACCCTCACAGGAAAGAATTTCTTCCTTATATCCAATCTAAACTTCCCCTGTTTAAGTTTTAACCCATTACCCCTTGTCCTGCCACTATAGTCCCTAATGAAGAGTCCCTCCCCAGCATCCCTATAGCCCCCCTTCAGATACTGGAAGGCTGCTATGAAGTCTCCACACAACTTCTCTCCTCCAGGCTGAACAGCCCCAGCTTTCTCAGCCTGTCTTCATACAGGAGGTGCTCCAGTCCCCTGATCATCCTCGTGGCCCTCCTCTGGACTTCTTCCAACAGTTCCATGTCCTTTTTATGTTGAGGACCCCAGAACTGCACACAATGCTCCAGGTGAGGTCTCACAAGAGCAGAGTAAAGGGGCAGGATCACTTTTATTTTTGAATTTGGGACTGCTGATATATTCCTGTAGAAGCTTCTGGTACTTTTGAAGCTCTATGACTGCAGCAAATATTTGTGTAGTGCAAGCCTAACAGTTACCTTAGCAGCCCGGAACATACTCACCACAAGGCCAGGCAGAAGGATATTTGCCTCTAGAAAAATACTGTTTGATATGTTAACTCCTAAATGTGGGCTAGAGTCAGAATAACATTCTGATTTGAAAAGAGGAAGTGGGAAGCTCAGCTGGAACCAGGTTGGCTTTTATTTCAATATTTTTTTTAGTATTCTGATATGACTTTCCATATTTCTTAAAGCCAGTATTTCTGATCCAAATACAAATGATATTGCACCAAATGTGAACAAAAAGTGAAAATCTCCATATAAAGCCAGCCTATCTAATGAGGGTAGGTTGTTAGCAAAGGAGTGGAGGAAAAAGAGTAAATAATTGGGGTGATGGATTCAGAGTCTCAGTTGCAGTCATTTGGTTTAAATTCCATGAATGTCAAAAAGTTATTTTCTTCTTTTTCTTAACAGTAAATGATCTATTTTGACTTATGTTTCACTGCAGGCTCTTGTTATTATGAGGGTGGTCAGGAGAAGAATGTCTTGTTACAAACAATGAAAGATAATACCACCCTTTAAACATGTTAGGGAGAGAGAGATGAATGAATGCAAAACACATGGTCTGAAACTGTGAATCAAGTAATTTCTGTGAGTTACTTGAATATGTATATATTTTACATTGCTATAAGGAAAGTTTCAAAGCAGATAATAGTACCTTAGTTAATGTTCATAGGTCTTAACTCCAATTTGTTCAACAGCCTCAATGATTTCAGACGTTCCTGGATGTTTAAAATGGGACAGCTTTACAAACCAGGAATATATAGAAGATTAAATGCTACAAAGAACTTGAAATGTTCCTGAATTCTTGCTGGTGCATGCAATATCAACAGAAAATCTATAACTGGAATGTTTCAATGCAGTGATACCCCTGTGGGATACTTCTGAACATGTTTATTTCAAATATTCTGGGAACAACTTTGGAGGTGTTTTCAGAAAACAGTGCAAAATCATTTTTCCTCTGCTCTTTTGAAATCATACCTGATACACCAATAAATTTTGGGTTTTAATGATAAGACTTCTGCTCTAGGCTAAGCTCTTGGAATAGAATGCAAAGGAAGATAAAATAATCTGCAGCATTGTACCCCTATTCCTTCCATGCTGATAACATCAGTGTTTCACACGATCTCATTATTTCTGAAGAGCCTCCATTTCTCCACATGTTCCAGTTTACAATGTCTACCTTCTGCTCAAGGTTCCACACTGCTCTGCCTTTGCCCACGAGCAAGAATGAACCCATGCTGATATTCACTGCAGTGAGTGAGACAACATAAAGGAAGCAAAAGCTCCTTGGGTTTGCTGGCCATGCCACCTAACTCCCTGCATGCTTGGTAGTCTGTATTTGTGATGCATGGGGGGCAGTTCCACAGAGGCGCCCGAGTTAAATCACCAGGGAGTCCCAAAGTGTTTAGTCCCACCATATTTGCATATTTAATAATTCCATGAAATTAGCATAGAGTTTAAAAGGGAGGAAAGGGAATTAAAAATTATCTCCAAAAATTATGGAGCAAATTAGCTGATCCTCTGAATATCCAGGCATAATTAGAAACCAATAACAGCTAGAAAACAAATGTCAGCCTCAGCTGGAGGTGTCAGGAGGAAGTCATCAGTGAGCACTTTTTTTCTTCCCCCAGTATAAACAGCAGATGAGGTTATCCCTAAAATAAACATAGCCCATCTGCTGTCCTCAAATTTAGCAAAGAGGGAAGGTGAAAACAGGCACAGATCAGTGTTGGGTGGTACGGAAGACACTCAAACTCAGGAAGCTATTAGGAAGAGGTAGAATCAATCAGCTCTTAGGGACCTTGTGCCTTGCATAGCTCTGTTCTTTCTTGCCATTCCTGATGATGAAATTCAGATGAAAATGCCATTGCAGCCCCTGTCCTCCAGGCAAGCTCCCCACCTGTAAGGAAAAGTCACGGAAGAAGACCTTCTGCAGATACTGCAAGGCATCTTTGGACCTCAAGGGAATTTGTCATTTGGGATCTGAAGCCTTTCTGTGTCCTTTAGGGAGGAGGCTGAAAGGGGAAACTCAGCTGATACTGTGAAACATCCAAGGGCTAAACTGATGCTGAGGATTCTGACTGTTGGTGAACAGCTCACACCCTAAGCAAACAGGTAGATTGAAAGCAAATATAAATCTGATGCAGAACTGGAAGGTGTTTTTTTTTTTTTTAGTATGGTTAGAATATTTAATAGCAGAGATACAGTTTTCAATTAAAAAAATATTTGGAGATAACTCTTATTTTAAAATTAAATTTCAAATTCAGAATTTTGCATTACAAACAAACAAAAACCCCTCCAAGCCCACCAAAAAAACAAAATCAAAATCAGAGCTGGAAGAAAGGTCGGTTACCAAGTTTCAGGAAGCTGACTTAATATTGTAAATTTGTGAGATATTCATAGAGTTTTAATGTCTTGGAAAGTTCTACGTGATAATCTGTCATTTGTGAATACATGCACAAAAAGTGCATACAGTTTTATTTCAGTTTTGTATTACAGCAGCATCAGCAGACTTAATCAAAACCACAGTCCCCCCTGTCATGGGTACTGCACAACTATAAGGAACTGTACGCATGTCAAGAATCTCAGTGGGATTATTTATAACTGTGGAGTTTCTTGTGTAGTTTGGCAGATGCTGACTTCACAGGAATCTGACACGGTCCTTACCAGAGGGTGAAAATGCATGAGCCCAAAGTCTCTGGCAGTCCTCTCCACTGATGATTTTAAGTCTGGCATAAATGTTATTCTGAAAAATATCCATCTTTCATCTAAGCCATTAAAATGCTACGATTACATACTAGTTTTCAAATTGATGCAGACATTTCTGTAGAGAGAATGTAAACCTACTGACAATAGATTTTTTTTTTCTCAATTGTCTGTCATAAACTTCTTAGATTCCTGCTCCCACTTTCACCCACCTGGTTTCCTTTCAAGAGCTGTTGGTCCCCAACAAAAATTAATTTTGGGGAAATTACACAGGAATCGGGAATTATTCAAAGGAAAACCATCGGCAGCTCTGTCATGTTTGGCATCTGCAGAGATTTTGGCTGATATTAGATGAAAAACAGAATTATTGCTCACCTGGGAAACTCTTGACCCAGTCTCTGAGTTTCTGAAAGGAACGGAATATCCTCTAATTTAGAGTACGTAATATGGATCATACTGAATGATTTATGATAATTAGGAAACAACATTTTTAAAAGATTGCAATGTAAATTAATTTGATAGGTAGCATTGGTAAAATAGTGCATCAGTATTTACTCTTACAAAAATCCTTCAGATTGTTATGAAAGTTTTGGTCTGAAAGATATTCTCATTCTTGACTTCTGAATAAAGACTTCTTATTTATTATGCTCAATGCTCTTGTTCATTCTTCTAGGCTTTCATTTGAACTGTGCTGCACACTTTTCATTCTACTACTAACAATTCACAAGGATTAGAGCAGGAATTCTTCCTTTTCTAAATTTGTATCTCATCTCTCAATGCCCAGCTCAGACACTGCTGACAATGTGATTCAATAGACTCTCCTAACAAGAAAGAAAACTAAGCAAACTTCTCTTCAAGACAATGCATACTTCAAAAAGTACTTCCCTTTTTCCTATGATTAGCACTTGCTCTTTCCTCATGAAAGCAGATATTATTCTTCCTTTCAAATTTAAGAAACAGACAGCATCGACATACTTTGTGCTACTTGAAAGCTTTCTAAGCCTTTGAGCAGATATGTACAGAGACACATTTGCAAAAAGAATTACATCCTACGTTATCTTCTTTTCTTAATTGTTGGAATGAAACTGAGTCTCCTTCAGTAATGCCACAGGTCAGATCATGTGAAATAGTTATCACTGAAACAAGCAAACATACTGAAGTGCGTTCTCTATATTTTTAACTTGTGTTTGTCAGAACGCTCATCTTCATTGGTTAACTTTTTTCCGGCACTGGAGTTGTATCTTGCACTCACTGACATGAGCAGCAAAAACCTGAATAACTTCATTAGGAGCGTAATTTATTATTCATGAGAAATCCCATGCAGTTTTTTAACTTCACCTGGAAAATCTGGCCGATATTTTCAAATTTCTTTTACTTCACTGTTAGCTAAAAGCCTGTAGAGATCTTTGATTTATTTAAAATTTGGATTAAGCTTGTAAAGCTTTGCTTCTACGCTATTATTAGTATTTTGCAATTCAATAACAAAGAACTGAAAACTGTTCAAGTAGTCCTTTTCTGAGGATGAGCTGAATGAATGAATCATAAAAATATCCAGAGCTGGGCTTAGTTTTAATTTTTCCAGGCCATTCCTACAATTTCTACTATTTTTTCAAGGCTCAAAATCCACGTTAAATGTTTCCAATTGAGGCACATAATGGCATAGTGTGCTTAAATCTGATTTCTCATTAAAATCTTATCAATTCTGAAAGATCTGCTTCATGTAACTTGTCAGTAATTTTTTGCAGCTGGGCAATTGCAAAACTTTTTGCACAATCTTATATCTGAAAAAAATCCCTTTAATTTATTGAATGCTTATTTCTATTTATAGTATTTTATTTTTCAAAAAAAAAAAGATAATGTCTTTTAAGATCTTGAAGTAAATAATTTTCCTCTCTTTACATAAGCGTATAGCTCTGTATTTTTTTCCCCCAAAGATGTATGTTTTCCATTGGGGCATAGTAAGGACAAATCAATGAGACAAGTGCATACAGTGAATCATCAGGGGTTTAATGCTGCCTAAAGATATATTAACTCATACTGAGTTATTTATTAATATATCCATACCTCTAAATATCCACTAACATGAATGCTAGATAATGGGAAAATTACCAATTCTGTAATCCTTATTCCATATAATGGTATTGGGGCCAAAGTCTTTGTGTTCTGGAAACCAAAAAGACAGCTATCAATCCCATAACTTCACTGCAGCAGTCTAATACTACACGAGCCCTGATCCCCATATAAATCTCAGTATAGCTTCATAGGCACCCATTTATACATGCAGGTAAATCCACTGAGTTGTATTTGTTTAATCCATTTTTAGTATATGGTTCCCTCTATTTTTAGACTACTATGGTTTTTGCACACCAGTTTTAACTTGTCTGCAAATGAAGAATTTCATGCCTTTCCTTCCCTTTCTGAAATCTTTTTTGCACCTGTCTTCCCCTTCTTCGTACTTAAGATGAAATAATGTTTTTTTCTCTAATATGCTCTGAGGTTTTTTTTTTACTTCCAGTGAGCTGCAAGAGTAAGCACTATAATTCTTCATTATCATCAGAATTCAAAACCAAGTGCATATCCGACAGCTAGTCAGTGAGCAGTTCTGGTGTGCTATTGTAAATGGAGGCCCCACACATTTCATTTAACTTAAAGAGCTCAGATTTGAATGCAATTTATTATATTTTTTTGTCCTTGAAGGGAATGACAGCACCATCTGCTCTGTCTGCAGAACTCCTAGTCTAGGAACTCTCGGAGTTCTGAAAATAAGGATAAGAAAGATTAAGTATCCACCTAAGGTTAAATTCAAGCCTATGTAAAGAAGTGCAAGAAATATCCCCTGTCTTCAATCCATTTAAAGTCCTCAGAATGTAGGTATAGTGGGACTTGACACATAAAGTTTATACAGCTCCTAAAGAAAAGTGAATTTCACCAGCTGGGGGAACCTACGTTTCTCAACTATAACTGTCAGTGTGGAGAAGGATTTAGTATAAACCCTGAAGAGCAATGCTGCCTGAGAAAAAGGATGAGATGAATGAATGACAGGATCACCACCAGCCAAGAAAAATGTCCTGGTTTTGGGGACACCACAACAAAAAAGGAAAGGTACCTAGAGGGTGGGTGGTTTTAACCTGGGCACAACACAAGGACAGAGCCCAGCCTTGTGGTGAGGGTATCCTCTAAAGACAGCCACCACCAACAGCTGGAGCAATATTAATGTTTGCAATGTTTAAAAAAACAGTTTAGGACTGTGTAGTGTTTAGGTGCTGCAGGTGTATGTGGTTTGCCCTGGTGGATTAGGAGCCAGGAAAGAGCCATGGAGACCCTCATTCCAGGCCTGAGGAATCCCACACTGCCAGGTAGACTGCAGTGTGGGGGAAAAGCTTCCCAGAGGTGGCTGAACACAGGGTAGGCAGGAGGTCAGCCTGAGGGAGAGGGAGGAAATGCAGAACAGACAGAAAAGAGAGGGTGAAAGACTATTGGCGTTTGATGGCGATCCTCAGGCTTTGTAGGTCTCAAGCATGTGGCAGCTGATGGAAGGAGGGCATAGGTGGTCCTGGTTCTCCTTGATTGAGCTCATATTCCACTGACAACCCTCTCTGGAGCATAACAGGTAAATGCATAAGTTACTCTTAATTGCAGTGCACGTATATTGCAAATGTTAACTAACATTTTGAACATCGTACAGCTCATGCCTTGAAGCTTCAGATAAGGACAGAGGCTGATGTTAATTGTATATAACAACAAAATTCAACATAGAGTGCATAGTGATAGCAAAGCAAATCTTAACATTTTCTTAAAAAGCAGTAAATTTACCATATATTCGCTGACTGAAGTTGGATAAACCCCCAGATCTTTGCAAGTCGCTCATTATAGTTGCATATATTAAATTCCGATTTCAAGGGAATTATGGTGGATGTAAGTCAAACCCAAACAAACCCTAAAAGAAATCTGACATAGGGTGCAAAAGAACAATCGAAGCAATTCTTAAATCAGCTTTTGTGTTCATAACATGATAAAAGAACCTGTTGGTGGCAAAAGCATTTTTAAAACTACTCAGATTTTAAACTAATACTTCAGAAGCGAGAAGGAAGACCCCATGCAAATGCTGATTCCAGGTCTTTGAAAGCCAAGTATTACTTATGAGAGAAAGCAGATAATTTCTAATTCTAGAGCAGAAGGGATTTTACGTTAAAATAATGTATTTGTAGCTGGACTTTGGCATGAGTACGTTAAATTATCAAAATCCTTAAAATATTGTCAGGTTTTTTTTAAATTACTAGTCTCTGTACTTTCATTTTTTATACACATCAGTCACGCTCATATGATTTTTGCCTTTTTTGCACATAACTCTGAGTAGCCTTAAGGATTTGTGATTAATACAGGGAGTACCTGTCACTTTTTTTTATCTCCAGTGTATAGTTATATGTTAAAAGCATGTTTTCATAATTTGTTCTATGGTTTTCTCTACTTTTGCTCAAAGTATCTTTTCTCTGCAATTGCTCAATGGTTTATTTAAAGTCGTCTAATAAAGAGCATGGAGTCAAGATTCTTGCACTGTAGGGATATTAGACTTTAAACAAATGTCTTTATCACCATTTTGCAGTCACTGTTAAGCTAAATGAATGGATATTTGATCCAATGTTAAATTAAAAAAAAATATTTGTAAGAGTCTTTGTAATGAATTCCCTTTCTTTTCCCAATTGCCATGGAAAATAATTCAGATTTCAAGAGAGCTTATCCTACCAGGAATAAGAGTATGGAAAATATTATGCAAATACATGCATAAATACGAATCTTTTTTAGTGCTTGCAGTTCTGATGCTTGTGATTTTAGCCATTGAGGAAAGAAATACAGCCTGCCTGTAATCTTGGCTGTCTTCTTCATTTTAAATCCCTCTATGATAAAGTGATCCAACAATAAAACCTACCTCTTCTTCTTGCTTTTTGTATCTGAATTACAAATGATTATGATTATTTTATATGATTCGGTTTGGCCTTAAAATAAGGGCAGTTGTCAATGCAGACATTCCTGTTAGATTGCTACTTCTGCGGAAGGCAGAGGCCTTTGCTCAGGGGATTAGATGCAGGCAGTAGTGCCTGGCATACTCTGAATGCTGTTGAGGTACGCAGTCTTCTTTTGCAAAATCCTAAACCTTCATACTGCTGGAGCCAGAGGACACTTATTGGGCTACCAGGAAGGGAGCTCAGGACATGCTGTAAGAAATGACAGTGTTATTCTGTCAGTGTTATAGAATCAGTGGGGTCTGCAGGTGGCTTTCAGGTCAACCCATTAATGTCAGCAGCAGTTTTCTGCCAGATAAGGATTCTGAATATTCAACAGCCTCAGCTGCTTCATCCTTCTGAATAGCATAAGAGCGTGTGAAATAGTTATATCTGAGCTCTTGCAGACCACAGGTGCTCGTGGGCTTCAAATCCATAGGTTTCCAAGAGGTTATCCCAAAGAGCCAAATGGTGGCAGGATTTGTTTGTGTGCTTCTTATGTAAACCTTACACTTCTGCAGGGGTTGCATCTTTTCCATGCCACTGACAGATAAAGTCCAATGGACTTTGATGTTAAAAGCTCCGTGATACAAACTTTTCTGTTCTTCATTTTCCTTCTCCTTGTCACAGATTGAAGTGCTTTCTCAGTCATCAGGAGGAGGTGATCCCACTGGGAACAGTTTCTTGTGAAAGTGTTAATCTGATGAATGTGACTGTGAATGTGACTTCTGTGAGATGTTATTAAGCATCCACATGTCATTTACCTCATTCTTTTCAAAGCCAAAAAACAGTGTCTGACACGTGCTGCAATTCTGTGGCGATTGCTGTTATTACCAAAATCATATTTCTGATTATTGTTGAAGAAATAAGTATCTTATAAATCTTTTTGTGTGCCTATTCTTGCATTAAATGATGATCTGAAACATTGCACATCATGTCATCTGGATTTCCTGCTTTCTGGAGTTGCATTGGCCGAGAACAGCTTGTGAGCTGCTTAAAAGATCTAGACATTTTAATGTGTATAAACTCCACAGATACTGGTTTTGTGTTAACCTAGTTTATATATTTCTATATATATTTGGGGTATAATGTGTGATTCTTAACTCTCTTGGGAGCTTTCTCCTAATGCTCTTGTGAAAGTAGCTCCCATTACCTTCCAAAAGTAGTAAACCAGTAATATGCATTTAAAACTCTGATGTGCCTAACTCACCTTCTCATGATTGCTCTCTTTTCAAAATTCAGCACCTGGAAAAACTGCCATGATAATGTCCTTTTTCTATTAGAAGCCCTTGTCTCCTCTTAGCAAAGGATGTTTCATCATTTGCTTGTGCTTTTAGTAAAAAGAGTCCTTTAGATCATTTCCAATTTGTTGTCTCAAGTGAGTCACTATAAAACAGGTAGAATATACTGTTGTAGTAACAGTTCCACAGTGAGCTTTGCAAGATGTGGTATGGATACTTTATATGAATCCTGCTTAGCTTGTACCAGTCCGTGCAGAGAAATGGCAGTCCATTGCAATGCAGTTGGTAAGTCTTCACACACCCTCAGCAGAAGCTCTGGCTTTATTTCCCATAAGTAAGAATCATGGTTCAGATTATATCTGTGGACTAGAGCAATTCTTCATTACCTTTTCTTCAGTTGCCATGTTGCTTTCTGACTTACTTGGTACTCTGCTATCAATAGGGATTATAAAGAATGTTTCATAATCTCTTCTGACTCTTATTTCAGTGGCCTTGAAAATCACATCTTGCCCCCCCCAGAATATTGAAAGTTTTTAGACTGTGTTTCAAACCAAAAAAGCTTAGCTATAACATCATCTCTGAAATACATTATTCAACTCAAGATGAAATAGAGGGAGAGCCTGTGACAACATAGAATTGAAAGAAGAATTTCACACCAATTTCCCTTGAAGGCCCAACTGACACTGTGGTAGCAGTCTTAAATTAGTCACTAAAAAATAGTATGAGGCAGGATATATTACAAGAAACACTTCCAGGACTTTACATGTTAAATTAGCCTTACTTTCTGTATTACATGCTCCATCGGATATACTGTGGTACCACAGCGTCAATATGTATCAGGAGGGAGGAGAGGTGTTATGAAAAACTTTGATATAACTTCAACATGCAAAGTAATAGTTATTTCATTTTACTTATATGTAAAAATGATTTACTACCAAATATTCAACAAAAATACTCTTGCCTTTAGTGAACACACTCATCTGTGCTTGCAAACATAATGCTATTTGCCTCACAAGCTCACAATGGAAAGAGAACCTGTTACAAATTCAGTCAATGATCCAACAGGAAATTAAACCTTTTAAAAATGGATGAACCAATGGACCAAGAGTAATGGAAGAAAATGCATGAAATGAGAAGAATGAGTCATTAGCTTGATTTAAATCTGATTTTTTTATTTTTTGTCAGTAAGGCACCAAGATCTGATATGATTTCCCTTTTTCAAAAATGCAGCAAGATGAGCAGAATCAGAACTAAACATTTAAAAGATATATATATATATGTAGGTATATATATATTTAATTAGAAAAATTCCTCATGCCGTACAGGTCAGAGGAAAAAGCATCATAAAACATAGGTCTGGGAACCTTAGTTTAATGTAAGTTCACTCTTTTTTATGACTTTTGATGAGAAAAGGACTTGCTCTTGTTCTATAATACTAAGTTATATGAAAGGATAGGAAAGACAGAAGAAAGGTCATTTACTCTGAATCTGAAGAGTTCAGAGCTAGCCAAAAATAAATATTACTGCATGGTTCCCTCTCACAGACCATAACACAGATAGCTCCGACTTACAGAACTATCGTCTTGATTTAGGGACGGTGGTGGTCTTAGGAAAAATAATATCTCATTGTTGAAAAAGAAGGAATTGGTGTTTGTAGACAAGATGTCAGGTCCTTCACATTAGCGCACACAGATCTCCAGGACTCTATTCTACTTTGTAGGTGTATGAACACTTTTATGCTGATATATCCAAGATTATTTGATGGAAACTGGTAAAGTGACAGTCTTGATTTTCAGGGTATGGTATATTCCTCTGTGCAACACTACTTCCATTACTGCTATAGCAAAGTGAGTTTAGCCAAGCTGACAAGAGAATAAAGATTAGAAAACATTAAAAGTCTCTTCTTGTTTTCCTTACTTTTCCATTCCTAATTGGTTCAAAAATTAATCAATAGCAAAAGTAAAAGAGCTTCCAGGTACCTAATCCCATATTATTTCCAGAACACTTGTTTCCTGGTAGCATACTGCTTAACCTCATCCAGAACATTGATGTTGCTTAAGAATTAGCTTCGAGTCATGAAAATTCCAAAGGTGATTGTTTTATGGGTGGGATTTTTTTTAACTTTGGGTTTTTTTAGTTTTCTTTTTCTTTTTGTATTTGTCTTCTCTGCACCCCATTTTCTCTGCCCATATGAATATGACTTTTCTGAATCTCTTTTCCTCTTCCTTTAGAAGTCTTGCCCAACTTTTTTGAGGGAGGTAGGAATGCTTTCTTGCATTCCTACCTCCTTCATCTAAACCATCCTTCATCCTAAACCATCATCTGTCTGCCTCTGAAGGAAGTGGTCCTGTCCATCATAGCAGGAAATCAGAGCTATTTCCTTCCAATTCAGCACCTATAAGAACTGCTGATGGGGATGAATATGATAAAAAAAGAACTTACTGAGGTGTCGCGGTCAATGGAAATGCAGATAGTGGGAGAAAAGTGCAGTTTATATATGTTCTTTATATATGTATGTTTTGAGGTGTTTTCTTTGTCATTTAGTTAGATGATATACTGTGGAAAATATTTGTATTACTGTAGCATTTAACATAGTTTCACACATACCCAAACAAGAACATGATTAGAATAATAATAGTAGAAAACTATCCTCTAGTGGGGGGCTTTTTAGCCACCTCTTTGCCACTAATACTGATAAATTCACTGTTAAAAAGCAATAAGAGTGATCAGAGTAAAGAGCGAATTAGGGAATCTGCTAATTGCTTGGAACTTTAATCCCGAGGTCATATCCTGCTCAGGAGCTTTTACATCATAGTGCCATAAGTAGAGCCATACATATGACTAGGTCTGTTTGGACTCAATGGTGTTGCCAATAAGATTACTCTGTAAACGAGACACAGTTATTCATTTTCAAAGCAACAAACAGAGGGATGCAGACAAATCCTATTAATAAATAACTGGATTTGTGCTTGCACTGTACCTCCTACTCACCACCTTGAAAATTTACCCCATGCTGTCTGAAGCGTTGTTCTGCATAAAATCAAGTAAATTATAGTCCATTTAAAAATAAACTAAAACCCCCATTGGATTCCACTGAAGTGTGAATAATGATTCAACAGTCATCAGCTGTGGTTGCCATAAGAAACAAGATTTCATAAATCTATAAAGTGTAGAAGAGACAGAAATGCCACAAGCAACATTAATTTAGTAAAACGATAACCAAAATTGGATCTCATTTTCAGTGCTGGGTCTTATTTTTTTTCAGCTCCTATGGTTTCTCAACAGATCAACAAAAGCAGCTGTCTGCATTCCAACTGTAAAACTAAACACTTCTAAAAAGCCTGAAGGCTCAAATCTGGTTGACTGTATTATCCACCCTTTGTTAATAGACATAAATGATCTCTTTCTCTTGGAGAAAGCCAAGAAGAAATACAAATAGAGGAATCATATCTGAGTCATAAGTCACTTTCTATCATGTCCTGCTGTTACACAGTCAAAAATACCATACATAAAACAAAATATACTCTGTATATTTGTAGCATCTAAAAGTCCTGGCATATCTTTTTGGGGAGATGTGAGTAAATTACCATGAACCCAGTAAATGTTTATTTTATTTATAAAAAGAAATAAGAAGTAGATCAAGTAAGTAGAGTAGCATTGATCCTAAGAACTGACTTGCTGAATTTAAAGCAGAAACCCCTATTTTCTACATATTTATTATTATTTGTATGACAGTTATCAATCAGCACAGCACAAGCAGGTCACTGGGTGATCTATGCATGAAGACAAAATACTGTATGACATGCCAAGAATAAAAGAAGGTTGACAAACTTTGTGAGTCATAAACTTTGAATTGAGATATAAATTGTCAGATAGGAAGCAAAAGTAAAGGTGTTTCTCTGCAGTCTTTGACAGCTATAGCTTTCAGGAAAACACTGTGTTAGATCTGCATAACAGCAGAGTAGAGTGTAACTAGTAAGGGGATGTGATAAACTGCTTGGAACATTTCTTTAGAAGTGTTTGGATAGGGAGAAAAATTGTTCTGTGGTAAAAGATAATCCACTGAGCTCTCTCTTCTACATTTAATAAACACCTTTTTAGAGGAAGTACATATTTGGATTTGTATTTTTATGTTTGAATACCAATGTGTTTCTTGATGTTTTCTATCCTCCTAATGACATTGGACATATGGTTGATGTATGTTTCCAAGAACACTTGGAATAAAATGTAACTATCCAAGTTTTCCATTCCCTTTTATAGTTAAAAAAGGGTGGTAATTAAGATTCATCTTCTCTGCATGTACACGTATAGCACTGTAATAAATTTAAGGCACTGAATGTCTCAAACCCATGTTATTAGGGCTTTAGGTAAATAAATGCAGAGACACTTTATCAAATGCAGTAACAAACTGAGGATGGAGAAATTAGGAATACAATTTTATCTCATTTGTTTTATTTAAATTGCATTACTTTCACATCTGATTTTTTTTTCTTGCATATTTACATATTTATATACACAGACCTGAGTCTGTGTATGGCACATAGGCTTAAAATCACTGTGTAAAATGTGACTTCACACTGCATATTTAGCATAAAATGGTGTATTTAGATGTCAAGCATGACATTGCATGTCTTCCCACTTTGTAGTGTACTTGGATTTTATTAATGCCTAAATATTGTTTAAGTCTGAAAAGCAATTTGTTAATGTTATTTGTATTGATGTAAAAGTGTTTCCCAGTATCACTGTTTCTGATTCATATCCTGTGTATGGCCTTTTCTCGTTGAATATATACAATACTTTCAAATAATATCTAGTTGTCTTAGCTACTAAAATGTCAGCAAAAGACTGTGTTCTGATGAAACCTGCACATTAGTGCACATTTGGTGAGTAAGAGCCTGCTCACAAACTTACCAAAATCATAAATCTATCCTTGATTTCCAGAGTTGACGTCTTCAAATTTGTTTCATTTAGTGAGCTTATTTTTTACTCCTTCTGTTTCCCTATATGTTCTTTGCCTTCTCCACCTACCCCTCTCAATTATTCAGCTCCCTTCCTCTTGAACCTAGTGTGAAATTAGAATAAAAAATATTTAGGGATGAGAGGTGCCCTCATCTGTCTGTCAATTCCATAGAGTGTGCTTGATAGAGCAAGACAAATAAGCATAAGTAAATGTAAGAACAGATTATACAGGCTTTATTTTTGATGGTATGCTGTTACAGACACCTGATGCCTACACCTGTCCTGGTTGTTTTGCTAGATAAATTACACAACAAGGTCTACCTAGGAACCAATTTTTATACAAAATGTGAACTTGGGAAATTTGGGTATGCTGACAGTATTGAAAAACTCCTAAGCTTTCAGTTGCTAATATCTCTCTTGACTATCTGCTGTTCTAGAGTGTCTAGTTGTAATAATGTGAATCCTTCTACAGTAGTTTTCTGTGTCTACTCAACCGCAAATCATGATCGTACTCAGTAACTTGGGGAAACTAATTTATGTATGTTCATTAGATGTTTGTCAAAAAACATAAACATTATTCATGAAGCTTAGCTTTTGTCCATGGTTGGTTTAGATGAACAAACTTTTGTTATGTTATAAGAAATAAATCCTTTAAAAGACTTAAAGCAATTTGCTTTTCAGATCCAAAATTATTAATTCTCCTACTTAAGGGAATAGAGCTTTCATTAAGCTAGTATGAATGCCATAGATAAATTATTAACATTGCCTTTTGCATAATTTCACGGCCAAGTGAAATGCTTGTATATATATTTCATTTATATAAAATGTGCATGAATCTATATATTGCATTTTAAAGGAAAAAACAAATGAGAGCTGCAACAGACTTGCACAGAATGAATTCTACTTTGCATTTTGGAAGAGCTGTAAATCATTGGAGCTATGTAGTCAAGAGTTTATGATTTCCATCAAAGAGCACAAGAGACATATTTCACTGCGGTCTATCCATTATTCTGCACATACTTGAAGAGAGAATCTCAAACAAAGCTCTCATTAGGAAACATTGACATAAGACTAGCAGAGAATTCATTTACTCGTACATGGTGATACAGCAAGGAAGTCAGTGAGAGCCATATATTACACTGCCGCAGCAGGTGGAGGCGTTGAAAAGATGTGCATCTAGACATGTATTTTTTTGTACAGCTCTTCCAAGGTTTGTGTTTGTTCTTATTTCTGGTAGCTTGAAAGCAAATGAAAATTTATAGCTGAAGTGTGAGGGAGCAGGGAGGGCTGGCTGCTTCTGAGGCAGCAGGAGCTATAGGCTGAGATCTGTGATACCATGGCTCAGCCCCATGGCACTCATGCAGGGCAGCAGTACAAGGCAATCAAAAGACTGATGCTTAAGCAGGTCCATAGCTATGGGGCAGATTAGAAGGGATTCAAGTAAGGGCCAGGCACAGTCCAGTGATCACCTAGCAGGTATGTAATAACAAAAGGAAGTTCAGGTTGGGATATCAGAGCCCTGTATTGAGGTCTAGATCAACAAGGTCCATGGCCAGGCACAGGTGGGTGCTCCTGTGGTATAGCTCAAGCCAAGACTAAGGACCCATGATGAAATGTGATGGTAGAGGTCCCAGGTGAGTCTGGTCAGGGTAATTAAGCCCTATTAGTGCCCAGGGGGCTCCAGCATAAAGCAGATCTAAATCTGATGTCAGACTCTTGGTTGTACAGTGGGAGCTTTTCTAGCAGTAGAAGTGATGAGTATTTTCAAGAGTACATTACAGAAAGAGGTATGTGTGTTTACAAACATTGTCCTGACTTATCTGCATCTATTTCATGGCTTGTCTGTGTAGAAGGGGTTAAGGTTAGGGATACTATTGTGGTTGACTCCGTTGGGAGTAGCCATGAAGGACTCACTTAAAGCTATTTAATGGATTGACCAGAATAAATAGAGGACCAGATAGAGAAATAATGTCTTAGCTGTACTTATTCTGGTTTGGGTGGGGGTATGGTTCTGGTTTTTATTTTGTAGGCTTGTGGGAGAGACATGGTGCCTCAGAAAACCTTCTGTGTACGGAAATACATGCAGAACATTGAGACAGACTTCCCAGAGCAGCATTGACTGAGACAATCTGCTTTATGTTAGCATGAAATAAGTTAATTCTTCCCTGTATTGGGATTATGAGTGGATTGGGGAAAAAGTTAGGATAGAAATACATAGACTGATTCCAAATATGTCACATGTTATTATTCAGTCTGTAAATGATGAATTTATTGTAATTCAGTTTTGATTGCTGTCACGATTCCAGGTCTGCTTTAGAAATGGGTCTGAAAGCTTTTCCATGAAAGTACATGTTGAAGTTAAAAGCTGTAGTGTGCACGTATAAAGGACTCTGAAGGATTTTGTCTGGATCAGCTGCAGCTGTTTTGTTTTAGATCTGCTTTATATGAGATTTGTCTTCTGAGCATTGTTCTGCTCCCAGCCAAGCTGTGGCTTCATCTGTAGGTGAAATGATTAGTTCTGTGTCAGAGGCTACAAACAGCAAGATTTCTCCACAGCAGCAGTGTTACTGCTAGTTGGCATATGGAAAGTGAACTGGGAACATTGGCTTTAATTGTGTTCTATGCAAGTAAGTGTGCTACTTCTTTTAAGTAGATGGTCAGTAGAAGCTGAACGTGTTTTGTATTGTCTGAACTAGAGCAAATTTCAGGAACTGGAAAGTGTTTGTTTGTCTGGAATAAGCACCGTGAGATCCTTGAGCCAAAAGCTCCAGGTTAGTGATACTTGTGGCTTAGTATAAGATTTTTCTGATAAAATTTGGTTTGATGTAGGATTAGATACTGGCTTTGCTGCCAAGTCTGTATGTGCATGTTATTGTCAAGATTTATGACATGGAAAACTGAACCACAAAACTATCTAGATGGATGAAGGAAAGGAGTAAGAGGTGCACTGGATCCATTGTGTCCTGGCTGGTCTAGGCAGAGGACCTGGATTTGAAATGTGATATGGATCTGGGGACTAGAGTCTCAAAATTAATAGTCTGCTTAGTGTGAAATGAATCCAAATGATATATAACTGATGTAACTGTTTTGCTGGTAGAGAAAGGCACAGTTACTTGTCTTGTTCCTGTTCCCCTTTATATATAAACATAGAGGTGAAAAATCATTGTTCTTTTAAACATATGCTATAGAATCAGGAAACAAGTTTATTACATACTCTGAGAACACACTAGTGTTCAAATTGTCAATTATTAAATAAGGAGTTAACAGTTATACTAGATAGGAAGCTTGATCTGCATGTCTAACATCCTGTTAGATCTTATTGGGAGAAGCTATTTTGACTTAACAAAAGTCAGCTATGAAAACCTTTATGGGCCAATACATGAATGAGCACAAAGTGCCACTTGGTGCACTGCTGGCTGGTTGCCGCTTTCTGACTGACAGGGGAAGTAGGAGTGAGAGGTTGGAAGGGAAGAATAAGTTATGGTAAAGGTAATTTATGAATTTCAAATAACTGTTGTTCCAAACCAGTGTTCAGTTCTTCATCAGTGAGAAGCATAACTTGTTTGCTACATTCTTAAATGGATGAAAGGAAACATGCATATTAAAGTAAAAAAAAAAAAGCTTTATAAATGGCTGAGTGAGAACTTTTCAAATAAACCTTAATGAAGATAGATAATAACATGGATATTTTCCAACTAAACTGAAACTGATTTTCAGTCCCACCCAGAAAGGGGCACATGATCTTGCATATGCTTTTTCTGATGAGGGGCAGTTATACCAAAGAGTAATCTCAAAATCTGTTTGAATTTGAGTTTAAGAATTGCCAACTGAGGCAAAAAGTTTAGGTCTGTATTTTCTACTAGTGATGGCAGTTCTCAGACTTACATGGACCTAGACTTACATGGAAGGAGATTTCCAGAAATAAATAGAGAAGCTAAGCTGGGTGGAAACGACATGCAGACAACTGTTTTCTTACTGTTGGTTCACAGAGAAGAAAGGGTGGGCATGGAGGGAGAAGGTCAGATGAGATAAGCTCCATGCTCACCATAACAGAATGTGGAGAAGAAGGTGCAGGGTCTGGATGCCAGGTTTCTGCCTAATGGATATTAAAGTTGGGGTCTGAAACACTCAGATACAGTATGTAATATGAAAGCATCAAATGCAGCTGTCATTCTGTATAGTTGAATAACATTTTTATTATTTTATTAACTCTGGTTAGCTGAAATTGTATCTTCTAGCAAGAAAAAACACTCTTAAGTGCTGAATATATGCCCAGCTCTGGCATCATAAGGAGATGCTGAATTACAGATATACTATTCATCACGCTTTAGATCTGAGGCAATATCCTCTTTCAAAATTAACTTCATCACCTTGTAAGAGCTGTGACCACTAGCTCACTTACAGCTGATGAGCTTGTCACTGTTTCCAATACAAATTCTGTCTTTAACAGATTTATTTGTAAGTTAGATCTACTTAGCTACAAAAATCTGCTCTGGCTTGGAACATGGTGCATAGGGCTCTCCCTAGGTGATTTCCTTCACAGTAATTGAAAACTTTTTGCCAAAGCTAGTTACCATAATAAACTTCTACAGTTCTGGTGTCCTCAACAAAAAAAAAGGACATGAAACTGTTGGCACAAGTCCAGAGGAGGGCCACGAGGATGATCAGGGGACTGGAGCACCTCCCGTATGAAGATAGGCTGAAAAAAGTTGGGGCTGTTCAACCTGGAGAAGAGAAGCTGCGTGGAGATCTCATAGCAGCCTTCCAGTATCTGAAGGGGGCCTATAGGGATGCTGGGGAGGCACTCTTCATTAGGGAGTGTAGTGACAGGACAAGGGATAATGGGTTCAAACTTAAACAAGGAAAGTTTAGATTGGATATAAGGAAGAAATTCTTTCCTGTTCGGGTGGTGAGGCACTGGAATGGGTTGCCCAGGGAGGTTGTGAATGCTCCATCCCTGGCAGTGTTCAAGGCCAGGTTGGACAGAGCCTTGGGTGATACGGTTTAGTGTGAGGTGGGGGGGTTGCAGGTAGATGATCTTAAGGTCCTTTCCAACCCTAACTATTATAGGACTCCATGATTCTGGATCTTGATGGCTATGTGGCCTTTTTTAGCCAAATTGTTCCTTCTGTAGGGAGCAAGCATAATCTGTTTATTGATGTGTTGTTCTGTATCAAAGGGTGTTTGGGTATTATCCTGCTCTAAATGATTATTTGGGTAATTTTGGCCTCCTTTCTCTCTCCAAAATGCTTATCAGCTCTGTTGCTTCTCCTGAGAATATCAGAAATTTGAAAAAGAATATTTCATACTGCATTAAACAAAAATGTAGTCCTATGTGTTTGGTTTGGTTTAGAATATAAAATCTTAGAAGTTAATAACACTTCAGAAAGAAGCTAAACTGATTCACTGTATCCAAAGTAAAGAAACTATTTGTCCCTATTTTTTCCGTGTTTCTTGGGTGAAACTATATGTAGGAAAATCAACCCATAAATATGCAGCTTTATGTAGTTGGAAACGCATCTTTTGCTGAAATAGTATTTCCCTGGGGGAAAAAAAAGTGCTGTTTTTAGTCTAGAGATGATACTTTTTCACCTGTTTATGGAAAAACTGTTCAACAACGGTAAAAAAAATAGCATCAGGTAACAACCACTCACTCAACATGCATTTATCAGCAAAATTTTAAATGCAAACATCTGATGAGCAGATGTCTCAATTTGTACTGCAAGGGAAGACATTTCAGCTATCTTTGTATTTGAGAAGCAGGGAGTTTGTCCATTGTTTTTGCCACATGTAACTGTACAGAGGGTTGAGTTTTTCTTGTTTACATTCAGACCTTTGATCATAGAATCATAGACTAGTTAGGGTTGGAAAGGACCTTAAGATCATCCAGTTCCAACCCCCCTGCCATGGGCAGGGACACCTCGCTCTAAACCATATCTGTCCAACCTGGCCTTGAACACCACCAGTGATGGAGCATTCACAGCTTCCCTGGGCAACCCATTCCAGTGCCTCACCACCCTTACAGTAAAAAACTTCCTACTTATATCCAATCTAAACTTCTCTTGTTTAAGATGCCACATTTTACAGCCCCTATAGAAAAAAAAAAAGTGTGAACTACATAGTAGTTGATGTTAATGTAAAGCCTAGAAGAATCATACATGGGTGCTTGCTTGAACAATGCAGTTCCTTGTGTGACATCTTTGAGATGGTTGCTGGCTCAGCAGACTCACAGAAGCTTGGAATTGTGCCCATCGTGCACTTCTTGTGGTGCTGGAAGAAGAACTGTGTCTTGCAGAGGACACAGGGTGATAAACGAGCTTGCTGCAAGTATTGCCTAGGGCCCCTCAGGTCCAGTAGCAGATCATCATTTGATGATGTTTTAGGGTGAAATGTCAATGTTTAATGGCCAAAGGTCAAAGGTTTTAAGGACGTTTACATTTTCACCCTTTCGCTCTGTACTTTGACCTTTGAACTCTGACCCAAGACCTTTGCATGTTGACCTCTGGATTTTGATCTATGACGGTTTGCCCTGAAACTTTGATCTTTGACCATTAGGCTCTGAACAATGATCTTTTACCCCTGACCTTTGCCATTTGACCTATGATGTTTGATCATCAACTGCTGAACTTTTGCCCCTGAATTTTGGCCTTTGGATATTAAACTTTGATCTCTGAACTTTCAATTTTGCCTTTTAACGTTTTGCCCTATGACCTTTGACCCCTGGATGTCAGTCTATGCCACCCTGAATCTGTTTCCCTTTTACTTTGACCTTTCACCTCGAACTTTGACTTCTGAGCCATGAACCCAAACTTTTACCTGTGACCTTTACCATTAGATTTTGACCTTTGCACCTTGGCGTTTCACTAGACTTTAGATGCATGACCTTTGATCCTTGACTCCTGAACTTTGATCTATGACCTGAATGTGGAGCAGTAGCGACTGTTCACCCGGAGGCAGCAGCCACCATGTGTCACTGGCCACTTCTGGCGACAGCAGCGGGGTCAGAGGGGACCCCTGGCTGCAGTACCGAACTCTGGCACAGGATGGCAGCAGCAGCAAAACTAAAGGGGCTGGGTTGTTCTCTTTCTAGATAGAAACACACTTTGCATTTATGAGAAAATAATTAGAGGGGTGGGATGTATCCCCCCTTTAGCACAGAGGATTGTGGGATGTGTCCAGCCATCATGGAGGATCAACTGACAGACTATCCTGTCAGTGTATACAAAGCGGAGGTTGTACTTCCTTATGTTCTTCCATATGCAAGAGACCTGTGTTCTTCCTGTCTCTGACCAAATCTTAAGGCATCTTTCCTATGTGGAAAATTCAACTGCATTAATTCCTACAAATATTAACTTCTTAAATTATATATTATCAATATTTTATAAAATGAAAAATATTTTTATATTTTATAACCTAAATATTTTATGTTAGAGCATTTTATCACTGGAGTTGAAGAAAAATTTGTCCTGAATCTGGGACGGTTGTTTTTTTCTAGGGTGCACAAGTGCTAGCACTGATGCTGACAGCTAGCTGCGGTTACCGCAGAGCACTTATCTTGCCTGTGTTTGAGTGTGCTGTACAGTCACAGGACAATCAAGAGATATTTCTGTAGTGTTTATTGCCAACCAAAGCACGGTCTATGCATGGTTCAAGTTCTTCTCATCTTCCTGATTTCTATTTCTACTCTGTGCGTTATTCTGTATCAGAAGAGTGATCAAGTTTTCAATGGAAACAGGAAAAACTGCCAAGGCAACTTTCAGTTTAGCAGCTCCTTTGCATATATCTGTCTATTGCAATGTGTAATTAGCTGCAGTTCAGTGAAATGCTCCTGGTACGAATATTTTCACATCAATGTGCTGTTCCACTTTAAATTCCACCTCATTAAAGCATTATAAAAAGCAGTACCTTGACACGCTTCCCATGTGACCATGACTGAAGCTGCTATTTATTCATTCACCAAAATCTCTTTTCCACATACACCTATGTGTTAGTGGTGTGGAGGGAGGAATGTTACTGTAGGCTTTGGGCTGACTCTCTGAGATCACTCTGATACAAGTTCTGGGTTTTGTAACAGCGCAAAGCCGGCCTCCCATTTCCTCCTTAGAACTGGCTTTGATGTCTTTGAAATATGTCAGCAAGGCGAAGAGGCACGATGAATGAAGAAGGAGGCATAATTCAAATAGTCTTGGAATACTAGGGGAAAATGGAAAAAATGGTGCGCTTTTTACAGAGCAGTAATACCATAGAATCTTGCTTGAAGCCTGGTAATCCTGTCAGAAACAGACTTACTAATAGTTCATACTCTGTTGTAGAAGAACTAATGGGTGATTTCTGAACTGAACTGTCAATTCAGAAATGAGTCATTGCTTGCACCAATTTTTTTGTTGTTTTCGTGTAGTCAGTATTTGTGCCATGCAATACAGTAACAATATGTAACCGTCCCATGGTCACAGTTGTAACTCAAGTTTCAGACAATGAGGCATGACTATCACCTATTGCTACACATATTCTTTCCTAATGTATTTTGATAGTTCAGCACAACATATTTTGAATAAGATTTGAAAGAAAGGCTACTCTTAGGCATAAGCTATTTAGGGTTGACACTATGAAATTGTTAGAAATTTCTTACCAAAACATGGTCTTTAAAGATTTCTATTAAAAACATAGACTTTGGGACTAAGGAAGCATGTATTTTCAGTAAAGTGGCAAGTGTGCACCCATGTGTAACACAGGTATGGTAGGGACATCACAGGATATATTTGTAGCTACAGATAATTAGTATTCTAATGTGTTATCATAAAATGGTTTGGGTTGGAAAGGACCTTAATGAACATCTAGTTTCAAGCCCCCTGCCACGTGCAGGGAACCTTTGAGTAGACCAGGTTACTCAAAGCCCTGTCCAGCCTGGCCTTGAACACTGCCAGGGATGGGGCAGCCACAGCTTCTCTGGGCACCCTGTGCCAGTGCCTCAGCACCCTCATAATGAATTTTTTCTTTAGGTCTAGTCTAAATCAATTCTCTTTCATTTTAAAGCCATTCCTTCTTGTCCAATCCCTCCATACTTTGTACAAAGTCCCTCTTCAGCTTTCTTGTCAACCCCTTTAGGCACTGGAGGCTACTCTAAGGTCTCTCCAGAACCCTCTCCAGGCTGAATAGCCCAGCTGTCCCAGCCTCTCCCATAGGAGAGGTGCTTCTCCAAGTTTGGAGTGGCATTCAAAGCACTGACATTTCACCCACCACCTCAGCCTTTGCTGCTATCATTTCAAATCTCTGGAAAGCTTCAGCCAGCTCTAATCTATAATTTTTCAAGGCTTAGAGTATTTCACTGTCAAATACAAAGTTTGAAATTGTGCAGCCCCAAACTCTGAGCACTGACACTGTTGTGATTGTGAGTTATATTCCAGGTCTAACATTTCAGGAGTTATGTGGCTAGGAGAGAGAAATAAAAAGCATGAAGGAACCCCCTCGGTCATGAGTCTGTAAGAGGTAGTCACTGACACCACGGGTTATTCTGCACCAAACTGACTCTGCTAGCAGTGCTGCAGGGACAAGAGCAAGGATAGGAATTGTACTATAGGGTTCTCAAAAAACGTTTTCCTGATCAGTAGAATAGGTTAAACTCGGGGCATAGAAACATTTGCTTGTGAAGGCTTGAAAATGGTTTCATAAGGATTTCATGCTCTCCACCAACCTTTCTCTTAAGAAAATACAGTCTGTGTCAATGTTTGCAGAGCTGAGAGTTGACCAGATATCAGAGATGGTCTGTAAAATGATTGCAATCTAAAATGAAACAGTAAACTCCCAGACCTAAAACTGTAATGATAAAGGAAAACGTTCCTGCAGATACATGCCAGGAAACAGGTAAGATGGAATAAGTGAGCATTCATAAATTTATCACTATTTTGATTTGATTCTAAATAAAAGTGATCATGGAAATAGATTATTGTTGCAAAATATAATCATTGGGTTTAAAATAAACTTTCATGTGGATCTATACTTAAAAAGGCCTCATGAGTCTACTTAAAGAAAAAAATGTTGGCAATTATGCTTGCTTAGGAACAGAGAAATTATAGATAACATCTTAAATTCCATCTTGAATCACAGTACTCCTTTTGTTCTACCTTTTGTGACTGTAGAAATGCATCTATCTTCTCAGTACAATAAATAACTTATTTATTTATTTTCCATAATTGTTTTCCACTCTAACACTGAATTGCAAACTATAAGAAGTTTTAGAAGATTAAATGATTACTTATTGGTGGTTTAGGATCGTTAACACTTGGAGAGGGAGCTCAAAACCAGACCTGAAACCTGAAACTCCAGGTAATTCCAAAATCTTAATTCTAGTTTCTTTACTACTGTAAGTTTTCAGAAGGCCTGTCCTTTCTGTGTATAAAGGAATTATCTTATATTAATATACCCATTAAGCTGTATTGAGTTGTCCACAGTGGTGATAGTTCTTAATTTTTTAAACCATTTCTGAAATAGCTTTTCAGTTAAATATATGGCATATATATGATAGTGTGCAGTGCATAAAGATTTTTAATTAGTTTTTAGTTTGGATCATCTGGGTTATTTACTCTTTAAGGCATCACTTTCTAAGAGAGCTGCATTCCTCTAGTCTTCTGTGTCCTCTCTGTTAAAGACAGGGTAGCACATCACCCCTGCATTCACTGAAATAAGATAGATTTGGCTGTTGTTGTAAGGGAAGCAAGAATTAACCCCTACCCAATGTTCCCTACACAGTGGTCTGCTTCTTCATATCCCCTGCTTCCACCTTTCAATGTTTGGTCTTCAAGTCATGTGAAATACATGAACATGAATGCATGTTCAAAGGGTCTGACTTTGAATCCACTGTGAATCCTACATAAATATAGTGTTTTAAAAGCTGTCAGGAGCCAACCCCAAAGGATAAAGCCAGAAGCTTAGGAAAGGAAAATATGCTATTGAAACCAGTATGTTTATACCACCATAAAAAGGCTTGGAATGATGACTGGCGAACTGTATTGTTGTCACATCCTAACTTGCAACTCATTTCAGATAAATACATGTTTTATATAGAAAGAAATGTTCCCATAAATTGATAAGGAACTTCATAGTCACAGCTTCAGAATTGAAAGGGCAATTTTTTATCTGATTTTCCTTTTTTTTTTTTTTTAACTCTGAAATCTAATTTCCTGATATAAGGAAGGGGAAACTTTTCACCCTTTGATTTATTTTTTTTTAAGTATTTACTTTGGAATTAGTTTTTAAATTTAATAGTTTTTCCAAAGCACCCTCAGCAGC
Organism: Neopsephotus bourkii; assembly: GCF_033783945.1. NCBI lineage: Eukaryota > Metazoa > Chordata > Aves > Psittaciformes > Psittacidae > Neopsephotus > Neopsephotus bourkii. The sequence continues at coordinate 2,653,797 of NW_026901568.1, forward strand.
GTCAGTGTGCTTGTGGAACAATATGAACTCCCTCTGGCGGCCAGACAATCCTTTTTTGAGTCCTTCGTGTCTTAAACCAACAGCATGGCGCTTTTTCAAGTTATGTACCTAGCTGTGAATTTCACAGTATCTTTATTCCTGTAATAAGTGTGGCATTTAGGAATTTAATATGATACGGACAAAATAACTTTATCCAATTCACTGGGAACAGAAATCAATTGCTCTCCAACATTTTTATTAATACTGATAACCCCACCCTATAGAGAAATCCCTTTTAGGGGCAGGGGCAACCTCTGTAAATTTTTATAGTTTTCACATCCATTTCTATAAACAATAAGAAATGCTTTGTCATTAACCGTTGCAAAGGTATGGTCCCATAAACCACCTGCCTTCCCTGCACGCTCTCCCTTTGAATGACTACTGTTGCTTAAAGCAAATTATTAACAGCACAACTGTTTCCTGAACTCGTTGTTTAAAGGTGGGCACATTTCCTTCATCTGCTTTCGCTTTATCTGCTGGGAAGGCACTACCCAGGTGTGTTTCCTTGTATGATGCCCAGTTGCAGTGAAGGATGCTCCTGGTTTAGTCCCACGCTCCTTGTCCTTTGTTGCCACAACCAATTAATATTAGTTCACTTCCCTTCTGTCTCCACTCTCTTCTGCATTCTGAGAACATGCTGCTAATGGACCACATGTGCACAAGCCCAAATCCCTAAAGGAGGTCTACAGTAGACAAAAGGGACATACTTAATTGCAGGTGTTCAGCAGGAGGAATCCATAAGGGAAAATTAAGACCAGTGAATTGGATGGCATGTGTGATCATTTCTTACACTTCAGTCAGAGTCCAAAGGTAGTTGCTTTCCACTCTGAAGGTATTGATCCAAACTATAACTAGTGCTTGTCCACAATACATGCACAATCGTTACTTGTTTTACAACATATTCATGAAATGGGGGAAGGAAGAAACACCACAATTTAGGTGAAAGTTTTTATATGAACAGTTTAAAAAATGCTAACAGTGAAAATGTCTGGTAAGTGTTGTGGGTATCAATGATAAGGTATGAGAGCAATCCTGTTAGAAAGATCTATTAAACTGGCAAATGAAATGAGTTACAGTTTTGCTTGGAATATGGAATTTAGGAGAAAAGGAAGGAAAACTATTTCAGGTACAATCCTGTGCAGTGATACCAGCAGTTCCATACCTGCTTGGTGTTTACTGTTACTGCATCTCACCACTCTGCAGCATGTAAAATTATCTCTCAAATAACCCTTGCCTGATGATGAGCCATAATGAAAACACTTCATAGATGCTACAGATACTGATGAATCACTAAAGTGGCAACAACCAGATTTTCTCATACTGCATATCAAAACCTGTCTGAAGTGCAACAAACAACTGTTTTAAGATTTGTTATTACTTAGTGAATGCTAAGAGGAATATTATCTTCCCAAAATATGTATTTTAAATATGCCTTAAAGTTTAAAAAGCACTTTCATTTTACCCAAGGATTTGCACAAATTGCATTCATCATTATCTGTGCTGAACAGGACTCAATAGCTTAAACCAGTCATAAAGTGAAACTATATTTTGACCTGTTTGAACATGGCTTTACCAAGAATCATTACAAATAAGGTGTCTGACTCAATGAATGTCAGTTCTACATTTAGTAGGACTACAGGGTCATTAAATGTTTCATTGCATATCCGTAACATCACAGACTGTGTTAACAGCTAAAAAGGTTTCTAAGAATATCTTTATTGTCATTGATATATTCAAGCCATTCTTAGTCAATAGCTCCCTCTTCAGTCCTGCAGCAGAGATCAACATTAATTTGTCTTGGTAAATAAAGTCAGTTGGTTTATATTAATAATGGCAAACACATTCGTTAGCTTTTGGAAAGAATTTTACTTCAGAAAAGCTAGACACAATAATGTGACAAAAAATCGGTAAGTGCAAGCTTCATGACAAAAACATCTCCGGAGTCTGCTTCTCCATCTTGGTTATTTTGTTTTGGATAATTTGTCCAAGACAGAATATAATGCCTCTGATCTCTGGACTAGAAAATAATTGTGTGATGTTACCAAAATTAAAATAGAGAAAAACATGAGTGATATTATAAACTAATATGTTGAACAATATAGTACGTGTTAAACTCATAATGACAAAACAAGTAGAATATACACTCCTGCTATAGGTAAATGTAAAAGCATCTGCATATAGAAACATCAGAGCAATGAAGAATAAAGCTAATTCAAAGTTAAGGATGGCAATTTAACCCATTTTATGAGATCATCCTTTTGTTGTTTGACTAATATCAGCGGTTTTCTCCCGTAAGTACAACATGATTTTTAATTCTAATGACCACTTAAGTCGTGGAAACAATATAATTAGAGCAATAAATACAACTTCATGTTTTCATAATTAGAGTAATAAATACAATGTTGTGTTTCTATAACTTATCTGATTGTTATCTGCAGCTTATTTTTTATAACCTAACACTTAAGGGCTTAGGAAGGAAGTAGTGAAAATAGGCCAGAATATAGTCACTACCCTCAAAATTATCGTGATTCTGGAGGGGAGTTAAAAAAGACAAGTGGGAATGGGCTAAGCATGTCTCTGAAGATCATGGTACCTATTCTACATCAGATGCTGTAGTAACAACAGAACCAGTGAAATAGTGATAGTTGAGATAATAGTGATAATTTAGGAAAACTGTGAACTTTGGGAAATGTAATCTACTAGTATTTATACCCTCTTTTTATTGCCTTGCAGCTTCTCATCCTGTTTTTTATCCTGTGTAGACCTAGAGAATCCTTTGGCATTTCATCTTACAAAGTTAAAGTTCCTGTATTTCTATGAGGAATTCAGTATTAACATATCCCTTCAAATTCCCAGTATACCCTCATGGAAAATTATAGCAGCTGAGGTCTTTGTATCAATTGCAGTCACCATGGGTAATGCTTTCCTTTCAAAGCACACTGGGCGGAAAAGAGAAAGGAGCCACTGGAGCACTGAACTCCCATTGATACAGGGAGGACAGTCCTTCAATGAAGTCACTGTTAGTAAAGGATTGGGTAGTTGTGGGCTGGTGTTTATTTTTTATAACACATGTGAGGAAATACAGGTCTGTTTGTGATGCCACACAGTAGATGCAGGGCAGTTGGAAGGGAAAAACAGACAAATGAAAGCACAGAGTTCAAAGATCTACCACTTCTTCCGTCTATCACTATCAGTGGTATTAATCTTACTTTAAACAAAGATATCCAGGGGACACTGTCAGCCTCCAGATTCTAAGGCTGGTTTAACATACCTAATTTTATTTATTGATAAGAATAGCATAAAGAACTGATGTTGGCCTAAGAGTGAATTGAATACAAAATTCACTTTGTGTTATTCTAAATGGGTATTCCTTTCCCATGTGTTTTTGGTTTGTTTGGCTTGGTTTGGTTTTGTACTTCACCTTTAAACACTGTACTACTGTACTTGACTCTCATTGAGGCATGTTAGGTACATCCTAATAAACACACAAACAGGCTCTGGGTATAAAAGTATAACTTCCAGAGTAAATTCTAAATGCTCCAGATGTGCCAACGCTGTCCAGACTAATTTGGATAATTTATGAACTGGGAATCTGCCAGTGTTTATCTACATCAGTGTTATGTAGCAATGCTTTGCACCTGCTCCAGACCTGCTGGGAAGTAACAACAAATTTATTAGGAAGTCCTGTAACTTTTTCTGTTCCTTTTTGTGCTGAATAAGTTGTTTCCTGTATATCCATAGACACAGCAAGTCTGTATTAAGCAGCGCGCTACAGAGTTCTATAGATACTACATTTTTGTACTTAAAAGTGACAAAAGAAAAATCCAAGTCTCCCACTCACCCATTCCTTGTCTGCCTTTGCCTTTATAGTCAGGAAATGGTTCAGCGGTGCTGCTGCTGAAGCCAGCACTTTCCTCAGGGAGTGACACATCAGATACCTTTTTGAGGATGGGAGGTTTTGTTTGGTTTTTTTTTTTTTTTGCTGCATTTGGTTGGGGGTTTTTTTGTGTGTTTTGTGTTTGGTTTTCTTTTTTTCCCTCTGCATTAACAGTATAGTTGGGGTTTTTGCAATGTCAGGGCAAACCAGTCAATCTGTTTAAAGGAGATGATGAAATCACAGGCCTCCAAGGCAGATAATTATCTGTATTAGTTACATAAAGGTGGTGTCATTTTCCCAGTGAGTCCTCCTGAAACGTCTGAAGAGGTCATCTTCAGGCACAGGCCATGGAGAACCTTAATTCAAAACAAAGCAGGCCAATTCATGCAAACAGTTATTCATAATGGAAGTATTAATATCTGCTGAAAAAATGTAAATAATTCACTTAATGTGTACTATTTGAAAACCTAAGCAGTAGCCAAGTAACATGAAAACTTTATTGTTAAAAAATTTATGAGATTACTGATAGGAAAGAAATTATTCATATAGATCCTATATGACTCATTTCAACAATTCTAATTTGAGTCTTTTTAAGCTTTTAAAATAATTACACTAATTGACTAACCTTTGATAACCTCTTATCTCAGTCCAGGAAACGTGTGGATCCTTTGTGGTGGGACAGTGTTGTACTTAACATTTATGCTTCATTGGCCTTGTTTTCTGTTATCTTCATGGGCACTGAATTGCAGAAATTAATGCACAAAAGTTCCTTAGGTCTGATTTTTTTCTTAGATTTCCATTCTCAGAAGATGGAGAATCCCATGAAAGGTCTACAGATGTCAGCGCTGCTTTAGGCAAAGCTAAAATTAAACAAGAGAATGTCAATAAAATAGGTGTCACAAAAAATGAAGATAGCATGTTACTCAAGACTTGACAGCGTGTTAGTGCTGGAATTAGTTTTAACAGAGCCTGATCTCATACCCTGTAACTGGGAGCTGGGACAACTGAGACATCTAAACTTGTACAACTGCAATTAGGATCTACCTTCCATTTACGCTTTCTCAATTGCTCTGCTGAGACTGATTGGGTTTTTTTTATTGTTTTAATGGAATTATTTTTTAGGAGGGTGTGTCAAACTGTATTAGATGACCAATATCTTTGCAACATCAAGAAATGCATCAAGTCAGTACTTCTCATTCCTACAGGTTAAGTCCAGATAGTATGTTAACATAGAATCGTAGAATCACAGAATAGTTAGGGTTGGAAAGGACCTTAAGGTTATCTAGTTCCAACTCCCCTGCCATGGACAGGGACAAACATACACTATTTAGTCTTTATTTGTGTTCCCCCTCCAATGATGCCTCCCTACTGCATTTACCTTTTTGGCCAGAATCTCTCATGTGACAGATTTTCACATGATTTAAGTCTTGTGGGTAAAGCTCATCTCTTAGGGAAGAAGATGATACATCTCCTGCACAGCTGTCTTCTGCATAGTTATCACTGGGGTTGTGGTTGAAAAGGGGGAGCCTCCAAATCCCATATGAAGCCCACTACAGTGGACCCTGCTGCCCCATTTACAGAGGAGTGATGGTCTGCTGGGTGGTGGTCGTTCTCACTTTGTAGGTTCCTCCTGATATTCAGGCCTTCAGGTTTTAAATAAAAGGATCCTGCCCCAGGCAGGGGGATAGCAGCCCCTGTAGTAAATAGAAGCAGTAGTCCATGGATCATGACTTGCACAAAACATGAAAACTTGGTTATACTCTAGGTATCAATGTGTGAAGTGCTTCACTTTGAGCATTTATTTTTTGTTTATTCACTTAGGAAGGGGCTGGTGCTTTACGCAGCCATTATCTTTAATGGTTGATACCAATAATGAAGACTCTGTGGACAATAACCCCTCAGCTTATTTCTGTGGCAAACTTTTATTTTAAACATAAGCTTACATACAGTACAGAAATAAAAATCATGTACTTCAGTGCATGTAAAATATTGGTAACATTTTAAATAGATGTCTTCGGTATTTAATTTGCATTTAAAAAGCATTTATTGCTAGTTAATGAATCAATTGATTGCTCAAGGAGCACTTAATGAGATGTATTGCCTTATAAAAGAGAAAGTAGCTAAATAACAGAAAATGTAATTGTCACTACAAGTGTCATTATGTTTGTACTAACTCAGAAATGGCTTATAGAAAGGGTAGATGTGGTGCTGGTTGACGGGTGAATGTTGGTAGGACCCTCTTTGAATAAAGCAGCTGAGATGCAAGAAAACTACATAACTAAAGTAATGGCTTACACAGATGTCTGATTGAAGTAGTGATCTGATGGTCCACAGAGAAAACAAAAAAAAGAGATCCTGTTTCACAGTAGATTTAGATTCAGGTCCTAAAGAAATAAGTGGAAGAGTACTTCGTTCTAGTCTTGGGAAAAAGAAACCCAGCAAGGACTACAAAAGACTTAAGTTGTGCAACATGTAAGCAAATGTCCTGTAATTTCTTTACTAAGATCAAAGATCTTACCTATATCTTATAGAGCTTACAGAGAGCTTTGCTCAGTATTCCATTTCCTACAATCCATATGATGGTGTTGTCTCTTCAAAGTAGTTTGTCATCTTTTCCTAACCATGTTAAAAAATAAAAATGGATTCTTTTCAAGGTCTTATTAACCATTCTGCCTCTTGGGTTTTAAACTTATTCATACTTTATAGTTTCAGAATTCTCTTTGAATGTTACTGAGACTAGAAGAGGAGCTCAGCTGTGCCTCTCCTCTACTGTGGTTGCTGCTGCCCGAAAAACTTTTTAGGGAAAACTGCTGTCTGAGTCCCTTTGTTTTCCTTCAGGAAATATAAGACTGTTGTCTGACTCTTCTTTAGTATAATTCAGCTGAAATGATGTAATAAATTAGCATTTTGGTTCTCTCTAAAATGCAGGGGCTTGCCTTACCTGCATCTTTGTATTTCTGTGTTCACTTGCTCTACCATCTGTTTTTAACAGTACAAAGATTATAATTTTCAATTTTCTTTTAAATAAAATGCCTCAGGTGTTAATTCATGCTTCATCGGTATCATCCTTTAGTTTATCAGTGCTAAATATGGATCATTGTCTGACTCTGCATCCTTTTTCATTAGACAGTTTATTATTCTGGCATGGTTTGATCCACCTTATTGGACTGGAAATAATGGCCACAGTCTGATTTATGTCTAAACCTAGACTACAGGGAAAAATGCTTCAACTTATGCATCCTAATTTGGATCCTAGAAATATTGCTTTAACCATGTCTAGCATTTCCAAATTGTGAGCTTAATTTCCTTTCAGAACAATTCATTTTCAGTGGAATAGGAATGCCGTTTCTATTCATTACTCCTATCTCATATTTTGCAACTGAAATTCCAAGTTCTGTGGTGAAATAATATACACATTTTATTCCATTTCTTATGTTGCAGCCCAAACTCCTTTTATTGAGTGATTGCCACTGTTTGCCCTGATGGTATTTTCCTTGAATGTTATATGCTTTGATGCACCTCAAGTTATATTGTAAACAGTGATGCAATTATTTTGCACCTTGTGTTGCTGCAATACGTGTTCTGCGTAAGCAAGCATGCACAGGTCCTGCTGAGGTACAATACTTTTATTTATTTAAGAGAAGTAATAGAAACTTGATGACATAATAATCAAGACCTTTTATAAATATCACACTTTTTGAACATGAAGTCTGAAAGCAAAACAAAACTGTGTTTAGGAAGCCATCTGTTTGCCTAGGAACACAAATGAAGTGTTTCTCACAGCTCAGTACTAAGATTATCTAGTTTCTTATTCCAGTTTTATCTCTGATAATGGAAATGCTCACAGAAACAGTGATTTTATTCAGTGATAAACTCAGAAGCTGAGAACTACCTGGAACAAATTTTCAAACACCGGTATTCTTACCTTTTAGTCCTTAGCAATTAAGTGCCTCAGAAAAAAAAAAAAACAAAAAAAACACATATCAGCTTTGCCCCTCCGTTAGATTATAACATTTTTATTACAAAAATAGTTCTTGTTAGATAAAAATAAAATATCTTCTTAGATATTTTATTACTAAAATAGTTCTTGTTGGATAGATGACCAACACTTCCTCAGGTGTCAAGGGAAATTGCCCTCAAAAATACCCACCAAGCTGTATGTCTCAGGGTACAGATGTGTGTGTATATGTGTATACACACACACGCTCATGTGCATGTATACATATATTACAGAGGTACCAGAGCTGAATGGTTGGGGATTCAGTCAAAAATAGATTTTACTGCATTACTGTGCCTTTACAGTTCTGGAGTGGTTCAAGAATAATACAGCTTTTGGACTACTTTAGTAGCCAAGGGACCATTTACCTGCCCTTGTACAGAGCCAAAGGACTTCTTAGGTTTTTGCACAATATTTTATACATTATACAGTCACCAAGTCCATCTCTTCTGGCATCTGACATGCTTCTCTGACTGTAGGAGTGTAATGCAGCTCAGGAGCGGTGTGCTCTCCATCTGGGAAAGTATTGCAGCCACACGTACACAGCTGGGTTAAGGGAATTGTAACTAGTTTTTACTAAAACAGTGTCTTCCACTTACTTCAAATGAGACTGGTTTTCTTCCCCTGTGTTATCTACATACAAAAAGAGGTAAAGTAGGGGAGTTTCTGACTGTGTCAGTGACTTCTGCTGGAGCCTTGTGCTGAAGCTTTACGTGAGGGTTAACTTCTTCTGCCTATTTCTTATTCATGGTGTTCATCTGTGCAGGATGGCTGTGAAATGAAGACATACAAAGCTCTCCATCCCTGGGAAGCAAATATGCCATCAGGAGGAAAAGAAATCTTCTAACAGCTCTGACTTCATGTTAGTGCTTTTTATTATAACCTGCATTTCAAAGCAGCTGCTGCCCAGTGGTGTTGTAGCAGAGTTGCCTGTTCTAGACTCTTCAAGTGCTTGAAATAAGATGATGGGAAGGGAGATAAGGGAAATGACAGCCTTTGAAAGAGGCTGTTACAGTAGGCTGTTATAGGGAGTTGTGTTTTTTGACTCTTACTCTCTCTGAAGTAACGATTTATTTGTTCCATACATATTCAGGACATACTTTTACAGAAACCATGGAAATCATTTGTGATATTGCCTAACAATTCAGTCCTGAGGTATGCACTTTCATAGTAGCATGTAAGTGGAGGTCTTAGGAGAAAAGACAGATATGCATTACTGAATTAGGTATTTGGGTTTGGTTTTTTTCCAACTTGCTTTTGTTTTGGGTTTTTTTTTGGTTTTTTTTTTTTTGTTTTGTTTTGTTGTGTTCTTGGGTGGGATTTTTTGTGGCATTGGTCTGTGCTTTCCAGCTGAGAGATGTAAGTCCCTGTTTGAAATGTCAACCAGTTACTCCTCCACTCAGTCACTATATGAAAGCTGGTTTAATCTCTATCTGACAGTATTTTAATAGTCATCTTCTCTTTGTATTGCACACATATGGACACACACACTCTGTAAACAAGGATGTATTTTTTGATAAGAACCTAAAGAAAAGCAGTAGATTTTTGTTCAAAATTAGGTTGATCTGTCTTTCATTGAGTGAAAAACGCTTTCAGTTCTTTCCTTGCCCTGGGTACTGGACCATTGCTCACCTGGAATAAAGCAAAATGCTGACTTCAGCATCTTTGAAAACCTAAACTGAAATGTTTTGTCTGACAAGTTAACCTTTTAAAAGGCTAATGCAAAATATTTGCAATGGGAAATCTGGTTTTTAATTATTTAAAGTTTTAGTAGAGGTATCTGGGTTGTCCTATATGTAAAGTAAAATATTTCCAGCATATTTTTCTTCACTATCTTATTTAATTTTTTTTTTTTTAATTTATTTTCCTTTAACCCACATTTTTCTGCTGGAAAATATAAACACAACGTACTTTTTTTTGAATGTTCTTTCAAACATAAGGATCTCTATTAATACTTATGAAATACATAAGACACAGTCAGAACGGTGTGGGCATCAAGGTTTTCAACTCATAGCTAATGTAGAAGAATGTATCAGTTTTAGAAAATAACAGGCAGGATTTTAGTAGGGCATTCATGGCTACAAGCTTTTTCAACACATTCCTCGTAATTGAGGACCTGTAGGAATCTGGCTGTCTTCCAAAATATAGGAGACCATGTAAAGGTTTGCTTCTCTGAAAATGCTCAGGTTTTCCCACAACTCTGCCATCTTCCATCCCATATCTCTGACTGAAAGCATTGTGATATCTCTGTCCTGGAAGACAGAAGTGGCACCTTTGGGAAAGGAATATAGAGTCTGAGGTAGCGTTTCCAGGAGTGACTGCAGTGACTTCATGGCAGTAATCCCTTCAGAGATGTAAAGGAGAATACTTGGCAGCCCTTATGGTGGATAGGGAGACCCCAGAGTTCATGTTTCTATTTTAGGGAGAGTATTGCATTATTTTTGCATGATCAATATTTGGTATTCAGTGGTTGTTATTGACAGGTATCTGTACAATACCACTGCTCTTATTGGCAAATAGTAGTAATCATGTTGAAATATAAATCCAGAACAAGCTGCACTGCAGGATGTACTGAACATCTACTACAACAAACCTGTTCTTTCCTTTTTATATTTTAAAGCAGCTGTGAATCCCCTTTATTTTAGCTCCCGGCTGTAATTAGCTTACATAGATTTTGCCTACTGGGCACTGGGTCAGTCAACAAATTTGAGACCACTGGGAAAATATCATCCTTCAAGGTGCTTTGATGTACTGTGGCTGATATGTTTGTTCTCTCTTAGTTTCTTTAGAGAAGTAATAGCTTTTGAGAATCAGCTGAAAGAGGTGTCTTTGTCTTTGTGTATAGCTGCAGCTGACAATAATTTAGAAGCAAATGGGTCATGTATCAACTGCTCTGTCAGTCAAATCCTGATTATGACCAAAACTCAGTGTCACAATGAATTACCATTAGTCCTCTTAACACAGAAGTACAATCTTCTCTGCATTTTTTTTTAAGTTTGTTCTGCATTTTTTGCTTTATCTTTTATGCTTTGTGTTCCTTGTCTCTTTAGGTAACACTAAGCAATCCATTGTTTGTACAGATATCACAAATAGAGTCCACAAAAGAAAGAATGAATGCATTCTTGACTTATAGCATAGCTAAGACTTTGTCAAGGTAAGGTGTAAAAAGAGAATAGAATGGATTTCATGATGCGATTGCATGGTGCTGTCATTGCTCATCTTAGAGGAGTGATCTGAGATCTGCCTAAATGGTTTAGGTAACTGAGCTATGACATGCTTCTTCAGAGATGACAACTGGAAAACATGTCTGTGCATAAAAAAAAACAGATAATCCTTTCCTAGAAATCCAAATTCCTGAACTATGGGTAAAATCATTATCAGATTTAACTGAAATCTCTGCCCAATCCCTGAACAGTAATTATGTTCTGTATCGTTATCTTAGACATGTGATATGTACCCGCAGATCCCAATGCATCCTGCAAGTCCTGTGTCTTTTCCTTGTGACTGCTATCCTAGGAGCCAAATTGTTTTAAAGAGCAAACTTCTGAAGTTTTGAAACTGCTCTTTTTTTTTTTTTTTTTTTCACTTGCAATAGAGTATTTGAGACTTTCATGGGTTTAGAAGCAATCACAGGGAATTGCCTGAGACTTTCATTAGTTTTCTAAATTTTGTTAAATAGCCATATTACTTCTGCTTGCAGCAGCTGTCTTTGGTTGCCTGACCTAAGTAAATGCAAGTAAAAAGGGAAGGCTACAAAAACTTCTTGGCTAGCCATGCTGAGGTGAAATATGCAAGATATCCAATGTATCCTGGATGGAATTCTTGAATATGAGACTCGATCCTCATTTTCCAAGTTTACCACAGTTGTTTCCTCTACTCCATGCCTGCAGCATACCTGAGCACAAGCTGGAGGAATAAATTGCTTTAGATACAGGTGGAACCCTGGCCTTGACCAGCACATTGTCAACCACAACAGTTAAAGCCCTTGGGTTAAAGCCTATGTTAAATATCAGGTTTTAGAGTGGCTTTGATCATCAAATCCTCTGCATCTCAGATGCACAAGGAGACCTGAAATACAGCCTCATTTGTAAATGCTTTTTCTCTCTTACTGTACAATTCTGGATTTCAGGACAGATCTGCAGAATCTGAACTCTGGTGCCATAAGGAGCTCTAAAGAAGTGGATCTCAGCTTCAGGAGAGAAACTGGGTCTTACAGTGGATTTTCATACAACTGCACATGTTTTTATAATATTGGATGATGTGTAAGGGATGCTGTACCAGACAATAGTGTCAATGACTGTAGATATTGTTGTAACTTTTCTTAAGGAGGGAATACGTTGCTCTAAAGTTGGAAAAACAGTGCCTTCCAGAAATGATTTTAATAGTCAACATAAAGAGCCTGCTAGTTAATAAAAACCCCTGGAAAACTGTTGAACATGAATGTCAAAATTTATAATGGATTGTTTTTTTTATTGTGTTCTGCATGTTTTTGTCAGGGGAATATGATAATTATAAACTAGTAACAATAATGAGGTTTTGAATATTCATAGGCAATTAAAACATGTCTCTGTGCATTTTAGCAGTATCCAGTGGGAAAAGTTGCTCATTTTTTAGAAATAACTGGTTCACAAACTTTGGTGAAAATTACAGGACAGAAATCAAAACACCAAGTGGGGCACAACACTAGCGAAGTTCAGTTGATTGGAAGCAAAAACAAATGGTACAGCACTGATTAAAAACATAGATTTGTAGTTCTCATGTGAAATAAGAATACCATAATTTATGTTTTATAAGGTGTAGGGACACGTCCCATAAACTTTTCTAGGAATATTAGATATCTATTTAGAACTGAGGTATGCAAGCAAAAAACCCCACAAACAAACAAAATAAGGAGATAACCCAGGAGCAGGTGAGAAAATGATGGGGAAGTTTTAAATTTTAACTAAATAACTGGTGGATGCATGTACTAAAAAGTCTTTTGAAGCAGTATTATTCTCACAGATTTATTTTAGTTCAGCTAAAAGTTATTGGATTTGTCACATAGCTAAATGAATGGTCTGGCTTTTGTTGTGTAGCTTGTCAGGTTATTAGCAGATGATAAGGATCCTTTTGTTGTTGAAGATGGATGACCCCATGTTTTTCATAGCTACGTGTTTTTCAGTAGCTTTCTATAATATTGTACTTGGTTTTAAAACTTAAATGGGGAATACTTTAGAGTCACTTCCTCTTGTCTTTGGAAATGTGTTTCTCATGAGATCCTTTTTTTCTGATTTAGCATACTGGAAATATTTATGGCATGTTCATGTGCTGTGACATTAAGTTGTCATGAGACCAATTTTGTTGTCATGCCTATCAATGCATAATGAGAACCTTTAGCAACTTCATTAGCAACTCTTAGCAACTTTTCAAGAAGGATCTTGAAGAAAGAAGGCAGCATCAGCATGTACATTTTGGCAGAAATCTGCCTGGTTCCCAGGATGACAGCCCCTGTTGAAATAACAGCAAACATTGCCTGTGTTGCAGAATAAATGAAAAGGAAAGGTTAAGCATGATATTACTCTTGTCTCAGATCTGATTGATGAGCTTGCAGAATATATTGGCGAAGAGTTTTCTGTAGCAGTTGCTGTAATCAAGTGTTGAGTGCTATATTTCTACTGAGGTGTGTTTAAAAACTATGCCCTTGCCAATAGAAAGAGGTGACTGCAATGAAAATTTGAGCATCCAGAAGAATAAAAGGTTGTTGTGAAAACTAATAATAAGGAAAAGTTGTAATAGGAAAAACTTAAGTTTCTACAGATAATTTACTCTTTTGGAGTAACAGTTGTTTTTTTCTAATTAGGTAGCTTTGCCTTGACTTTACAGCTCAGCAGAGTAGGGCAGTACTTGCACTTAGTGCTTCCAAGCTGATCTTAATTAGTCTCTTCTGATTACAGGCAGTTCATGGCAACATGAGGCAAGAGATGAAGTGAAAATGACAGAATAAAACAAATGCTACATTTTCTTCTGTGAATATTTCTGCTGTAGGCTCAAATCCCATTTGAAGCCCAAGTGTCTCTAAATGGGGTATCTTTGCAAGATGTGGGCATCTGTCTCTGTTACAGCCACAGTTGCCACACCTGTAGTCCAGTATCTGGACTGCAAGGTATTACTCTTGTGTAGTGTCTCCGATGATACAAATGAGAGAGACTCAAGTGTTTGGGCAGCTTTTTGTCATAGTATTTTAAGTATATTTTCCCTTAGATAAATTCAATTTTAAAAATGAGATCTGCAGAGGTGAAATCACTTGTTGCTCATACCAGAGGATTTTAAGCACGTTACTTAAAGATCTGTATAGTTTATGTCTTTCCCACTGTTCAGACTGTGGCTAGATACAGTTCTAGACTGAGTTGTAATGGTGCCCTCCTTAATCCAAGATGGACATTCACCTGTCAGTTTTTCTTTTTTCTTTCACCTATTTTGAACCAAACCCATATTTTTTTGGAACTTTCATTTGTGATGTTGCAATGTGAGGGAAGCAGAACATGTTTTTTTCAGTCTATCCAGCTTTTCACTCATATAGCTTAAGCTTTAGTTTGACTTTTCTTTATGGTTAGGCTTATTTACTGACTCTAGTGAGATTATTGCAGTAAGTCGCATGTAAGTACGTATGACCATGACAAATCTATGAACAGTGTATAGAGGTAATATTGTTCCAGCAAACATTACTCTGAATTTAAAGTATGGATCCAAATACTTGTTAAGTTTGGCTCCATAGAGGATGCAGCTATTTCATCTTTCTCCATTTTTATTTTGGGTTTTTTTTGTACCTTTTACCTTGTCATGTAGTAGAAAAAAATATTGAATTTTATAAATAGTGAATTGAAACTCAAGCAGGAAAACACACCATCTCTGTGTGTATCTTTGGTCCAAAATGAAGCATTGGCATGAAGTATGAAAGCTTTATATTCCCTTTGCCAGCTTATTTAATTATACATAGTAGGTATCCTTACAAATCCAGAGGCCTTTTAATTAGTTCAAGCATTGTATCTAGAAAATAGTAACCCTGAATGTTTCAATATTTTTGACACTTTCAGGGTTTCTAAAGCAACAGATTTGTCAAAATCAATGCACATATGCGAGATATTTTGGCATTGCCAAACTTATATTTCTTGATTTGGAAATAATCAATAGAAAAATACTCTAAGCTATAAAGCCAATAGAGTTGCATTACCATATATTTTTGTTCATCTAATCAATTGTATTTCTGTATGTAAATAAGTATTTATATGTACTGTTTGTGTTTCTGTTTAGGATACCCTTCAGTCCCTTTAGCTTGAAGTCAAGAATCAAAAGATACTTATCTAGGAAGCTTTGACCTGTGAACTGTGGGAGGAAAAAGAAACACAAGCACTATGGATACAAAAGTTTAATCAACCCAAGCACTTTAGATATATCTTTAGGGTTTGGCAGTTTGTAATTTTTAATAGAGGTGCCAGAACAAAGAGGGAAACATATTAAGCGTAGACTCTGTGGACTGTCTCCAGCCATCCTTCTTATTATATTAAATATATAAGCAAATTATTAGAAAAAAATATAAGCCAAGTCCAAATACTGATAAACTGTTTTAATTTTATTCTCTGTAATGGTTTCCATCATATATAAATAATAATCCTAAAAGCTATAGCCATTTGCTTCACAACTTCTGGGAAGTAATTTTCTAGCTCACCTTTCTTTGCCTACCACAAGTCTGAAATCACCCGCAAAGTCAAGCTTTTGCATTTTACTTTAAACGTCATCTGTGATGCTTTGTCAAGGCAGCTCTGAAGAAACTCTCATTTTGTCAGCAAAAATGGTTACTCTCTCTTAGGAAAGAAGCGGATACTTAGAAACTCACCAGGGACTAATTTCTTTAATATATTAGAATGCATTTTTACATGCCACAATACTACATTGTTCTTTGATGTCCCAGCATGTAGCTGATGATTATAGTTTCATTGTGGCTGTTTGCAAGATTGTGAGTGATAAGGTAAGCTGTACAGTTTCTACTTTTTTGCTTCTGCTTCATAGTCCTTATAAATAATTCATGGAGCAAAATTACTGCCCCAGAAAAATGCAGTCTGTTTCGTCAGCCCTTTCACACTTTATTGATCAGCACATATAATTTTTTAATGTGCAACATCACTGGAGTTTTGAATACTAGTGAGTTTCTTTCTCTGTTTTACAGAGCTCTCCAGCAAAGACTTCAAGAAAACTAGGACATTTCCATGCAAATATTATTTTAAGCCAAAGAAGAATACATCCAGCAGTATGAATTCTCCTGTTTAGTATCCATTTGAAGTTTCCTGTTCACCAGATAATAGAAGAATATATGAAAAAATCACATGAAATGGAAAGAGAATGATAGAGAAGAAAATTGAGCTATTTTGAAGAGTAAGCACTAGCTGGTGTAAATTATATTGTCTTTACTTTCTATGGCATGCTACTGTTTTTACTAGTTGTAAATCAGCCCAAATGATATGTAAAAGAAGTGTGATCTGTGATGAAAACAGAAAGAAAATGTATAAAACCTTTTAGTGTCATGCATGTTAGCGAGAGTGAAAAGGCATTTCAATATGCTGTTCTTAAAAGCTTT
Source organism: Neopsephotus bourkii (assembly GCF_033783945.1). Classification (NCBI taxonomy): domain Eukaryota; kingdom Metazoa; phylum Chordata; class Aves; order Psittaciformes; family Psittacidae; genus Neopsephotus; species Neopsephotus bourkii. The sequence continues at coordinate 2,670,321 of NW_026901568.1, forward strand.
AAGGCAAAAGCCCTATAAGCCACTAGCTTCTGAAACTTGCTCCTAAACTTGTCCCTTTGAAGCCATGCTGGGTCTTTTTCAACTGTTTTGTTCAGCTTATTTGAGGCACTGTTTACCTAAACAGGCAGGTTTATAGGCAGCTTTTAAACAAGTTTCTTTACAGCAGCACCAGACAGCCCCTGTAATTGTGTTTATCTTCAGAATATATTAATTTTTCTTACTTACCAGGTAGAGGTGCATTTCAGTTATTCAGGTAGACCAAATTCTTCTGTGTTTCATTTGTGCTGTGGGACCTTGCCCACAAATCATCCATCTGCTACCAGTGGCATAAAATGCTGTTCATTGTTATTAAAGGAAGTGATCCAGCTCCTTTGGGCTTCCAGTGATTGATCATTGTGCAAGTATGGGAATAAAAAAAATAACCTACTTTCAGATTGTTGCACTGTGTAAGAAAATGTCTTCCTAGGTATTAGACTTCCAGCATTCTTTTGCTGTGGTAGTTTGAAACCTATTTGAAAAGAGGTTTCAAATACTTGAGTGGGATAGAAGATGGGGTGTAAACCTGGTTAGAGATGTTTCCACAAAGTGTTTTGTCGAGAAAGAAATGGAATTTTTGAAAGGAATCATTCATGTTGGCAAACATATAATGCAAGATTTAGGAATATTTTTAAAGTGTTAGAATAGGTGTTTCTACTATTTACAAAATAAAAACAATCCATATCTGTTCTGAAACTGGTTTTATTTAAAATTCGAACCCATAATAATATGCTATATACTAAAGAAAACCTTGTAATATTGAGAATATTTTTCTCAGACCTACACACTGGTTTTTATCCTCTCTTGCAGCATGTTTTAGAACTTTAACTTTTGTAGAAATATATAGTTTAAAACTTTTTTTTTTTTTACTGGTTACTAGAAATATATCTGTAAACATGCTTAAATTTATGAAACTGGTGAAGTGTTTACGTTTTGATTTATAAGCATTCAAAATATGGATTATGGCTTTTTTTGATAAAGTAAATACACTGATAGAAAAAATAAAAACTGCAGTCTTCAAAACTGTATGTTAAGCCTCAATTGCTCAGTTACTGTAATGATGTCTTTGCAGCTGTGCTAATGTCTCTATTAGGTAATCACTGCTGTACATCTTTACATCAGCATGTAGTAAATGGGAAAAGGATGAAAATTTTATGATGTCTGATCTTAAAGGTGTATTATAGGACCAAAAATAGAATGGGTTTGGAAGTTGCTTTTAATGAAGAAAGGGAAGGTACTCCTCTCATTAATACATTTGTTTGAAGTAAGAAAAGATGATATTAAAGACCACAGTCCTGAGAGCAGTGCTGAGCAGCTAATAATTGCCCTTTAACTGCAACCTATAATATATTTTTTTTGTAAATTTCTAGTCAGATAATTTCTTGAAACAGCTAGAAATAATTAATAATAATAATAATCATTATTATTATTATTATTATTATTGGCTAAGTAAGACAGGTAATGTATATTGCCACTCTATCTTTGGTGTGGGATATTAGGAAGTGAATTAATTCCCTCTACTAGGAGCCCTTTTCCCATGTGCACCGGAAGAATGGGATGTTGCACTCAATTTTTCCACTATGTCTTTTCCACTATGAGCTAAGAAGAAGCTGCTGCTTCCCTCCCTTAAAAACTGAGATGGTCAAAGAGTTTAGGCATAGAGGTTAACATAGAAACTCACATAATGAGTAACAGCTGGTTCTGTAGTGATTTTGATAGTTTTTTCTGATGAAAAACTCCTTAAAAAGGCAAAAAAAAAAAAGCAAAAAAAAAGTTCTGATATTATGTTGATCTTTTCACACTGCAAAAACATCAGAGGAAAAAATAGATGCTAGTTTGCATGGTAGATACATTATAGTAGATCATTTCTTGCATGACTGGTAACATATTTACAGTTTATTTCACAAATGGCAGTATTGCAGTGGTGGCAGGTTTACATTGAATCAAAACCAACCAAACAAAACCCCCCCAATAATAAAATCTAGACAAAAATCACCTAAAGAAAAATTAAGGCAAACAAACCCAGACAAAAATCCAAACCAAAACCCCCAACTTCAAACATGAGTGAATTCTTTTAGGTCTGTTAAATTTATTCTGAGAATCTCCAGTATGTTTTTATTGTGAGAATGATTTGCAATTTTTCTAGTTTTATATCAGTATCAAAATTTAAACCCATTAGAATTTGATAGCAAACTCGAAGACAAAATGCAGTTATGTTTGAGTAGTAAATTGGGCTATTAATTTAGTATTTATCTTTGGATAATAAAATATTTTAATTTCTCTTTATTCCCACTACAATATCTAATACTAACAAGCAAATATGGGTCACTGCCATTAGCCACATTGATACATTCTCATCTAAACTTCTTGCATTTAAAATTTACTTCATCAGTCTGACAAAAGCTGAATGAGTTGACTCTGTGAAATCACAGAATCCCAAGGGTTGGAAGGGACCTCAAGAGGTCATCTGGTCCAACCCCCCTGCAAGAGCAGGGTAACCTAGGGTACATCACACAGGAACTTGTCCAGGCAGGCCTTGAATATCTCCAATGTGGGAGACTCCACAACCCCCCTGGGCAACCTGTTCCAGTGCTCTGTCACTCTCACAGTAAAGGAGTTCTTCCTGATGTTAATGTGGAACCTTCTATGCTCCAGTTTACACCCATTGCCCCTTGTCCTATCACTGAAAAAAGCTTAGCTCCATCATCCTGACACCCACCCGTTACATATTTGTAAACACTGATGAGGGCACCCCTCGGTCACCTCTTCTCCAAGCTGAAGAGACCCAGCTCCTTCAGCCTCTCCTCATAAGGGAGGTGTTCCACTCCCTTGATCATCTTTGTGGCTCTGCGCTGGACTCTTTCAAGCAGTTCCCTGTCCTTCTTGAACTTAGGGGCCCAGAACTGGACACAATATTCCAGATGCGGCCTAACCAAGGCAGAATAGAGGGGGAGGAGAACATCTCTTGACCTACTAACCACACCCTTTCTAATGCACCCCAGGATGCCATTTGCCTTCTTGGCCACAAGGGCACATTGCTGGCTCATGGTCATCCTCCTATCCACCAGGACCCCCAGGTCCCTTTCCCCTTTGCTACTTTCCAGCAGGTCAGTCCCCAGCCTGTACTGGTACATGGGGTTGTTCTTCCCCAGATGCAAGACTCTACATTTGCCCTTGTTGAATTTCATCAAATTTCTCCCCGCCCAACTCTCCAGCCTGTCCAGGTCTTGCTGAATGGCAACACAGCCTTCTGGTGTGTCAGCCATTCCTCCCAGTTTAGTGTCATCAGCGAACTTGCTCAGAGTACACTCGGTTCCCTCATCCAGGTCCACAGTTATTGTCTACAACATCTCAGTAAAACTGATCTCAAATTAGTGAAATTAGTCTTTATATATCTGTAGTAGACAAGACTCAGTAGAGATAAATGCCTGCAATGTTATTTTGTAGTGTATACATAATAAACATCAAGAAGACCATCTTAACTTCATTTTAAGTATACAAAGCCAAGAAATTTGAAGCTGTGTCTACCACAGCAATGCTAAATTAGCAATATTTTTTTTTATCGCCATAAAAAAAAGGAATAAAAATTGTTCTGTGCATATCATTGTCTGCATTTCTAAGCAGATGATGAACAAATTTGTAGCTTATTTTAGATGCATCTAGGCAAGATTCTGTTTGTCTAAGACTTAGGTACTTATTTAGAAGAAAGAACTTTCATTTACAAAGACTTCAGGATGTACTCTACCTTATAAGAAGAAATTAATGTAATCTTGAAAGCTAGAGAAAAACACTGTAATTGTACTATGCATGAAATAGGGTTCCTATGAGAAAGCATCTATCAGGTAGTACTATAACCCTGTTCCATAAGGCATTTTCTGAAATTAATATTGTGCTGCTCTAGTTTTGCTTGATTCACCAATTACAACCTGGTTCTAATACTGCAAGAATAAGGAAGAGCAGTTCTCCATATACCTTAACTGGTGCCTTTACAATTCTGTGATTCATTTTCTTACCCCTTATGATTTTGTATGATGTGATCACATTCTATCTTGCATCCACCTGTAAAATTTGTTCTGCTGAACATTTAGAGAGAGGCTAGATTGCTTGTTTAGTTATGGCAAGCTATAATATCTACTTAGGTCTTCATTTATTATTTCAGTGCTGTGTGGGGTCTTTAGTTTATGCCTCTGGAGTTTCCCTTAGTAATTAATTTCTGCACTGCAAATTTATTTTTAATCATGTCAGAACAAGAAGCAAATTAATGGTGTTCTGTGGTAGACATCTGTATTCCATGGTACGTTGGGCTGTCAGCACCTACCCTTAGCAGCACCTGCATGTTATTGTTTGGTATAAAGTGCTGCTGTTATATTCTATCCTGTTTAAGTAACTCAAAATTATAAACGATTTTGAAATGTTGTGGTGATTAATTACCTTGCAATAACTAGAAGTGCTATGGAATTTTATCAGGTTTTGAAGAGCAGTAATTGGATGCTATGCACCACTTGTTTATTTTTTATTTAACTCTGATGAGGCTGTAAAGGTATAATAAAATTAAATATCAATAAATTCCATTAAAGCAACAAGTATTTGACATTGCGAAGCTCGTATCTGAAACATTTGAAAATCCTCACAACTTTCCCTCAATGGGAAGGATAAGCAGAATGTGTGATTTCTAATTAGAACACAGTAGAGAGGACAGCTCTGCAATACGTGATGGCTGCTGGAATACCCTGCTTTGAATTAAGCCAGAGCTTCAACCAGTTATTTCAAGGATAATCTCAGTTTGAAGATTAATCTTTAGTATAGTACATAATATTTGATCCAAATTACAAATATATATTCTTCCACTGACCATAGCATTCAGCCAGCCCTACCTGTTACTGTAACAAGCTGCTATACTTTTAAGAAAAGGTTTCTCATGTTTGTTGTTCTTTTTGTTATTTCATTAGCAAGCTCAAAAATCAGTCTTTTTCTACTGAGGGTTTTAACTTTATTCATTTCATTCTGAAATTGGAAATGCCTCCCTGTATAAACAAAATTTATTGCAAGTGAGACATTTCTGATTTCAATAATGCTACTTCAATTCAGAGTTGAGTGGAAAAAATGTTTTTTTTTTATTTTTACGTTATTTTTTTAATAACAGTAATACATACCAATAGGATTTTCAGTTCAAAGATATTTTTCCATTTAAGTTTTGGATTACCTTTTGGTTTAGCAAATATTACTTGAATTTTTTGAAGAAAGAAAAAAAAATGGAAAGTCACTTAAAGGTAGGAAGAGAAATAGAAGTGCTATGGAACTGGGTTTGTGTGTTGCTTACATCTTCTGTTATTAGCAAACCAAAAGATTATTTGAAATTATATACGTCTGCTGAACATGGGCTGATTGAAAACCAAATCTTGCATTCTGTCAGACCTGATCAGATAACTGGCCATGACCTAAAGCTGGCCAGACTGAAAATTCTCTCATCATAATGAATGTTATTCTCAAGGGAATCTTTTTGTAGTTCAAGAAAATATAAGAGGTATTATAACATAATAACTAATGTATGGTTTATGAAAGGAAATTTTCCTGAACATCTTTGTTAGAGGCTAAAGCAGCCTTCTAGGCCTGTGGTAAAAATCATAAGCCTCATTTGCTGAGGCTATGGACCCTGGTATTCTTAGTCACTAATGACATCCTAACTCAGAAAAACCTACTAACCTTGGTAAAAAAATTGCTGGCAAGATTAATAACAAGTAGTTATGACAACGTTGTTTACTTTCAGGTATGTTTTTGCTCCTGGTCATTCAAGGAGTAGACTCAAGTTATAGTATGGGTCCAATGGAGGTCCATTGACACCTATTATATTTTGTCTCTTCAGAAGATCTGCTAACCACTTGTCAGACCATAACTGGGAAGCCATTGAATGACTGTAAAAGATAGTTTAAAGTCTTTATAAATAAGTGGATTCAGAAGGCAATTTTGAGTGAGTAGCTGGCTTTTTTTCCTAAGGTTGAGGGGTTTTTTTAGCTTTGGTTTGTTGTTTGTTGCTTTTCTGGTTTTAATCAACGATGTTTGACAGGATGAATTCTTATCTTGCAATTATGTATATGCTAAATTCATTTTCCACTGATCAAAATTCTTCTGGGAAATCAGCTGTGTCAGAAAGCACTCTCTGGTTAACAGATATAACTAGATCTCATTTTGAAATGTGTGAAATGTTTCAGTCCAAAACCAAATTAAGTGTATGGTGATCACATATTCAAGTAGCATACTTAGTGTCACCTTTCATAAAGCATGCTGTTTTAAAATCTACAGCCAGTTTCAAAAGGAGATCTAAAAGAATTAGAAAATGCATTTTTGGCAGCACAAAATTAAATTTAAATAACCAAATACATCTTAAATATATGAAGACTGCAGTTTAAAATCTGTCATGGGCTCATCTATGTAACTGAGGAACGTGTTTGGCTTCTGAAAAGCAATGGAGTAGCAATATTACATTTACAGCTTTTAATGATCTGCTTTTCAGGATGGCAAAGCAGAAGTTTTTTCTGGCCTTTATTTTAACTTCAATGTAATTAAGTCCTGTCCTTTTCTCACCAAAGGCCTTGTAGAAAGCTTATGACTTTGTCATCCTTCACCTCAGTTGATGTAGCTTTCTAGACTTTCCTCTTTTCTTCCAAAAATTACTTACTTTCATCTTTCTCTGCTGGATCCTTGACCCAAACTGTAATCCTTAAGATGCTATTGAGGAGGTTTTGTTTTTTATATTGATTTATATGTTGATGCTTTTCCATAGTTTTTTTTTTTTTAATCTGACAAAAACGATTAATTTATGTAATCCTTTTGCATCTGTATCTCTAATTTAATTTTCTCCTTCTACCCTACTCATTCTTGATGTTCTTCAGACCTCCTAAAGACAGCAAACATTATAGTTTTTTCATGGAGTGATAACATTTCTAGAAAGAAGCTTGATGTCTGTAGCCTTGGATAAACATCTTTCCTACATTTGTGACCCATGCAAGCATCATGAGATCTGCAGCCTGCCGGATAGGCCCGGGTGAAAGACAGGCTCACCTAGCCTTGCTGCTCTGAGCCATTCACAGGTCTGTGCCATCTCTCTGTTGCTCTGCACAACACAAATTTGCTTCAGTGATGAAAATTTTCAGAGGTCTTTTGTCCTGAGTTTGATGTAGTTTGGCAGAGTGTTTTATATTGGATTTAAAGGACTATGTAGTGATAATGACCTACTCAGCTGTCACTGAGCTTCTATTTCGCGTGGTTTTACGATGACTGTGACTTACCATTCATAACGTATCTTCATTAGGGACTGTAGTGGTAGGACAAGGGGTAATGTGTTAAAACTTAAACAGGGGAAGTTTAGATTGGATACAAGGAGGAAATTCTTTCCTGTTAGGGTGGTGAGGCACTGGAATGGGTTGCCCAAAGAGGTTGTGAATGCTCCATCCCTAGCAGTGTTCAAGGCCAGGATGGACGAGGCCTTGGTAATATGGTTTAGAGCGAGGTGTCCCTGCTCATGGCAGGGGTGTTGGAACTTGATGATCTTAAGGTTCTTTCCAACCCTAACTATTCTATGATTCTATGATTTGTGCTAGATATGCAGGTTATGTATTGGCTCAGTATTACTAGGTAGGATGACTAGGACACTCATGATTATTAGAGTTTGGCATGGTTACATGCCAAATTATGTGACTCTTATCTATCATTAATTTTCTGCTGCTAATGTGAAATGTTGGTGTTTTTCATAAGTGGTCGCACTAAGTTTGTAGTTAAATCAGCAACACAAAGCCTCCACTATTTTCTTACTTTTAAAGTAATGAGAAAGGGAAATCAGTTTGAACTGGGACAAGTATTCTGCACAGCAGATAGAAAACAAACATTTTCACAATATTTGGATAACAAATTTCTTTGTGTTTTGCAGTATATCATTGAAATCCTTATGGCTGGTGGTGTGCTCAGTCAATGTAGGATGAAAAAATTCCTGTTCAGTAGTTGAGGATGGATACAGGTAAGCAGAATGTATGTATTTCTAGCATAGGTAACATAAAGATTACCTGGCTTGAAATACCAAACTTTTGGTTAAAAGAAGTTTGATTTCTGAAGGATGAAGTGGCTTATGTATTTTTAGATCTACTGTTTCTCCATTGTGTGATCAGGAAGAAGACTCTCAATGCGTAGACCACATCTTCTACAAAATCATGTTTCTTTTGATTAATGACTAAAATCTGTAGATGAATTGTTTGAATTTTGTCCTTGAAAACTGGAAGAGCAAGATTGCCAGCAGAAAACAGTATTTCTTTCTTTTAGACATGTTACTTTAAAGAGCTGATCTTCTGTAGTTACTGAAACAATATTTCTTTTGATTTTATTGCCCATTTATGCCTTTTCCTTGAATAAATGTGTCCAGCTCACATTTTTCAAGGAGATGGCATAAATAGGTTTAGTACTTTGAGTAACATCTACCTAAAGATGTACCAGTCTCATCACCAGACTTTTCATGCGATCACCTCAGTCAGGCAGAGTAATCAAACTAGCTATCAAATCTCATTATTAGAACTCAGGACATAATCTTTCAAAAAAACTTAGGATTTATTGAAGAATAAAATCCCTGAAGCTTCAAGCATATTAGAAACTGATTCTGCAGAGGTATGAAATGGGTAAAGATCTGTTGCCATCACTATCCCATAAATTAGTCTAAGGAATAGTTGCTTCCTTCCAAGTCTCATTTAAGCAGTTTGTTAACTGTTTCTTTCTCAATACACTAAGCTTTTGCAGCATAAGTATAAATCGTTATTCCAGCACAAACAGATTTCAGTTAAATGTCATGTTCAGCTGAATTATAATGATCAGTGGAAAAATACACAACAGAAAAAATTCTGGAGAGGAAAATTCACATAATAATTCATACTAAGCTTGTGTTATTAAATTAGAACATGAAGTAGGAAATATGAAATCTAACCTGTTCTTCATGAAGGAAAAACTAGTATCATGAGCGGGAACCACAATAACGGTAAAAATAAATTACTGAATCTCTACCCATTTATGTACAAAGAACGTATGTCTGCATAATTCTACTGCCACTGTTGTTAAGTAATGCTCTACGGATGACTAGATTTATCTTTTTCCTCAGAAAAAAAAACAATTATAGGATTCTTTTTTGTGGTAAAATTATCAGGCACAGGGCAAGGGCATTCTTGATTTTTGCAATTGTGCAGCCTGAAAGTCTTTTTGGATAACAATACTTCAAAATACAAGGAGAAGCGCTCATCAGTTTTGACAAAGATGTTAATTTGTAGCTCTTTACCTATACTCTGATCTTTTATCACTGAAATATCAAGTTAAGAGGCTTGTAATTCACTGTGCTGAATACATGTAGCAGAAGTTAAAAATGCCAGAGTCGATGATTTCTTTATTCACCTGTGCCCCTGAGAATGGTTCCTGAAAACACTCCTGTGAGTAAAATCATCGAAACATGTAGTATCAACTTCTGCTGACTTCAGCTAAGAAGTAGTCATAGATATTTTTCCAGATATATTTGTTTTGTGTAAGCTCATTACTAATAAATATGGATAGAATATTATTTGCTTGTTGCTTCTAGTGCGAAAATATTGTCCCACATTTCAGACATGAATATGTTAAATGCAATATTGCAGGTTTAATAAATACCTGGGAAAGGAAGGTCCAGGCAGATTAACACAGATGCTTGTACAGACATTTTGGTGTTAAATATGACTTAGTCTTAAGCCCAGTACAAGCAACAATTTTTTAGCATTGATCTACTCTTATTTATAGTTTCTTTATAATTCCCAACTAGCAAACAGTAATAAAGCTCTCAGATAGAAGATTAATGAGCATAATTCATGCACTACTGGGCTGAGAATGTGAAGCAAATCTGGCACTTTGGTACTGCAATTATAGGAAGAAGAAGTTAAAGATGTTCTTATGAATGTTTTCATCTGATTTACAAACTTTTACTGAAGTTGTAGCTCTTTCAAAAAACATTTCAAAATATCTTAACATTTATTCTCATAGGTGATGTAGATTGTAATATTATTTTCCTAATTATACACAGGGGTTATGTGTATGAGTAAATGTGGAATGCTGTGTCTGCCAATTCATTCCCTCCTGTAGAGATCTCCATGATCCTGAGTCACTGTGTGAGAGCTCTGGTTTTGTACACACTGGCACACTGTGGCTGGTTTGCTGCATCCCTGCTCTTCTCCCTTTAGGTAGTCCTTTCAGAGCCTTTCAGAAATGAAACTTCTATTACTTGATCCATCCTACAGATAGCTTGAGAGGTTAAACTGAACAGCAGTGAATCCAGATGACTGATCTCTATCATTCCCAGTGCCACTTCTGTATCTGTAGCTGTTTCCAAAGCCTCCGTTCTTCTCTTCACTGTCATCATTAACAACTAATTATCCTCTTGGGTACCACTCATCTCTTAAAATATTCAAGTATATATTTGAGCATGTTCAGAACTTTTTAAACCTTTTTTTTTTTTAAGCATAAGAGAAAGGAGAGAGAATAAATAGGGAAACAACTTCTTTGGTTAGGGCTTAAAAAAATGTAACCTTTATTCCCAAGGTCTATTTGGGTGCCTCTTGTGTGCAGGAACTGCAGGCAGGCTGTACACAACCTGAGAGTCTGAGGCAGGAATTTACACATTAATTCCCACAGCAAACCAGGACTAGCAGGCTGCTAAGCTAAATCTTGTATGCCCACCACTTCCAGGAAGGCACCCAGACAGTCCTTGCTGACCAGGCGAAGGTGAGCCAAGTGGAGTGGGACACATCTCTTGGAGCAGGTTCAGTCTCGGTGTTGGTGACCAGCTCTTTTTTGGCCCCTGTTTTTTTTCCTTTAGGGCCTTGTATCTTTTCATCTCAGTGTTTTTCCTTTTGAGTCCTTGGGCTGGTGACTATTCCCATCTTAATGAAGTTCCCTCTGCCTGTAGTGTTAGGTTTCCCATCTTCATGGCTCTGGTCTGTGCTCTCCCATGTCTCTTTCTCACACGACAGTAATTTCCTTGGAAACCTGAGCCAGGTTTGTGTAGCAGTGCTGTATGAAAACCCTTCCTCTGATCACTGGCAGCTAAACCCGGGAGGGAGGATGGGGGGTCAGAAACATTCGTCCTTTATTACATCACTTCTGTGGATATCATTCTGAGTTGTGACAGCCTATTTTCTTTTGATTCTTATTTATAAATAATCTGTCAAATATATTTTGAAAGCTTACCAAGGTTCAGTGGGTTCCATAATCCCATTATACAAGAATCATTACTTAGTAATAAGCAGACAAGCAATAAAGAAATCAATAGCTATTCCAGAAGCACATACTAAGAAAATATGCTTTTCCCTCTCATGACACTAATAAGAATGGTGGGACGTCTTTTGGTAGCTTTGTCCTACATATCAATTATAACCTTTCTATGAAAGAAAAACCCACCATGAAGCTGGTCAGAGTGGAAAAATGAAGAAAAGTGAGTTGTGCTCATGTAACCCTGTTTATTTTCTACAAACATTTGAACCAGCAGATGTATTATTTTTGCATACAAATGGTCCTAAAGGTCTGCAGTACTACAGTCACTCACTGAGACTACATTTAGCTGGGCTCAATAAGCAGTAAGTGAAATGGAAACTGAATAATCAGCATTATATGCATCTTCTCAAATACACTGAAATATCCATCTGTTAAGTGTGTCTCTTTAAATGGTTGTACGATTTTCTGTAATGCCAAGGAAGAAAGTGAAACACCATGACAGTACCTTGTGTTTCAGCCATGGGCAAGCTACCTGCCTGAGAGGAAAAGCACTGAGCGAGAGCCTCCACTAACAGGGAAGGCATCTAAGCTCTCACCTTCTGCCTGCATGTCTTGTCTTCTTTGCACTGAAGAGCAGCCACTGCTTTACGTTATGACCTAGCTCTTTGTCTCACCGAGGAAGTTAAATTACTTTCATATTATTTTTACATCTATTTTTTTGGACCCAAGTTGTGAATATGTAGATGCATAGAAATGAATGTGGTGTCTGACATATTCTTTAAAATATACCTGTTGGAAATTAGTATATTAATATTTTAATGAATGCATAATTTTAACTGCTTTGTAATAGAATAAGAAGGTTATAACTATTTTGTTAAATTGTTTTTGTGTGTGTGTGTGTGTGTGTGTGTGTGTTCTTAATCAAAATGATGTGTAGCTTGAAATATTTGTCTGTTAATTTGTGTTTAGTACAGATAGGGAGGAAGTTTTTTGCCCTTGCCAAAATCTAATCTGTTTTAAATAATAATGCGATTGTCACTTTTTCTATTTTCCCTTTGCTCCCTCTTTTGTTTCTAGTTTTGCTTCTCTAGAATTAATGTTTTCTGATATTATTATTAAATACAAAACTGAGCACAGAGGAAAAAAAAAAAATCAATCTCATGAACCATATGACAGCTTTGTCCTGAATACATAAACATGAATATCTTATTTTTCTTTCTGCAGTTTACACAGGTTATCTGCATTCATCTACAAGTGGTGGGAAGCATAATAGAAATGACACTGACCTCATATATAAAAGAGCTCAGATAAAAGAATGGTGAAGTAACCATGTAATGACAAAACTGATCATCAACCTCTGTGTTCAAAACTGGCAAGATATTGATAGGCATTGTCTTTAGCTTTGTTGCAGCATTCAAATGGATCATTTAGAGAACACCTATTTGGATACTTCTGAAAAATTACCTTCAGCAAAAAGCAGTCTTTTTTTTTTGTTTGTTTGTTTGTTTATCCTTTGTGGCTTTATTTTTTGCAATGATTCTGACATTTGCTTTAAAAACACAGCACTTTAAAGTTGTAATTAATACTTTTGTTAAATTAGTGGCAGCGCTCATTTGAATAGCTGCATTAGAGGTCCAAGCCCATTCTCCTGGGTGCCACAGTCATCAGGAAAGGGACTAACATTGCAAATATAACACAAAATGAATATCTGTATTTCTTTGTCTGTGTCCACACAGTAGTCAGACTGGGGAGTTAATGGCTGAATCTTGAGGTCTGCTACTTATGAGCTGAGGATTTTCTCAAGGATGATCTTTCAGATTTTCTTATTTTAAGGAGTATGTTGTGGCACATGAGAACATGAAACTGGTATTATCCCTTTACAGGTCTCCAGGAAAATCTGCTCTGGAGCTGATGAAAAACACAGCAGCTCTGCTCAGCTGATTAATCACCATCTCCCAATTAATTTACCAACTCTAAATGTATTAACAGGCACGGTGTTTGAGTTCATAGTCAGAGGAAACTCTTCTTCTGTGCTTCTTGGATCTATACCACGGACCCTCTTCTGACTGAAATCCCAAGCTAAAAATTAATTTTGCTCTTTTTTGTCTGTTTGGTTGGGGTTTTTTTGTTTGGTTATTTGTTTTTGGTTTGGTTTTTTTTTATATTCAAGGCATACTAAAGCAAAAACTTGTCTTGTGTTTGTTCCCCCCTTAGTTTAGATGCCATTATATTGGTTTTTGTACTTTGTCAAGGATCTATTCTTTCCTCTTTTGCTGCTTCTTAATGTTTATTATACATCTCGTGCAATTTAAATGAATACATTTTTAATGCTCCTTTATTTTATTATGCTTATATGTTACCCAGATATATCCAAAGTTAAAACCCAGTAGGTGGATATATTTTTGATTTGCCAGTAGTATGACTGTGACATAAATGTTATAGATCCCATCCTGTAGCATCCATCACCTCCAGAAACCAAAATCTATGGGAAAACTCTGAAAACTGTTTTCTAGAACCTTTTGAAAAATAACTCTGGACACTTATCTTGTGTGCTCCCTTTAAACACGAGGAAGACAGATTAAAATCATACCTCTTCCTTGAAAAGATGAGATTGTATGTAATAATAGTACTACTTACAATGATCACACATGTCCTTTCTTAAAAATGATTTATTTTGATTTGGCTATCTTCAAGTTCTTTAATCTCATGATTTACCTAACAGTGGGCAAGGTTAATGCTTAATAAAGTAGCATGCTCTTTTTATAATCACTTCATTAAAAGTGAGCAGCAAGAGGTACATTAAAGTGCTTGTGATATGGGATCAATTTTGTGGAATCCCAGAGGTCTCTGTGTGCCTCGTAAAGTGCTCTCTACTTTGCCCATATCTGTAAGTGACCCACTGAGAATTTCTGATCTCTTTAATTTGAGAAATTAAAATGGCTTTTATTACCTGTAGTGGTGTTAAGTACTGAATGAGAAATAAATTGTCATGGAAAAGAATTAGACTGCAGGTCTACATCTTTAATAATTCATACCCTCACAGCATTTATAAAATAAACTGCATGTTACTGGGAATAAAACTGATAATGGTAAACTTCAGGGGATAAAAGTTTCTTTTCAACTCTTACAAGTGGCTAGGTTTTACAGGGAAATTGTAGAGGTATGAATGTTCATATTTTGAATTATCCATGAATTGAGGAGAAATATAGAAGCCCTGATTCTGTGGACTACACCAAATCTTTACACCTTACTCTCTGGGCCCAACTTCTAAGAGCTTTTATGTGTCCTGCTGTTTGAGCAGGCAAGTTAGTTCTCTCCAGGTGTTACAGTAGCTTTTCTACTTCTTAAGAGAAATAAAACCCAAAACAAAACCACATTATGGGTTTGTGAAGATGTTGTGTTTTGGTTTTTTAAATAAAAAGAAAAAATAACCCAGAGGTTGATGCACACATAGAATAGAATCAGTGTCTTTCCTCATAGCCCTGTTAAAAAAAAAAAAGGAAAAAACCAAGATTTTTACTTATAGTTGGATCACTTTTGCTATATGGAGCATTAAAAGAAAAGTACAAAAGTATATCTCTTACTTATGGCTGTGTGAACCGTGGAGTTTCTCAGTCAGAGCTTGACATTTATGTGTGTTGAGTTTATAGATATGGAGCAAGAGCTGTAAAACTAAGTAGAAAACAGCAGCCTGTAGTTACTGTACAGATTCTCTCTCAGCTGTCCAAGTGCAAGTGCAACGGACCATTTCAGCCTCTGCTACTTCTGTGATAAACATTCATCTCATACTTTGCTGAAATTAGTGGTGTTATGCATATGAACACTATAGTATATTCTACATTCATAAAACCAGAGGAATCTTTCTATTCTGTTCTTGCAATATCACTGTATCACAGTTCATCCTTATTTCTTTAATTAAAAGTACTTTAGATGCTGCCTATTTTTGCCTGGATATTTTATATTGGAAGACTCATAGCTAGACCTTGCTTTGGCCTTTTATATTTTTCACTTGCTCATTTTAGTTATGACTGCAAGATGTAATTTATCAAATGCACAATGAGAGGTTATCACACTCTTGTTTCAGTAAAAGAAAGAGGAACATTACCCTTAAGAGATAAATCTTTCATTAAATTTTACAAAGACCTGAAGCAGTTTCTACGCTATATATCTTTTCCAGTCTTTTTTTCTTCCACACTCCAGCTGCCAGTGTTTAGAAAGCAGTGCAAGGCAGACAGCCAAAATGAGAGATGATTTCCTAGCCAAATGTATAAATTTCTTCTTCGTAAATAACTTTTGACTTCACCTTAGCAAAATATTTTAAAAGTTGCCTAAATTTCAGAATTATTTTTTAATGTCATGATTAGCTAAATTATTGGTCCTCTGCAGGCCATTACTTTTAGGATACAGAGAATTTCAAAGAAGTTTTTCATTAGAACACTAAAGATGGATTTGATGAGGAGTAAACTGAACTGATTTATTTCTTAATTTGTTTTGTAGTACTTGCTTGTTGATGCTTTTGGAACTTTTGCCATTTGGTAGGAGAGATATTGTCTAGGGAATTATATCAGTTGGATTATGTTGAAGAGGAATTACAGAGACAGACTAAGTAAGTATGGAAAAAAGTACCTTGTACTCAGCTTCTGTGAAAAGTTGTCTCTTTTTTTGATTATCAATGCTTTTTGAATTGTGATGTTTTTTGCCTCCTCGCTTTTTAAAAGATGTTGTTGAACAAGAAGGAAAAGTATAAATAAACCAGAGAAAAACAAGGAAGGTGGAGGAAGGAAAATCATAGAGTTGTGACTTATCCCAGACATGGCTGTGATTAAATATGAATTTGATTCTTCTTCATAGAAAAAAGGCAAAATATTTGGCAAGTCCTGACACAGGCAACACTAAAAACCAAATTTTCTTTCAGGCACAGAAAGTTTCATCTCATCCCATGCTTTTAGAGGAGGTTTATATGACATCTTTTTACTTGAGGGTTTTCAGAATCTCTTTGTTGTGCTTTACCCATTGAAAATTTTCAAGCTATATGAGAATATACATGCATTTTTACACATATACACACAAGCACACGTATTTTTTATGCTGCCTTATTTACTTGTCACGGTTTCACAAACACTTCATTACACTGGCTATAGTCAAAAGGCAAAATGTGTATTAATATCACTAATGACTTGCACTTGCTGTGTTTCACTTTAGACTTGGTCTCCTATCAGCATTCCAAAAGTGTTGTAGTTCTTTTTCATGTGTACAAGCATTAAAGATATTTTCAGAAGGAAAATGATCACAGTATAAACTACTTTGGAGACTGAGGTGTGGGATGAGATTGACTCTTCTCACTGGACACAATGAGTATTCTCGATTTCCCAACAGAAAGAAGTCTTTCTCTGGAGTTCTCATTCTCCTTTGTACGTAACTCAAGGTGATTATGTTTGTGCATAATGGAGACTGGAGTGAATTGCAGAGAGAAACTTCTCCCCTACTGCACTGTTGCCATGTCTAACTGGATACTTGATATGGACAATTCCCAAGATAATGATCTTTCTTTGTAAAATTTATTTTCCATACTCTCACATAATAATGAAATATTTCATGGATCTGTATCTTCTTCCTCCTATGTAGGCTCTATAACAAGTGCCTGAAATTATAGTTGATTAATTCATTCTGTCATGAAGTTGTATGGAATTACATTTCTTTTCAAAGTCTCTTTTTCTCTGTTCAATAATGATTTATTTAATGCCTGTAACGTATTCTGGCAAAACCCATCTAGTGTTGTAATATTTATATTGAAATTCTTTAATTTATTCATAAAAAAGAAGGGACTCTTCTCTTTTCAAGAATTTCAGTCAGAAGACAGATGAAGCTTGACCTTTGCTTCTGCACTGAGCCTTTTCAAAATTTATAATAAATTTTAATATTTAAATTCGGAGATGTTTAGATTTAATTTAAGAGAACATTAACTTACCTAGTTGTGGTTAAAAAAGAGTAAACCATATTAAGTGATTTTCAGTACTGTAATGTCCAAGCTAAACCGATGCTATAGTTGCATCCAAAATACCATGCTCATTTCAATGGGAGAAGTTAGGGGATTTACAAGCATCAGTTCCTGAAAAGTTATTCTCATGAACCTTTTAAATTGAATGCTGTTCAACGTGGTTTCTCTCATGGCATATATTTTACCAAAATTATAGTTAAATTATTTTACTAGTATTGTGAAATTACATACTTGCTGCAACAGGAGATTTCTGAATTTGAACAGCACCAAGCATAAAGGCATTCTGCTGCGTGGCTGGGGTACCACAGAGGTGACAAGGTTGAAGGAGCAGCAAGCTCACTGTGCAAACAGGGTATGATTTACCCCTCCTTACTTTGGCGAATATTCTGCCACTGACTATACTTGGGAGTTAAGGGAGTTAAGTCAGAGCTGAAAACTGGGTTCTGAGTTGAACGGTTTTAGTGTAGTGTCCTCAGTGGGTTTCCTTGTATGCTTTACTTTAGGTGTGTACTTGTTGATCCAAAGCAATAGGGATGATAAAATAATTCTGAGTTTGTTTACAAGCATGAAAGGTTGAGATGAAGCTTCTCTAGTTTTTTGGTTTGTTTTTTTTTTTTTGAGTGGCTTTAATGCATTTTTAAAGTGTCCCTACATTAAACATCCAAACTGATATTTCTACTCTGACTCCCTGCTCTCGCTGCACTTACCGGAATATATTTCTGAGCTATATTTTGTGCTGTTTACATTAAAGTACATTGATTCCTCCATCTTCCCATCTAGCTTACCACTTTTACTGGACAATGCTTGTCTTCTGAATGGCATTATAAAATCTTTTCTGTGTCATTTGTTACTGGGAATGTGACTCCCATGACAAAGCACTGGTTCTGCAGGCAGGAATGGAAGTAGATCTGTGGCACATCTGTGTGAGCTCCCAGTGATGCCCCTGACTTCAACAGAAGTCACAGACCAGTGCTATGTTTTTGAAGATTTTCCCCTAAGAGCCCAAGGTAGATGTAATTCACCAAAGATAACTTTGTAGTTGGTCTTTGGGAATAGCTTCCTTACTTTTCAAGTGTGAGCTAGGTAGCAAGTAATACCGTTTTGACTGGGAGTCTTCTTTTTTAGACACAATTCCTTTTCTTAATGACACATACGAGTTAATTCAAAATTCAATCACATTAACAAAAATATTATAATAAGCTTTAGACTGCTCCAAACCTTGTTTTATTTTACAGTTTGATACTTGGAAATATTTTTCTGTGGAGATTTACGTATAAGAGCTCAATTTAAAGTGGTCTGAACTTCTCAAAATGAAGCTGACAAACTGTGTATCTTTATTTTTTTTTCTTAAAACCTGAGGTAATTTTTCAACTTGAGTCCTTTATGTCTTAATGCTGTTACTATGTGTAGTTCCCAAATAAGTTGAGAACAGCCTTATTAATATCTGATTAGACAGCTAGCTCTCTAGTTTTTACTGAAAAGACTTAACAAGTGCAGGAAGCCAACAAAAACTTCAGCTGAGCTCAGAAAATAATTTGAATACTTTACATAATGAGCTTAAAGAGTATCTGAGATTCTGTCATTGTCAAATTAGTCCTTTTCACATGCCTTATTTCAATTGCAGGGTATGTAAAATATTGAAGGTTTCAGATACCGAGTGCTTTTCATATTCTTTGTCTTGAAAAATGGAAAGTGCGTCTACCTAAAATAGGTTCTTCAGTTATAATTGCTTACAAAGTAACTTGCACAAATCCACACAACTAGAAACACAAATCCATTAAATATTACTTTCAAAAGTAACCAGTGAAATAAACGTTCCAGAACTGCATTGGTTTTGTGCATCCCAATGGTTTTATTTTTGCACTGTTGATGGTATTTTTGTGAGTCCTGTTCATTATTAATTTAACAGTAAAGACTCAAAAATGTTACCATCAGTTTTAATATATAGATGATATTGTTGGAAGGAAATGTCTACATATACCTTCTGTAGTGTTTAAAATAGAATGGGTGAAATTTGAATATTAGAAACCAGATGTCAGTTTTAGTAATATTATGGAATAGCTCCAAAACTCATGGAAATAAAACTGTAATTTTAAGCCCTGTGTGCTAGGAGATTTTGTGTGCATATATGTAATTATTTCTTAATTCAGCATGTCAGTGCATCTCATTGCCAACTCAGAATACAATAACACAGAATACAGTAGCTCATATGGTTATTTATGAAAACGCTCCAAGATAGAGGGAAACTGACAATGAAGCTGGGGAGCAGTCAGGCTGGTAAAAACTTCTACTGTATTTCTTGATGACTTTTACTGAGGCCTTAATTAGTGATCCTAAAACAACACAAAATTACACACAAGCCATTTTTCAGTGCTTGTGAGTTGCTGGCCTGGATTGTAACTCCTAACAATGGTAAACTGAAAGCAGTTCAGTTGTTTGCAAGTTGTAATCTTAAACTCTATGTCAGCAAAATAATCAAGGTTTCAGAATATCAGGATGAGAAGGGACATTTGATTACTAACAAGGCAGATCCTCTGGTTCTTAGAATATTGAAGCTCTTACATTCTTTTTTTGTCATTTTCTTTTTCCCCAATAGAAGCACTGAAAAAAAGAAATAAACTCCTACAATTTTGTTCTTAAGAGTAAGGTACCATAAAAATTGTATAAACACTGTGATTTTTCACTCTAAACAGTCTGGAAACATTTCTTGTGAAACCCAAGAAAAGAGTTGAGGACAGAAGATGCAATGGAGTCATCTGCAAACTGTCAACAGCCTGATGATTCAGAGTGGGAGACCATGCAGGAGGTGAAGCTGGTGGCTGTTCTATGCGCATTAAAATGTAGGTAATAGCAGTACATAAAATACATAAAAATAAAAATACATGAAACAATTGAAGACAGGTGCAAAAGCTAAATGTGATGCTTCCAAGCATACTTTCTCTAAACAAATAGTATTATGGAAATCTTGATGGATATGTGTCCAAATGATATGAATTTATAACAGTTGAGTTGAAACAAGTTATAGAATTCAAATGCTAAATATAGATTTATTTCTCTTTAGTTACTTTCCTGTGATATTTAGAACTAGTACTTGTGCACCTGTGTTCCTTAAAAGTTGATAATCAGGAGATTAATTTTTATGTACTGCAGCTGAATTATATACTTTGAGATTCAACTTCAGCAAAATGCAAATGAAGGTATAACAGGACCAGTTAGTGAGGACTTTGTAATTCTGCAGTGCTAATTCAGGTTAGTGTTGTTCCCAGTGGTAAAATAATACTGTATAGCAAAAAACTGTATGTAACAAACAGTATCTTTGAAAAAAAGAAGGAAGTCAAAGTAGGATTCTTATGGATTCTACCTCTGCAAAAATACACGTGCACAAGATTTGAGTTGTGTGTTTTATAGTGTATGGAGATAGAAGCAGAATACAAATGTTTGAACTGGCTTAAAGTGAGGATCATTATTTCTGTCAATATTTTCACATATTTTCTGAGAGACCAGTATGAATTTCAAGTGTGTATTTATTAGCTGCTTCTGAAAGAGTCATGATTGATACAAGTAATCATAGGTATAGTCAGGAAAAAAAAAATCAATCACACTAATTTTGAAAGAAAACATTTTGCCGTACATGTTTTTCACTTGTTAACTCAAGGGCATTTGAACAATTTCTTGTTGGGTTTGCATTGCTTAGATGTATGCAAAAAAACCCCCAGATTTCTCTTGCCAGAGGCTTTAGTCTAAAGCCTTCAACTTGCAAACGTTATACTCATTCTAAATGTGAATATTTGAATGCATGTGAATACTGATTGATTCATGTTGTGACATGTTATGGTGTTTAAGAACTTTTGATTCAGTTCTCTGTTTTGGATTCTTGGTCTAGAAAGGTATATTACTTAGCATGGCTGAGAATTTACTTCACGTTTATTATCAGCAGTTGGCATAGATAATATAGACAGGGTTACAGATTCTGATTGCTAGGGAAAAGTACAGAGAGACAAAGAGACAGAGCCATGCATCTTCACATAGTTGGGTGACTGTTCAAGAATAAATGGTACAGTTGGCCAATATGGCCACTGGAATGTGGACTACATTTTTTACTAAAAGGTTTTGAAATCTTGACTTGTACTGCAGCAGAGTGAAAAACTGACACTACCACATTTGTGGAGCTGTTGTTTTCTGGTCATCAGTCTTCCCTGTGTGTGTGTGTGTGTGTGTGTGTATGTTATGGCATCATAAAGGGAGAGTGCTGAACATGTGTATAACACCCACAGTAAAACCCACAACCCATTCAAAATGGGGCTATGTGGAAGGGTAGAATACACAGGCCTTCAGCCTGAGAGGAAATTTGTCCATAAATCAAATTGCAGAGAAGCAGAAATTCCTGCAGTGCATATTTAACTTTAGTTCTGTGCATGTTTCTTGCATTATTGCATAGTCTGCTCCTGAGAGCTGCAGGGTAAAATGAGCTCACATTTTTGCTTCTACAAGGTGCCAATTTTATTTGTCTTATTTTATTATGTCATAAATAATTTTTACAAGCAATTTAAAAAAATATAAACCTTACATAATCTGCTTAACATCTATTATCTCCAATGAAAATGTTACTGATTTGCATTATGGGAATTATGCAAATTAATATATAATCAATCAAAATCAAACTTCTATTATGCCCTTCATGCAGTGCATCCCAAAGCACTTTAGAGGATAATAAAATTAGCAGCTTGGCTAAGTAGGAGTAAGCTAGGTCAAACAAATAAGTCTTTAGCTTACACTTAAACACTGAAATATGGTGGTCATTGAATAGCTTAGGATATTATGGTATAGTATATTTATTTTATGCCATAATTAAAGCTCATTATAAAAGTCTTTCATGGTCAGAAACTAAACACACCAGAAACAGAGAGATTTAGCAATACTATTGCAGTGGCAGAACTCCCTTGATTTGAAACCATATTAAAATAATGTATGCACAGCTGACACTATCTTCTGGTTTTGCATGTAATTTTTCATTTCAATTCACTTCTGGTTTTTAAAATGGTATCATTTTTAAAAGGTAGCAATGCATGTAGTTATAAAATATTATTAGAATAAACTAATGGACCTAGGAATAGTAGAGCTCTTTTAAGTCCAGTTGTATTAACTAAACACATTGTCATTGAGTGTAACTTCCAATGGGTACCTTAGTGTCATTAATCTTATTCTATTCAAATTGTCTTCATCTAAATATGTTATTCTTTGGGAAGGATTGAGTTGAGTTGCTTTTTCATGACTACACAAAAATGTATTGCATATGAAGGTAAACACTACAGTAGATAAACACTACAGTTAGTAGGATTGTGCCTTTGATGGGTTCTGCTTGTGCAGTTTTAGTTCAAATTAGAACATAGCAATTTAAAATTTCATTTACATTAAGTAAACCTTCCTGACCTTTGAAGACATGGCTATTCAACAAATTTATACCTAATTTACTCTGAGTCATATTCTGGACATGTCTTTTATTAAATAACAGCATGTATTGTCATTTAAGATCCATTTGTGGACTATAATTTGTATTTTTCCTATTTTAGCTGGCTAAGGAACTTCTGAATAAAATCTTTGGTTTAGAGGTTTATGTTTGCTTTAAGTGAGAGAAGGATAGGAATCAGTCACATTATTTTCAAAATCAGATAAAGAGTGGAGGTAAAAAAACAAAATGCCTCTACTTACTTGATTCGGGTCATCTTTATTTAAACAATCTCAACTTTATTCTTCATACCGGGCTCATGGATTACATCAACCTGGTATAGATATGTGATACTACATATGTTGCAAATATGTAGCTTGTTCTCCCTCTTGTGTTCAGTTGCAATCTGTTATTCTACTTATATCAAACAAGCTATTTTTTTTTTTGAAGCTGTAGTGTTATTCCCACTGTAATTAATTTCAAAATTCCTATTGACACAGGTGAGAAAAATAGGGTCAAATTCTTGGTAAGTTATTTACATTAAATAAGGTTTCCACAACTGGATGAAGAAAACTTATAATAGTTTTCTGTATTAAATTATTCCTCTGCTGAGGGAAAGTAATGTAACGAAGAAAGCAGAGGAAGGGAAAACTTTCTCATATTAAAAATCTATTCTCATGCACTTTCTGTCCATCCTTGTGTTTCTCACTTTCTTTCTGCACAAATAATGGTTTATAGAATTGAGAATGTACATAGACCCTGCACAAGGTAAACAATTCGGTTTTGTTTATTCTCTGAAAGAATGTAGCTAAGAAAATATTTCCTTTTGTTCCCATGTCATTTATGTGCCTTTTAGCTGTCTTGTTTTGAAGTGCATTTCCTTTCTCATCTTTCTTACTGCTTCCAGTCTCCATGTGACCATCCTAGGAAGCATCCTGTTCACTGTGCAATGAATGTGGAGTGGTCCATTGAGCAATGCATTGGATGTCAAGCGTTCTTGGCAGGCACAATTTTTCGAGATAGAATAATTTGTGTTATTTCAACTTTTTGATAATAATTTGGGATCCATGAGATTATAACTTCAACCTCATGTTTTTATTTCACAAAATCTGGCACTGTCCTGAATCATTATGGAAATGTAGCCTGATTGGGGGGGGGGGGGGGGGGGATTTTTTAGTGTTCAGAACATTTTTTCGAGAGAAATAATGTCTACGTAAAATGTTGCCTATTTCTTAACTGGAAAAGTTAAACCTGTACATTTTAAAAATTATGAAAAATTGAAATCAGCCCCACAGATCAAATGAACAAAACATGGTGAAATTATTTCTACATTAACTGATTGTTGGCAGGATCAAGTGAGATTCTATAATACAGTCATGAGTAAGAAACATTCAAATGAAAATTTTACCATTACCCATAACAGCAAGTAAATGAGCTTTCCAGGTGTAAACCCGGGGAAAATTTATTTGTTTAAAAAAAATGTCGTTGGTGACAAAGCTATTAAGGTGAAGTTATATGTTACAAACAACCAAGAGGGATTTAGTACGTGTCATAAAATCCTGTATCTGGGACCCATGACAAGGCCAATAATGCCAAAGAAATGATAGGCAATAAAACTATGCCTTAATTTACGATTTGCAAAACATCTGCTCAGATGAGAAGCATAAACCACAGGATACATGAATGAGAAAGTGTGTGTTGTGCAGAGGCTGTAATGAAGAAGCTAAAATCTGGTGTCTTGGATCAGTGACATAAAATATCAAACGACTTCCAATAATTCTGTGGTATGGCTGCTCGGTGCAACCTGCTTAAGCTTGTAACTATTAGTGCTAAGTGGGGTTTAGGTCTGTTTTATTTTTAGGCTTGCTAAGTTCTGTGTTTCTAATATTTCCCTAGCATGACTGATAAATCTGGACGTTTACTGTCATTATGTGTGTTAATGCGATTACTCAGGGAAAGGACATTTTATCTGAAAAAGAAGTATAAAGAAGAAGCTTATGGGTTAACATATAAAGCTTCTCCCTCCCCCTAAAAAAAATCAAGCACACGACATAAATCTTTTTCATGGTTTGTACAACAAAGCTGGGATTCACAGCAATTGTGTTATTCCCTGGCTATTATTTTATGCCATTGTAAGTAGGATATTCCCTACAGAAAGAACCATGGTAGGATTCATCCTTTTTCAGATACGTTACATCTTATTACTAAGCCATGCATTTGGATGGCATTTCAGGAAAATTTCTTAGCTGGACACATTGTGTCCTACATGAAGCATCACAAGCCCAGAGCAAATGCACTTTCAGAGTTTCTGCTTCTATATAACTGTTTAGACCTTAGCCTAGCTATGGTTGCATACAACTCATGAGATCAGTGTTACTTTCTGAGCTGCATTGAAAGTGTGAAACATAAATGGGATTTAAGAGCAGAATCCATTTCAGGTTGTTACCTGCTTTCCATAGCTGTATTTTACACTGCATTCACGGACAGGATATATTCTTCCAGAGTTATGCAAATATCACTGCAACAGAGTATGTATTGGAAAGTATAAAAAAAGGGGGGAAAAAACTTGTTTTTCACTGAAACACACGAAAATGTTTTTTTGTGTGTTAAGTGGCAATGTAGAGAGAGCAACAATAATTTTGGGTGAAAAATGGTTTTATTCCCCAGGTGTTAGCTGATGGGACTAAATCCTGAGCTTAGAAAAAATATTTTTCAAAGCTTTCTGTGAAATGAGGTTTCTAAGATCATTGATTTTCTTCTTCAGTTTTGGGGGCATCATGCGTTAAAGAGATGTTTATTATTTTGTGTTTTCCCCATCCTTTTATTCATTTCTGTATGCTTGTTAGTCTGGTGAATGCAGTGAAGGGAGAGAATCATCAATAATTATGAAGGTCACCTTTGGAGAAAATTAGTATGACAGCAACTGCTCAATTTGTGTCTGGAGCAAGAATGTTTTGAGATAAAGTATTTTCATTTTAGGCATTTTTCCTCATTCCCTGCTTGCCAGAGCCTCTGAAGTTACAATTTCAGGGGATGTGCTCCAGGACCTATCCCCCAGCTGCGGGGGAAACATTCCAGAAATGAAAATGAAATAAAACCTGAACTTATCTTCCCTTCAGAAATGCAGCTAGACTTTGGAGGTAAAAATTAAGTCATTGTATCCATCTCATTCAACTCCACATGTGAGGATGGCAGTTGCTGGGCTATGGAGATGTTAGTTCATCCAGTCCGACCTGTCTGACCAGTGTGACAAAAGGTTTTGGACAGAGGTAGCTTGTAGCACAAAGAACTTGATTACCCCAATAGTTTGTTCTAGTGACAGATCTACCACACTTTTAAAGCTGTGTCTCCTACTTTGATTTTCTCTAGCTTTTAACTTCCAGCCCTTATTTATTTTCTGTAACAAATGGACCCCCACACCTCTGCCATTTTCACCTTATAATGGTATTTAGGAGTCATGGCCAAATCATCAAGTTCCTTTTGTGATAAATGAGTAAGACTGAACGTCCTTAGATTTTCCCTGAGAGATATTTTTCATATTCTTGAATAAGACAGATATTAATGTTGAAGGTGGTACTTGTTGGATGGATGAATGACAATTTGAAATTCAGATAAGCAGGAGGGCACCTCAAAAGCTGATGGAAAATGACTCGCCTCTCTGAGAACTGTGGTGGCATGGGCAATACAGTTATTAATACTGTAGGTTCTGTTAATTCAAGCTGGTTTTTTGTTGCTACATAGAATCAATAAAGAATGAAAACCAGATACTGAACATATAACTCTCCTGCGAGCCAACCCATTGAGCTGAAATCACTGATTTCACAGGTTTTCTGGCTCACTGAGTGCACACAGCACATTGCACTGTGTGTGTGGCCCCAGGCCTTTAACCAAGTGTGTCAGGTGCAGCCTCTGTGCTTGGCCCCTAGTGAAATGTCTGTTAGGAAGCTAGCACCAGCTTCTCCAAATGCTCCTAGCATGAAGGGCATGAAATCACTGTTACTGCATTTTGAAGACATGATCACGTAGTGCTGGGCGTTTTTCAGTTTGTTGATACTTTCTCTGGAGTTCATACGACAGTTTAGACAAATAGAATTACTACTTTTGAAATGTTTAAAATGTTAGCACTTAAATCTGTGATTTTAAATGCCTTTTAAAAATGTTATTAGGACTTGCACTCTGAATATAAAAACATATGGAATCAGTAAAATCATCTTTCAGATCCCATTGTAAGCAAATATGTAAGTGAATTGTAGATTTCAAAGACTTTCATTGCATTGCTGAATAATTTTTTATGTTTCACTTATTTTGGTTTAAAATACTAGCTATTGTAGACATTAAAGATTATGATGAAGTTTAAGTCCAGTTTGCATTTAAAATGTGTCAATTTTTTTAAGAAGTAATTTGGATGGGTACTACCTAATTAATAGAAGCATTGTGTTGCCCATATGTTCTTAAAGCCCTTTCTTTAGTAATTGGAATCTAGATAACTGAAAGTGATGCTAAAATGTCTAAAATAACACTAGCCATCTGTGTTCCTGCACCTGAATCACATATTTCTTAAAGCTTTGCACTGTTAAGATGATTCTGATTTTTATAAGCTACCATGAAAATGTCTCTGACAGTAGAGAGATATCACTGAGCAACAGATACCAGAGGATGCCAGTTGCCCTGCATCCTCATAGTTCTTGATATTTTTTCTTCTGCCCAGAACAAATATTGCCATAAGGATTCTGGCTAGCAAACAATTAAATGGAATGGGTTTTCCCCATTTCTCTGTTTGTTTTGCCACTCTCAGTTATTCGGATTCCAAACTAAAATGAGGTATCACAGAATTTCAAAAGTTTTTAATTTGGATAGTGTCAACGTTTGAAAGTAAATTGTGTATAACAAAAACTGTATTAAAAAGATACCTTGTTCTGAGCAGATACTCTGCTCATCATCCCATCCAAACCTCAGAGGAGATGGAATTTTGGAAATCAAGTCCATAGTAAACTGTATTGAAATAATCGTAGAATCCAGCAGTGAAAGTCATAGAAGGGCAAAGAGGAATGTTCATAAAAATAGCCGCTTCATCAAGTTTTTATTAATTAAATTTTTCAAGAAAGATTTGACATCCTGAAATAGAGATATTTGATAAGTGTAGCACAGTCTGCATTTATGGGGTTATTCTTACTCTTGCACATTGCATAGGTGGATAATTAATGACTATGCATTATTACTGGTTTCCTTCATCAGGTGGTAGGTGCTTAGGACTAGTCTCACCCATCCTGCCTGCTTTGGTAGAGAGCTGGAGAAAGATGATGAATCACTACTGTAGCTTGAGAAACTTGCACTATTTCACATAGAATCATAGAATAGTTAGGGTTGAAAAGGACCTTAGGATCATCTAGTTCCAAAACCCCTGCCATGGGCAAGGGCACCTCACCCTAGACCATGTCACCCAAAGCTCTGTCCAACCTGAACTTGAACATCTGCAGGTATAACACAAACATTTTCCTAGTCACTGATCTTATACCAGAATGAGGGAGGATGGAGACACCAAAACTACACTGAATAGTATAATCTTTCACATCAATGGGAATTTTAATTTTGGTGAGGAAAGATCCATCCCTAAGAGCTGCATGCAAAGTGCGGTGAAGTCACTGTTAATATCTTGGATCTGTATATTTGTACACAACCCTCAGGCCTAAGCAAATAAATTGCATTTAAATATTCTTATTGTGTAATTTTGCTCCTTTTCTTATCACCTCTTCTTCCACCCTCTTATATTAGTTTTATTTACCTTGTGCCTTCTATTCAAAATAAAACATCATCAAGGAGACCGGCAGTTTTTTGTAAGGTTATATTTGCAGTAGACTGCAAAGAAAGAGGTCTCCATTATTGCTGAAAACAATTCCATACTGGTTTTGGAGATCACAAGGATGTTATTCTTAGATGACACATTCCTTGTCAGTTCTGCACTTTATGTATCTCTTAAGTTAAAAAACACTTGGTTTAAAAGAATATGAGATGTTAGCATTGTTGGTGACAAGGAGTGGGTCAGAATTATCCTGATCTGTTCACACACACCCCCTCTCCCCACCGGGTATGTGCATGTCAGTACATAATTATACAAAAATGGAATGACTGCAGGGTTATGGGTGGCCATGCACACATGTGTGTACATGTGCTTATATTTAGATGCACATACATACAGCTGTGAGATCAACACTTGATAGACAGGTCTGCAGTTTATTTTCAGAAACCGCTATGACAATTTCTTGAGGAGCTGGCAGGGAAGGGTTGGCACTCTGGGGAGGGCAGAGGTTGGAGCTGTAAATGGCAACCCAGCCTTTATTTTGATGTGGGTACAGGTAAATTATCTCCTGCTTTTCTATGCTTTCTTCCCCCAAGATTGCCAGAGGTTGCTGTCAGACCATGTGTGTCATGGATGTCAATGAAAAAGGCAGTTTCTACATTTCTCTTTATTCCAGCGGCCGTGGTCAAGGTTACACACCTCCTCTTTCCTGCCAGGATATTAAAAAAGAAGCCACAGGGGGGCATTTTTAAATTGCACTGATCTTGACAGTTATGTTGGCTCATTGCATGACCTAGGAGGTGCAGTTTAGTGCAACTTTCAAGCAGCACTGTGCTGTGTGGGATCACCAAAACATGCAAACCTATGTAAATGGGGAAATTCTTTTTCTGATTTTTTCCCCAAAGTAAAGCCTGCATCAGAAGAAAGCCTGTTACATTTAGGTTTTTTTTTCAAGCTGATGAACTATTTTCTTTACTTTAATTGAAAAAATTATAATTTTGAAGCACTTTATTTTCCTGATTAGCTCAAATTGTGAAGGGAAATGTTGCTTTGAAATGGGAAATCTTATTTTAATCTTGAAAATGTCAAAGTAAGATAATCTGATAATTTTGCAAACAATTAAAATTCAGAGTTGTAGAACTTGTTGAAGCAGGGTTTTTTTTTGCAGGCAGCTTTGGTTTTGAGGGATTAGTAACTTTTAATGCAAAAAAAGAGGCTTTTTAAAAACTAATCTCCAGACCTGCAACTTCCGTTTTCCTGCTGTAGTGACACTATGAAGTTTTAGTGGAGGATCTCCAATACTGACTTGTGGACTTTAAGGCAAGTGGACTTAAGGGAAGTGGTCTTGTTCAACATCTTTGTCAGTGACACGGACAGTGGGATTGAGTGCTCCCTCAGCAAGTTTGCTGATGACACCAAGCTGTGTGGTTCGATTGTTACACTGGAGGGAAGGAATGCCATCCAGAGGGACCCTGACATGCTTGTGAGGTGGGCTGATGCTGATGCCAACATTACGAAGTTTAACCATGCCAAGTGCAAGGTTCTACACGTGGGTCGAAGCAATCCCAGGCACAGCTACAGGCTGGGCAGAGAAGAGATTCAGAGCAGCCCTGCGGAGAAGGACTTGGGGGTGCTGGTCGATGAGAAAATGAACATGAGCCGTCTTCAGTGTGCTTGCAGCCCAGCAAGCCAACCGTATCCTGGGCTGCATGAAAAGGAGTGTGACCAGCCGGTCGAAAGAGGTGATCCTGCCCCTATACTCTGCTCTTACGAGACCTCGCTTGGAGTATTGTGTGCAGTTCTGGTGTCCTCAACATAAAAAGGACATGGAACTGTTGGAACAAGTCCAGAGGAGGCCATGAGAATGATCAGGGGACTGGAGCACCTCCCATATGAAGATCGGCTGAGAAAGTTGGGGCTGTTCAGCCTGGAGAAGAGCAGGCTGCGTGGAGACCTCATAGCAGCCTTCCAGTACCTGAAGGGGGGCTATAGGGATGCTGGGGATGGACTCTTCATTAGGGACTGTAGTGATAGGACAAGGGGTAACGGGTTAAAACTTAAACAGGGGAAGTTTAGATTGGATATAAGGAGGAAATTCTTTCCTGTTAGGGTGGTGAGGCACTGGAATGGCTTGCCCAAGGAAGTTGTGAATGGTACATCCCTGATGATGTTCAAGGCTGGACAAAACCTTGGGTGAGATGGTTTAGTGTGAGGTGTCCCTGCTCATGGCAGAGTGATGATCTTGAGGTCCTTTCCAACCCTGTTCTATGATTCTATGACTTCAGAGTTTTAGCAGCTTCAAAACAAGGTAGTCTCTTTACAATTTTTCTACAATTTCCATACATTTACATGTTTTAATTTGTTCTCAAACATTCAGTTATGTTTCAAAATTCTAGCAGCTCTTGTCAGATTGCTTTGCTGAAAGTACTGAGGGACATACAGATTTATTTTTGAAAGACTTTCTCTAATTGGTGCTGTGCTGCTACAAAAGCACCGAAGTTTATCAGCATATGAGTGCATTTTGAAAGTCTGATGTACCCTCTTAATTGGGAACAGATTTCACGAAGAGGAGGGCAGACACATTATTTAAACTCAGAAGCCCAATTTAAAGCAGAGAAATAAATCTACTCAAAACAAAGTACTGATGTTTAAATTCAGTAGGAATTATACTGATAACAATCTCAGAATATTTCAAAGCAAAGGTATTGCTGAGAAGCACCAGCTGCATTGTAAAAAGGTTTTATATCACAGTTTCATATCTGTTTAGAACAAATAGTGTGTTTCCGAGAATATATAGACTTCATAAATTTTCTTTTTAAAAGTAAAATGTACTTGACCACCATTGCTATCAAAAATCTACTGCATTGGCTGCTTAGCAGGCACAGTATGGATCTGTCCTTACACTGCTGAAATCATCAAAGCTGTTGTTACTGGCTCCGCTGGAAGTATGCCAGGACCCCTTCCTGTGTCCAGTGGCAAACAGTGCGCAGGGTCCCTATGGAGTATATCCTACGGAATCAGTCACAGCTAGAGAAGAATGCTTCTAGTCATCTTATCTGCTGGTATAAATCAATGTGAACCCGTTGAAATCAATAGGGTAATACTAATGGAGAAATGGCGAAACATGATTTAAAATTAAACTGTATGGCCAAGATAAATGTCCCTCAAAAGCTTGGGCTTTGCCAGCTGTTGTCTGAAGGATACTGTACAGTTATCCTATCTGTCCAGAAAGATGAAATACCTGAATATTTTCCCTATAGAGCAATATATCCCTCAATGTTGTCCATACCCATTAATCATCATCTTAAAACAGGGTAAACCACCTTCCCCATGGTGCTTTATGGAAAGCTCTCCTTCCATTTCTGAGCTATGGTAGCTGTAAAGATATAATATATCCTCTCATCTATATATTTATGTGTGAATGCGTGTGTCTGTAAAAGCCTAAAGGAAAATTCAGTGATTGAACTCTTTGGGTTTGTAATTCATCACATTGGCAAATGTAGCACAAAAAAACTCAGTATTTCCTTTTAAAGTACAAGTTACTTTGCTTTGTTCATATTACTATTTTAAATGTTATTTTTCCAGGCAAGTTCAAGAAATCAGACATTACTGACAAAAAAGATGAGAAGCAAATTTCAGACTAGCCCATTGTACTATGGGTGAACCATAGAGAAAGATTCAGTATTTTTCAGACAAATACAGTCTGAGGTTGTATTTGAATTCAGTGGCTTGTGGCAGGTATGGGACTGGAGTAGATAGCTACACTGTTCCCTTGTGTTTTTAAAAGTCCTTGTATTTCGGATACATGCACATATGCACAAATTCTCCCACAAGGCTTCCTGAGCACTGACCCCTAGCCATTCAGATTAACTGTTCTCCAAACATGTATTTGTACATGTGAAGCTGATTGATGAACTGAGGTCTAAAACCTGCTGAACCTGCATCAGGTGTGATGTCAGTTCTGGCTGTCCTGTTTCATCTGAGGAGCATGCTCTGCTCTTTGGCAATGAAGTCTTTTACTTAAAACCAAGTCAGCCTTGAACATTTTGAGAATATGGAATTTATATGGTTGTTGTTGTTGTTAAATTTAATTTAATTTCATTTTATTTTTCTCCTAGCAAGATTCAGTGGATGCAGACTCTTAGGAACACAAACTGAAAAAAGCTTCTTTCTCCCTGCCTCTGTGAGCTGCTGCTGCTGCTGAATGTTGGTCCTCACTGCAAGCACTCTGCATCCTAGAGGGTTCCTCCTGCAGATCATCTCACAAAGAGAGAAGACCTTATGAGGAACAAGATGCTATCCTCTTTCATCAAATTCTCTGCTTCCACAGAACACCATGTATCATTTCAGTTATGTTTGTCTAGGTACTTTTTTGATATTTATAATTTATAGTTAGTATTTTTAAGAATTCTTTGGAATACTTTTTCTTTCTTTATCTGTTTTCTAAAACTATCTAAAAACTAGAAAATTAAGGGCTAATTCTTTGTTATTCTTTCTCTGTCCTGGAAATCAGAGCAAGGAGAAGAACACAAGATTTTTAATACACATTTTCTGATGTTGTCAAGTCTACAATATTGTTTCCACCATGTGTGTTCTGACCTGTGAAGCACAAGTAGCTGATTGTTCCACTCTTGGAGAGTAGAGAGTGTTTGTATCAGCCAGAGATGTCGTTTATGCAAGATGAAGTTTAAAAGTAACTTTCCACTAAAGCTGCAGCAGTGACATAAGGTGTCCTTAATGTAACTAGGAACCAATATATTTAATCTGGCATTTTGATTCTACACTCAGCTAAGAAGGGGTTCAAGTGTGAAACTTTGATTCCAGCACACTTCCTCTTGAGAAGTTCCCCTTGTTATCTTTTGGTCAGGATTTCATCCAAAATATTTTTCTAAAGCGAGAAGTTTATTTTTTACCAAAGCCTTCAGATCTACCCCCATTCCTAAGAAAAAAGTGCTTCCATCTGCTCAGGAGGATGAGTTAGCTGCTGTTTCTAGCCCTGATCCAGGTTTTGTTGGAAGAGTTTTTAATTTTGGTACATTTAAGTGATTTAATTAAAAAAGTTAACTGGAAAACTGATTCTGATTCATCTCCTCTGTCCAAAACCAGTCTCTAAAATTATCTGAGAGTAAAGATAATTGCCTTCTGCTTTTCCAGTTCCTGATTCATTAAAAGTACTGATTGACTTTGAGTGGCTGAAAAGCTGACAGCATATAGTCTGGTAATGTGTTATCTCTAAAAAGGTCCTGTTCTCTGTTATGCTGCCACTTAGAGGAACCTGTGGCTGTGTCACTACCAGCAAAAAAAGACCCTGGAAGAACAAATCATGTAAGTTCAGCATTGTGATCTGCAAATTCAATTACTCCTTATGCTGCGTCAACATGCCAAAATCTGCCTATTCTAATCCTGTTACTGCATTTGTGGCACTAGTTCTTCTGCTAAATAGGTGTTGTGGGTATCATTCCACATGCTTATGCTATTGTATCTTTTGTGTGATATTTTAACCCGGTAAAGAATAAGAAAACATAATGATGTGGAAATGCAGTCCCCAGGCTGATTCACAGACAATATGAAGGGTCAGCTGCCTGCTTTGGTTACCTTGGAAGAGCTCATCCTGGTATTTATAGAGGTTTGTAGAGCTGATCTACAAAGCAAGCTGCCATACAGGTGTTTTTTCCAAGATAGCCATTACAAGATCAGAAAAAAAGGACCAAAAAGAGGGCCACACACCTTCCTTTGCTTCTAAAGAAAATGATTGGTGCTCACTGTGATTTTGGAAGCCCAGTCCTTGAAA
This sequence comes from Neopsephotus bourkii, assembly GCF_033783945.1. Classification (NCBI taxonomy): domain Eukaryota; kingdom Metazoa; phylum Chordata; class Aves; order Psittaciformes; family Psittacidae; genus Neopsephotus; species Neopsephotus bourkii. Next base: position 2,704,651 of record NW_026901568.1, read on the forward strand.
ACATCCTTAAATAATATCGCACCAGTGCCTTTCCAAGTGCCATTAATGCAGAATAGCGTGAATAGAAGGAGCTGCAAGGAGTCAGCATAACATTTCCTCTTTGCTTTGTCTTTTTGTCTATTTTTTTGTTTTGAAGAAAAGAAAGGTTAAAAATATTCCAGGTGCTGCAAACTTTAGGAAGCATGCAGACAGATATGGAATGAACTTGTGTAAAAGAAGGCTGTTAAAGTCAGTGTCTGCTATAAATTTATTCTACAGTGGTGGCTGTGAATGTCCAAACTAGACTTGCACTAGATTTATGCATAGTCATACATTATGTATCAGCTATGAAAAAAGAGAAAAGGCTTTACGATACAGCACTAAATTTTTAGAAAATAAAAATTCTGCTGAAAAAGGAGCTGTGCACCATTAAAAGTGCTAGGCTTGTGATCAACACCTACTCCTCCTCTCAGCTGCTTTTTATGCATTTCTGTTTGGACTAACACTAGTATGGTGTGTCAAATTTACATTTCATGATGGAGTCAAAAGTCAACTCCAAAAGCTGCAGAGTTAACATTTAATTATGAAACAGCCAGAAAAATCAAGAGAAGTAGGATTTCAGCCTTAATAAGTTGTAGACTAGAATCAGTTATTTGCAAAAGGTTGATTGACTGGACTCCATTGGAAAGACATTCATCACTCAGAATTTTCCATTCCACAAACATCCTTGATAAATGGGTGTTGCTCCTGACAAAGATGTTTAATTCAAAATAAATATTTAATAACATTTTCATTTTCAAATTACTTATTGAAGATGTCATTAAAATATTTTCCTAAACATTTGAAGATGATCCATACTTGGATTGGATATTTTTTTAAGTAGACATAAAAGCAAGACTAGTAATTTTGAACTTTATGGCAGAACTCTGTTATGAGGTTTAATGGCAGAAAGCTGTAATGAGGTTTTGCAAGGGAAAGTGGTTCTCTGCTGGATATTTGGCTTTGGCTTGCAGTACCTGGAAATAAATAGTGCAATAGGTCAGGTTTGACAGCACTAAAATGTAATTAAATTCTGTAATTTTCATTTAAAATTACAGAAAGCCCCATAAATTGGTAATTGTACAATGTTTCCACCATGGTGATTAGAAATCTAAATACGCAAAGGAATTTGTATTAAGATGAAAGCAGAAAACTAGAGAATGGTGGCAGGATACAAAATGTGCAACATTTACAGTTAAAGAGTAAGATGTATGAGACTGAGCATGTGGCTGTACGCCAGCATGCAGTGTGGCTATTGTGTGCTGTCATCATTGTTTCAGCAGTAGCTTGAATGTCCTTGGCAAAACTGGGTAATAAATTGTCCTACTGTAAATACTGGAACTTGATGTGGAATCTTGAAAGAAATTTTGGCTTTATTCTACAAATAGGCACCATGGTTTGGTCTTGTTTTTCACTTGGTAAGCAAAATGTAAGCTTATTTGTATTACAGAGGAATTATGCAGCATTGGGGTCTTCAGTCTGACGTTGTTTACTCCTGTGGCTGGTGCTTAGAGACAGTGACTGCAACCGTCCTGTTGGTCCCACCTTCCTGGATTTCAAATTTCACAGGTAATTGGAACACTGTGGCTAGAGGTGTTTTTGAAAACACTGTAAATCAGTCTGTCAGTGGTTTTCACCAGCTCCTAGGACAGCCCCTGAAGTTACAGAGAACCATTTGCTGCAGGGTCACAGCCAGCCATGGAAACCATGGAAAGTGCACAGTGCTTGTTAGCCCCCGCTTCTCCTCCCTCTGTGTCATTCTGTATATTTAAGACTGCAGGGCTTGCTGGTGTGTTGGAAAACAGCTATCTGTTTTTATGAGAAAGTGGTGTTACACTGTTAGAAAGTGAGTGTAAGTTTATTATGGCTATTGGTCTAATAAATTTCTTTGGTCACATGAGTACTGCTTTGGCTGTCAGATTGGATAAATTAGGCTCTTTCAAGCATTGAACTGAGGAACAATAGTACACATCTCTTAATAATAATGAATGTGTTTGAAAGTGAATTTCTGTTTCTACATTAATGTATGTCTTTGCAATGAAGGGCTGTTTCTCAAGTGCTCATGGAAATTACAACCACTTACATAAAGTCTTAGGAGTGTTAATGGCAGTAGTGAGTACTGACAATGTAAGTGCTTAGAATTTGAATGCATGTGACTTATTTTTCCAGCACTATAGCCCCAAATAATACCTGAATGGTAAGACAGGATTTTTCTTAGTCATAAAAACACTTAGAAACTTTAACCAGTACAGCAGCCCTACAGTATTATTGATTTCATTTACACAGGGAAAAAGGAGACCTAAATTGCCTTGCTCAAGGTGACGTTTCTTAAATATTCTAGTGACTTTTCCGTAAAGACATGGTTGTCTTTTTTATCTCAGTGTCTTCATCACTAGTTCGCTCATTCAGAAATATATAGAGGCAAGATTGCCGCCTTGGTGGAAGTGGTTCATCTAAGCATTTCCTAACTATTTCTAGCTATGAGAAAACATTAAAGAATGGAGGAGGAGAAAAATATCATTTTGAACTTAGTGTTTCCCCCAGGGAAAACTTTTGCTTAAAAAATATGAAACTAACTTGAAAGCTGGAATGAAAAATCGTTCTGAGAAAAAAAATCTAAATGTTTCCATTGACACTTTACAGTGAGTGTTTCTTTTTGGAAAACTCTTCAGTGATCAAAATATTTCAGTTCTAACTCTAGGTTTCACTTTGTCACCACAAACATGTCAACTGCCAGCACTGAAGTTCTCTGGGCATCCCTGCATGTCCTTAAAGAATATCAGCCACAGTTCTATGGGCTATTGCTTTACAGTCATTTCTAAATATAAGCCCCGTTGGATGACCAAGAAATACATGTTTGAGCTGGGTCAAGCATGAGAGTGCAAAGTACTCCTTTCAGGTTAGCACAAGACACAATACAGCCTTTACACCTATATGACAGTATGAAAATGAGCTGGCTGCAGACTATGAATGGTGGTCCAGTTTAAATCCTACTAAAAAAATGGGTTTTTTTTTGGATCAGGATCTAACACTAAGATCAGCATTTTATATCATCTTGTTTTGATGATTTAGATTCAGTATGAAAGCCTAAATCTGAACACATCAACCTTAGCCTGAGTATCTAATAACATCCAGATACTCATCTTCTCATCTTAAACTGAGAACTGCCAGATTTATTTCATTCTCACTTAATTTTCAGAGGTAGGAAGACCTGTGCCCACAGGAAAGGGTGAAAAGCTTTCTGAAACAAATTTGGTGTTGCTCATCTCTTCTGCATTACACCGTAATTATACTGTGCATGAGACCTGTTTTTTTCAGGTGGTAGGAAATAGTTCAAAGGCTCTGAAGAACATCTGCACTTCAGGCTACTTAGCTGAAGTTAGTATTTCTCCCTAAGTGCTGGATTTTAACACTCTTACATGAAAAGGTCATGATCTTGCCATATTCTTCTTGCATAATTAATGTCTATACTGTTTTTGTATCAATTTCCAAAAAAATTAAGTAATACAAGTAGTATTTGCTAATGATGTATTTTACTGCTAAGGAGTGTTCAAGCTGTTTACTATGGGAATATTGTGAAAAAAAATATAGAAGAAAATAACCCTGTAGAGTTATACTTGGAAGCAGCTTTTCATTCAAAAGGTCTAGGAATTTTCTACCCTCTTGGTTTTACAAAAAGGAAAGTTATGTCAGATTTGTGACTGTCTAGAAATTTAAACTAATGCAAATAAAACTGTACAAAATTGTATTGCTGATATGTACTTATTGGAATCCTTTACTTCTTTCCTGTGGTTGTTGGAAAATTATTCCAGTGAGCCGTTTCTGTATTGTTTAGTACTTGGATCTAATTATATTTAAAAAAATACAACTTTCTCAGCCTTTTCATTGGCATGACAAATTTGCATTGCCTTTTTTGTACCCTGTGAATTGCAACTCACACAATTACTGTTCCTCCTGCTGAGCAATTACTTGGAAGGAGTCCCAGAATTAAACTAACTAGAACTCTATCGATGCCCGTGAATCCTGCCATGTTTCTGCAATTGATATTAAGTGGTTCCTTTCATGAGGACAGCAAATCCCTACACATCCTTAATGTCAAAACTGTGGCCTTCATTTTTAGAGTTGAGTTAATATATTTATATAAACTAATGAACCATTAGAACTTTGCTCATACTGTAGCAGCAGTATACATGTTTTCACTGCACATAGAGCATGCATCATGTTTGTGCCTTGTGTATATATATGATGTGGCTTCATATTGTCATGGTTGCATTATTTTTCCATAATCATGTAGAGATCTGAGGGCTTGCCAAGGATAAGAGCGATGTTCTCTGCTGTCTGTGAGGAATCAGACTCCAGGCTGCTCTCTGTAGGCTAGATTGCTGTTCAATATAGTGCACGAATGTGATACACCTGAAGTATCCAAGAGCTGTGCCAGATTGCTCAGTCTCCCACTCTGCCTGCCTGATCCCCTCTAGACAAGGAGACTTAGCATTCTGGTGCCAGGGCAAGATGCAGATGGACAAGACTATTTCAGCAAGTCTGTCAAAATGGATTTGCTGTGCATGCGTGGAGGGTTTTCTGTGAATGAATTCTGCATTTTGTGCAAACAACTTCAAACAGATTTCATGTGATTCAGTCTGCCACACAGGCCTGGACAGAGTGGCAGCCACCCAGCTTGCCAAAATGACCTTGCTGTGGGCAAATCTAAGGCTTCTGGATAACCCACTGAAATGCAGGCTCTGATTTTTCTTTTCTTAGCACTGTCACGTTTGAATTGAAGATACAACCAAGAAGATAAAGACTGCAAATTATTTTTATTGCCAGAGGTACTCTCTTGCTCTTCCCTTTATTCTTTTGGTCAATAATAATAATAAAATCTTTGTTTTTATCATTTCAGGTTGGTTTTGTTTTTTTTTCCTAACCTGGTTAACTAACAAGAAATGTGCTGTCCATGAAAAAAATTTTGTAATAGGTCTGGAGTTATAGCAATGAATATACGGAGGAAAAAAACCACCCACAAGGCTGAATATATAAATGTACCGATTCAGTAAGCTATCTACCAATTAAACTAACCCCTACTTAATATAATTAGTTACTTACCAGAATTCCCTTAACAACACTGGAGCCTGGACTCACATTCTTTAAATGTCCATAGGTTTTATATGAGTATCTTGAATGTTTTTTTGCATCCTGTACTGCACAAAAATAAATACACTTATTATACAGATAAAAATAGATACAGAAATTCATCACAATGTATCTCCCTTTGAAAACTTGTATATTCTTCCCACGTTTACCTTTTTATCTTTATGGTTCTGTTTTTCACCATTTAATGCCTGATTCTTCACTAAACATTTAGCGGAAGGAACTTTATGGATACATAAAAGTAAAGCTAGACTATTTCTTTTGAACTAGTTATCTAAATAGGAGCTGGTATCTACTAGAAAATTTCAAGAAATTTGTATTTAAAAACACATCTGTGAATATCTATGTCAAATTTATTCTTGTCTTGTATGCCATCAGTTTCATGAAGTGTGGAGAAATGCAGGCTTTCTTTTGTTTTATTATGTGGTTCAATTTTCTACCTGAAAGCCTGATACCCATTTGTGATACTTACTTTCCATAATGATACCCCAGATGAGGAATAATTTTAAGGTGAGATGTACATTTTGAAAGGAAGATTAATTCCACAGTCAGAACTTGATTCTTCAGTCCTTTCAGTGTAAAAAGACATATTAAAACCCTAGAATATTTGAAGGTAGTAGCTACAGCTGCCAAATCCATGGTTGTTTCACTTTCCCTGGCTTCCTCTAAGGACTTTTGCCTCTCTATCTTATGAGTCAACCCATCCTGGGTATAAATTTGAAAAATATTTTAGTCTTTGTTAAAACCAAGCTGTTGTTTTAAAATTAAAGTTGTTGAAGGATTCTTAAACATGTGAGTATTACTAATGCCACTTTTATTTCAGTGTAAACCCATGTATTAAACTAAATTTAGAAGGTTTCAGTTTTCAGTTATAGTATACTGACATTGGGTTTTGCTTTTCTGCATGCTGAGGTTCAGGAATACCCATCTGCAAGGGGAAGTGGCTGTTAGAGAAATTTGGCATAAGAACCCTTGGAACATGATGACCAAAAGCTGTTGTAGATGTTTATTGTGTTTTCTCTGCTTGCTTTAACTCTAACTCTGGAGTTAGCAGCCTTGCTGCCGCAGGGACACACACACCTATCTTCCTGCCTCAGAAGGGCTTTTCTTTTGTAGAGCTGGGTGGTCTACTTGTTACATTAAAAATTAATCATTCTGGTTCAGAGTGCTCATGAAAGATCACTCAAAAGCCACACAAACCACACACAACTGTCTCAAGCAGTGATTAGAAGAAATCTGCTTGTTTTCATTTAATCCCCTTTGAAGACCTCTGATGCTGGGGAAAATTGGATTTATCCACAGTGAAAAATGGGGGAACACACAATGCAATAGTCAGTGTCAGCAGCATGTAGCGATTGTCAAAAAACCCTACCCCCACCCCACCCCCCAAAAGAAAAGCCAAGCCAAGTATATTCTTCTTGCTATAGAAAAGGAATGAAGAGGCAGAGACACTTGGGTGAGGTAATACAAAACCTGGGGTCAACTTACCTGGTCCCCTGAGCTGTGTAATGTGCAACATCAGGAAACTGCGGGTAGTCTGGGCAGTGTGTGCTGTTTGTCAAATGGAGCCCTGAATGATCTGAAGACAGCTCCTTTAAAATTGCCTTATTATAATAGGAAATTGGCTTGTTATTCACTAATTTTCTCTGACAAACTACTTCGTCTAATGAAAACGATATGCTTTCTCAGTTACAGAGAAAGTATTAATAACAGTAATTGCCATTTATTAGCAATTTTACAAGATGCTGAGCACATAAGTATGCTTTCGAAGTTTTAACAGTCTATAAAAAGAACAGCATTAAAGATAACATGATCACTACTAATCATTTTCTGCCTGAAAAACAAGACTCCTTCAGAAATATTTGAACATTTCACTTACAATTGGACTGTGTTATGGGATGAGATCAATGGCGTTAGTGTTTTCAGGACAGAAAGAGAGTGAGAGGAGTCAACTGGTATAACTAAAAATTCTGTTTAATTATTCTGCATCCTCATCCAACTCAAAGTTGGGATTGGAATGTTGCCCCACCACATTGGTTGGATTCTCTCTCAGCCTCTGCCATGGGAATGTAGAATCATAGGTTTGTTAGGGTTGGAAAGGACCTTAAGATCATCAAGTTCCAACCCCCCTGCCATGGGCAGGGATACCTCACACTAAACCATATCACCCAAGGCTCTGTCTAACCTGGCCTTGAACACCACCAGGGACGGAGCATTCACAACCTCCCTGGGCACCCCATTCCAGTGCCTCACCACGCTTACAGTAAAGAACTTCCTTCTTAGATGCAATCTAAACTTCCCCGTTTAAGTTTGAACCCATTACCCCTTGTCTTATCACTACAGTCCCTAAAGAATATAAGCATATTCTTGACAGAAGCAGTCGAATAGACATAAATTGCATGTAGATGAGGGATAATCTTTTTAAAAGCAGTTAAGCACATGTTTTTACATGAGCATTTCTGCAGGCTAACTTCTTCAATAGTGTTTTTTTTGTTATTGGGGATACTTCTGTTTCATTTAGCACAGCCAGGTTTCAGTTTCTCAATGATAATTCTGTAATATGGCTTTGTACAGGAAACTTAACATCTTTTTAAAAGTGTTTTATGGCTTGGATAAGACTGTCCTTTTTAAAGTCCAAATGTCTAGTTTCTAATAAAGCAATATGCTTTTGTGTTGGAAAAAGGGAATATGATAATAGGGGTGTGCATATATATATATATATATACACTGTATATATCTATCTCATAATGCCAAGCTCTACAGAACAATATCTTCAATGGATGAATAGATTCTGATATAGATCTTTCATAAATGGATTTGCCTTTGCAGTAACACTAGGCATGGAAAATGTCTCTGTAAAGTTAGGATCATGAAAAAGAAAGTGTTGTAATAGACACTAAACTGTGGCTCATGTGCATCTACTGCCGGTGAAAGCCGTGTATCTCCTCTTATGATCTATGATGGTTCAGACCCCTCCATTTATCCCTTATGGCCCATCAAACACGGCATTTCTGTACACAAAGTTTTGTGGTCCTTTTAAACTGATGTGTCCTTGGATCTGATACAGCACTTTGTTACCTCTTAGAGCCGTGTTGGAAGAATTGTTTCATTCAGAGCATTTTGAATGGAGTACATAAGTACAATCCTTTATGGTCCTTGAGAACTGATAATGTGGAAAAGGATACTTTATGTCAAAATGTTATGGCTGTATTATCGTTATAGGAAAATACATTTTCCAACATCCATTCAAGTTGAAGAACATTTCAGAAAATGTACTTACTCAATCAGATGAATAATTTATTTTGTACTGGCAGTGCTGCATTAACATAGGGCATAAAGGAGGTAGGCAAGCAGTTAGTGAGAGCTGAGTGACTAATGAATTTAGCCATTCAAATGTCCAAAAACATATAAATGGATTACTTATGAAAATCAGTGGTGTAAGTTGTACAGATTGGTAATAAATTATGTTTCATTACAGTGACAGGTATTTTAAGATTTAAAACTAAGACTGATTAAATCAGCTAAAATATGCATGTAAATTGTCATTATGTGGATGGATACACCTTACTATATTAAATTTGGATTTTATATTTGCTCCACACTTTATTTTGCAGTTCACTTTTTATGACAGATCATTTCTTCCATACCACAGATTATAAATCCAGCTGTATTTTAGTTCATAGTACACTTTGGATATAAGGAGGGGGTAAACTCTGTTTCTCTTTTTTTTCCCATTTTCCTGTGTCAGTATTTTATACAAGGTCAATAACAAGCTTCAGTGTGTTTACAATTACCAAGAGGATGGGATTTGTTATTGTGCACAGCCAAATGTGCTGATGCTTCCATTATTTATGGATAGGAGATAAAAATCATGCAATGTACAGAGACGAAAGTAAGGTGTATGTTTTATATCTGTATTTCTAATGAGTTCTCTTAATAGGCAATGCATGGCTCTGTGACTGTGAAATGTAAATTTTTCTTTGTAGTAAAGCTGTCAAAGCTTTGTGGGGTTTTTGTGACTCACATTTATGCAACTTGGAAACAAACATCTTACTTCCTATGGTATTTAAACCCAGAACTGATTGTTTTGAACTAGCTGCAGTTCAAAGGTTTATATAAAAATAGGACAAACATATCCATATAAGACTGAGGACATTTTAAGGAAAATTTTGCTATGAGAATTGAATTGTTATCAAAAAAAAGGACACAGTTTGTTTTTTTTTTTTTTTTAATATCCATGAAATATCATTAAAATCCATATTACTGCGATCCTTGGTTCAGGGTTTGGGAAGCACTCACCAAGACCCCAGTTGTGCCTGGGGAAGGTGAGCCAGGGGAGGGGCAGCATCCAGAATTGTCCACAGCTTCAGGGCATCCACCCTGGAAAGTGACATGATACAGCTGTGCCTTGGGTCCTAACCACCTCCTTTTGCTGCTGTGGTCAAGTAGGATCAGCATCTTCTGCACCATATTCCTGTTGTTTGGGCTTTCAGAAGTCTGTATAATATCAATGCTTGTTTGTTATGTGATCTCAGTGTCCAGGGATGAAACAGAAAAAGCATAATTTCTGCTGTTTAGAAATGGCCCTAATTCTAATGAGAATGGAGCCTGAGTTATCTATGCAATAGCCCTTTTATTTGCCTTTATCCATCCCATATGGTGTTAACAGGTCATTCTTTGCCACTTAATCTTTCAATCCCCATTGTTTCCAGGTGGCTGTTAAACTGGTTCCACAGTTCTGTTTCTACTAATCTGTTACACCCAGAAATGCCAGTGCAACAGGCTTAAATAAATGGGGTGTATTGTTACCTCCTATTTGTAGGTTGGTCTTACAGTCATATTTAAAGCTCATAAAGAGTCATTATAGAAAATAAGCCTTCATAATTGTTAAATTGAGAGGGATTTTTTTCCAGGAGAAACTTGGAGCACCTGTCTTAGATTTGCATTTTAAATTGCTCCGGGGGGGTCTCTCTTTCTGTGAACTCAGGGGGAATAGAGTGCCTTGTTTTCTGTACATCATTGTGGCCAGAATTTGGGAGGTATGAATCCCTTTTTGTGTGTCTGTGTGATGAACAATTATCCTTTGATCTACAGCTTGTAAAGTAGCTCAGAGCAGAAGGTTTATTATGTTGTGATTGCACAGTTGGGTGATGTTACTTGAGTATAGGTTTTTCCCAGGACCAAGGATTTGTTGCTTTACCTTTCCTCAGCTCTTATCATATGTTGCTGATTAGATCTAAACAATGTTATTCTTTTTGTCTTTATCACAATATGTAAAAGTCAAATCCAAATTGTTTCCCATTTTCCTTTAGAATTTATTTTGCACTGTGTACAAACAACCTGGGTTAGATGAAAAACTTTTGAAAGTGTAATTTTACTGAGTTTTGCTTTGTGCTACATTCACAGACACTTTGCTCATTCTGTAGCTAACATGAATAGTGGAAACTAAACTGACTTCTAGAACTGCACAAAATCTTTACTAGACTGTAACCCATTCTTGGATGCTATCTTTCATTGTGAAAGTTGTTCTGTTTTGGGGTTGTTTTGTTTTTTTGTTTTTTGTTTTTTTTATTCCCAGTTTATTAATGCTCAGATGAAGTTGTGCAACTGTTATGTAGACCAGCTCTTAACCAGTCAGCTAAAATGTTCATGTATTTCGTGAAGTTGTTTTGAGGTGTAGAGTAGAAAATTGATATACATTTTTAATCTAATTTATGTATAATTAGGTGTCAGCCTATAGCTTTTACAGTGAGGTTAAATCTCTTTTTTTGATTCAGTTTCCTTGGAGGAAGATTAATTTTGTTCACTTGAGTTTGAAGTATTGAATATTTGATTTTTAAAAGCTCAATAGGGAAGTGATACCTGGTATACTCATTCAGCTTTTGCTGTCTGGACTCAATAGAAGAGGTATATGAAGAACTGAGCTATTCTCTTAGAGTTCCACTATATCTAGAGCTCTATTGTCTTTGAGGTTTACTAATAATTGGCTGAGTTAAAGGTAACAGCTGTAGAAAACACACCTTCCAATAAAGTATTACACAGTGGCATATAAAGGCATTCATCTTAGAATTAGTGGTTCATTCTATTCTGCTAAAACTTATAGTATGGGAGTGAAATGATTCAAATGGAATAAAATCAGGTTTGATTATCACTTCTTAATAATATATTTAGTGCATTATTCATAGGTTTAACTTTCCGACTACTATACAGCCATTATATTTTATTTTTTTAATTATATACGAATGTAGTCAACTCAGTAATTATTTCAAAACTGTCTTTGGATAAAAAGTAAGGAAAGTAATAACGATGGGAAGAACATCAGTGTAAATAAAGTTTTACAATTTGTTACTCTCTTGTTATTTTTACTTTTACAAGTAGCAGTCCTGTAATGGTACAGGGTAATTTCTCTCCAGTTCTCTGTAATCACGGTAATTGGAAAGGCTGTACCATCATCTGAAACGCAGGCATTTGCTGTTTCTTGAATGTGCAATTTTCTGCTTGGATTTCTGTGGTATGGAGGAATAGGAATTTATTTGGTCTCTTCAAACTTCTCCAGCCCACTTTTTCCACATTTCTGTCCAAACAATCATGTTCCCAGTTCTCTGCAGCCTTTGTGAGTGTACAGGAGGAAATCTGTTTTCAGAGCATGCTGTGTTTAGGGTCTCCTTGATCAGAATGGTTGTCAAAATGTCAACTGAGTTAAGGAAACATAATAAAAAGACCAAACACAGTAACATCTCCTTTTTAGAAATCAGTACGATGACGCTGCATTTTCAATGTGCTTCAAGGTTTCTGAACTGAAAGCAGGAACTAGAGGAAAGCAGTGAGGGAAGGGGGAAAGAACCAGAGACTTTATTAGCTGGGTGAGGTGGCCTAAAGAAGAAAAAAAAAAATATAAATTAAGTGAACATTAAGCACTTTTAATTGTTTTAATCAATATCTAAAAGAGGTCTTGGATAGAATATGTTGCCACTAAAGATGAATTGGTTTGAACTTGGAGGCTTATCACCTGAAGCTAGTCTGTTTCTCTTCATGGCCCCATGTTGGCTCAGTGTGATCACATCAGCCAGGCAGTGGCTGCCAAAAACAGACAAAACCACTCCTATAAATTTTACAAATCACTGCGTACGTATTAACTTGCAGGTATGGAAATGTCACTAGAGAATAAACTAAGAAACCTGAGTCTAATGGAGGCTTGTACTCCTAAAGGTTTTAATTTATTTTTCTCACTCCATTTCTTTTCTCACTTCATAAACCTATTTATAGCTTTGGATAAGTGTTTGAGCCGTTTTTACATGCCACTGTCTTTTGGATATGTATTTTAAATGTTACTTTAAAAATACATTTTCCTAGGAAGAGTCTATCTGTTAACGTTTCAGGTGTGTGCTTCTGTAAAATTCCAAGTGAATATGCTACATACAGCAGCTTCTTTTTCTTTCTTTCTTTTTCTTTTTTAAATTTCCTCATTTATAGACTGAAAAGAGATGTTGAAGAAATCCGCAGTTTTTCTAGTGTATGCGTGTCATTTTAAAACCTAAATCCTGAGTTCATTTGAAATACTGAGGGTATTTCTTTAATGGCTTTAAAATGAGACACCTGCCGGCAAAACTCTTGTCTATAGCCCATCTCTGGCTGTTGCCTCTTAAAGACCAGTTCTGATGCTGTCTGCTCTTTATCTAGAAAAACAATTAATGCTGGAAAATCCATCCAGTATTTTCACTTGTTGAGATAGCTTTGATTAGGGAAGTAGCCCTCATAATCCTACAGTCACACATTCTTGATGGAATACCTGAGAAAAGCATGCAAAAAGCAAGTAATTTCAACTGCTGCAGTTCTCAAAAATCATTTTAACAGCCCCTCATTTCTTTTGTTATGTTTGTGGTGATTTTTTTAATCAGATTGAATTTCCAATCAGCCCTCACACCTAGTGAATTATTTACCTGCAGCTTATATTAGGCAGGGTGATTACTGTGTAACGTTTAGCAAGCCAGTATAACATTCCCTTGGAGCTTTACCTACCTTAAGATCCCTAAAATAGGCAGCACCTCTGCAGAAAATGAAAATGATGCTTTTTCATAAGTTTTTCACAGTAACTTTTCTCATTCTTCATTAGCTTTCTCCTTAATGGTGTAACTATTTATTGTGATCAGAGTTCTTAGTAATTTGAAAAGCTTTGGCCAGCACTAGAGAGAGCAGAGGATAATCATGCAACAGATATTTTAAGTCTTTCTTGGTTTTCCATTTATTTCCATTTCCATAATACAGTGCATATTTGGTTGAAGTGTCAAGGTGAATTAAGCAATAATCAATGATGGTGCAGAAAAGATATAATGTGTACCTGCAATTAACCTAATAGTCATGACAATAAATGAGAGACCCTTTTGACTTATTAACAGCTCTGCTTCATGTCTAAAGAAACCAAACCAACAAACCACCTGCAGAAAATCTGTAAAGTACTCTTCAATATCCAAGTTGATATCCAAATTCTAATTTTGCTGAGCAGGAATGAAAGGGCTGTTCAAAGACTGACACAATTTTTAGGTCTTTCGCTCTAGGAAATACTATTCATTAATGAAACACATTTTTTGGTCAACATTGCAGCAAAAGGAAAATAAGCTTCTTTGGAAAGCAAATATACACCATAATAAACATCTCTACAACTATCTCATACATAGAGTGGTTAGTGAGCAATGTTCAAGAGGTTATAAATGTATGCTTATAAGTTTTTTATAAAATCTAGTCATTCAAGCATCTCCCTGCCATAAAATCAAATTCCTTAAGTTTACAAAAGCAATTCCTCTAGTCAAATGATGTTTTGGACCTGCCATCAGTTTTTGCTTGCTATTTTTCAGGCTGTCACTTTGTGCTCAGATGTGTGCAGTGCAGTTGTTGCTACTGCAAAAGACAGTTAATTTCTTGAGCTGGGATGGCAGTCTGGTGTCATTGCAGGGAAAAGCAACTTTTGCAATGTATATTCCTCAGTCTTGGGCAAGCAGAGACTATGTAGGACTGGAAATGAAGCATTGCCTTCCTGCTTTCCTTTGTGGTGAACTAGATACCAAGCAAGCCCTGCAAAACCCAGGGAGCCTCCCACCAGTCACAGGGGTAGCAAATAGTTTGGTATTTTGATGAGTGAAGTGAAATAACCATTCAGGAGAGGTTTTTTTCCTACACTTTTATTAAGTATTGATGTTTATGCAGATTCAGGACAAGAGGTAAATTAGCATTGATCTAAAAAGGGGATAAGAATAAAATCAAGAATGCCAATACATTTCTGCCTTTCCCAAACTCCTCCCAGCAACTTCACTGGCAACCTCTGCAGGTTCTTCTGATGTACATATACTAATATTGCCATTAGATCATCTTAAAAAAATGGGTGCCATAGAAATAACTCTATGTCAGTGTGTAACCAGAAAATGTCTGTCCTGCAGTGCTGGATTTGCAAATGTTACAGCATGGTGATCAATCAAATTAAACCATACAGTTACATGCCTGACTCATCCATAAATAAACCTAGTAATTATAGCTTTGAAGTCAATGGTATTGGAATCAGTCTCATGCAGCAGCCATAATTATAGAGTATGATGCTCCATCACCAGCGGAAAGTATCCTCTCCTCCACCTCTCTGAAATAACAGGAAAGTTGACAGAATGAATGAGTCTTTATCAACCCCTTACGAATCTTCTTACATCATGCTCTCAAAGCCAGACTATCTCTCTCACAAACAGTGTATTTTATAGTGCCAAAACAAGTGGGCTGGAACTTCATAGGGAAAAAAATGAGTTCTGAAGCAGTGCAAGATATCTGAATTATTCATACCTCAAGATGTGTTCTGTGAATTGTTTGGTTTTTTTAATGCAGTTCACAGATTCATAAACTGTCTAAAATCCAGAGATTTCTTGGTGCATCAAAAGTAGACCCCAGCTTGGCCAAGAGCCTGTATTACTGGGCCTGATAAAAAGCCTGGGTAAGATCACGAACATTTTGCACAGGAAACCTGCAGGAATCAGAATAAATGGAAGAGAACAATAACTTTCTTTTAAATCTTTGTGAGCCAGCATTATGCTTTTACAGCATATATGTGATAATTTATGCTTGTAATTTATGTCGGTTCTAGCTGATGGGTAATGATGTAGCTTTTGGGTCAATCCTACTATGTTTCAAAGACTGTAGACTGAAAGAGAGATATAGAAAAGATAGATTTATTGGTGTATTGTAAAGGAGAGTGTTTGAGGAAAACACAGGGCTAGAATTGGACCAGAATGGAAAAAGTTGTGTTTTTTTTAGTAATATTTCTACTTTGTTGCTGTTGAAATAGATTGGAATTGAGAAATACCTTCAAGTGCTTTAGTTGAGGAAGGTTGTTGATGGAGAGGCTCCCAGACAACAGCCATGCATCATTCCTCATTAGTCCCCGGTATCCTGAGACTCTGTGGTCGGAAGTCCCTGGTCCTCCCCTGCTGCTGTTTGTACTTGGCAGGCTTTCCCACAAGAAAGCACCTGCTCCCTTCAGACATGGGAGCCCTTTCCTACTGTTTCCCTCTTTGCCTTTAGCCTGACTGTTCCATAATAGGAATAAACTAATAGCCAGAAAGGAGGAGTCTCCTGAGAGTACGTGGACAGACGTGGACAGACCTTTTAGTAGTCCTCTGAAACCCATGCAACAGACAAGACTATTCAACAGGAGTCTTCTGGTGGTTCCCTGTTCTTCTCTGGATCATGCAGACCTTAGGACTATCTGTAACCTTTCCTCAGGCCTTAATCTTGAGTCTAACCTAACTTGGATTGTATTACAGGAGTGGAAGAAAAAGACTGGTAGTTGGGAATGTGCCCATGCCTGTCCCAACTCCTGGAAGCTGCAAAATGCCAAACACTGTAATGCTCCTCTTCCATCTGCAACATGCCCATATGTCTGCGGGCAACAGGACCTGAACTTCCCATCCTTCTGGAAATACATTTATAACCAGAAAGACAGAACAGTTGCTACAAACCTACTAATTTCAGATTTGTGGCTCTTCCCTAGAACATGTAAAATACTGCCATTGTTCTGCATCTGCAGTCTCTAACAAAACCCAGTGCCAGCTTTACCTTGAAACCTGGGCTAATATAAAAATACATAGCTGCCAAAAATAGAACACAAAGTTAGGGTGCTGATAGTCCAGACCAGGAGGCCACACTCCAGTATTGACAATATCTAGTACTTCTCATTTAATAAAACATATTATATTTCAGGATTCCTTATTTATTTTATATTTTTCAAATTTACCTGCTTTTCTTCTATTTTAAACTAACAAAGGTGTGTTTCCTTTTTCTTTTTTTTTTTTTTTTACTATGTCGTAGAATGGGAGCTCTAAATCCTGTGTGTATATTGAGAATAGGAAATAGTCATAGGAAATATTTAGTATCTGTTTGTCTATCTCTGGAAAGACAGGGCTGGTAAAACAATGGAGGGTAAAGGAAAAATAAAATGTAACATTAGATTTACCAAGTCTAATGAAGATACTAGAAAGCTGTATTTTCCTGTCCATCTGTGCTGCTCTAGCTAGCTTGTTCTAAATGTTATAAATTGAAGTTCTTGACAAATACATGCAGAAGATCACATTATGAGAAACCGGGGGTCTTTACATCAAAACAGTGTGGTTGTCGGCTTTTCAGTGCCTTGCCAGGAGCACAAATGGAGATATTATCTCCTGGCGTCACTAGAGGGCACTCGACAATTGCAGTTTGCTGTTTTGCCACCAACTTCAGAAGCGTTACGTGTTTTTCTTCTTTAAAATAAGACAACGCACGCATTAAATACCAAGGTTTCTCAGGCATCACGAAGGGGTTTATTGCTGATAAATGATTCTCAGTAGAAATGTAAAATAAATGTTGTGTATAAAGAGTGCTGTAATACAGCACTTTGGGGAGTGAAGGAAGTTTTATTTCGAAATAACAGGTATTTATTTATGTCTGATGAGAGATGGGATGCTCTCAAGTCATCCTTGCATGATGATTCCTTCCAAGCGTGCTTACATGGGCAGGGCAGGAAGCAGCTCCGAGCAGAATATTCTCCAAGCAGAAAAGTGCAGGTAAAAAGCAGTTTCTCATCTGCTTTCAGCATCAGGAATGTGTTGAGGAAAGATAAGGTGAGGGAAGCAGCCAGTTAGGAGGGTGGCATCGCTGCAGTGCTGCCTGCAGGGAGGACTGCTCCCAGACAGCAGCTCATGCATTAGCCCTTACCTTCTAATACAGACCAGTTATATACAAATCATGCTGGGTAACAACTGCAAAATTAACTTGCTGATTCTCCTGTAAGCCCAAGGAAGATGGGACCAAAGCTGTCAGGACAGAAGCTTGGTTTTCATTGTGTGGCTGGAGCTGTAGGTGACTTTCTGTGGAGTTGGGAGTTCTGCTGTGGGACAACTCAAGCTCTAGCAGCATCTCTTGGGAAATCCAAGAGAGATTGATAAGGGGCAGGACAGAAGCATCTGTAGAACAGTGTGGCATCATGCTGCTGGAACCTCAGAGCAAGTCCACTTTCAGGTTCTTCATAGGTCCACTTCTATTTTCTGGTTATGAAATTGAGACTGAGCTCTTTTGAGCTTCTCTTATCTGTGTTTCCAAGTGCCCTAAGCCTAGTAGTGAGCTTCATTGTTTAAATTAAGTCCCTGTTTTCACCAGAGACTTTCCTGGTGTAAGACAACTGTCCTGGCATCATCTGCCACCCCCCTCAGAAGTGAAGTCCTGAGCAATTTGGTGGGATCTGAATGGTCCTTCCTTCTCTGCTGTCAGCAGGAAATACAGTATGGTTAGCAGGCACAGGGTTGTGAAATTTTCTCAGTTATTCAAGCCTGTGGCAAAGACCAAACACACCAGATACAGCGAATCTCTACATCTGCTTCTGAACTTGGCTTAGAATGCTTACAGTGAAGGCAGGTTGAGCCACGGTGTTTTAAAGCAAAGCTGAAGGTGTGAACCCAACATTTTCTGCAGTTATGGGGACATTCTCTTCTTTTGTTAAAAGTTCATCATTTGGCTATTGCCAAAATGGACTCTATTTCTTTTTTCCATTGGAATTTTTTTCAAGAGGACTACGTTTTTCAGATGAGTGCATTATAAAAAGACAGATATTTTGTGTAATCTTCAGAAGGTACTAAAAGAATGTGCCTTGACCCCAGAAATTAACATTGTTTTCTTTGTTATTCTGTTGCTTTGGCTTTCAAACCAACTGTAGTAAAAAGAAATGGTTTAGTTTTTCAAGAAAGAAAGGGGAGACAAACTCATTTATATTGAATCATGTTGGTGATGTAGAATATTTTATGTCCTTAAATGCTATGAAGTACTCTAAGCCTGAATTAGTAAAGGGCTGCAGCATTGTTCAAGGTCTCAAACTTCTATTAAAAATGCTGCTGCTTCATCTTGTGCCATTCTAACCCACAAAACCTTGATGTTCTGTACAGCTGCAACATCGTAGATAGAGGAATATACAAAAGATGTTGGAAGTGTAAATTCATGAACCAAAAAACCTGCTCAGCCAGAGTGCCTCTAACAGCGGTTCCTCTTCAGGTCAAAAATCACTGTAGCTACAGCTAGGAATTGCCAGTGCTGTCATGAGTTTGTTCAAATGAGGTCACTTTATATTAACGGAGGATACGTGGTGTTATTCTAAAAGACAGCAAAAAGCCAGGCAAATACTGGGGAGGGGGGGAGGAAGAGAGAGAGAAGGAGGTTCAAAGTGCTTGGTTGCATTGTATTATTTCTGAGAGCAAAGGCATTCTTTCCTGGTTTTGTAGGTATTGTATAGCAAAACTTCAAACACATGCACCAAAGGACAGATCTGATGAAAACACACAGGTAAAGCAGCCAGGTGGTGAGCTGCCAAGGCAAACCTCATCCTTTTAAAGCCACATTTCTATGACTGAGATTTGCTATGATTTTTAACTGAACATAATGAGAAATAAAAGCCAAACATTTGAGTTGGCCAATGGAGCAGAGCATGAGAGGCTTGAATGAGGGCCTGTTGTAGTTTGTTTTAAGCGATTTCTTTTTGTAACAGTGAGAAGCACTGGAGAAACCTAAATTGATGGGTGGGGGAGATTAATTCAGGCAATTGTGGGTTTCCTGAGAAATGGTTCAATAAAAGGTTAAAGGTGGGAAAATAAGAAGAAAGAAAAAACATAATTTGAGCATTCGTCCCCAGCTTGCGGCCCTTGGCTTCTCTCAGTATCAGAGAGGTTGTATGTGTTGGGCATGCAAAGTCCTTAAAATCTGGATTGTTCAACTTCACCCATGCTGTGTAAATCTCCAGAAGGAGATTTTCCTCTTCTGTGGCATGCAGTAATGCATCAGGCTCTCAACTATCTCAAGTTATACCTTGCTAAAAGCTGTTTTCCCAGCCTGCTACAGCTAGCAATCAATAAAGGAAGACAGATACTTTGACTTGGGAAAATCCCTCATGGAAGAATCTTATTTAGGGATTTTGTGTCTGTCTCTTCTATGTGGGCTGCAGCTGCTAAAAATAACAATGTAGAAAACTAATACCATCATACATTAATTAGCTTTCCTTTAGCTTTCCTAGGTATCTCACCCAGGGAGCAATATGTTTTCACATTTGACTTCCATTGACATAATTATAGGCTGAGGTCTCTCAACAGCTTTGGTCACATCAGTTGTTACATTAGGTATTTTCTGAGTGCTTGATGATGAAATTTGATAACTTTTGGACACAGGCATGGAGACAGTTCCTGCTAGCCTGCCTCTGCCAATACAAGGTAGAAACTCAAAAGGTAGACGTTCCTGCTCCAGATATTCACAGATATAGTGCAAGATAGATTTAGTAAGTGCTGCTGAGAATTTGCCCATCTTGCTGCTTTAAATACAGCCTGTAAGTGGTTAATGCCTTCAATAATCAGACAAGTTTTTACTCTGGAACCTTACTTTAGGTGTTCAGGCTTCAAGACTTTGGCACTTTCAGATGAGTATTGATGGATAATTTAAAGGAACGTTTGCAATTGCTATAATCCTCTTATTATATTGTGTTTTGCATTGCCACAGCAACAAATTCCAGTGTGTCTGCAGTGATAACAGCAAGGAACTAGCTCAGAGTAACATCTCCTAATAGAGATCAGAGAAATGAAGGAGACAATTCTCTTATTTTTTTCTGTATCCTGACAATAAATGAAAATTCATAGTAATTTCCCTGCATAGAAACCAAATCTAATTGATAAATTTGAATTGCAGTCCCAGCATCTACAAAAGGCTGTTTTAGGATTAACTTTTTTAGCTCTGAGATTCAAACATTTAATTGTGTTACGTATTTCAGTGTGCAAAGTGCTGTATTTAAGTAAGAAATGGATTATTTCATCATTCAAGTTAATTAAAATAGGTAATTAAATAGTACAGCTAATGTATTATATATTATACATTTTATTTCCATTAAAAGTGATTTTTAAGTACAGCATAAATGAATTATTTGAGATTCCAAATCAGCTTTTCTAACTCTCTTTCTGTATTGTCCTACTCCCCCCTCCTCACCCCAGTATTTCCCACTTGGAAACAGTAATCAGAACAAGCATTTGCAGAAACCGATGTGAGTTCACAAATTTCCAGCTGCTGATTTCAGGGCTTTTTTTGCCTTATTCCACCATCTCTGAGGCCAGGAAAGTGAACAACTGGAAGATAAGATGTGCTTTGAAAGTGTCATTTTTTTATGTCACAACAGTAAAATAGGTAGGCCTTGTAATGCTGTGCTGTGATGGTGACAGATTTGTCAATAATGAGCTGGGGAAGTTGTCTTTCAGAGTGTGAGTCCATGGTTAGTCCGTGGTGATGGTGACCATGTGTTTCTGTGCCTGTCTCCCATCACGTTGTCATTTTGAAACAATGTTGGAGTGACATAGTGCAAAATCCCAATGGCAACCTGATGGTTGGTTGCATGCCATTGTGTGCCCTTGTGAACAGTGCGCAGCTCTGGGTTCATAATTTTCTTCATGTCTTTTCCTTCCTCAGCTGTCTGAGCAAGGAGCTCGGTGTGAAGGGCAACACTCTCCAGGCTTCTTCATCAGGCTCCCCTTTGGCAACAACTAAAATTTAGTAACTCCTAGCCAGACCCCAAGGTCTCTATGGCTACCAAACACATTGTGTTCTAGAAACAATGCAAAATTGGAACTATAAAGTATTGCATAGATTCCTTGTGTTCAGTTTTATATGCAGGACAGTGAAATCCCTTCACTAAAACAGTGAGAAATCCTTAAATTTCTAAAAACCCCTCTGAGATCAAAGTTAGCCTGGTATGTTAAACTGAATAAGGAGTACTCCCTGGATCCAGTGTAATAGAAAGGTGTCTCCTGAAGTTTAATCCTAGGATTTTCCTGCTCTGTCACAAAACTGTTCCCTTCCGTACTGGCCATTATACAACTGCCCAGAAACTGGGCTTTGGCACATGGCATTTATAACGTATTTCAGGAAGAACATAGGAAGCTGGATGCTTTAATAGGAGAAACCTTTGTAGATGTTGTAAGACAGGTTTCAATGTACTTCACTGCACAATGTATCACAGCAAACACCCTCTCCTTTTCCACCAACAAGGCTGTTTGCTTTACATTGTACAGCTATCACCCGCTCGGCTGACAGGAGCAGTTGTGACAGGATGGGACCTATCCAAGTTTTAAGGCTGGAAAGTAAGGCTGATTTCTTTTGCATGAATTGAGTTTCTGTTTGAATTTTGGCCCACTGCAAAGTTGGCTGCTCATTTTACTAAAGCAAACCCAGAATACTAAACAGGTAATTAATTTAAGCACTTTGCCAGGAGTCAAAAGGCAGTGTTCACCGGACATTGAAGACCAGCAATGATTTTCATGAAACTGAGCATTTCAAAAATATATAAGTAATATATTGCTAGAATTTGTATGCAAATGATAGGCAAATAATACTATGATATTCACATTTTAATTTATTAGTGCCTATGTTTTTCTGTTTGCTTACTTCAGATGTTCTTTGTGGATGCAGTTGCATTTGTTAATGGGCTACAAAGGACTCAAAAGAAATTGGTATGTCTGGTTTATTTTTACTAGAGCAGTTTCTTTCTTGCAAGTAGAAGAGACCGAGTCAAGTAGCATGACTAGAAGACAGTGCCTTCAGAGATGCAATGAATGACCTGTGTGTTTTATTACTAGCAGTAATAGCAGGGGTAATGAATCAAGTCATTCCAGATTGCCCCCCAAAAATTCTCAATCTAATCTTCACTGTGTGGTCTTGGCTGTATTTTTGTGTTGCAAATCTGTTGAAGGAGAACAGAGAGAAAAAGGTCCTTGGCCAGGCAGGTGTTTGGAGAACTGGTCCTGTTTACTGTGGGGCTGATCAGGAAGTCAAGAAAAGAGGTGAAATGCTGCCAGTCAGAAAGAACATCTTCAGAAGATCCAGGCAAGCTGGCCAGTCAGTGAAGCCCTTGGGACCAGACAGGGCTTGTTTGAATTATGTGATGAGGGGAAATCTCAGGCTGACTCAGCTGAAGTGATTTGCTATTTCAAGCAAAAGGGCAAGCTGGACACTTGAAGGGGTGCTAATAAAGATAAATGACCTTGTTACATGGCCAGAGTTTGTAAATTAAGGGTGCTAGTCGTCTGAAATAGAAAATTAAAGACTCCAGGGTGAGAGAGGACTTCTTGTCCAAGACACAACATTAACAAAATAATTAGGTGATTTCATGGAAAAGAACTCAGCCACTTGGTTTGATTCCTGCCTGAACATCTGCTGGCTTCTCACTCAGTTGTTATAAGACCAAGACATATGGGATTTAAAAGGATAAAAGAGAATTGAAAGTCCTAGATCTGTGATGTACCCAACTTTCTGCAGTATTTGCCTTAGCTGAGAGAGAGGAACAGACAAGATAAAACCCCTTGGAAGCACAAGAGGGTCTGTACAGCTAGGCAGAAAGACAGAAAAATTCAAAACTATCAGAACTCATTTTGCTTCTTAATTTAGGTTGCAGGCTGCTGTTTCTTCAGGATGTGTTTCCTTGTGCTTAACACCCAGATTGATTTTTGACATTCTGCAAGTGGATGTGTGTATTTTTAGCACCGTATTTTTATAAAAAATTCTTTGGCTGTAGTAGCCATCTGCAGGCCCCTGGCACAGACTCCAGTCAAAAAGGAAAGTGAAGGAGATGCTACAAAGCAGCAAAGTAGCAATCCAACCCAATGTGTTCAGGAAGCACCTTTGTTATAGCACAGAAGACACTAAGAGAGAAACTGAGTTTGTCTTAATGTTTTAAAGCATTAAGTGTTGAGAGAACTTGGCAAGTGTGAGTACAAAGTGTATTCTATTTCACACTGGTCATTCTCCAAACTGTATGAGCACCAAAGTATTTATTAATTTGCCCTAATAAAAAGAAAATTTTCTTAAACTCTCACTAAATATCTGATAGACTATAGAAACTGAATTATGCCTAGTATTGATCTAACCTTGTGAATATATCTTGGTTTCCAGTCATTTAGCATGCATATCATTGACTATATAAGTGCCAAGCACATTTCTGGAAGACAGATTAATGATCTGATGAAGTGATCAAGCACTTTGTGGCTTTTGGCTGATAAATCATTTCAGCTTTTTCATATATACGGCACTTAATTATGGTCATTTAGACCACTGCTTATTGTTGTGGCATTCTATAAACTAAAGCAATCAAAACATTAACTAAGATGTGTAGCAGAAAGTTATTGTATCCACAGCCTTATCATTCTTGTATGAGCAATGTTGCCAGTAGTCAGGGCAAATTTGGCTTTTTGGAGGATGGAAGTTTCAGGGCTTATACAGATTTCTTTCTGCTTGACTGTTAGTTTCAGGGGGATCATAAACATTCTACCTTTTCCCTGCACATAGAGAAGTCTTCCTGTTTCAAGATTATGTAAAAAATGCCCAAATGAGGAACTGAATAAATGCATCCTGCACCCCCTGGAGAGGCTGCGAGGAATGGCTTCCCTACAGGACCACAATGCCTGCACTGCACTGCTGTCCCACAGCAGGTCTTCTGCTCGTGCAAATAACCAGTTGCTGTCTGGCCACTTGGGTATGAATTTGGAAATATCCCTTAAATATTCTTATTCTTCTGTAGACTGAGAACAAGTAGAATAATCAATTTTAGCCCAGAAATACTAATTCCTACTCAAAGCCCCCAAACAAATAGATTATTTTTTGTTCTTCCCGCTGGAAATCACTTTAATCTTCTGAGCAGTGTAGAGCTGGCGGCAGGTTTATCTCTTCCCCAGGGAGAACCTGTCTGTGCTGGAGATAGAAAATCCTCCTTCCTCCCCAGAACTCATGTTTGGGAAAATTGCCTGCCTGTTTAATTTCCCTACTTTCTTTCTGCTAATCTCCACCTTGTAAGAACTTGTAGAGAAGTTCAGAGGAATGGTGCGGGGTTTACATCAACAGTGTAAACCAAACAGCCTCTCTTTTTTTGTATTGTCTAAATAGTAAATGAGATTAAATATGGCTGATGGCTGCACTAGCAGCTTTGGTGGCGAGAACCCAGAGGGAGTGCGGGATGTTCCACTTGTGGCAAAAGACAACCTCGTTACAACAACCCTTAATCATCCTTTCTGTGTTTTGTTAACCCTGCTTGACCAACCTTAATCCCACCACCCAGTGAATCAGGCATTCAATTATTCTGTCCCCTTGTTTGTTTTCAGAAGGAAAAGCAGAATAATTGCTGAGGCAATGTGAGATTATTCCACCCCAAAACTGCACTTGCGCTGCTGAAATCCACTTTGAAATGAACAAGTGTTATATAATTCTCCTGGCATTTTGGGGGTTTTTTTGTTTGTTTTTAATCCAGATGCCAGTACAGCCAGCGGGAGGCTTTGCACTGACTTCATTCAGAGTTGGAGCAGGCCTAGGACACTCTTGCTCCTTAGTCAAGGACTTCCTGATTGCTCCTGATATCTCTATATAGCTCTTGCCAGTCGCCTTCAGCAGCCCAAGCTCTCTTTTGTTTTTGTGCGATGGACTCGGGTGAACCACAGCGGTGTTGCTGTGCTGTCCCTTGTGTTACATGCAGGCAGGAGATGGGCTTCTCCTCCACCTTCCTTCTGTCCACTGGCAAGTTACCTGCTTATTAAATCCTCTCTGCAGGCAACTGAGGGAAAGCAAACACCAAACTTCTGCAGTAAGTCTTCAAACTATATACTAATTGTGCAACATTTTATTTCCTATTTTCATATTCTTTTCTAAGTGGATAAATATTTACACAGATAAGCAAAACAGACAATGCCACCAAGAAATCTTTAGACTTACTGATTCCATCTGCGCCTGTGTGAGATTTAGAAGGCAGCGTTGAGACTGCAGCAGCAGGGGAGGAGAGGTGCTGGGAGAGGGGGTCTGGCAGTGAGGCTTTGAGCTGGGTTTAGCTGGTGATATCTTACACATTAAACCCTGGTGTGCTTTGCATAACCTTTTGCAGAATATGGTATTAGAGCACTTACGGAAGAAATCTGCATTTAGCATTTTGGTCATGGTTAACACAAGCATTATCTCTGGCTGTTCCTAGGTCCACACAGAGATGCCTTTATGTGCATGCTGAACCCTGCTCAAGTGGATGTGCTGAACGGAAGGATTACAAATTACAATTGAATATCTGATGGGGGCAATCTCTAATAACGGGGTGGACTGGACTGAAGAAATACAGATGGAAATGAGAGACTGTTTATGTCCTTTTCTCTTGCTTAGTGCCAGTCTATGGGGGTTTCTTTTAAATGGACTCTTGCTATTAATTTCTGCTGTAAGCAGGAGGTGGAGCTGTAAAGAGTATGGCTTTTGCTAAAATGTCATTGCAAGCTGTTACTATTAAGCAATCCTGGACGAGGAATGAGAGGAAACAAGGCAGTGGTGTGCGAGGCACTGCAATGCTTTTGTTCTGTTCCAGTGCAGCTTTCAGAGCTGAAGCAGAATTTTAGCCATGTTGCAGTGACATTTGTAAAAGAGAACATGGCAAACCCCGTAGTTTGGCCAGAATAAAATGCTCTTTATAAGGGTGGGGGGAAAAAAAAAGTAAAAAGAGCCTGGCTTAATGAGAAAACGGAATTGGTGGGGGAGGGGAAATAAAAAGGTTTAAGAAACAAAACAGAATTTAGAAAGAGCACATGCCAAAAAACAAGAGCAACCAACACAGGGGAAAGGGTCTGGCAGAAAGAGAATATGTAAGGCTGGGACGGAAGGGACAGCTTGACTGGAAAGGCTTCTAGAATGGCACAGAGGCTTAGAAAGCTAGAATGAAAACAAAAGGTCAAGGGGGAACATTCAAATGGATATAAGGAAGGATGAATGGCTGTAAGGCATCTCAAGAATGCATGTTACAGTCCCCGAACTGAGGATCTTTTTAAATTTGCTTGTTATGAATTTGTTTGTTATGAATTATATCCTACATTCTGTTTTGCTATTTGATATGAGACTGCTATGTGGAAAATACAATCCCCATTTCAGGGAACTGACATGATTCTTTTGAATTCCATGGATCTGTAACACCGCTGGACATTTCATTTCACTGAGAAGATGACAGATTTATTGTGGGCATCTCTGACCCCCTGTTTGTGCACAAGGTCTCTGTGCTATAACAAGGGCAAATTGTAACATGTATAAGCAAATTTTTACAAAGGCAGGTGTTCATTTAACGACCAAGCAGAGCATCTCCCCTGTCCCAATACAAAACCCAGCATAGCATCTGCTCCCATCTCACTGATACAGGACTGGGAGCAGAGGTGGGCTTATCGCCTTTGTTTTTTCCTTTCCAACTCTGGCTGCCTCTGCCTAATGAGGCACCAGCTATTTGTGAGCACTGAACTGCTCAGGCAGAGCTTGAAGTCAGATGCAGAAATGACTCTTGTAATGATTGTTGGTAAGGCGTGGAAAAGGCTATAGAAGAATGCCTGCACATCTGTCCTGGAGGCCAGGGTAAAACTAACTCATTAAAAATAACCCCAAACTTTACCAGATTCCACATCAGGGGAGGGAACACCTGAGGCTTCATTTATCTTTCCTCTCAAAGGGGTTTTCAATGCCTGTTCCTCTCTGCGGAGCTCTGCAAGATGAGGCGTTTGCCCTGCGGGCATGGCAGAGAGGAACCATTTAACCATCCATGAAATTATGGAACCAGTCCCTGTGAGATTTGCTGCTCCAGTCATTCACTGATAAACCTAACTCCTTGGTGCTGACATCCTGCTGGGCAGTGGCACACAACTTTAGGGCACCCTCCATGATCCCCATTACTTCTCCATCCTCCCAGGTGGGTTGTCCTGTGATGGAGGCTGGAAATTTGGGTAGAAATGGAGTCTTGGGAATTTTTTTCTGTCTTAATAGAAAACATGTCCTTTAACACTAAACTTTAAAAGCAAAGGCTTTGACTGTTAATATAACTATAGCATTAATTATTTACTAAGTTACTGCATTTTTGTGGGATTGTGCTGAACATACCAGTGGTCTGTGCTTTACGGGTCTTTTTAACCAATCCTTGCGGTTTCATTTCAAAGATTTACACACTCACCCAACAATACAGTGATTTCATTACATACAAGGGTTTAAGTAAACCTCCAAACTGAAATTCATCTGCTCTGATAGCAGATCCATGCAAAAATGGGACACATGGAAAACAGTACATGAGATTGGGCTATTAAGAATAATTAATACTAAATTTAATTGACAATTACTTAGCAAGAGTGATATTTAGTTTTAAAAGGCCATCTATATTTATGATGCTGCATAGTACAATAAAAAATAGCAATCTGTTTTACTGAGATGAACATAAAGCCATAATAAATGCAAATGTTGGGCTCCTTTTTATCTTCAGGCAGCGCTTTCTCAGGGAGCAGTGCAGGTAGATGATGTCTGATACACAGGCGTTAATCAAAAATTCGTAAGGCATCTTCTAATTGTTTCTGCATGAGTACAGACTGGATTTTAATCCTTTTGGGAAACAAGGCAATAGCTTTTAGACTTGGTGTTATTTACATATAAAAGATTCATCTGTTCTTGTTAACAGGGTGTGTAGTGTGGTCGCTTACCCATGGGCAGGTGACTCGTACAGGCTGTGTGTACATATATGTGCATATTCTTGTTATTTTGGGGTGCCTTTGAATATTTTCTATGTTGCTTCCTGTGTACAGATTAAACATTGATCCCATACAAACTCCTTTGTTCCTGTGTCCACCGTATTACTCCTGATACACTACACCCTCCAGCATATCACTTTCTAACCCACTAGCTATTTTCTCCACTCTTTGAAGCCTTTAGATACAGGTATAAAGGAAAGGAGATAAATACGAACAAAACAACTAAAGAATATGTAATGGAATGAATTAAAAAAAAAATAATCCCAGCAACATAAGGAATCGGTAACTAATGTGTAGGAAGTACCATACAGTATGTCATTCATTTAGCCCTCTCTGTAGAGGGTAGTACCAGATGGTGCCCCAAGGGACTTGGATGTTCCCATCTATGCTCTAACACTACTAAAGAGGTGAGATGAGAAAAGGAGATGAGATAGATAACACCAATCTGGCCAGCAGAGAAATGGTTATGATTACATAACTAATGACCCAGGGAATTAGACAATATCAAAAATAGGAAGAATGCCAATTTGTGCTGTGGCATGTCTGAGCAGCAAAAGCAGTATGAGGACGGTATAAGAAGAGTTTATTTGAATGTTTACTGACTAAAAAAACCCAAGGGCTCCTTAGAAAGCATTCAAAAATGTTCTGTTCATTTGACAGCAATGCCTTTAGATCTTAGCTGTGATAAAACTCTACAATTGTGTATTATTGCAATAGTAGTAACGGGAACGTGCACTTGTATTTTCTATTTTTTCAG
Organism: Neopsephotus bourkii; assembly: GCF_033783945.1. NCBI lineage: Eukaryota > Metazoa > Chordata > Aves > Psittaciformes > Psittacidae > Neopsephotus > Neopsephotus bourkii. The sequence goes on from NW_026901568.1 coordinate 2,733,655, forward strand.
TATTTATCTAAGCTGGGAGCTTGTTAGAATATGGTTTTACTGTTGAATACAATAGTAAAAGGATAGAGACCTCAGCACAGTGACTGAGGAAAAGCACCTTGTCCCCTTGTCTGTGCAAGAACTGTCAGACTGGGTTTTGCTCTGCCTTATGGCACACAGTTTAGTGCTGAGGCTCCTGTTCCTACAGGCTTAATGGTGCTAGAGAATAGGTGGAAGTCTGTGTGCCATGGGAGTGTGTCTGGTGTAGGACCAGGTGCAGGTCTTGTATGTAGAAGTTTGGAAAGGATGTGGTTGCGGCACAACAGGAAACTGAAATATCCCATATTGGAATATTTTTGGGAAATGAATATTGAATGAAATTTTAAATTACTCAGAAAAGACTTTGTTTACCAGTTGTCCTAATTAGTTTAGTTTAGTTTAGCTTGATTTTTTTTTTAATTTTTGTTTTTGTTTTTTTCATTTTGGTGGGTTTTTTTTTTTTTTTAGTTTTTAATTTAATTTTATTGAATTTTTATATTTTTATTTTATTCTTTATTTTTATATTAATTTTATCAATAGTGCACAATTTATTATTTCTTTTTTAATTTTCTTTTCTGGGAAAAGAGTGTAAGCTCTTTCTATTTCAGCTGCAACATCCTGGTTCTAGTATCTAGATGCTTGTTTACTTGATATTTTGATTTCTAAAGCTAACTTTGATGTGCAGTCCTACAGTACAGGTAGCTTAGAGGTCTAGCTATAAAATGTGGAGCAGTGTAAAATGATTATAAAAGGCAGTTTTTTTACCATCTGCTGGAAAATGTTAATGAGCTAGTGATCTCATTCTGTGTTTTAGGCAGGTGTCCACATCCCCAAAAATGTGACTAGGAATGACATCTTTGTTGACAGTCTCATCAGATTAATTGGACTTCAGGACTGAGCTAATTCTCACATCAAGAGGCTTGAGAACATACTGTCGGAGCTGTGTGAAGAACCTTGAACTCCTGTTTCTTGTGCTGTCGCCAGATCATAACAGCTTTGATGGACTGGATTAGGAAATCAATATACACACATTGACATGCTAATCCCTTTAGGGACACTCATTAAATAACATTCAGATAAAAGGGCCATAACAGTAGGTGTAGAATCAATGGCTGCAGCAGACTGCTAGATTTAGTTTGGTTTGGTTCTTTCAAACAAAAGCATATAAAACATTAAAAATATATATTAAACTCTCAACATCACAGAAAAAAATGGCATTAAAATGTACCTAAAGCATTAAGAAAATGAAAAAGTGCCAGATTTTGATTATACATGTGCATTAATGTGAAGAAACTCCTAGGAGTGAAAGGGATCTGTTGGGTCACAAGTTCAGTTCTCTGCTGTAGGAGATATCTACCCTGTGTAATACCTTCCATAAAGTGATCAAGCACTGCTTTAAACCTAATTAGAATTTTTCTTCTCCTGAGACTTCACTCAGTAACCTTTCTCCAATAATGGGTAGAGACCTTCATCTCATTTCAAGCTAAATTTATTCCTGAGTAATTTATGTTAATTTTTTTCCCCTCTCCCTTTGGTTTACTAATCCTTTTCCTCCTTGTTGTTCACATAGTCTATTTACAGACAGAGGTATCTTCTCTCTGTTTTTGCTCTCTAAAGGCTGAATTGTCAAAACTTGGTGAACGATGTCTCGTTAAAGCATTCTTGTCCCTTGTCATTGCAGCAGTCCCATTTTGCACCAGTTCCTGTAAGAGTTCACTTTTTTTGAACATCAGTGACATCACTTTCTCTGTGCTCCACATGACATGTCACCATCACACCTCACCATCTTCAATTCCTTGCCTTGTACAAACCTCGCATCTTGCTGCAGTTTAGCAGATGTTTCTTCAAAGAGCCTGCTGGGGAGGTGACTGAAATCCTGCTGATGCAAGTGTTTTGGCAGGGCTACGTTTGCCCAAGGCATTCTGATTGCAGTGAACCAATGCGTACCTGTGTGTGTGTGGGGAATATCAAAAAAACACTGAAATATTCTGGGTAAACTCTGATTTACGTTGTAATCTTTGGACTTGATTTCCAATATGTCAGCAGATGCTGACCCTGTATTTAAATAAATAGAGTTACCTTAGTCTTTTACCATTCTAGAATTTGCAGCGGAGATTCAAATAATTGCTAATGTTTAAATATGTTTTCAAGAAGAAATATGCAGTGTCATATTTTCCGATGGGATATTTTAACCCCTCAAAACACACTTTTTTCCCAGCCCTTTTATATGAAAATGATTGTGTGTATGATGGCAAGTTTTACTCTGTAAGTTACTTATTATTTTTTTAAGTATATCTGTGGAAAAAGCCCCAGTGGGCTCCTATTAGGTCTGTTTATTATTCTTGTTTGGTGAATTACTTACTCCTGGGTAGCGACTACTGCAATTCTGAGCAAAATGAAAAAAACAAGATTGTAAGATGTTTTGGGAATCAAGCATAAAAGGGAAGGACAATAAAAAGGATTTGGATGTCTTCATTCTGGTTCTTTACCCAGTCTCATGCTCATGGTTATTGCCTAAGCTAGCTGGACAGCCAACAAGAGTTCTGTGGTATAGTGTTCCATACTTCTGTGTATGGTGATTAAAATGTTTTAATGACTAATTGTCCTAACCATTTACAGTTTAAGAAAAAGAAATCAATTCTTTCACCTAATTATAAAAGCAGGGTGTCTCAACACACAAAAGCCCTAGATGTAATGTGAAATGGAGTTATAACAATTATTTCTAGGCTTAATGTGCAAGGAGGCTGCACTGTTCTTTGTAGCTGGCTCCCATGATCTAGACAAAATAAGATCTTCCTAAGCTTACAAGATGATACAATAAAAAGGGGGCACTTGAATTCTTTTCTTTCTCAATTGTTTCTATTTATATACTCAAATGGAGTTGTGTCTATGTCAAGGGATGGATAAATTGAAGGACAAAAATGTGTCTTTCCAAAAGAATTCAAAATACAAGAAATTTAATTACAGTAAAGATAGAACATATAAAATAGTTTTTCACATTTTGAGGAGAGTTCATGAAAAAAATGTTTGTCTTGAACTAAAGCTTCTCAGAATAGAAAGAGGCAGGCTCTTCATAATCAAATATTCATAGTTTTAATTATAATAAACTTACCAGACATTATGATTTTATTTTTTTTGTCACCAGATTGTGGTTTTAACAAATACATTTAAGTCAGCTGTCTACCTAGGGCAGAGTTACCTATTCTATGGTTTTTGTTACGCTCATTCACAGAGTTGCTCCAAGTGTTTCATATTTGTAATTTCAGCAGTGTTCTTTCTGAACCTGATTTTATGGGAAAAGGTTTTTTGACTATGAGAAATGCCCCAAAATAAGTGAAACTTTGCTTTTCTGAAACTGTGAGTTGGAGATGAAGACATGTACATAACAGGCAACAGGACCTCCTAGCTGTTACCTATGGGAAAGAATGTGGATTCTGTTCCTACCTTTAGTTGTCCTCACTGAAGTCCAGAACATTACATTTTTCTCATTAGTCCCATTTAAACTTCTGCCAGTCTAATTCATCCACACTGTGGACAATGAAATATCTTTGCATCATGTCTAGTAAATGGACTTGATGTACAAGGTCTGATAATAGCAATGTATAATGGGGGAGGAGGGAGAGGAAAGGGAGAGAGAGTGTCAAGAGTCTAGAAAGAGTTAAAAAGAGCTGATTGCATTTTGGCGGTTAGCTCCAGCTCTCCCAATTAACAGAACCATGTTGTGTACAGGGAAGTATTTGGCACTCTCTGTTCACGTAGGCGTTGGGCAATGAGTTCCTGCTCTTACAGAAACCGCAGTGACTGAGAGATGCATCCAGCCCTGCACTGAGTGAGGCACAGGAAGGCTTTTCTCAAGTAGAAGAGGATCATTCTCATCCCTTCAGGATGCCGGTTGTTCCTTTTTCATGGGATTACATTATCAAGTTTTGCCTTCAAATAAACATCTTACAGAATTTTCCCAGCTGTAAATTATAATTATTTTCTTCATTTGATCTCTCCACTCCTTCTCGATCCTCAAAGTAGGCATCATATGACTCCCTTTAATTGATCATTTTGCTGTTATCTGTTTCATCTAGCTTTATTAGCAAGTGCCTTCTTATCTCATTTTGGAAGGTTTGTTAACAGAGAGATCAGCTGGATCAATATTCACATAATTGAGATACTAATTGCTTTGTCTACAGCTATGTTAACTTTTAATCCTCCTTGCCAGTCTTGCATGCCACTGTAGCGTGAATTTTTTATAGACTCTCAAAATATGCTGCATATATAAACTCCATTTGTTGCTGTATATTACACACATAAGATTTAGCTCAAACTGAGACAACCCCTAGACTTTTGGATAAAATCTGAAGTTTCTGATATAAATAACAGGCTTGGTCTACTGCTGTCTTGCATCCTGTGGTACTAAAGCACTGGCAGAATGTTGCATTAAAAAAAGAGGTAATCCATCTTGTTCTCTGTAGTTCTGCCCACTCCATTTACACAGGTTTCACAAAATTGTTTTTGTAGGGCCAATGTAGTTAAATCATCTTTGATGGCTATGTAAATCAACTTACTCTTGGTTTTGAAGTGACTTCTTTTAATAAATAAGTAGAAACTTGCACTTGGTTTCAACCTGATTTAAACTGAAATATAGAACCTTCCTGCATGAATTATGTTTGAGTTAGGTCATTTTTTTTTAAAGTATGTCTTAAATACAGTTCAGGTAAGGTGGGAAAGGAAAATAGTTTATAAAGTTTCTAGGAAGCTGCCATGTAAATAATAAAAGTTCATTGTTATCAGTGGTGAGGAGCATTAATTTATGAAAGATTATTTTTATTTATTTATAAGGAGAGATTTGTATGTGGTGAGATATAGTATTTGTTAGTGAAAAATAGATTTTTTTAGGTACAGGTGGCAGGATGACAGATAATATAGAGAAAGTAGTGTAAATATTAATATAGATGTGAGGAAAGGAACAGAAAAAGTTGAACAGAGAGTCTTGGGGAAGAGGAATAGATACATGGGCCAGGTCAAGAGCACGGCAGCTTTTGCATATAGTGTCAGCAGATTTTTAATGTGTTGGATAGTTAGTCACTGGTGAAATCAAAGAGGTGATAGAAATACAGGAGAAAAATGTGACTAGCTCATGGTTTTTAATTAATTATCTTCTTTTAATCTAAATCTTTCACCTTTCACTAGTTGCAACCTCCTCAGCAAAATTTAACTCTGAAATATTTTGTTATATTAAAAAAGGATAGATCAGCTTAAAATACAGATCTTTTAGAAAATAAGAGAAATCTGTATTTTACCTTGAAATATATATCACCTCAATATCTTTGGGATGGTAGCTTTTATTGTGAAATGCCTATATTTTGATCTTGCCTTCTCATAACAAGCCTGGAATACGAATACAGGGAACATGGTCTTTGTCTTTTTTAGTTTGTGTTGTGTTTAAACAACTTTGTCTTGATACAGAGCAACAGCTACCTTTTAAAGAGGACAAAGCCACAGCATTAGATTTCTTTCCTTTCCCCATTTTCTTAAGCCTTGGGTTTGAACAGAAATGTGTAAATAATTGGTCAGTGAAAGGGAGAAAGCACTTACTGACAATCATGCGTAAGCAGTCTGTCAAGGTCAGAACTGGAGAACAACCAAAGAGATGTTTGTTATCTGTCTGTTCCAACACTCTTCTCTTTGCCCATTTTTTACTGCTGTAGGACCTAATTTTATATATCTATATACATGTGTGTGTATTTGTGTAGCATAGAGTTTATGTACATGTACAATGGAGACTATTGCAATAAAGACAATGATTGGTTTGATAGACTGTCACAAAACAAGTATAAAATACCCCTTCTTGTTATAAATTATAATTGTTTCCTTTTTTAATCTGTCCTGAATAAACTGTAAAAAGTGTCATTAAATGCTCCTCTTTCACAACTTACCACTTTAACATGTTCAAATTCCCATACTAACATTTTATTCCTTTGTGAATTGAGCTTTTATTCATGACATTCCTTTTTGGTCTAATAGTTATTACTATGCTGCTCATTCTTTAGCTTCAGAGCTAATTATAGTCTTTGGTTATCTCCTGCTGGAATATAGATACTGATATATATTAGTAACACATACCTTGCTCTCAAACCAGCACTTACTTCACAAGGATGCTGTGATTTTGTCCTCTTACGTTGACTAAAATGTCCCATTTTTGCATTATCATTTTGCCATACTGAAAATCATTATCTACTAGAAATCTCTGCAAAGAGAGACCACAGTTCCTCCCTCCCCCTGTCTTTGGAAATCCCTTAATATAGCCGTGTACTGTCAACTTGCACATAATGAAAATGTCAATAGTCCTCTGATTGGAACAGTTAAGGTGCTGAAACAGATGTAGCCCGACACAAAATAAATGTATTGAGCAGATGAAGAGGGAGATGATTTGGTCACACAGTCATTAAAAAAAAATAATAATAAACACCCCTGAAACCTAAATTAACCACAAAACCCCTGCTAGCAAGATCACATTGCAAACAGTGTGAAGACTCTGGCCCAGAGGAGTTGTGCTTATGTGACGCCACAGCTTGGACCCTGAAGGATCAAATGAGTGAGATCTTAGTGCCTACTCCCTGCTGATGGGATGGCAAACCTCATAATTCCCATTTAATTTCTCAGCTTTCCTGACCAGAATATAGGAAAGAATTATAATTTTATTCAAACTTCACCTTTCTAAGGCAGGGTATAAATTAAGAGAGAGAACTTCTGGTAAAAGTGCTGTAGCCTCAGTTCTACTGGAGCAGCATGAAATATTCAGATAAAATTGTTGAAACTGTGGGTACCACTTTTCTCAGTGTGTATCACTGAACGGTGAACAGGAAAACCTAAGCTTGTCCTTCCATGAGGCACACATGCTTTTGAATTAGCTTCTTCACAGTAAGTTGGCTCTTAACTGAGAGACAAGGTCAACATCTGAATCTCCTTGGAAAATTTGTCCTTTAAACAGTGTTTTCAACTTTAGTTTTTTTCATATCAGGTCTTTGTAGATCAATGTAATACACTATTGGTTAATGCCTGCAAAATAGTCACAAAATTACCTGAAATCTACTGTTTAATAATCAGTGGAAAAATAGCCCCCATTAAAGTGAGTGACTGAAAGATGGCACACATTCCAGGATTTATGGACAGAGCGGTATTCACACAATTTTTGCAATTTAGAAATTTCAGGGAGTACAGAGAATACTCAGAAGGTAAAGTAGTTAGAAAATATGTCTGTTGGTGGGAGACTGCAGGTGCAAAGTAAAAATTAACAATTCACCAAATAGTCTCTGTTTTCCCTATAAAAATCCAAATCTGGATAATCAGCTACTTTCAGAAGTTACTACAAGATGCTTTTAAGGAGAAAACAGGAATGGCAATTAACTATTTCAACAACAGAATATTTGTTTTGTGGATTTTCTCTCAACAGCAATATTTAGAAAGAAAATTATTTCACCTCCTGCAAGGTCTGCTTTAGTTCAAACAAGGATTCATTCAAAAGGTTTCCAGGGTCAGTATTAACCCATCAGATAAAATTAATGACTACTGTAGATATCATCAAAGTTTCTAAACTACCTGTAGTGTTATAGAATTTAACAGAACTCATGAATATACTTCAGGTCCTTCTGGAAATTCATCCTTTAAATTCAATAGTATCTGAATAACATTGTGACAAGAGGTAAGCTCATACATGTGTTCACATCACATGTGTTTTTCGATTGACAGAATATAGCAATGATCAGTAAGGATGTTCTTAAACAAATGTTTCTCAGTCTCATGTCTTTGCATGTATTTGGAAAGGAAATGCTAAACCCATTTTTCCATACATTCATAATTTCCTAGCTTGCCTTACCTGCACACATGCACTGGTATCACCATCTTTCCCAACATTTCCTCTCTCAAATGACTGAACTCTATATGCTGTTTGTATTTACTTTCTCAATAGCTATTTTAGTCCACATTGAATAATAAATTTCTCTTTGAAATTGCTTTTAATTAAAAACCCTAGTAATTCTACAAACATGGTGACTGCATTGCTTTCCTATGAGCTTTGAGGCATTGATATGCTGCAAAGGCATTTAGGAAATACGCAGGCGATATCTCTGTTAATGCGAGATAATCTTATTAATGAGTGAAAACTAAATATGTTGTTCAAAAGATAACAATTAAAAGAAAAATAATACCATAAAGAAGTATAACAGCACTGAGGAGGTTTTCTTGCTCTCCAGAAATTCTCTTCTTCTTGAAGAGTATTTACAGGACTTCTGGATAGCAGAAAGATTAAGTGCCTATACCATCAAATATTTCAGTTCTGTGGATGGTATATGTTACTCATGAGTGACATTCTTGTAAATTAGTCTTTGCCAGATGCTTTGTCTTGTGGCCTAAATTGCTGTAAAACCCATTAAGATTTATTATGCACATAAAAGGGACAGAGTAGTTGCAGAATCATTGCTATAAGGGATTATGTTTTACTTGATTGTTATCCATTAAACAAAAAGAATTTCATCATCCCACTTGAATCTTACTTTAGATGCTTGTGTTTGAATCCTTAATGAAGATTAAAGGCTGTAGTTGCAATCTGCCAGTGTAATTTCTTCTGACTTATATTATTGTTCATTAAATACTGGTTATTCCTTTGTGTTTGTGTTCTGTGAAAAAGTACCATGGAAGCCCTGTAGTGTCTGCACAGATACATTAAATCACATGTACCTGAGCAAAAGGGCAGCTGTTATGGACAGGGCTCCTTGACCGTGCCTCAGACCCCATCCTTACTCCTGCCTTCACCCTTGTGCCTGCACTATTGTCACCCCAATGAAACACACTCCAAACTAAGCAGGACAGAGCTTATTTATTAGCAGATCAAAATGATACCGTATTTGCCTTGAGATTCAAGGCTTCAGTTTGGCATACATTATATGGGTATTACTGTTTTGCAGGCACTTGATTGCAGGCTGGTGTGGGCTGGCATGATTTTGAAATGACTGGGATTTAGATATTCTCTGAAGAGCTGAGTCAGACAAAACCACTGTTAACCCAGGGCTTGTGTAGTATTAAAGTGTAACCCAGCAACAATATGACCTTTTCACATGAATCCAGCCTTTTTTTCTAGTGATGGTTTTTCTTGATTACCCTGTTTTTCCATTTGTCTACATGGTATAGATTGGTATAGCACAAATAAAATAGTAAGAGTAGCTCTGAAAAATATTTCCCAGTGTAATTTCTGTGGATATCAGCATTCTTCCCTGGGAATCCGAGCTAATTATGTCCTGTCACATTATGTTTTGAGTCCTTGATTCAGAGTTAAAAACCTCAATGAGCCTAGTAGAAAATGTGTGAGTTTAATCTATCTGTCATCCATTTGCCTCAGTTTTTCTTCAGTTGGTTTGTTTCCACTTGAAGATCTGCAGTTTCTTTCCTTAAAATCTTGTCACTGACTGTTTAGCTCTGAAGAACGTCTCAGGAATTGACAGCATTTGCTTTTATGGGTATTTCAAAATATCTTTATTTTTCTTTCATGCTAGTGATGCTGAACATCTCACCAGATATATCTGCATTGCCACCACAGTGTCTGAGCTCCCACAGGGGTGATGTGGCTGAGGAGACCCTTTAGAGCTATTTCTGCTACAACACAGGACACTGCTTTCAGTAATAAAAGAGCTTCTGAAAGCTGACAGGCTCTGATTTAACTTGTTCATCAGACTCCCTGTTTCCCATTTATTTCTGTGATGACGGAGAGCTGCATTTCCTTGTCTCTAGAGGATGGTTGAACTCTCCTAAAATCAGTGGGGGCACCTATGGCTCCAGCACTTGGGACTGAGCTGCTTGGGTTCCTAGATATTTCAAATGAGAAGGATTCTTCTTGACTAAAAGCCACATGGTTGCTTTTTAGTCCTTTTTTTTTTCTCCTGAAACTACTGCTCTGCTTAGTCTGAAATGCTGATACTGTGTTTAGCCTCCTGGCTCTGCATGCTGTTATGGGGTGTCTTCACGAAGGATGAAATCTTCCTTTGACTTTCTGTGTGGATCATTTTTCCATGACCAAATATTCTTCTTCTTCACATTTTTTAATAGAAAAATGGTAACTACTATACCCTCACTAGTGCACCTGTAGAGTTGGGATGGTAGGTCAATGCCAGCATATGTATGTCCTTGGTAATGCAGTCTCAGCAGTGTGTGAATACTAGATGTGATGGACTTGTGTCGCTGTGAATGCTAAGAAAATGCTATGAAGAGAATGTAGATTGAACCTCTTTCCTGTCCTTTCAGGTAGAAAAAGGGATAATACCTCAGGGCTTTATTGTTATTCCGTTTTTCTAAAAACTAGGAAATGCCTGTATTTGCTGTAACTCTCCTGCTTTCAAGTTCAGTCTCAGACCTCTGTTTCTTTGGGGAGACAATGAGGGTATGGGAATTGGTTTTAATATTAATCTACAATCCCAATGTGGTTTCTTTTCATAAAGAAAACTGCTCTTTATGCTGAATGGTGCTGACATGCATGCAGGGTTCAGAAACAGGCTGGTATCTGGTTTAAGCTTGGAAACTGGAAAAATTGAGATGATGACTGCATAGATTTGCTGATTCTTTTTGTCATGTAAGTCGCTTATAAGATGAGATGCTGGAGTGATTTCATGCTGTGTAATATCATGTCTTTGGCAGGTTTTCTTTGGTAATAGAATTCAGATTTCACAAAGTACAGCGGCTGTTAAATCAGACTGCATGAAAAGCCAGATTTTAGGTCTTGTAATTTTGACAATTCAGTGAGAAGCTTAAAAACTGATGTTCAAGGTAGTGCTGCTGCCTAGAAGCGTCTCTCAGGCTACAAAGTAGTAGGACAGAAATGCCAGTGGAGGAAAAATACTTTAGAAATAAAATGTGGTGACTTAATATTTAAACCAACTACATCTATAAGCAGCAGTGTAACATCTTTCAATTCTATGTGAATAATCAGGAGAAAAAAATGGTGACTACTCTTTCCTTCAACTGCTGGACATTATCCATGGTGTTGTTGAGCCACTTGCATGTCTGATAAGTCACTCTGGCAGAAATGCTACTTGATGTGCTTGCTATTTGTGTACTTGAAGCTTCTATACTGTGCACATCTAGACTGTATGATTTTGGATTTAGGTTTGGGTGTTTGCTCTTTATATAAATACCTGTTATGGATCCCAAGGCCTCAGCTTTCTATTTTATGCAAACACAAACTCACTCTCTCTCATTAACTAATGAGAAGGGCTGAATTAGCATTGCTATGCTGATTCTGTTCAGCTCCAGGTCACCTGATTCATTTTGCTTCCTCACAGCCCAGTCTGTTCAATGCTCCTGTTCCCTCATGGGGTTTTGAGCTCAGCAGCACTGCTCACCGCCAGGGCCCTAGAAAAGGCATTTGTATTGCCAGCAGTACCTGTTTGTATCCTTCTGCTTTGAATTTGAAACTCTAAGGCTCACAGACAAGGTGTAGAAGAATTGTTGTATCTAGGAACACCAACACTTTTATTTTCATATGATGTTGCTTAGGTTAAAGGAAGAAGTCCTGTGACTCTTTCATGTGGTGAATGATTTTTCCCTGAAGGTAGTTTTCTTTTTAAATTTTTATCATACCCTTCAGATGGTTATACGGGCTTTCAACAGGATGGTATGGCTGTTTCCTTATCTTCATGCAGAGCACATGCACTAAGCCAGTTATTGCCCAACACAACAGAAGTGAGTGTACTTATTTTTACACTCTGCAAATAAAACCATTCAAACTATTGGGTCTGGTTGTTTAAGTTGAAATCATTCATGAATACTTGCAAGGCTGACA